>NC_071113.1:5485000-6145000 GCF_024256425.1 Clarias gariepinus
TCCCGTAATGTTCCTCTCACACCCATTCTTCTCTTTTAGACACAAGAAACAAACAGTATTCCTGGATTGACACGGTCAGACACTGAAGCTTTTTGTTTGAATTGTTTACATACAAAGTAACACAGTTACCCTATTTGGATGGGTATTAGAGACATTTATTTACCCCCTGTAACTCCAAGTCTATTAAAAAGGTGTTATTCTTGACCCACAATTATATGGAATGAAATAGAAATATAATGTAAGGCATATGTTATAAAACATAAATATATTTTGTGGCAAAACACATTCAGACTGCATGACGTTAGTCCTGGTATTGGAATAAACATTTCGAATGCATTCATCTCTATGTTGTTGTCAAGTTTAATTTTTTTATCCCTTAATGCAATGAACACATACCCCAACCTTCATTAAGAGAAAGATGATATCGTACTCAAGGACGTAGTAATGATTGTAAACTGGATGATAATGCATCTGTGAAAGGCCTCCACATTTCCAACTACACAGGTTGCTAGATGGATGTGTGTGTGTGTGTGTGTGTGTGTGTGTGTGTGTGTGTGTGTGTGTGTGCGTGTGTGTGTGTGTGTGTAGGTTTTTGTGTGTGTTAGCCTAAAATACAAAAATACAGTGGGGCATAAAAGTATTTATTCAGCCACCAATTGTTCTCCCACTTAAAAAGATGAGAGAGGCCTGTACTATACCTCAACTATGAGAGACAAAATAAGAAAAAGAAATCCAGAAAATCACATTGTAGGCTTTTTAAAGAATTTATTTGCAAATTATGGTGGAAAATAAGTATTTAGTCAATAATGAAATTTCATGTGAATACTTTGTTATATACCCTTTGTTGGCAATGACCGAGGTCAAGCGTTTCTTGTAAGTCTTTACAAGGTTTTTACACACTGTTGCTGGTATTTTAGCCCATTCCTCCATGCAGATCTCCTCTAGAGCAGTGATGTTTTGGGGCCGTCGCTGGGCAACACGGACTTTTAACTCTCTCTGAAGGTTTTCTATGGAGTTGAGATCTGAAGACTGGCTAGGCCACTCCAGGACCTTGAAATGCTTCTTACGAAGCCACTCCTTCGTGGGCGGTGTACTCAGGACCATTGTCATGCTGAAAGACCCAGCCATGTTTCATCTTCAATACCCTTGCACTCAAAATCTCACGATACATGGCTCCATTTATTCTTTCCATCAATCGACCTGGTCCCTTTGCAGAAAAACAGCCCCAAAGCATGATGTTTCCACCCCCATGCTTTACAGTATGTATGGTGTTCTTTGGATGAAACTCAGCATTCTTTCTCCTCCAAACACGAAGTTCTATTTTGATTTCATCTAACCATATGACATTCTGTTTATGCAACAACTGTTTATGTCATCTTGATGATATATAAAAAAAAAAAAAAACTTTTAACCTGAATGTTCCACAAAAATAAATGTAACTAAAATGTTTCCCCAGTTCGACATGATGCTCATCAAGTAATAAAACTGTACTTGTTGAAATGCTTTTTTTGTTCCATACTTTAATGCTAATTAATACATAAAGACAACATACATTGTAATAAATTTATAATAAAGCCTTTGCATAGATTACTTGAAGTTTCAAAGAAATCATTTAATATACCACTTTATATACTACTGTATTTGTGTATGAATTAAGGAAAGTTTTTGTCTGTACATGGTCAGAACTCACTCTTTTAATGATATCTTTATGTTTCATACATTGGATCACCCGAAACCATTCTCAGAAAAAATTCTGTCTGCATGTCAGTCCAGTTAGATTTTGTCACAGTATCATGGAATTCTGGCTGGACAGAATTTAATTAAACTTTTTCAGTACTTAGATATCCGCCTGAAGTTTAACCTGCACCATAAGTGAAATCAAAATGTTAAATAAGAGTGATGTTATAAACAGTTATGTGGCAAAATTAATAATATACTTTAAAATAAGCTACTTACTATTAATCCAAGATGGCGCCGGTGAGGTCGGCTGCCGTCACGACTGCTCCGACCACCTTTTCTTTGTTTTTGTTCTTTAAGTTAGTTTACAGCGTTTTAAAACCGGCAAAATTACCACCATGGGGTACATTAGTTATGATAGAGACACTCTTGTTTCTATTGGTATACAATGTACTCACAATTCGACGTTTTTAACTCCGGATCCGAGCTGGCCGAGTAAAATCCTGAGGGACAACAAAGGACGCGACGCGAAGCTGAGTTCCCCGAGGGAAACGAGCCGGCGTCAGGAACAGGCTGAGAGCCCATGCACACCGCACACCTCTGCCTAGCATCCTGCTCGCCAACGTCCAGTCACTGGAAAACAAGCTCCATGACCTCAGGGCCAGGGTAAAGTTCCAGAGAGACATTCGGGACTGCAATCTCCTCTGCTTCACCGAGACATGGCTGAACCCAGCGGTGCCGGACCACGCCATCCAGCCGGCCGAGTTCTTCTCGGTTCATCGCATGGACAGAACGCTGGACTCGGGGAAGTCAAGGGGAGGCGGCGTGTGTTTAATGGTGAACAGCAGCTGGTGCAACAGCGCGAGCGTTGTTCCTCTCACACGCTCCTGCACACCCAACCTGGAACTACTGTCCATCATGTGTCGTCCTTTTTACCTTCCTCGGGAGTTCACATCGGTCATAATCAGCGCCGTTTATATTCCACCACAAGCGGACACGGACACTGCCTTATGCGAGCTGCATGAGGCACTCATACTGCAACAAACACAACACCGGGACGCTGCGCTTATTGTGGCGGGGGACTTTAATAATGCCAACCTCAAACGCGCATCACCGAACTTTTATCAGCACATCACCTGCCCCACCAGGGGCGAAAGGACACTGGACCACTGCTATACAACGGTCAAGGACGGCTACAAGGCACAATCTTGTCCACCGTTTGGTAAATCCGACCACGCCGCCATCTTCCCCATGCCAAAATACAAACAAAGGCTGAAACAGGAAGTTCCGGTTCAGAGGGAGGTCGCGTGCTGGACGGACCAATCGGTGGCCGCGTTACAGGAAGCACTCGATGACGCAGACTGGGACATGTTCAGAAACAGCTCCGATGGTGACGTCAGCGTGTTTACGGAAACGGTTGTGGGATTCATCGGGAAACTAGCGGACGATACCGTAGAAAAAAAGACTATTAAAACGTTTCCCAACCAGAAGCCGTAGGTGGATAAAACCATCCGCGACGCTCTGAGATCTCGCACCGCTGCCTACAACACGGGACTCGCGTCGGGGGACATGGAACCATATAAGGCTGCGTCATACAGCGTCCGGAAGGCGGTGAAAGAGGCGAAGCAGCGCTACGGGAGGAAACTAGAGTCACAACTCCAACAGAGTGACTCTAGGAGCCTGTGGCAGGGATTAAGAACAATAACGGATTATAAAGCACCAACATCCGGTATGATAAACGCAGACGTGACTCTGGCAGACGAGCTGAACACTTTCTATGCTCGCTTCGAGGCTGCAGCTAAAGACG
This sequence comes from Clarias gariepinus, assembly GCF_024256425.1. Taxonomy (NCBI): domain Eukaryota; kingdom Metazoa; phylum Chordata; class Actinopteri; order Siluriformes; family Clariidae; genus Clarias; species Clarias gariepinus. Next base: position 5,488,485 of record NC_071113.1, read on the forward strand.
CTAGCGATGCTAATGCTAGCGGCGCTAATGACTGCAGACAGGAAGTCACTGCCAGCACCGGAAGCGCGTTCATCATCTCAGAGCATGACGTGAGGAGAGCCTTCAAGAGAGTGAACACCAGGAAAGCAGCAGGACCAGACGGCATCTCAGGCCGTATTCTCAGAGCCTGCGCAGACCAGCTAGCACCTGTGTTCAGTGAGATATTCAACATCTCTTTATCTCAGTCGGTGATCCCCACATGCTTCAAAGAGTCCATCATTGTTCCTGTCCCAAAGAAACCTCATCCTGCTTCCCTCAATGATTATCGCCCTGTAGCCCTCACTTCAGTAGTGATGAAGTGCTTTAAACGCCTGGTCAGAGACTTCATCATCTCTTCACTACCAGACACACTGGACCCACTACAGTTCGCTTATCGTACAAACCGTTTCACGGACGATGCAATCTCTCATCTCCTCCATACATCTCTCACTCACCTGGACACTCGGAGGGGGAATTATGTGAAAATGCTCTTCATCGACTACAGTTCTGCATTTAATACCATAATTCCCTCCACACTCACCACCAAGCTGGAGCACCTGGGACTCAGCTCATCAATGTGTCAGTGGATCTCCAATTTTCTGACTGGCAGACCACAGGCAGTAAGGATGGGCGGACATGTCTCAGCCTCCCTCACTCTCAGCACTGGAGCCCCCCAGGGTTGTGTTCTAAGCCCCCTGCTGTACTCTCTGTACACCCACGACTGCGTGGCCACTACCAGCTCCACCACCATCATCAAGTTCGCTGACGACACTGTTGTGGTGGGCCTGATCACGAACAACGATGAGACGGCCTACCTGGAGGAGGTTGGAAATCTGGAGAACTGGTATCAGAGAAACAATCTCCTCCTGAACGTCAGTAAGACAAAGGAGCTGATAGTGGACTTTAGTACAAAGCAGGTGAGGAACTACCAGACCCCCGTCATCAACAGGAGCCCAGTGGAGAGAGTGGACAGCTTCAGATACCTCGGTGTTCACATCACGCAGGACCTGGCATGGTCCTGTCACATCAACACCGTGGTAAAAAAGGCCCGGCAGCGTCTCTACCACCTCAGACGCTTGAGAGACTTTAGACTGCCCTCCAAGGTGCTCAGGAATTTCTACTCCTGCACCATAGAGAGCATCCTGACGGGAAATATCACGACCTGGTTCGGGAACAGCACCATGCAGGACAGACGAGCTCTACAGAGGGTGGTGCAATCAGCTGAGCGCATCATCCGCATCGAGCTCCCTGACCTGCACTCAATCTACAGCAAGCGGTGCTTGACCAAGGCCAGGAAGATCGTGAAGGACCTCAGTCACCCCAATAACGGACTGTTTACTCTGTTGCGGTCTGGGAAGCGATTCCGCTCCTTGAAGGCCAACACAGAGAGACTGAGGAGGAGCTTCTTCCCGCAGGCGATAAGGTCTCTCAACCACAACCACACCACTATGCAGAACTAACAATCTTTTCATCTTTTTCATAATTGATCAAATCCATCAATCTTCTTACATCCATGAACACTATGGACAATTACATGCTCACCTTCCTTCATATATACACTACATGTCGTACGTTTACATCCTGGACCATTGCACAAAGACACTTTAATAACTTTGCACACCTACCTTCACAACTACACTACATTTTACAGTTTTACGTTTACATCCTGGACCAGTGCACAAAGACACTTTAATAACCTCTGCACAAAGTCACTTTGTTCTATGCATATTTGCACACACAGCACAGTATATTTCAATTTGTACAGTAGAGTTCTATTTTTTTCCTAGCACATTTCTATTTTTATTTTTAGTTCTATTTTTCCTAGTTTAATTTAATTTTTTATTTAATTTCTATCGTATTTCTTTTATTCATATTTATTTCTTATTTGTAAACTTTAATTCTCTTCTAGGGTCAATGGCAGCCGTATAATGCATTTCACTACATTTCGTACTGTGTATGTTTGTGTATGTGACAAATAAAATTTGGATTTGAATTTGAATTTGCTCAATGTAAACAAACACCTTCACCAAAAGATATTAATTAGAAAAGCTAAACTAAATATTTTACTGGGATTAGTTCATATTTTCACCTTTGAAATAACAGCGCTGAAGTGGTATAAGTGAATTTTACTGCGCTGGAGTCTATATAAGACAAAACTTCATCCAAACTACTTTTTTGATTTTTCACCTGTGATTCTCTCTCTGATTACTGAACAGGGAGTGTATTTGGTATCTGACGACGAAAGAAGCACAACTTAGTGTAAACAAGGCGTAAGATACTCAACCCCACAGAATGTGATTTCTTTGTAATAATAAGTTAGACAGAGAGTTCTGCCGTACAGAGAGACAGACAGACATGTGCGTGGGCTTTGACCTCAAATTATAATTATATCACTTATTACATTAAAGCTGATTAGATTATTTATAGATATTTATTTATTTACAAACTCTTTAACCATCAGTGATGGGTCCTAACATTAGTCATACTTCATAGACATTGTTCACTCTTTCACCCAGTGATGTCATTCCTGCGAACCTCTGTAACCAGACAATTCGCTGTTTATTATAAACAACTTCTCTAATGTAATATGCACAAAATTCATCCTCTCCTTCTTTCTCTCAGTTTTGTGCATGCTCGGCAAGAGCTGTCACGTACACTTCACTCTCCTGTGCATGTAAATTGAACGTGATGATGTGGGGAAGGATGTGTGAGAGGTCGTGGAAAGGAATGAGATTCTGTCTGTCTGCTTAGTGAGCAGCTCCCAAAAATGTCTGGCTTGGGCTCTGGAGACGGGATCACATGACAAAAACACATTTCCACAAACCCGAGCCTTGTTAGTGCACTAATATTGAACAAATTGTTAATTCCACAAGCCTACGGTACCCAGATAAAATATTTCATAGAAATCTTTTATTTTTAAAGATTGAGAGTGTGTTAAACAATGGTATTGTGAAAGATTGCTTTTATATTTATTTGTCTCTGATAGCAAGTTGACATCCTTGAGACAAACAGAAGGATCAACCGGATTTATTATGCATACAAGTTTAAAATTAATTCTAAGAAAGGTAATACATTTTTTTGCAGATTGAAGAAAAAGAAATATCTTTTAAAACTATTCCAAAAACGTCCTTTATCAGACTTTGACATTTCACATAAAAACTTTTTCTGTTTGTTGTAATATTCAGTGATGTTCCCGAGCATCAGCCTCTCAAGCCTTACCTGAGCATTGTACGCTATAAGCAAAAAAACAAAAAAAAACAAAACAAATGCTATTAGCTCCTGTCGGCTCTTTGACATGAATCACTTCTGACTGCACTTTTCTCCGCCCTCATCTTAGCAGGCTTTATGTTACATCTACTCAGCTCTGGAACACTAAAAGCCTGCACTCAATAAAGATGATACAGATTATATTCCATAGCTGCAAGGCCTCCTGCAGTGTAATACCTATAAGCTCTTAACTATAGTAATTTGTTGAGAAGAAAGTTTATTGATCAGTACATCGGTCTGTTATTTTGTGAAGAATAAACACCCAGACTGTCAATGTTAGATTACAGGGAAATGGAGACCTGGTAGACGGGTTGGTATTTTTCTAATGGGAGGTTTGTTGAGTTTAGGGGTTGTGAGTGACACGCTTCTGACAGTTCTGGAGACTGACGCCTTGACTTCCTCTGACAGGCAGCTGAAAATAACAATTCACTTCTCCCTTACGAGCCCTTGGAGGTCCATGTGTTTGGTTCACTTAATAAGAAGAGTTAAATAAATCTAATACCATATTTAAACTGATATCATTAACTTTTATATAAATGAAGCAACTGTTGCTAAAAGCAATCGTTGAGAAACTTTCACATACCTTGACTTGTGTAAAACATTAACAAACTTGTGGTTTTGAAACCATGTTGCCATGTGGGTTGGTGTTTTTGTCATCATTTCCCCCCACTTTTTCACTAATTTGAACAAATTCCCAACCAAAGGTTTGCTCTGCCCTGTCACACACGTAATAGTCACCAACTAAACTAACAAAAGATTAGTTTAAATACACTTTTCCAAATACACAAAACACCTGAATCTTAAATTTCAGACAAAGGTTCATTTGACGTACTCTGATGTGGACCTCCAAAAAATACCCACTTGACTGAACCCCAGTGCACGAAACAAGGACTATAAACACATGTTTTGAAGAGTTCAGTGTGGAAGAAATTGACTGGCCCCAACACAGAGCCCTGACCTCAACCCCATCGAACACCTTTGGGATGAACTGGAACGGATTTTGCCAGCCAGGCCTTCTCATCGAACATCAGTGTCTAATCTCATGAATGCTGCAAAAGGGGACCAATGTATTTGTTTACAATATCTTTGCAGGTTTGGACACACCAGAAACAAATATTCAACGATATTCCCGAGCATCAGCCCTTTCAAGCATTACCTAAGCTTGTAGCTCCTGTTGGCTCTTTGACATGAATCATTTCTGATTGCACTTTCCTCCGCCCTCATCTTAGCAGGCTTTATGTTACGTCTACTCAGGTCTGGAACACCTACTTTTGGCCATAAAGTGTATTAACTGGAATAAGAATCAGCGCCAGCAAGGCCAAGGTCCTGGTTCTCTCTCTCCAAAAAGAGAGCAGAATACTCCTTTAGGTAAAGATAAAACCATATCTGGTGATGGAGTTTAGGACGTTTAAGATCATACTAATGTATGATGGAAATAGAGAGAATGAGACTAAAAACCACAGTCAGCATCAGCAATGCTATAGTTATGATTCTGACCCATAGTGGAGCTCATTTTGAAAACAAAGCTTCCTCTCAGATTACTGGTTGCTGTGGGTGGTTGCCAGAAGATTATGGTTATGCATACAAGCATCAGGAATGAGAATCCACCACATAATTGCTGTCCTTACAGTGTATTATATGGTGGAGGACCTCAGAGTAGAGTCACTGCTCTTTCTGCTGTGAAGGGAACCTGTTGAGTTACATCAAGCATGACCTACTGGAGGAGGAATCTGGGACATGAGAGATATTAAGTCTCACAGTTGGCTTGGAAACATCTGGGGATCCCCCAAGAGTAGCTGGAGTCTGTGACTGTAGATGGGGTAGTCTGGACTGACCTTCTCATCCTGACACGAACCCGGAGAAGAGCAAAAAAAAAAAAAATTCGTCTTCGGTTATGGATCCAACACATAAGGTTGAATGAACATGGTGATTTTCTTTTCAAAGCCTATAGTTGTTTTTAAATACAGATCTAAACATCTTGCGAATGGCAAACACCCGGGTATGCATGTTTAATGAAATAAATCCCCAATTTATTGCAGTACGGAGAGATGGATTAGTTTCGGCTCATGGGCCGAATCTGTACTGATTCAGACTGACTTTTGTCGACGAAGTCAGCCAACGAGTAATCCAGAGGACAAATCCCTGTCTGTGGGCAAATCAGCCACTCTTACTGAGACTAATGTGAAACAGGGTTTTAGAGCCTGTATGTGAAATTGAGATACTATTTACTGACAGTTCTGAAATTGTAAAAGACTATGCCTAATCACACGTCAACAACGTTTCCTGTTTTTGTATTATTTACGGGAAGCACATAAAAAAATAAACCGTAATCCTTCAAAAATCTCAAATGTCTAAACATTTTATCCTGAACTAATGTTTTTTTTCCACATTATATTTAAACAGTTGCATTTCAAGACACTAAAACTATTTTATATTAATAAACTGTATATATATATATATATATATATATATATATATATATATATATATATATCATACAGTGTCTTAAAATGTAACTATTTTTTGAATATTACAAAATTACATTACAATCACACTCACCTGCACCTTATTTTACTCTGATTTGTTCCATTGTTTAAGTTCTACTTATCCAGTGTCTGTTTAATAGGACACTATCTTTAAAAAGTTTTTGCCTTGTGTTTATAGTGACATTTCATGATTTTTGTTCTTGCTATTTTCTAAGTTAGTGTTTGCACACTGAGTAATAAACATTATCACAACATTACTGTATGTCACTCTGCCTTCATGATTGGATGTTGCTCTGCGTCATTGCTGCACGGGCCTTACTAGGGGAGTCACTCTGTCTCCCTGCACCTTCTTGGGTGTCACTGCACGATCTGACTCCATTTCTCTTACTCTGCTGATCACGTCACTCCATTCCATTGCTCCACTGAGGATGTTGCTCTGCCTCCTTACTTGGCTGAGGACATTGCATCACTCCCACCAATTGTCATGATGGCTATTCCTCCGTTCTTGTGCTCCACATTGGATATTCATGGCCTACGTCAGTGGAAAGTCTCCAGCCAGCTATGGTAAGGGTGATGCTCCCAAGGGACGTTGGTGAAACAACATCTCACATGACTGCCCAGGACTGCCTCCTTTTTTGTGCTTCGGCTTTGATCACTTTGATTAATAAACATTACTCACACTTGTCTCTGCCTTCGCTGCAAAACCTGAGAGTCTGGATATTGAAATAAATAATAAGTTTTGTTTCTCTGTCTGTCCCAGACTGACCACTGACAAAAAGCAATTTAAATTTCAATCCAGAGAAAACAGAGCTGACAGAACACATTTTCACTGAGTTCATACCAAAATATTCACAGGAGTATGGCCTGAGGTTGGTGAATTTTTATAAGATATCCCCAGACTGGCAGTTTGCAGGCTGCGTCTGCACTCAAACCCAGACTTGTACTTCTCTTGGTGCAATAGGAAACATTTTTTCAATTTGTATATTTATGGTGGCCAAACCAATGAGGACAGCTAGGTAATTAGCAGCACTAAGTACTTCATGATGTAGCCCCAACTGCTTCATATTGTAATGAAGTGGGAAGTTACTACTGTTCTTCTGGTTCAGAGTTTATTTGATTTCTTTATTTTAATGAAAGTCAGATGGGCGTGTGTTTACACCATCTCAAATCAGCAACATGTCTTATAATTAGCTGCAAATGGACTTGGAAAGACAAAAATGCACACATTTTTCTTCCCCCTGCTGGGTCTTGAATCAAACTTCTAATTTATTTTCATTAAAAAGCTGTACAACAATGTCTGGCTCCATGGCCTGGTGATTTCATCAGCTTCAGACCTGGTAGCAATCACTTCAACATGGTTTAATTGCAAAGGCCTCAAAGTGCCCACCCAGAAGAACAACCAGGTGATAATCTGTAAAACTTTGATTGCTCATTCATCAATAAATGTCCTTTTAAAAAACAACAATTCTAAATATCTGGACTTTTAATACATAGTGGACATACAGTATGTTTTTTTTTTCTGATATAAAACAAGATTTCCTCTTTTAAGGTGATCGTACCCAGTGTTTCTTACAATATAAAAGGAATTAAAGGACAGTGGGGCAACAAAGTGTCTGTTCAAGGAGTTCTGATCCCTCTGAAATGGCACAGAGATTCATATCATAAATGACCAATCATGAGCCTTGATACCGTTGAAAAATGTGTCCATTCTAAAGGTGCTGAGGTTAAAGCTCAAACATCTGTCAAAGTGTGAATAAAACAAAAAAGGAACAGGAAGTAACTTGATGGGGCACCTTCTTTAGTAAACCTGACCTTCACAACCCACATTTTTTGTCAGTTACCTCCCACACTCAGCTTTTCAATTATGCCATGCCTTGGGATTTAGGAAAAACTGTCATGAATGTAACTCATGTTCAAATGTCAAGTCCTGCCTTTTTATATATTGTTCCTCACAAAAATATTCTACCACAGCAATTATATGCAGTTTATTAATAAATAGAAATGTATGCAGTGAATTTCGATTGATTTTTTTTGAAAGCCAGTTTGTGCACCTTTTTTATGTCATTACTAAATACTAAATTATTTGTCTCATCAAGAGATGAGACAAATATCTTCTTACTTGTGATTCAAGTAAGAAGAAGAGTACTAATAAAAGGTATTGGTAATAAAATATTGGTTTGACATTCAGGCATAAAGTTGGTCTGGTTGGTTATGCCCAGGTTTACTTTTGCTAGTAGATGATTCTAACATCACTCTCAGTCATTGACTGCTGCTGCTGCTGCTGCAAAAAAAAAAAATACTATTTTAAAAAGTTGCTTTGAAGTTGATACCCGCTTGCCATGAGTAATTTGCTTATAATTCATTTTGTGTGTGTCCCAACTCTTGAAAAGTTATTACCAAAAAGGGTTTCTCTAATAAAGTCCATTACTTGGGAATATGGCCACACAAAAAATAAAATTATTCCTAAACAAAAACACTGAACTTCACTGATGTCCTGGATCTCCCTCAAAATCTTAGTTTGTAGCCCACCATGTATAAATAGATTGAGATGTGTTACAAGAACATAAACTAATATTCTACAATTTAATAGATATCCAATCACTTACTCTCATTCTCTATACCGCCTATCCTGTACAGGGTCGCAGGGTGGAGTGGCAATCCATTGCAGTACACAAGCACGCACAAATTCACACACTATGAGCAATTCGGAAACCCAAACTTACCTAATCTGCATGTCTTTGGTCTGTTGGAGGAAACCGGAGTACCCAGAATAAACCCACTAAGCATGGGAGAACATGCAAAATCCACATACTACATTGGAGGTGCAAGGCCACAATATGTCATTTTGCAAATATAAGATATTAGTGTTCATGTTTAAATAGTTCTCTTATTACCGATAGTGCTTAAATAGATGTGTTTTTACTTCTGAATGAACTCTCAGTCAGATTATAAAAGGATCAGTAGGCAGTGTGTAGGGTACTGCTGGCTTAGTGGAAGGGTGAGAAGCCATGCCATGGTGGAGGCTGGGGTTCGGTTCCCTGCCAATGCCTAAACCCAGCTGCAGGGCAGCCTTAGTGCTGGTCCCAAGAATGAATCAAGAATGGCATCTGGTCTAAAAGTTGTGGCAAGTTAATAGTCTGGTTGGATGGTCCACAACAACATCATTAGGCAGCACATAAATGTAGGCACTCAAATGGGGAAAAAACTTACAGCCTTCTAAGTGAATTCTCTACTTAATCTACAGTTTATACATTTCTGATTGTCTTCCATATCTCAGCCATCAAGCCTCTCTTAATTTCTGATTCTTTTGGATTGGGACAGTGGTAGCTCAGGTGGTTGGGCAAGAACTTTAACCTTAACCCTTGGGTAAGACCATTAACCCTATGTTCCATCCAAAGTTAGAAAATGGCAGGGTTGCAACAAGGTGGGCAACCCGTGAGGAAAACTGTGGCAGATCTTGCTAAACAAATATTCTGATATAGTGACTTCTGGAATAGAAAAGGACAAAGTCCAAAGGAAAAAAATGTTCTAACAGTTCTGGTGTTTCACAACCACTCATGACAAGTTATCTCTTTAAGTGCTTAACCCTTAAAGCAGTTCTCTGGGTACTCACTCAGGATCAGCACAGTTTCCCCAGTGTCTCAACAGGCTAATCTGGGACACTGGTCATCTCAACCATACCACAGCTACTGGTGACCCTGAAGAAAATCCAGAAGTTGCTTGAACAATTACACTTTGCTTTCTACAGCAGGTAAAAGTACCCTGGGAGTTCACTTTACTTTACAGGTCCACAGTCCCATCTCAAGCCATTGTAAGTTTATAAGATAAATATAGAGTTAATAAATAATTTGGTAGAAATAACCCAACGGAAACACCTCCTGTCTCCTGGATATGAGCCGTGAGTGCAACTGCCAGGTCTATTTCATAATTCCCATGGCTTCCTGTTTTAGTGTAACTAGAAAGAGAAGGAGAAGGTCTCCTTTGGTCAAATTATTTTTTTTTATGTGAATAAGGATTGTTAGTTTATTTTAGAATTGTGCATGATTTAAATATTGGTTAACCTCTGTGTGACCCTTGCTTTAGCCTAAACTCACTGAATCCAAAGTTTAATCATAGCTTTTATTTTTAGACATTATTGCCTTGCTTATTGTCTTAATGTTTGGTTGTCTACATATAACTGTGTGTGCATGTAGGTAGTATAAACTAACTAGTGAGACAATGTAGTATCCTAAGTAACAAACTTAAACATCACGAACCCATGGTAGATCCACCACCCCTTTATTCATTCTAGTAACAGTAACCAGAGCAGTGGGTGTATGAATAAAATTGTTTCTCGACGGGCAAGCACACCCACTGCCACGCCAGACAGATCGCCTAACTCCCTGGAATTACTCCCTCAACCTGAATATTACCAGCATATGTGGGTAGCGATCCCCCTCCCCACTGTTTCCTCCTCATCCTCTTCTGCACTGACAAGAGTGTTGTCAAGTGAAATTGCCTTCATTTACTAGATGCTGAGAGGCTGAAGGGAACTGACAGGATGTGTAGCCGTACTTACTCTGTGGGTTGCCACAGGACTGCATCCAAAAGCCCTACGTTTCCTCGAGAATTATAGCTAAAAGGGGGTAACTGGATTGATGTCTGTATGGTAATGGTCCCAACTTAAAGCCTTCCACCTTTCTGGACCTTTCTCTTCCTCTTTTTCATCCCTGATTGGGTTTTCTGCATGAAGCAGGGTTCTATGTGGCCATGGCGGGCATCGGTGCCAGGACAAACACAGACTGTGAAAGCTCTCATTTATCACACACACTAGCGCAGAGTGCAGATCACGGTGTTCCCTGTTCTGTTTTTTTTTGTTTTTTTTGATTGCATCCATTTTAAGACAGTAACTTTGGGTCAGGTCGCGCAGTGTTCTAGACGATAACACTACCAAAGACGACCTTGTTTCTCTGTAATAACGATGTATAATCCACATTGACACAAAAACCAATATTTCCAATGGAGACATTCAGCAGACTCATGGGTCTTGCCAATAAAAGTATAGCTGAGGTTTGCACTGCATTGGTCGCTGGTCTCGGACGTCAGAATGATGTTTCTTCTGAATGTTCCTGTATGCCTGAACCATATTTTCCATGAATACTGCATAATAAATAGTAGAGAAAACATAAATGAAAGCACGTTTGTGATCATGCCCCATGTTTATACTTTAGCGCTAAAAACATTCTGACAAGTTCCGTGACTGCATGGTATTACGAGCTCAAGCGCTGTTCAGGAACAGTAGGTATATCTGCCATCGCACTGAACAATGAGACACGGGGAATGGAGTTGCTGACTGCAGTTACAATGAAGCTCACTCTTTTTTTTTTTTTTTTTTTTTTTTTAAAGAAAGTTGATTATTGTGCCAAGGATCAGTTACAGTCTAGTCTGTAAATGTAATCTATGGACATCGATTTATTAAACGAATCCTAGGATGTAATTCAATTTTCTGATTTAATGCCTTGAATGATGGGCTTTAAATTTGACTTTTGCACATGTTTCATGGAGCAGTTTTTAAAATGCATGCGGCATTTACAAAGCTAAAAGCATGCACTCCATACTGTAGCTTACAGGGAGAAAATCTTTCGATGGGAGTGAAACATGGGAGAACATAGTGCCTTGTAGAAAGCAGAGAACGCTTTTACTGTACATAGCCAAGTTTGAGTTATTGCATTAATATTGCAAAATGAAACCCGTCTTATCTGTATCGCATTATCCTGATGAGCCTGACATCGCTTTAATGATTTCATTAGGCTGTTTCCGCGTAGTCTGTCAGCAAGATTTCGGCAGTGCGGTGAATTAGATCTTGCTCCATTTTTATATTGTTACAGACACATGCTTCACTCAGACAGGCCTTGGCTCCTGCCATTTTAAAGGAAATCAGGGCTCCGTGCCAAGGAATGACAGGTACACTGCAGTCAGGCCTATTAGGAACAATTATGGGGATTCCCATAAATGACTTTCAAAATAGGCTATTCGTTTTTCCAGACCTTTCACATATGTCTTTAAACGTGTACTGAGTGGGGGGAAGCGAAGAGAACCACTCTCCACCCTTTCACAACAATTCGAAAAAACCGCATGCACCTTTTCCTCTTTGTCACGATGTAATGTTTGTGACCTGCATTTGCATTGTGCTGAGACTTAAAAATACATCTAAAATGCTTTGGAACATTTCATTCAGCATACAATCTTTAATTAAGCTATGTGAGAGGAGGAGACGAAAACATTCGCTAATGCTGTGTAAAGAACAACAAGATGCACTGTTAGCAAACCGAGCCTCACCTTTACCACATACTGTAATTATCACCTTTAATTTACTGCAGAAATATATTTATATAGTAGGATATTTTTTTTTCCTCTTGCCTCAAACACATGAGGGACCAGGACTTTTGATTGTGCAGAATTACAGAACACAGTTATGAGAGTTATAAAAACTCCCTTTATTTCTCCATACGATCGCCTGCTACACTAACGCACTTATCCCAGTGTTTCCTCGGGTACCATCAAGGTAGAAAGTTCTCTCAGTACACCAGACCCATGATCGGACTATCTGCTTCACTTCTGAACGTGAGGAAAAGACTGTAATGTTCCCACAGACAGATGCGTCTCTTCCGCAAGTTATTCGTCGATTTTCAAGGATCAGGCTGATTCGCAGGATTCGCTAAACATTCACAGGCACACCTGCAGTGGGCTCTGAACCATCTCGGCCGGGATCGGCTTTCGTAGACGTACTGTACAGCCTGCTTTAAACCCTTTTGCACCTTTTGCATGTTTTACTGCGGCTAAATGTCAATTGCTTTCACGCCTTCGTTCATGAGAAATTTCCTCACAAGTCCTGGTTTGACTTAACCGCCCTTTGTATACTCACAATTTTAGCTACTATTGCTACAGCAAACTAGAGGTTCTAAGTACTTGGAAGGGGTTTGACAGATGTTTATTTACAGAGGAAGGATAAATCTCGTAGAAGTTGCCAGGACAGTGAGGCACGGCATGGAATACAGAAGCCGAGTCCTGAAGACGCATAGCTCTGTCATTGCACTGCGACCTAATTGTTTTCCAGGACGTTTTTTTGCTAATGCATTTAACTGTCTCTAACCATTTCATCACCCATTTAATAGTGTGAGATCTAAATATTTGTTGCCATGGTAACAGTTGTTTATGTGCCTGGGCATACAGGGCATCTTCATGTGGAAATGAAAAATCTTGTCAGAACCTGAACAAGCGAGTCATTTATTTTTGAATGATTTTCATGGAAATGTTTGGTCTGCCACTGTTGAGTCATGCCTTACAGATCCAATTTGCTTTCAGAAATTGAATTTTGGATGCTCTTTCATTCCTCTTGTCCTACCTTTGTTCAGGAAACAGAGTTGACACTGAGCAGAAAGACAGGACAGGTTTTACTAAAGAGAGAGGTGACAGACTAGAAAGGCACCAGCTCTTTCTAACATTTACTTTGCTTGTTTAGATAATTGTCAGTGATTCTGACCGCAGTTTGGTAAACCTGCGGCACGACACTCCATTTCACTTCAATCAGAAAGGGAAATGTGAACCACATGAAGAGCGGACGCATTAGTCACGTTCTTGATAAGTGTCTTGGCCGAGCGAACTTGTTCTGCGAGAAGAGATTATTTTCCGTCCCTCACATGAGTCAGATACGGCTGTTGAAATCTTTTCCAATCTCAGGAATTCTTCCTAACTCTACACACATCTTTGTGAATGTTAAACAACCTTCTCTGTAGGCTATGCCATCTGTGCCGGGTTTCCCTGCCAGCCTAGCTTTCCTGCAGTCCTTTTGCTTGGCAGCTGCTGGCCTCCTCTGCAAACATTTCACCATCTCGGTTCATTCGAACAGCACAAGCTGATATGCGTAATTTACTATAAATGCATTTTAAAAAGTCTGAATCCTCCCCCAAAAATTTGCAAGTATGGCATGGCTGCTGCCCTCAAAACCTATAAAAACACAGACGTTGGTTAAGCGCGAATGGAAGAGTGGTTCTCCAAATTCTGGTAAAAACTCATATTAGAAAAGTAAAGTCTAAAGAGTCTATCATGTGTGTCAAATGTGCACACACCTGTTTTGGGGCTCCTTCCCAGTTTTGCTTCACATAATTCAGTTTATTGCCTGACTTGATCAGTGAGTTTTCCTTTTACAAAGTTGTTTTTTTATTCCACACATAAAGCAAATTCATTAAATCAGTTTACAGTGACCTTTAATTTTCATGAAATGTAGCCTTTTCAATATGAAGATAATAATACGATTAAATTATTTGTCACAGGTACCTTACAGCACAGCGAAATGACTTTTTCACATATCCCAGTTGGGAGGCTGGGGTTAGAGTGCAGGGTCACCCAGGATACAACATCCCTGGAGCAGATACGGTTAAGGGCCTTGCTCAAGAGCTCAACAGTGGAAGTCTGGTGGTGCTGGGGCCTGAACCCCCAACCTTCTGATCAGTAACCCAGGGGGAACCCACAACCTTAACCGATTGAGTCACCACCAAATAAAACTACTTGTACATTCGATGTACATGTTTTTCGAGCCAGACAGGATTTGAACCTAGAATCTTCTGATCTGTAGTCAGACGTGTTTTATACTGTATATACGGTTCAGTAGCAGCTATAAAGAGGCCTTACATCAAATTAGGTCAGCTTTTTTCTCTTTCATTAAGAGGCCAGTTCAGTAGCTACATGTAGCCTTGCCATCTCACCTCTCCAGGGTCCTGAGCTCGGTTTACCATCTGCTTGGAGTTGCATGTGGTCTTTAAACGTATGTGTGGGTTTCATCCCATCTCCCACTAAAATAGTGCTGTGATAGATTAAACGTTAAAAGATGACACACCAGGGATATTGATTAATGTGCTTTTACCTGTTAAACTGTGTTTTTGTACCTGAACCAACACTGAGCAGGTCATTTGGGTTTCTCTTCCTACGAGCTCACGGCTGACATAGAGGTATAGTGAAGTCTCTCTTTCTCTCTTTCTCTCTCTCTCTTTCACTCTTTCTCTCTCTCTCACACAAACACACACACACACACACACACAGCCTTTACGTTACAAGTAATGTGTATATTGTGTTCAGCTTCTCTTACAGCACATGTTAATCCAGTCTTACTCCTGACTAAATCTAGTCTTGTGTAATGAGCTGATTGCTACACTTTTTCACTACACACACACACACACACACACACACACACACACACACACACACACACACACACACACACACAGTATACCTGCACGAGATTAGCTGCACACAGCTGCACAGCCAAGAATAATGTTCAGTGATGACTTTACCATTTCTAACGAAGTGGTCACGTCATGCTTACACTGAAAAAAAAAAAAAAAAAAAACCACAGACAAATCTCAGTGTTCCCTCTTTCTGGGTCTTGTTATTGTAACCTTTCCAAGTCATATGTCTTCTGCGACCACAGCGTATGCAGCCTTCGTACCGAAACTAAATCAAAATGAAATAATCTTACAACCTGAATGTACTCCTGATTCTACAGAATGACAAAACCATTCAAAGGGAAGGTCAGTTTAGGCAGCAGCTCAGGATATTCGAGATTATTACTCCGTCCTGGAGTCTGAGGAAGCAGAAGAAGTTAGTGTTGTGTTCATGCAGCCTGTCCAACAGAGTTATTTTTAAGAAATCGCATTTGGACATATTTGCCAGTAGTTTCTGGATATTTATTTAAAGCAGGTCTAGAGAGGATCCTCAGCATAAAATAATAATTAAAAAAAATCCATGTGTTTGGTGATTATGTTTCCATAAGGAGCGCCCACCTTCAGTAGTCCCGGTCAGACACCCAGGTTGGGCCGTGATGACATGAAAAGTGCCTATGTTGATTTTGAGCGGCCATGCCAAATATTTAGAAAGGGAGCTTTAAGGGTCAACATGGGCATCGTGCCAGGCGAGAGCTGCCCCACACAGGGTTAGAGTGAGGGAGGTGAGGAGTTTAGCAGAATTAATGTTGTATTAATGCATTCAGGTGTTTTCATTCATGCTTTTATTAGTATGTGGTAGGACTCGGACTATGACAACAGTATTATCTGAGGAGTGTTCAAGTCAAAAGACTGCAACGGTGGGGTGATGAGACTTTTAGCCACAGTAAAACATTTAATAATAATAATAATAATAATAAGTTAACATTAACTGATTAATCAATTTCTGCCAATAACAAGGTGTATTTGCTCACAACAGTTTTAAGTACATGCACATGTTTGAGTTTGTAAATAAAATTAGCAAGTACTCACACTAATGACATGCTAATAAAGCAGTGCAAGCTCACTGATAATGTTTTTAGATTATTTATCAGGATGTTATGAGGTTACATCCCAGCAATAGCACACTGTCTCCTTAACATCAAGTTACTTTAGCAAACAAGCAACAACCCTCATGTTTATATAAAGATGTCCTTAGATTATTTTTAAAGTATAATCCATGACCGTCAGTATTATGTACAGTGGCCGAGAAATGCAAAAGAAAATGACAAAACTTAAAACAAAAAAATTATTTAAAATACAAAATAACAAATTAAAAATAGAAATAACATTTTTGACATTATTTTTTAGTCTTTTTTTTTTTTTTTGATTTTCTGGTTTTGCTATTTTTTTTTTTTTTTTTTTTTTTTTTTTTTTTTTGCATTGTTATTTAATTTTGCACTTCACGGCCACCTCAATTATGTGCTGTTTCTAGAAATTATTATTATTATTATTATGTTATTATTATTATTATTATTATTATTATTATTATTTTCTTCTAACATGTAATGTTTTAGACATGGGTGAGGGTTTTTGATGTACAACATTTTAAATGCATTAATATTTGACAAAATTATATCTATATAATAACAGAATTTTGAGGTAAAGAGTTCAGAGACGGACTAAGATTGTGTTTGGATGAATACATAAAATCATGTTCTTGTGAAGGATACATTTTAAGGACACATATTTAAATTTTTATACCTGAAAAAAATCTTTAATAATCTGTGATTATAAAACTACATTTCAATTTTCTAAAATCAAGTGCCATTTAATTTTTTTTGTTGTTTTTAAATAACAAACTGTTTTAAATGAAATAGGTTTAAATAGAAAAACTTCAGCATGCAAAACTGTACTGAAGTACCCTCCTGTGGTCTTACAGCACCGCTCGAAAGGCTTCCTTCAGCAGAACTGCCGCTGATGAGCATCAACACCGCTTAGCCTAACAGACACTCTCCCAAGCCTCAGGGGTGCCATGGAGGTGGGCCGGTATTTACCCATCAGTCTTTGGGAGGGACACATGTTTCCTTCATTCCTCAATCAAAATGGTGAAGCCCTGCCCAAACTATGTTTGTGTTTATGCCCAGGACCCTCGAGTCCCTTCTCACCTGAACAGCGTCCGTGCCGATACAGTTTGTAAAAGTTTGAGGCAAATATTTTCATTAGCTTAAACGAGGCATTGGGGGAAAAATAAACACCTGGGTAGAGGTACACAGAACAGTGGAAGTCTAAAGGCCAGAGGCTGAAGTGTTGGATGAGAGATTGGACTTGAAGTGAAATATGGAGTGGGGAGTGTGAGAAGGGTTTAAAGGTCAGGAGGCACTAGTGCTCGCAGGTCAAGGTTACAAGTTAGAAGGCATAAATCAAAGCTGTCCAGTTAATGCCGGGCTTGATCAGTCAGATAGCTTGTGACTTGCGTCAGGGAGAAGAAGTCGCTCTCAATAACGGCGCACTTAGTTGGCAGCCTCGTCTGTCAGACACGGGCGCGACTGCCAGAAAGGAAAAGATTTGATTTAGCGTGAGCAATTAAGCTGAGCTCAGTCTAATTGAGTCGTAATCTTTCATCCCGATCAGTTGGGCTGATTTCAGCACGCATCCGGATAAAGAAATATTCATCCCTTTAATATGTGTATAGAGCCATCTGTTTCCAATGAGATGAGAAATGAAATGGCATTCCATCAAAGTACTATCAGGGTCTAATGTCTAACCTAATATGCTAACAAGCTCTCCCATGACACCGCGTTCCATCACAGACTGTGTTAGCGTTGCAGTGCAAGCTCTCACACTACAATGCAGTAGAATGTACAGTATGTCATAGTTTAAGCGTTCTATAACTTCGATGTAAAGCACATTTCAGTAGTAACTACCTCAGAGCTCTGCAAACACTTATCAGACCTGTGAAAAAAACTTCAGCAGACTCGGATGGCACTTCAACGCAGGAAAAAATCTAAATGAGGGACGAGTGTGTAATCATTCAGTGGCCGGCGACTATGATCTGCGGTGCATTTCAGCTCCTCTAGCTACATCCTGTCATCGTCCTCCTGCTCACCACAAGAAATGTTGCCCTTCTGGGGGCTATAAAGCATATCAATTCTGTTTTGTTGTAACCTCTGCTGATCCACTTCGCTTAGGTAGACTCCCCCGTTGTGACACTGCTGCTCTGCCTTGCCAGGATCAACAGCGGTTTCAGCTCTGTCTATTGACCTCGGCGTGGCTCCACTCAAGAGGCCAATTTTTGGTTTCTACACCCCTTGTGCTTCTGCCAGTCCTGAAAATGCTCTTCATACTTGTGCAGATCCACCCCCCATTCCTATTTTAAAGCATCTCTCTCTCTCTCTCTCTCTCTCTCTCTCTCTCTCTCTCTCTATCATCTTGGTCATTTTCCTCCCTTACTTCTTTTTATGTCTGCTTTTTGTTCTCTCTCTCTTCTGTCCGTTCTGCACATTGATCTTGGTTCACCAACTACAACTTCAAGAACATCCATGATACAAAACAACCAACTTTGTATAACAATCTGTATACCCATTATAACCACAAGGGTCCATCTGATGGCCTTCCAGTTTCAAACTCCTTTATAACATTTCAATAAATGTCTTACTATGTCATGGCCTTCTTAAGGTATCTTCTTTCTGTTTGAAGATACTGATTAAGTGCAGGTTATCAGGTATTAATAAAGAGAAACAGAAAGGGAAAACTGGAGTGGAGACATCAGGAGACTCTGGGTCTATAAAATATATAATTGTTGCTGTTCTTCTCTTATACTGTTTATTCAAGCAGTTACATTCATGTTTCTTCTGAAGCATTATTCTGAAAGTTTTTTTTCTTGTTTGACTAAAATTTCCAAATTGCAAATCAATGCTGCCCCCATTAAACCCCTTCATGTTCAATATGCAAAAATGTACATTTAAAGTTTTATTTTCTTTTACTAGCATCTTTTGCAATTCAGTAAATGCAGCGCCTTCTTTGCCCTCACAGTGGCTTAGTGGTTAGCACTTTCGCCTTGCACCTCCAGGGTCTGGGTTCGATTCCCACCTTGGGGTCTGTGTGCATGGAGTTTGCATGTTCTTCCTGCGCTTGGGGGGTTTCCTCCATGCACGCTGGTTTTCTCCCACGGTCCAAGGACAGAAGGATTTGGCTGATTGACGTTCCAAATTGCCCATAAGTAAATATTGAATATTAAGGTCATATCATGGTCATGAAAATGTGAATAAACACAGCAGTCACCATTGGCCTCTACAGACCCTAGTTGGACTACAGAGGTTCCTAGATGGATTTGTCTATTTTATTTTATTTTTTATTTTTTTCTATAGTTTTTTATGGATTTTATAAGGAAGATGCCATATAAGATGTTAGCATGTAATGACAACAAATATATGTTATCTTAAAAAAATAAACTGAAAAAAGAAAAAAAGTTTGCATGGGGTGCGGGAACGGAGATGACTGTGATACTTTTTATTGCTTCTAGCTCTGTATAAGTATTAGTTTTTAGTACATACATAATTTGTTTACTTATTCATAAATACAAAGGCAAAAGACACTGATTGTGCAAATAGTAATTGTACATATGAAAAAGTGAAACTAGTATGAAAAAGTATGAAAAGTACCTAGGCATTAACAACTGGTAATAAAGTCTATATTTCTAATACAAATTTTTTAAAACAAATTGTAGATGTACTTTATTAAATATAGGGAAATTAAAGGAAATGTTTAAATTTTAGCGTTGGCACCGGTGGCGTTTCCTCAAACGGCCAGGGATGAAACATACTTTTTCATCTTCTGAAGCAAGTCGTTTGGGATTTTGCTGAGAACCTCCTGATTCTGTGCCTCCAAGTTCTCTCCCACAGGAAAAAATCACATGGCGTGAGATCTGGACTTCTTTCAGGCCAGTCGTGAGGTCTGTGTCGTCTAAGCCAACATCCTGGAAAATGCTGATCTAAGCATGCACGCACAGTAAGAGCAGAATGGCGTGATGCACCAGTGACACTACAAGTTCTATAGCCATTATATATATATATATATATATATATATATATATATATATATATATATATATATATATGTATTCTATATATATATTCTATAGCCATTATATATATATATATATATATATATATATATATATATATATATATATATATATATATATATATGCACTGAGAATGGTGTGTACCCTTTTGTGTAAGGTGTATAACTCAGAGCATGTCCTAATGCCATTTACATGCTTTCTGTTAGACTAGTTTAGCCTAGGCTGCTCTAAAACCACATCCTAACACTGATCTGACATGCAAATCCCCAGATTCTTAATTCATGTATGAAGACTGCTAACCTTCCAGAGGAGGTGAACGAGGCGAGGGAGCATCTTATATGAAACCAGACGTGATTAGAAAAACAGCACCGTGCAGTTGCAGTGCTTCATCTTCACACACACATATATACACACACACACACACACACAAAGGTAATGTAATCATACCTTCGCTTGCCTCTCAGTCTGTGTGTGTCACTGGGTTTATCACAAGTTTAAAATAAACCTGTGGATTTAGTGTTAATTCACTTTACATGTCAGCGATTAAACATCAAACACCCGGAGGAGGATCGTCCAGTGGGTTAAAGAAAGCTTTATAAATCTAGACAGTCTCATAAATACCCGAACAATCTGAAAATAATGGACACAATGATAATTCATAAAACAGAGTTTACCAGATAGTTTGAGTTTCAAAATTCCTTTTGGCCTGAAAAGACATTTTTTCTGCATTTCGTCTCAGTTTTACAGGAATGGATGACAAACAGTAGTTGCTATACACTCACAAATCATAACACACATTAGAAATGAATAATGTCAGGGGTGTCAAGATTCTGCTATTACAAAGGGTGTTCAAGTCAAACCAGGACCTTTGGTTTTGCAGAATAACTGAACACAGTTATAAAAGTAAAACTCTCTTTATATTTCTATACAATCTCCTGCGGCATTAATGCACGTATCACAGTGTTTCACTAATGCTTGGGTGACGTCAAGGTAGAAAGCTTTCGTAGTACACCAGGGCCGAGACTGCATGCTTCCCGTCTGAAACGCTGGCCTCCTGGGAACGGAGGGCCTAAACCTTATGAGGGTTTAGGCCTCTAATGGCCTAAACCCTAGGAAATGGCTTGAGATGAGGTCAGGAATGTAACGTTCAAGTGGTGTTGGTGAATGATGGTGTGTCTCCACCCACAGACAAGTTATAAGTTGATTTTTTTAATTATAATTCTTTTTTTATCAGGCAACAAGTTATCAGAGCATCTTTAAGGATCAGATGTTCCACTTGCAGGAACCAATCCAGTGGGCTGTGCTTGAATTCGTCTGTAAATGTCAATCGGTTTTATGCCTCCATTCAAGAGAAATTAATTAGTATAATTAGCATAAATATATTAGTATAAATTCTTGGTTGCAGACTTGTACCATCACACCCATCCAATACCACAAAATATGCATCTTTAACAGGTGTTTTCTCCAGCATTCAGAGCCAAAACATTTGAGTGTGTTTATCCTTATTTATCTGTGTGTGCTTTACTTTTATATAACCATGACTGGTCTCCCTGTACAATCTTACACTCCTTTCATCCAGTCTTCCTCATAATGACACGTGTGTTTTCGGCAAGAGAGCTTGGAAAGGATTCTTCCATAAAAATCATACGGATATTGCTAGTTAGGTGTGCTAAAAACTGATTTATTACTGCACAGGAAAAGGTGGAGTCAGGTGGTGCCAGATAGTCTTCTGAAAATGTGTGTTTGCTTTACATTCACCGATTTCAACTTGATATATATAAAAATATGTTAATGAAGAAAAGCTGCATGTGTGTGTGTGTGTGTGTGTGTGTGTGTGTGTGCGCGCGCATGTCGATTCTTTGGGTTCTGCGGTTACTTGTGCTGAATCCTGCTGCTGGCTGTTGTCGGAGGTCCAGTCAGCAGTCTGTGGGATGGAACTGAGGCAGAACTGTGTGTCCACGTGCCACAGAATCAGCACACCTAACCAACCTCAGGAACGCCGGTGTGTTGGCCAGGAAGCAAAACAACACTAGACCCAATTCAGCAGAAGAAAAACAATGAAAACATTGAGCCTGCACCCCTGAAGATTGTTTTTGGCCTGTAAAGCCCTGTTTTAGGAAACACAAGCCCACCTTTATAACATGTGTCTACTGAAACATATGGATTTTTTTATCCTCTGCATGTAATGGAGTGACATGAAAAATATTATCCCATATATTTAGCGAAATGTTCATATTATCTGTTATTTATTTGCTTCAGAAAAAAAAAACATGGCATGCAACTAGACATAATTGCTTCATTACCACTATGCATGTGATTAAAATTACAACTACAGAACTATTTTTTTTCAAGCATCCATTGGATTCTTCTTTACTTTTCCATATTCCACAAATTGCACTTTATTGCAGACCTGTAACTCATAAAGATCTAACATACAATTGTTCACAATTTTGATTTAATTGATTTTCTTAAAATACATTCCACGTTTCTCCTTCTGTGATTAATTAAATTTAATTGAACTACTTTACCACTGATCATGATGAATGAAAGCTAGTGGGGGCCAGTTTCATCACACACTCACTGCATTCTTCTGTTGTTAGCCACGTTTTTTTTTATCCATAATGAGTGTTTTGGCAAGCATGAAAAGCTGTGTTATACCTCATGCACATATCCAGCCCTGCTAAAACAGAGATGCAAATGATGATCCAATACCGAGTATAAAGCAATAGACTATAATACAGTACTCTGCTCCAATCTACATTTTTTATTGATATTATACAAAATCACATTGCTAGTTAGACAAAGTCAAATGAAAAGGGAAAAAAATGCATGGGAGAAAAAATTATGTTGAACAAATTGTCCTTATATTGCAAGATCTTGCAAAAGGTCAGTTTGCGTGGCTCATATACATCCAGGTCTGTGCTTAAACTGTGCTTACAAACATGATTAAAGTCCTGCCTTCACCCTCAGGGTTTTTAACCAATAATAGACGAGACCGAGTTCTTGTTATCAATCATAAGAAGCGCAGATTTCTTAAACTCACACAAGCTGACTAATGGTTTTGCATACGTTTTTAAAATGCTTATTTCAATAATTATCAACATTATTTATGAATCACTTAATTATACATAAACTTGCTTTAACCTGAAACAGATATTTAATAACAAACAAATACTGGGTTAAATGATTTGAGAAAATGATTTGAGTCCTGGCTTTGTGCTCTTGGTTTTAGGCTCGAACTAATAACAGACAAAACTGAATCCTTGTAACAATAATAATGCAAATGGTAACCTCACATCGAGGCTTTTTAACAGTTTTGCAATCATTTTTTTTTGTTACTTGCAATCTATACATGCATTTTCTCATCAATACAAACCACATGCACGATTTCACTGCTGGTTCTTATACAGTACAAACTTTAAGAGCAGTTTGGTTTAAGTATCCAATTGGAAATAGTGATTTTTGCTAGATTTTGTTTATGATGAGCCGGATAACCTCACGGCGTGATTGTCCCCAACACTTGTCATGCCACCATCATCAGTTGTCTTATTTGTTCTCAGCCGTGCTAACATTCCTGCAGACTGTATATAACAAACTAAGAAGATGATTAGAGGCCAGAGTGAGACCGATCCCATCAGTATGGTTGGCTATGGCACTACCCGCCTGCCATACTGACTCCAAGCCAACACAAGCACGAGAGGCCCAGCCAAGGCTCACCACGGCTGCTCATTATTAAAAAACTCTGGCTGGGGCAGTGCTCAGGACCTGTCTGCACAAACACGGCACAACGGAGAGGGGGAAAAGTGAAACGGCTGAGCGCGGGATGAGGTTTCAATAAACGTCAGGGAGCGACGGCGCTGTTTGGACTGCAAATTATTGCTGGCTGACAGTCTATTATTTTACAACCAGAGATCGCTGTTGAGAGAATGATCGAAGGAGGAGAGTGAAAAGAGAGAGAGAGAGAGAGAGAGAGAGAGAGAATATGGATGAAAAAACAGAATAGCCACTGGAGAGTTGCCAACTGGGGAAAACAGTTACAAAATACTGCAATAATCTTCAAAATATTACAGAGCAGCCACAGCTCTTGCTAAAAATAGGCAAAAAAAAAAAAAACTAAGGGAGTGGGCGAAGCTCTGGGCTGTGCTGTTAGTCCAGGAAGAGCGGTGGTCTTTCTAAAATCGCTACATTAACCAAGAAGCCCAGGAACAGGTTGGTGGCTTGATGCCCACAATCGTTGATAGGCCTGACTGCTGCCATGATGTTCTGTGTCTTGCTTTCCAAACCAGTGCAAAGTAATTCAATTTCATTGACGTTAAACGTATACATGCATTAAACCCGTATAGGCATAGCAAGTTTAGCACGTTTTAAAGTGTCAGCTTGAATGTTTCAGCTTGTCGGCGAGAATATTCGAGACATCCATCGAAGACCTTTGATCATGAGCAAAAAAAAAGTTTTGTTGATCTGGAACCGGTCGTTACAGTACCAAACTCAAATCTTGACATAACAAAGTGATCTAAGCGCAGCTCAGAGAAGCAGCCTACAACATCACCACTCCAGAGTGCGACGCTGGCCAAGCACACAATCAAACGCAGACGGGGGAAAATGGCCCGGACTTGTTCATGTTAATGGTCTAACAACTTAATATGACGTGGAATCCATCCATGCAATACAGGACTGTGCAATTTACCCAGGCCTATAAAGGCAGGTGTAAATTCTCCTGGACCTTAATTTGCCTTTGACAGATTATGAAAGACTCCAGAAGAGTTTTTCTTTTCTCCCTATTGGAGAACACCAGGAGAGGCGCCTGTGCCAGCCAGTCCTGTCTGCAGAACCACAAATAGCTTTAAAAACTCAACTGGCCAACTGGGACAAGCTGTTTTCCTAGCCCCATAAAATTATTTTAGATTTTAGTGTTTTCCTAACACTCTTGTGCTAGTTTTATACTCCCCTCTAAATAAAAATTGCGAGGGGCTGGTGGTGGTGTAAAGTTATAACAGACAAACATCACGACTGTGTCCTGGTGAATTAGAAGGCAACAGTATATCGGCAGAACCCTGGGTTAGGCACTGTTAGTTAACAGGCATTTGCGCTGTCTCCTCAATTGAGGTAATAAATTGAGGGTGATGGCTAATTTTAGGTGAAACTGAATCCCTTGCCGTAAATTGCAGGCCATGCGGGACCGTTTAATCAAACTCTGTCTGGCTTTGCCGCCAATATTGAAATGAAGACCACAGATCTTTTTTTTTTTTTTTTTTTTTTTTTAAGAAGGTGTTGTTTCGGTTGTGGGGGCAAAGCATGTGTAAAAATCACAACTTTTCCCGAATGCAGGCTGTCAGTTTTACCCCCTGGTAAGAGGGAAATAGGCCATAGTGGTTTAGGGTTCTAGTTGCTGAAAGGATCAAATCAAACAGGTAGTGCGACCGAGACCGCAGCTGTACTGTACGTTTAACATAATGACGAAGTTTACCTAAAGAGAAAAGCGCCGTGACCGTTCACAGGGAAGATCAGTTTAAAACTCCGATCACAAACATTGCGTTCGTGCAAAACGTGCAATAACCCTGATAACACACAGAATAAACCACAATACACCAGGAAAGTGCAGTGCACATTAGATTGTGATCTTACAGAAAGTATTAGCAAGCTTTAACACTCTGTGTTGGACTTGAGCATTACCATATGCTTTCTGTCTGTGGAGGTAATTCTACACTTCTACAACAAGGTACGCGTCACGTGTCGGATCGGATCAGCGTATCTAACACTGAGTGTTACACTTTTGAAAAATGCTTGTTCAGCCCTTTGATATGCCCAACATCTATTTCACATTACTTCAAGGTCAGCACAAAAAGGAGAAAGAATTAGTGTGGAAGTAACGAAAATTTTTTCGAGGCCTAGACACATGCCAAAGAACACGTCTGGGCCGCAATCAGTGACATTCACAATAAACTTTGCAATGTGTAATCATTAAGCCCAGGAGCACAAAAAAGCACGGGATAAGAAATAGGTGAATTTTTCCTCCCATGGGCACAAATTGTAGTTGAGAAAGCAGAAGAAGAGGATTGTGCCCTAATCTTAGGGCAATTAAGACGGAGAGCAGCTGGGAAAAATGTCAGAGGAGTTTCTGTTTCATAAACTGCTCAGCGTTTTCCAGCAAAGGAACCTGGACTAGATTTTACTTCAATTTCACCACGTCATCAAAAGTGCTGTTGAGTTTTTCATTCTGATCGGCCAAAAAGTGTTAAGTAGTTTTCTATAATAAATCATTGGTTTATATTCATTGTAACATGCACATTCGAATATGGTCTCGTGTCTACGGTGATCACTTACACAGGTTTGCGAAAACGTTAACTGCTGTAGGTTTTAGGCTTAACGTTTAATATGGTGAAGTGTGTAGGCAGGCGCTCACACATACTGTACACACAAGACTAAAAGAGTTAGAGTAGCCAGAAATGTTTGAAGTTGTCTAAACATTTTTCTCCAGCTTGCTGTGTAGTGGTGAGGAAAGTCATAATACTGCAGGAATGATGAAATAGCGATTGAATAATGAATGCATTGACAATCTTGATAATTCTGTTATTCTATAATATCATGACTTGTGGTTTCAACCATTAAGTAAAGCACATGTGCTTTGTGTGTTACTTCAACTAAGGCTTAACCTTAGTGAGGCATCTCTAGCGATCAGGTAAGGTATGCTATATGGAAAACAACAAAACATGTTTGTCACAACGACTTGTATGTATTGTATTTTCAATGGATTTTAAGCGCATAATAAATAAAGTTATTCCCTGAAATCTTCTGCTGTTGCACCACTGAGAAAAAAACATTTTATGTGAAATATGTGGTTGAAAATGCATAGATACATTTACCATGATGTACCATCTCAACAAGGTCTGTGCTAGTGTCTGTTAAAAACATAAACAGGCAGAACATTTCTTCGTCTTTTTTTTTTTTTTTTAATAGTGAGTTTGTTAAAAGGTTAAGAACTTAATTTATTTTTGACCTGCTGCTCTGAAAATCATGTCCCGCACAGAGACTGACAAAATTAACAAAACGTAACTGGAGATGAACTTTGCAATTCATCTGTTTGTTGAGTCCCTGTACCACAAGTCTATTTAAAAAAAAATCGGAATATTTGCAATGCCAGTTTTATTCTGCCACTGCAGTGTCATGTGGTGCCAATGAGTAAAAATACTACACGAAACAAAATAAACAAACTATTTATACATATCTCACAACCTGATTTTTTTTACTACAATTATTAGAAATGATCTGTTGTCAAAGTGTTAAATATTCATAGCTGGATTTTTTATTAATACATGTAGACAAAAACCTATAATAATAATAATAATAATAATAATACCAGTTATTACTATTAATATTATTAATATATAATTTTTTTTATTGCTGTCAGGTGACTCATACTTGCAGTCAGTTGCACGTCGAGGGAATTAATAAACAGCACCTGTGGCAGACCGTCAGAAATTTACAAATGCAACATGAAGTCAGCTGATGAAAAGCAGCTTTACATCATTAGCTTTAAACCAGAAGTGTGTGTGTGTGTGTGTGTGTGTGTGCGCGCGTGCTTGTGCACATGTGCATATACAATTGAATACTTTAAATAGAAAACTTTCTTTCTTTTTGTTTTTATATAACTGATAGAAAAACAATAACATACTGTAAAATAAATAATTAAATATCGTGCTAGGTAACCACATAGAGAAATAAATCAGTAACCAAAGCATTGCTTATTTATGCTAATGCTAGGTTTTAATTTGTTAAAAAAAAATTATTTTAGCGATTATTCAGATTACAGTTGAACTAAATCATTCCTCCTCACATGTAACATACTGACTTATGTTAAGTGTGACTTTCAATCTGAAAAGTGTGTTTCATTGTGCTTTACATAATGTGTATGTTACATCACAAAAATATAAAGTCCGTGTGTGTGTGTGTGTGTGTGTGTGTGTGTTGAGTCAGAGCACCTGCATGACTCCTGCTTCACTTTAGTGGAATATTATCGGTCCTCCTGATGACTTCACCAGACAGCGAGGGCTGAAGGCTCAGATCATGCAGGGATGTGTTTATTTTTGATGTGTTGTGGTTTCATGCATCAGATAATTTCATCTCATCTGAAACTGTCTGACGCATGCAGTTGCTCGTTCCTCCACTTTTCTCCTTTTTATCCTAAACATAAACCTAAACACTGCGAGTGTTTGTGCCGGTATCTGTTCGGGTGATTGATGGTGTGTGCTGTTAGTTGTTAGGTTTGTGTAAGATTTCATCATCCCGAGTCTGACTGACTGCTTTTATGCCTGGTGTACGCAGCACTCGCTCCAGCCCTCATGTTTATTTGTGGCTCTCTTTCTACTCCTTTTTATCCGTCTCTCTGAAACGTGCATCACTGACACAGCTCGGCTGGGTGTGTACGGACCGGAATGGAACTGAAATCTACGCCGTGTCTGTGCTGCAGTGAGAGCCTCATCAAGCTTTCTAACAGTGCTATTTTTAGATAAAGGATGTGGACACTGAGTCACGAGTACTCACAGGATGAACAGTCAGTGTGCAGTTAATGCTATTTATAGAAATATCTCACAGAGAAACAATTTATTTTACTTACTGTTCAGGTCATTCCTGGTCATGACATTTAGTGAAATTAGTGTTAATTATTAGTTATTTTATCAATATAGAAACACACCTCAGTATGCAGTATGCAGTATTTATTCGTGTAGAGTTTTTCTTTACATAAATAAATGATGCATACTGCGTAATAATGCACAAATTCACAACAATGCACAAGTAGTAGATATTAAACTGTATTACACAATACTACTGTATGGAGCCACTCGGCGGTGGAGTGACCGGTGCTTTACATACTAGTTCCCCCTCATGTCTGTGTTTCCTTCTGGCTCTCCCTTTTAGTTATGCTGTCATAGGTAGTCCTGCCGGAGTCCCTGCTTGCACTCTACACTAAATACACACTACCGTTCAAAAGTTTGGGGTCACTTTCTAACTCCGTGATGGTTCCTGATTTTTATTTCTTTCTACATTATAAAGGAATGCTGAAGGCGTCCAAAAAATGCATTAATCTCCCTTAAACAGTTGATATTGAGATGTTTCTGCTACTTCTGCTCTGTAAAGACTTCATAACGCCTCTAATCTGAGGTGCTGTTAATTGGTCATTTTTTCAGGCTGATAACTCTAAATGATCTTCTCGTTTTTGTTGTTGTTACGTAATTACCTAATTCCATATGTGTTATTCAATTCAATTCAATTTTATTTGTATAGCGCTTTTAACAATTGGCATCGTCCCAAAGCAGTTTTACACAATCAAAAGAATTATTTAAGTTTGTATGGAATTTGAATGTGTATGAATCAAAATGGTCAGTTTGTCCCTGGTGAGCAAGCCGCGGGCGACAGTGGCAAGGAAAAACTCCCTGAGATGGTAATAGGAAGAAACCTTGAGAGGAACCAGACTCAACAGGGAACCCATCCTCATCTGGGTGGAACAGAGAGCAGGAATTGATCTGCATTCATACTGTGTGTCAGTTGGCAGGCAGTTCAGCATAACAGTTGATGTTAATTGATGTTAATATGGAGTCCAGTTAGTTATTGAAAACTTGTATGAAGTTCCAGTCCTGAACTATCGAACAGTCAAGTCCTCAGAGAAACAGTTAAACACTGAGACTGTGTCTGAGTCCCGAACACTATTTGGAAGACTATTCCATAACTTTGGGCCTTAGTAAGAAAAAGCTCTGCCCCCAGCTGTAGTTTTCATAATACGCGGTACTGACAAGCAGCCTGCATCCTTTGATCGAAGTAGGCGTGGCGGATCGTAAGACACTAGCAGTTCACTTAGATACTGCGGTGCGAGACCATTTAATGCTTTATATGTCAAGAGTAGTATATTTAAATCAATGCGAAATTTTACAGGGAGCCAATAAAGAGTTTTATAGTTTTTATTTATTTATTTAATTATTTTATAGTTTTGAAATCCCCAGTATTGTTGTAGAATGTAGAAAATAAATCACTAAACAAAAACAAGGAAACTGACCCCAATGCAAATGACCCCAAACTTTTGAACGATAGTGTACATTCACTTTATACATTCTCTTCTCTTCTCTTCTCTTCTCTTCTCTTCTCTTCTCTTCTCTTCTCTCGCTCTCTCTCTTTAACTCTCCCTGTCTCTTTCTCTCTCTGTCAGGCTACACATGTTTCTGAGCTCTCAGTGATCCAGACTCCATCTGCCCTCTGGACTTGTCTGACTCATCCTGTTGTCCAGTTTCTGGTTGGAGATCTCGTCACATGGATGCCCCGTGTGGTCTGTTTGGGATGCGTGTGGTGACTGGAGACGGTTCCACTTT
This sequence comes from Clarias gariepinus, assembly GCF_024256425.1. NCBI lineage: Eukaryota > Metazoa > Chordata > Actinopteri > Siluriformes > Clariidae > Clarias > Clarias gariepinus. Next base: position 5,518,936 of record NC_071113.1, read on the forward strand.
ACCATGAAGACAGTCCTGGCTTTGGCTGATGCAGTGGACTGTGGGAGGAAACCAAAGTACCAAACACACCAAGCACGGGGAGAACATGCAAACTCCATGCACACAGAGACGGGAATCGAGCCTGGCTGGGAATCGACCCCGGACCCTGGAGGTGCAAGGCGACAGTGCTAACTACTACATCACTGTGCCGCCTAAAAGTGGACTCCATATTCTTAAACACATCTCCTGTTATATTGGATCTTCCAGCCTTCTAACACACAGTATGACTGCAGATCATTTCCTGCTATCCGTTATCACCTAAATGAGGATGGGTTCCCTGTTGAGTCTGGTTCTTCTCAAGGTTTCTTCCTATTGCCATCTTAGAAAAGAATGGTCTATTGCCGTCCCTCTGCTTGCTCTGGGACAATCTGATTATTTTTTCATATTTTCTTATACATTTTTATACCCACTTCTAATTGAATTGAATTGAATTAAATCGAACTATGCGTGCATGTTGAGCTTATACATGGTGAAAAAGTGTTGCTTTAAAACCCTTAGATCTTGTTTCATAGCAACCTGTTCTAGCCAGCTGACAGAAGTCATTTTTCCCCCTAATGCTTCCACACCTTCCACAATATGTTAAAGTGCCCTAATGACTGCCCTTTAATTTGAAGAAAAAAAAAAGAGAAAAGAAATGAATGCCCTCCAGGGAGCTGCTGAAACTGAACAATAATGATGAAGTGTCTTCACCGGTGCCCTCATGTTAGGGAGAAGTGAACTCCAAGGTGTTGTTCCAGTGCACAATTGATAATGGTGTGTCTTACTGTCTTCTCTACATGCGAGAAAATGAGCTGAAGTGCTTGTTAGATGCTCCTATGTGCCCTCTATGGAATTGAAACGTTTCTGTTGTTTAAAAAATAGTTAATGCCCTCCAGGTGCCATCGTTCTTACCCTTACCCTATGTACCCTATGTGGAAATGCCTTTTTTAGATTTTCTTATCTGCTTCTTAGACACTAAACCTGTATATGTTCCCTGCTTATTCAAGAAAAAACCTGATTCTACCTGTTCGTATGGCATATATGACCTGACACACTCGACACTCAAGATACTGTTTATTTACTTTTTAATGATTATAACTAGATTCACTGGAAAAAAAATCCCCCCAAAAAACCCAGAAGTCTTTCTTTATATACAACCAAAGTCTCAAAAAAATTCTGTCTGTATGTATGTCTGTCCAGACAGTTTTGCGTGATTTTGCGCAGACATACAAACAGACAGAATTTAATCAAACGTTAGCAGTACTTACGTATTTGCCTGAAGTTTAACCTGCACCATAAATAAAATTAAAATGTTGAATAGAGGTGAATTTATGAACAGTTTTATACCAGATTACAAACTGCGCATGCGTCAAAATGTGAGCGCGTCTTAGATCAACCATCCGGACAGAATTTAATGAAAGCTTTGCAGTACTTAGATATCGACCTGAAGTTTAACCAGCACCATAAGAGAAATTAAAATTAAAGTAAAAAGCGAAGTTATGAACAGTTATGTGGTAAATTTAGTAATCTACTTCTAATTAAGCTACTAATAAGATACTGTCTCAATGTAAACAAACACCTGCACCAATAAATATTAATTAGAAAAGATAAACTACATTTTTTTACTGGGATTAGTAAGAAAACATATTTTTACCAAATAACAGCGGTGAAGTGGTATAAGTGAAATTTAATCGATTTAAGACAAAACTTAATTTTAATCTGATCCACTTTTTTGATTTCTCATCTGTGATTCACTCTCCGATTACCAAACAGGGAGTGTAAAAAATAAAAACAGGAATATAAAAATATAATAAAATATAATAAAATGAATAAGAGTTAAATTGGAATGTAGACAACATGTCTAGTAGAGGAACAGGGAGGCTGAGGCCGAAAAAAGTACAACTTAGTGTAAACAAGGTGTAAGATGCTTACTTTTTTGTATTACTAAATTCATCTTGAAATAATAATATCACTGATTACATTAAAACTGATCAGCTTATTTACCTTTAACCTTTAAACCTTTTAAAAAACTCTTTTTCTATTAATGACGGGCACTTACGCTAATCTAATCTAATCTAATCCAATCCAATCCAATCCAATCTAATCTAATCTAATCCAATCCAATCCAATCCAATCTAATCTAATCTAATCTAATCTAATCTAATCTAATCTAATCTTATCTGCTCTGACCTAAAGGAAAAATATGGATGTAAATTTTTTCTCCTTGTTAAACATAACACAACCATAACACAGAACAACCATAACACGCTGAGTTACATTGACACCATATCCATGGACACACATATGCAAATATACTGAAACTAAACATTTAATATAATAAATAGTTTTTATATCATAATCTACTCTTCACTGTAGCCTCGATTTCTAATTCTTTTTCAACATTTTTACTGGTCTTACAGTCTGGCATAATGTAGCAGGTTGACACCAGAGATTGTTACACTCCTCTTGCCACCCACGTTCCTCCCACCACTCCACAGTTTCATGCTGTCTTGGACTGAGTTCAATCATTAAAACAATTATAACAAGTAAAAAGTAAGCCTGAGTCTTGCTGTAAATACGTTAAAATTTCACTTGGAGCTACAGTCATGAATGCTGAGGCCTTGTGATTATAGAAATGAAATTAAATACACAAATGTAAACTGTGGTGTGAATCAGAATTTTATTAGTAGCTGTGTTTGGCTTACAGTTAACCATTATTTTTTTCTTTTTGGAATTCATCTATAGAAATTATAATGCTGGCAGTCGGTTCGATTATTATACACTCACTGGCTAAAAATGTGCAGTTTGGATCAATTTGCAGTTTAAGCAAATACTTAAAAGCATTTGATTAGATAATTACTGCAGTAATTAATATGTTTCAGCTGGCAACAATTCTTTGAGCTCTAACTGACGCAGTGAGTAAAAGACGTCAATGCCAGAAGACGGATGAAATGGTCGTGGAAAAGATGTGCTTGAGATGGGTTTAATTATTGTCCTGTATCAGGCAAAGACAACAACTAATTGAATTACTGAAAAGACTGTGGATGAGGAACTGTCCAACATATTATTATACCTAATGTTGGAAGTGAAATGTTTATATGACTGCTGATAACCTAAAATGTGGGGGGAAATATATATATATAAAAAAAACTTTATCTGCAAGAATTTTTAATTTACATAACGTTCTAATTACAAAATAATTGTAAAAAATAATCAAAAATAAAAACAGGAATATAAAAATATAATAAAATATAATAAAATTAATGAGTTAAATTGAAATGTAAACAACACGTCTAGTTATGGGCAAGACAGTGTGCAGAATAAAGTTAATTATTGTTCAGTTTCAAATCATTCTACAGGAACCCGTGAGAGTTTAGCAGCAGAATTAAATACATGTGATTCAAAGAAAGTATAATGCCGGGTTAAAAGAACTGTTTGCTGGCATAATAATTGAATCCCACGTACAGTATTATCTGTACACCTAATTTTTTATTGAGATTTCCTTTATTTTCTGTGTCTTTCCTATAACAGAAGAACCAGTGACATCATATGCTAGAAATAACAATGTCTAAAATTAACCTCAGTCAGTATGGACCACACCTTCATACCTTTAAACAGCGTGTACGTCTGTCTCTCTCTCTGTCTGTGTGTGTCTGTGTGTGTGTGTGTGTCTGTGTGTGTGTGTGTGTGTGTATGTGTGTGACTATCATGTTTCATCGCTATTTTTGCATTTTATTGTCCCTATGACTAAGAGGACTGAGCAGACAAGTGATTTTGGCCTTTTAGTAATTTGAAAAAAATTCTGTGTGTGTGTGTGTGTGTGTGTGTGTGTGTGTGTGTGTGTGTTCAGGACCCTATATATACAGTACATGTTCAGACTCAATATATATGTATGTAATCTCACTATACTCACACACACACACACACACACACACACACACACACACAAACACACACTCTTAGTGATATTGTGAAACGTGAAACCTAACCCATTGGGTCATGTAGCAACACAGAGCATAAGAGAGAGAGAGAAAGAGAGAGAGAGAGAGAGAGAGAGAGAGATCTTAGTACCGTTTTGTCACACATTAACTTGTAACATATGATTACAGGAAAAAGTGTGTAGTACAGTGGGAGGGGTTACGTTTTCTACAAAGCGCCAAACCGCAGTGGAACACAAAGAAACTTATAATTAACTGACTAATTTTCCCAAAACAGAAGAAATCCTTTACAGGTACAAAGAGGACTAAGCTTTTCTATCCACTTAAACCACAGAAAACCTGCTTAGTCATCAAGACACATCTGCTCTGGCCATACATCAGCTGGATTGATGGCAGTCTTGACGGTGTGCTGCAGGTCCGTATGCTCGGCCTTCAGCTGATCTGATCTGACTTGACTTCCAAACCACACAGGCTAGTGTCAGCAGTGCAAGCTTATAATTTTCTCCATGCACCACAGTAGAATGTTGCTTAGCTACTTATGCACAGACCATGGCTTTAGCAGCCAATAACACATGCCGTGCGATTGAGGTTTTAATGTTCTGATGCAGCTTGTTACTTAATGCACTGTTTTGTTTTTCAACCTATAACAGAACATAATGTGTATGTTTCATGTGATTAAATTAAAGCTGTAAACTATTTCATGGCATTAACCCTAACACACAGTGTAGAGTTTCAGTTGAATTCTTTTGCACATTATGGACAGAGCAAAAAAAAAAAAAAAAACAAGGTTATGGGAAGAGGGGGTTGAAATAAAGTAATAGCGTGTGTATGTGGAAATTTTAAAAATAACCATTTTCAGCATGTTTAAACAGTAGTCTGTAAGGGAAAAAAATAATTTATAAGTATACAAAAATTTATTATTCCTCACCACATTTTAGACACATGAACAATTATATTTTGTACAATTTTAATAAAATTTTATTTGTCACTTACACAACCATACATGATATGATATGCAGTGAAATGCTCATATGGATGTCCGTAATCTAAAGTAGAAAGATTTCAGTACAGTGAAAAAAAAAACACTAGACAGTACAATTAAGCTAAAGATAGAATGTGATAATAAATAAATAAATAAATACAGCAAGTAAATAAATAAATAAAGAAAGAAAGATAGATAGAAAAATAGCAAAAAAAGCTGGAATATATAAGTTTACAACTGTTGCAAAATAAAATAGAACCTAAAAAGAAATACATTAACCTATACACAGGGTTTACATAATGTAAAAAATAAAACTAAAAGTAAACTGTGAGGTATAAAATACAGAAATGTAGAAGTGTAAAAATATTGTGTTTTGCTATGACTGGAGCTGTATGATTAATACATGAAGTATTATATGTGTGACTGTGCTTAAATGCCTCTGCAATGAAGTAGTAAACAGTGACTCCTCACAGCTCCAGGGTCCCGGGTTTAGTTCCGATCTCAGGATATACTGTCTGTGAGGAAGTAACTGTTTCATGATCTCACTCTGTACATGTAGGTTTCTCCTGAATATACTGGTCACTATTGGGCAGCCATTTTTGCCCTGATGAATATTCTGTCTCTGGAGGCATTATTGATAAACTTAACATGGGAACAATGCTCACCAACACTGGAACACTTCCCAGGAACTCCTTTAATAGTATAAATGGTGGAAAGGGTTTGGAGCGAGGTCAGGACTGTATGGGTCATCAGGATCACCCTCATCCAGGATCGTCATTCGCAGATGGACGTCCTCTTTTAAAAACATTTGTACCATTAAATTGTTTTACTGCAGCTAAGAGTCTGGCTCATCACCATACTCTGCTTGAAGTCAGAATTTAAGCACTAATTGGTTGTACATCTTCGTTCACCAAAAAATTCATTACAGGTCCTGATTTAATTTGTACAATTCTGTATAAAATGCTGCTAAAATTAAATTAAACTGAAAGTTTTACTTGTCAATACAGCTGTCAACATCTCAACTTTCAGAACAAATCATCGTCTTTGCATAGCAGGAAGGCAAATAATTAATATTAATAAGCCATTATTACTCCAAAAATAAGTTCCAACATGTGTAAACTGGGAGAACCTTTTTATCAATCAGTCATTACAGCATGATACGGTGCAAAACCCAGTGTGGCCTCAAATAAACTAGTGGAAAAAAGGTCAACAAATGAACAAATTTAGTTTTTGTTTAATTCGCACTTTAATACACTTATAATAATCTGTGCATTTTCTCTTCTACGTCAGAAAGGCATAAGAGGTAAAGGTGTTTACATGTACTCATAATCATACTTTGGAACTTATAATGAGTGTGTATTGTAAATGTGTGTGCTGTTACTTGAAACAAATCAGGAAAACAAAGATGCTGTTGATGATGTAAATACTGTAAAGCACAAAAGCCTCTGTCTGAAGACTTTCTTTTAGAAAATCTACACACTGTTATAGAGGACTGGCACTGGAGACTCCTTCCATAAAACTTTGTCCTCATGAAACACAACATACAGAAATAGATTTTTAATATTGGAGTCAAAGCAAGAACATGGAGAAAAAGGCCATTGCTTAAAGTGTTAGACTGCTGATCAGAAGGTCCCAGGTTTGAGCCCCACTGCCACTGGCAGCTGCTACTGATGCTATTAAGTGGAGCTTAATCAGGAAGTCCTGTAAAATGATCTAAGTCTTAAGTAATTGTCAAATGGCTTGCGATATGAAGATGCCTTTAATAAATTGAATTAACTTTAAGATCTGATATTCGTCCATTTAACTGTACACTTTCTACATTTTACAACATTTAGGATTGAAAACTAATATTCTAACTGGGAAGAAGAAGGTTTTGACATTCCTTCAATTCCTTTGAGCTCCTGATCATGCAGCATGGCTCGGTCGTGTTGAGAGAGTCGTGCTTTGATGATGTTTCGAGCTGTCAGGGGTCAGCGCACCTCCACCTTCCGTCTGTGATCACGATCAGGCTGCATGCCTGCTTTATCCTCCAGCTCGATCAAGATGTCTACTTACACCCGTTTCTAGTGGCATTTCAATTCAGGTTAGGAAATAGTTATGACAGTTGGCTTCTATAAAAGTAAATAAAAGTAAAAACAAAAATTAACTGAATTACTAGCAAGTGCTGTCACTGACGTCTCTGTGTTTTATTTTGATTTTCATCTAACATGGCCTGAATACCCTTACTATGACTAGTCTACTTTTGACAATAAGTCAAAAAGTGAGTTTAGGAAAAATTTGCATGACTAGTAATCTCTAGGATTATTGTTACTTTTCCTTTGTACACTTTCAACAGTTCTTCATTTGGGTTTTAATTTCTGTAAACCCATTTTACATATGTTTCGAGTAATATATGCTTAATTGAGATTTCTTTCAAATATATGCAAAACAAACCTTATCCCTAGTGCCTGTACCCCGACCCGCAGTCCCCTGAGAGAAGACGGTGCAGAAAGGGGAAACAGAGGGTGACATTTGTTAGTTTAAGGGCCCGGCATCAGGTGGCACATTTAAAATGCATCAAACGTATGAAAATGAAGATGGCGTATAGTTCCTCAGCCTTGAGGCAACACGGGCTCCCTCAGGACGGCTGTCCTGCGTTATTACTGCTTCGTAGACAGGCAGGTCTCCGGACTGCACCGTGCCTTGGAAAAACTGATGGGGCCTGTCATTACCTAGGCTGACTCAGGCACTACCACAGACGCCTCTGGCCCTTGACTCTGATGTCATCACTACAACAGCCCAGCCCATTCATTTTGTTGCCATAAGAACCGCACAAATTGCACATTTTATTTTTGTTATTATTATTGAATTGTGGTGGTGTTGTGTGGTGTAGATACAGTCTACAGTCTAGGGGCAAAGGACTGAGGGTCTTATATATATATATATATATTTATATATATATATATATTTTTTTTTTTTCAATTTGTCATAAAATGTAATGTGATTTTTAAGTCAGGGGTATTGACAGATAGAATGAGCCTAAAATAATAACACACAAAAAAATTCACAGATAAAAAGGTCTCTGTGTATCATCATGAAAACATCATCCCAACCAGTCAGTACAGTATGGTCAAGGAATCATCCTGCTTTGCTGCATCAGGGCCCACATAGTAAAGAAGATGGTTTCTTAAGTAAATCAAACATTTCTTCAGGATAATGTGAGACTCTTTCTTGTCTTCATCAAATACAATCATTAAGCATTCAAAAGTAAGTGAGCATCAGTCTTGCATCGTTCAGGAGGAACTTTAGCCCAGCCTACCTTTTTGTGGATTTGCTCCCATGTTTTTGGGTCATTGTCTTGTTGCATCACCCAACTTCTACAGAGTTCCTGCTGTCTGTACAGTCATTTTTTGATACGTTTGGGAATTCATCTACCTTACTATGACTGCAAGCTGACCAGACCCAGATGCAGCAAAGCAGGCCCAAATCATTATGTTTCTTCCACCATACTTTATGGCTGGGATGATGTCTTAATTTTTTCACGCAGTGCTGTGTGTTTTTTCCAAAAGGTTTAATCCTGGTTTTATTCGTGTGCGAAACCTTTTGCCAATACTGCTATCTTTCGCAAACTTCGGGTTTGCAAGCATTATTCTTTTTAGTAATTCTTCCTTTGTGGTGTCCTGCCATGGACACCCTACTTTTTCTATGTTTCACATACTGTAGACTTATAAACACAGATGTTAGTCAGTTGCAAATGAATAAATAAATGTAAGTCCCCAACATACGAACAAGTTCTGTTCCGAGAGCTCGTTTGCAAGTCTAATTTGTTCGAAAGCCCAACAAACATTGAATAGGTACAGTACTGGGATACTAACACAATTGACTTTACACAGTATAAAACTAACATGTTCCATGGCCTTGTCCTCGTTTACTGGTAGTTGAATTCATGTTTAAAGAACAAACAATGTCTGCTATCTTTTTACCTCGCTCCATTCTTTCAATTATTTTCATTTTCTCAACTAGGGAGGAGGATGGAGTGTGGAGCAATGGAAAGGTCATGTGGGCTGGTGAGTTCAGATTGAATCTTTTCTAGAGTGTCAGTGCATCAGGGTAAGATAGGAAGCGCATTAAGCCTTGCACCAATCATGCATACAAGCCTCTGAAGGCAGTCGGTCTGGTCTAGGTCATATATACTAGGCACGGCCATGTTCCAGGACATAAATTGTGAAAGGTTCTGAGAGTATGAGGAATCATTTTTACACATGAACTGGTCACAACATTGTGCAGGCAAAATGAATATTATTGTGAGTGACTATTTCTTGGACAGGCAATGCATTTGACAATTGTAATGTTACAAAAATTCTATCTCTAACACCTTCTGTTGTAGTGAAGAAAATCTTTATTTAAGCAAATTAAGTGTACTATTTCATGACTGTTTCATTTATGTTGATTATGTTAACATGACAGTACTATTATTTAGTTGTATATTTCATCACATAGCTTAAAAGCTACCCTAGAGCTTACTGGCTAGTTTGTGATACCAAAATCTGCACTAAAGACGCTCGGTTTTACCCTCAAGTAAGTTCTATCATTGGATTCCTTTCTCTCAAAGCGGAAAGAAAAAATACCTAAAGCTTACATGCTCAAACTACATTGCTTTCCTATTAAGTTGTGCATTAACAACAAGGTCCTACATTTGAAGCTTTAAATGGTTAAGCTGGCATGCCTTGCTGATCTCCTCAAACAGTATAGCCGATTGTGGGACCTTCAATATGCCGAGGCAGGGAATCCTGAGGATCAAGGATTTTTATTTATCTCATTACCTTGAACCTTGGACTAGACTTTCAGTAACATTAATAATGAAAAGTTTCTGAGCTGTTTGGGAGAAATAGGGTAAAATAAAACTATATTCTGTAGTTCATAATTTTACAATCTGAATGTGCTAAAATAATCAGTGTTCATTTTTTGCTCATTTTCATAAAAATCTAATAATTTTAGAGCTGACTGTGGATATGGTAGGAAATGTCAATTAAGCCTGTCAGCAAGCTCAAAGCCAAGGTGGATTTTGGTTGAGATTTAGTGTGGCTGTAAATCCCACTTGCCTTTCTTTAAGTCATTGGTTATTTTTTACCTTTTCACCTCCTGTGTTAGATGACGTCCCCATCAAGCGTTCCAGGGGTCACCAGCCAAACCCTGTCATCACGGTGTTCTCTGTATTTACACACACACACACACACACACACACACACACACACACACACACACACACACACACACACACACACACAGTGCAAACGTATATCCAACCTCAGCTTTTAATTAAATTGAAGAAGTCTGGCTCCTGTCACTTCATCGAGGGCTTGAAGAACAAGAACATGACAACAAACCATCATTTCATAACACATTCAATCAATCAGTAAAGGACTTTCCACAAGCGAACAAAACCTGATGTGTTACAAACTTGTGATCCAAATAAAGTCCACAAGAGATTTGCATCTGTGTTCTAGCAGCAGTTACTGAAATTAAGCACTGCTAATAAATGTTGGATCAAACTCTGAAAAATATCCCAGGCAACCTGCTGAAGTATATGAACAACAATGCCAAGGTATGCAAGACTGAGCTCAGAAACACAAGCCCTGGCTTCTCTTAATGAACACAGCTTGACATATTGCAGTAAGAGCGGTATTAGTTTTCACTTTTGAGGTCATAGACACGGGTGAGTTAACAAACAAAAACTAATGAAAAAATCACACCTGCTGAAAGTTCCATCTTCATCAGTTCACAGTCCACGATGCAGGTCCTAATGATAAAAACAAGAGATTGACGTGCACTCGAAGGTCGCAGAGCTTTAGCGATGTCCTGCCTCCTAAAAGAAACTTCTTAAAAGAAATGCTGTTCCAAAAGGGAGTTTAGTGTTGGGTCGTTTCCTCAGCTGGATTAGGTTGGGAAAAATATGACTCTCAAGTTACTCTGCTCTGATGTTTAGGTAACAAGGAGGTATTAGTGACAGTTATGGTCTAGCCGTAAGCAGGTCTGAGTTAAGGATAAATGTCTGGACGACGGCTGGGTTACACAATAAATTCTCAGATATGACAGATTTTAGTGAATACTGGAAGAAAGTAGTGGTCGTCTTGTGTAATGCAACTGTAATGCTGTCCATTCTCTTTATGGTCCGACATAAACCTGCATGAATATTGCTCATTACTGCTTACTTTCAATAATTATCCGGGACTGTTTTTGCAGTCACTGTTCTTTTCCGTACAGTATATAGCCTGATTTATGAAAGTCAGAATTTATAGGTGGAGACGCAGAGAAAAGAAAAATGACACAATTCAATTTTTGGAGCCTTTTAGAAAATCAGACAGTCATGTAAAGTAAGTTCTGAAACATGTTAAAACAATTAACTTTTTTCGGAGAATGCCAGAGGTAGAGGAAGTCAAAAACACAACATATTTTTCTCACATGACTTAAAGAACTCATCACATATAATCGTATGTAGTGTTCTTATTCCTCTAAGCTATTTTTAATGCATTTTCAATTGTTGTTGTTCTATATATAGTAAATGACCTGTGTAAGAAAATGAGCCAGTCATGCACAGAGCCTCTTTATCCTTAGACCTATACTCCTCACTGTGGCTCTGTGTACTGAGGCATAGAGAATACTGTTCTTCAAGCACGGCTGACGGGCCGAGAGTGGTTCAGGTTTCAGTGTTACTACGGCCGTGACTGTGTTACAGAGCAGTCTGCGGTTTCTGTTAGGCCACGAGGCCTGTCTGTGCTAAGTATTATGATTGCCACACAGTGCTAACTTTCGTGTAACCCCAAGTCGCTGCTGTAAAAAAGGACAGTGTTCTAAACTGAAATGGTAAAGTGAAGGTTAAGGAAAGACACAATTTTTTCCAAATTTTGAGGGGAAAGTAAGGAAAAAGGAAGAGCAAAAACACTCAGAGTGTTATTACTGCTAATGAAAACAGAGCTAGAGCAGAAGTCTGGTTAATGACTGTTATATGAGGGAAATTCACATATAATATCCACCAGCAATTACATTATAGAAGACAAGGTATATATTATGTACTATAGGTCTAGGCTTAGGTTATCCTGAGAGCCTGTTTCTGTTCCAATTATTGATACTGACATTAGAGCTTTGTAGGCGATATCAATATTGATACCGATGTCAATATCAGAACTAAACAAGACATTTGCCTTCAGAACCTTAGATGCAATATGGATGACATTCGAGTTGTGTACCATGTACAAGTGCAATTTTAACCTATATTACATCCGTCTGGCCATAGAAGCTCATCGGGTTAACACACTAGGTTCCTGATCAGAAGGTCAGTGGTTTAAGCCCCCGCTCCACTTGCAAAAGTTGCCAATGTTAGGCCCTTGTGGAAGGCACTTAATCCTCTCTGCTCTAGGGATGCTGACCATGTGCTCTGACACAAGCTTTCTACTGTACCTGGAATATTAGGAGAAACAATTCCACTGTAATGTATATGTGACAAATAAAACCTTTATCATGATATACAGTACCATATGATAATGTGGGTTGTAAAGTTGAAAACCTAACATCTTAAGAGATCATGAATTTTAGGCTCAGCAAAATCCACGCTTGTCTCTGTTATCATGATTTTAAGATTCCTATCAAGGCCCATCATGGCCATATATGAACAGTAGCCTTCCATCGAAGGCTTGTAAGATCATGCAAAGCTTCTCTTTGTGTGCTGATCAGAGTTAAGAGCTCAACAAATAAAAACAATTGAAGGTAATTTGAATAAGGCAGTATCAGATAAGAAGATAAACTTTATGGAAAAAAATTATTTGCCCAAACCGAAATACTAAATTCTGGTGTTTCAATCAATCAGGCCCCATATCTCCAGTGAAGGGCAATCTTAATGCTTCAGCATACCAAGACATGTTGGACAATACTTTGTTTTCAACTTTGTGGCAATAATATGTAAGGCCTTTTTCTATTCAAACAAGACTGTGCACCAGTGCACAAAGAAAGGACTATAAAGACATGATTTGATGAGCTTGGTGTGGAACAACTTGACTGGCCCTAACACAGAGCCCTGACCTCAACCCCACTGAGCACTTTTGGGAAGAACTGGAATGGAGATTGTGAGACAGACCTTTTCATCCAACATCAAAATGAATGATTTTCCCAGATTCCCCAAAATTTTCATGTTCTTCCCGGGTTTGGTGGGTTTCCTCAGGGTACTTCAGTTCCCCCCACAGTCCAAAGACATGTAGATTAGGCTAATTGGCATTCCCAAATTGCCCGTAGTGTGTAAATGGGTGTGTAAGTGTGTGTGTACAGTATGTGTGTGTGTGCCCCACGATGGATTGGCACCCTGTCCAGGCTGTACCCTGCCTCGTGCCCTAAGTCTCCGGGGTTAGGATTCAGATCCTAAATACAGGATAAAGCGGAGTGATTGAGTGAGTGAGTATTTGGATACAATTACATTGCAGGTTTGGCTAAATACTTTTGTCCATATAATGTAGATTTAGTAGCCTTATAATCATATGGACTTGTGTTGAATATATATAATACATTTTCATGACTCATTCTTAATACTGTCAAATTTGTCTTGATCTTATAGGAAGTGAGCACTGTGCACAAAAAATGAATATTTGTATTGTCCAACCTAACATTTTCACTCCGTCCAGTTGATCTGAAGAACAGTTCCTCTGTGCAGGGGTCCTACCACCTTCCTAGATTAAAATAAATAGCAGCGGTGCTAATGTTTACACAGGGCAGGGCTTTTTTTCAGCTTCACGGCTAATCTGTACATTAGAGCTTGTGGCGAGTGTGTGTTTAGAACATAGCTACATGACAAATGGTAGTGCTTATGAACCAAAGAGTTCACCTATCAGATCCTTTCCAGCCTAGTGCTTTTATTCAGTTATGTGCTTTTACATTAACAGGCCTCAATTGGCTGGTAAAGTCTTTAAACATTAGAGAATAAAGTCATGTTTTAGGACCACAGTCATCTTTTGAGATGAATAGGTGGTGATCTCAGCAAAATCTGCCTTAAATGATCTGAATAAAATGTTGGCTGAATTCTCTAACATGCTGTGCTGAGTTCAGAAAACATTTTCTCCACCATGTCAGATGGTACATTCAAGATCATCTAACTATAGAACTGTGATTAATGGAAATTAACATGATCTGGGCTTGTGAAAAACAAAACCAAGTGTGTCTAAGGTAAACTCGTATTTTGTCTGTCTATTAGCATTCTTCATTTACATTCTCTCTTGTGCCTTCGCCCATGACCAAAACACCATCTAAAACTCCCTCTTATTGTAAACATTGACTTAACATGAGGTCTTTCATATCTGATTCATATGACTGTTCAAGTCAAACCAGGACTTTTCATTGTAAAGAATAACAGAACACACTTATAGAACTCGCTTTATTTCTCTATATAATCTCCTGCTACACTAATTCAATTCAATTTTATTTGTATAGTGCTTTTAACAATTTACATTGTCACAAAGCAGCTTCTACACAATAAAAAAAAGCACTTATCATTAGAGAATCATCATAGAAAGTTTTTTCACTACACCAGAGCTTGCTTCACGTCTGAAATGCTGGCCTCCCAGGGACTCCTTTAAACATGTAGAAATGTTTTGGAGCAAGTTCAGGACTTAGCAAGTAACTTCTGGATGAGTTCCTGTAATGTGCAAGTGGTGAACAAGTTATTTGTCGATTTTCTAGGCTCAGGCGTTCCACTCTGTAAATATTCACAGGAATGACTGCAGCGAGCTCCGAGCCACCTCAGCCGGGATCATCACACACAGACGTACTGTACGGCCTCATTCAAATGTTTTCCATCACCGTACTGTGCTTGGCTCCTTTTGAAAATGTCATGCAGTACATTGAAATGGAAGTGTTTGGTTATTAAGGTGAAAAAGTGTGTCCCCTGTTACTGTCCCTAATGCCAATACCAGAGATTTGGGTCAGAACAGGAACTGGGTAAGAGTTTAGTGTTATATTGTCTGTCTCAGATATGTTCTTACTTATACAGTTCTTGCTTTATTTATTTATTTACTTACTTATTTATTTATTTATTTATCTATGTTTAAGTATTTGCCTGATACATCTTTAAGTCATTTTGTGTGTGGCTGGGGGCCTTATCCCTGCATTAAAAAAAAAAAGTAAAAAAGAAAAGAATGGCTCCTGTGAGAAACAGCACTACATACTCTCAACCACAAACAGAGTAATTAAGTTAAAGTGCTGCATTCACCTACTAAACATAATGTGCTCTACAATCTAAAGCAATTAAGCGCAAAAATTGCCTTCGTTCAGGAAACTCATCTCAAACCAGCAGACCATCTCAAAAATTTGTAAAGGGTGGGTAGGTCAGCTCTCTACCCCTCTCATGCTCAAGTCAGACTCATGGTTTAGCTATCCTTAAAAACAAATCCGTCTCGTTCTCAGAGTCCATTGGAACGGTGAACACTAACATCCACATTGTTATTTTCTCTTGAAAATGGCTCTAACAGGGACAACCCATTTTTAAAGATTATATTTATTTGGTTGGACATATAACTACTCGCCTTTATTATGTTCTGCACTTACAGTCTTATACAAATACTCCATCATGCAGTTGTTACAGGTGATATCTTCTCCCCTTGTGGGTTCCTAACACTCTCTCCTTGTCTAATTTCAATTCCTATTCTGACCCTGATTCTGTTGAAATCCTAAATAACTGTATCATTTGTAACTGCCAATCCAGGTGTCTTAGATATCGTGACACGGGAGGCATGCAAATCTTAGTTGAGAGGAGAAATAGTATCACCAGGGAGATGTCACCTTGGAAAGGAGGACATCTCTCTCTCTCTCTCCAGAAATGTGTTAAAATCCAGTTTAAAGGCAATGGACTTACCAGACCCAGATCTTTTAAAAAATATATTTACAACAAAGGCTCACATTAAGCTTTTGGATACTAAGGAAGCATCTAAAGAATTGCAAAAACACATGGTATCAGTATGGTGTACTGACTATAATTGACAATTACCCAATTTAATAACCTCCATGGAATAACCATAAATCCTCTTGTCATTAACGACCAGTTCAGTTCTCTGAGAACTTCTGACCAATCCTTTACTTTACTGAATATTTCCCTCCATCAACACTAATGTTGCATTTACACTGGATGATCCTTTCACTTTAGAGGAGCTTAAGAGCACTTTAAACCAAAGTGCAAGGTGCCCTGACCTGGCCCTGATGGTCCCCCATAAGGATAAAAAAACAAACAAACATGTTTCATGAATATTTAAAATGTATACCGTATATCTCCATTATATCAATCAACACTTTATTTGTCAACTTTCAGTCCATCTCTCTGCTCAGTCCATTTTGGTTGCAGTTTGCCTTTAGCCTTTTATCAGCTTCACTGATCAGACAAACTTTGATATTCTATTGAATAATATTACATCTTCTCTCAAAGAAACAGAAAGATTTGGTATCCTTGGCCAGATTATCTACATGTGTGGCATGCAAACTCCATGAGCACAGTCATCTGTGTTGAATCGAACCCAGAACCTGGAGGTGCAAGGCAACAAGGCTAACCACTACGCCACTGTTCATATATGATTTAACACTGAATAAGGATATGATTTTTTCACTGTTAGCCTGTTATTGTTATCAGGTAGAACATTACCTGCATATTCTTCACCAAATATGACCATAACTTTTGTTATGAATTACAAACATTTACTGAACTCTCTGTCATCCTTTCCTTTTTTCTTTTGCCGCGAATGGAGCTCTGCTTTCTAAAAATAAATAAATAAACAAATAAACAAATAAAAGCATGCTTTAGGACATTGAGGCAGCCTACTAGGCTGAGTGTACCCCAATAAGGCTGCTGTATTTCAGGATAGGAATATATTTATATTCAGTCCTCTGAGCAGGCTCTTTCTCTCTCTCTTTCGTTTGCTCTTTTTCTTTCTCTCTCTCTTTCTCTCTCTCTCTCTCTCTCTCTCTCTCCAGGATACCCCAATATACCCTTTCCTTACACAGCACACACACATACATACATACACACACATGCACAAATACAAGGAAAGCCGTCTTTTCCAGGAGCCTGACACTGATTAGCAGCCTCCGCCTTAGCCCTCCTCCCTCCCGCCACTGAGGCTCATGGGACAGGAAACTTTAGGAACTATTAGCGGTTTCTTAAGGCCCGCATTTCTCTTATTAGAATTGGCGCCATTCCTCCCGTCTCTCGCACTCGCTGCTGCTTTATTGGGTTCGGCCGATCCTCCCCGGAGATACATGCAGTGCTGACCCAAACATACTGAGCCTATAGATTTACATGACATGGTACACTACTGTCTAGGCAGCTTAGGGAGAAAAAATACTTACAATGACGGTTTTATAGAAATTCTTCCCTTTTGATAGACATAATTTAATGACTGATAAAATAAACAAATTAAATAAAAATTCTACTTTGCAGCACAGAAAATGATCATTTATGATAGATACCTCCGTAAGTCAGTTATTACATTCTCTTTTGTACACTGAAAAAAAAACTGATTCATGTGTTTTTTTTTTTAAAGAAAAATGAATTTTAAAAAGTAATGGAAAATTGGTATGTTTAAGGTAAAATTGTTAAACATAAAATAGTTAAGTACTTTAAATACTTCATTTATTAATTTTATATCAATATGACATCAATAGGTATCATTATCTGGACAGACTTCAATTAACATAATTAGGCCATGTATTTTGTGAGAAGAGCAATTATTATTATTTATTACTATTTTCTGTCTTATTTAATAGCATGCATGTGAAAATGTGATAAGATTCAAATTATATTTTATTGTCAGATGTTTATAAAGCAAAATAATAATAACCAGATAAGAGAGATAGCAAGACTTTTGATGTATTTAATTATTCATTAATAATAATAATAATAATAATAATAATAATAATAATAATAATAATAATAATAATGCATTTATAATTATAAAGTCTAATATAGTTTTATAAAAAAAGATTAATATATCAATAACGTGTTATTTTTCAAGATGCTATTATTATTTATCCTGAGATTTTTTTTATTTTAGTATGAAAATCCAAAGTAAATTTAAAAGTTCAGTTGAACATTACACACACACACACACACACACACACACACACACACACACACACACACACACACACACACACACACACACACACACACCTTCATATGAAGAAGCACTTTACAGGTTCTGCTTCTCAGTGTGTGTCATGCTGTACTTAGGAGTTGAATAAAAGCAGTAGTAGTGTTGGACTCTTAATTACCACCTAGACAAAGCTGTGTGAAAGAGGCAGTAACACCTATAACAGATGGGGATCTGCCCAGTGATCAGAACCATCTTTATAAACCTATACGACACCTAACATGATGGAACATCTCTAAGGAATGTGCTGTTTGTATAAAGAAAGTGTAGCAGAGCCTCTTGGATTACAACTTTAAATTTATTCACGTTAAGCAATGTTTTATCTTAAAGTAACCTTAATTATTTTCAGACAGAAGTTCCCTCACTCCTTTAATAAGAAAAGTTTTTGACTGGACCTTTAATACTGTTAAGACATCGATTTTTTTTGCTCTGATGCTTATCTGGGATTTAAACAGTATATCATCTGTACAGTATCTGTGCACAGCGGGATATGAACATAGTCAGGCTTAATACAATTCAGCTTTAAAGTGGGTGTGGCATATTTAAATAAAATAATGCGGTGTAGTACGTGAGGTTTGATTATATTTATAAAATATAGTTATTTTAAAAAGATGCCTATAATCATTATAGAATAAATTCAAAACTATATATATATATATATATATATATATATATATATATATATATATATATAATAAAAAAATATATGATCTTATTTTGTTTCTATTCTATAATGATTATAGGCATCTCCATCTTGATGGGCTTTAAATGTTAAAACAGCTGGTAGTTGTATAACCTACTAGTGATATTTGACAAGGCAGAGGATTAGGTTGACTGCTGAAGTGATTGCATTACAAATATTAGAAGGCTCATGGGAACAAATATGGTTTAGGGGTCGGAATGTTATCACTGAAATGTACGACAAGTCAAAGACTGCAAGTCTGAATTATCAGTATTAGATGAGCTAGAGGTAATACAGGTTAGGTATTACATGTGCACACACACACACACACACACACACACACACACACACACACACACACACACACACACACACTTGATGTGTCTTAAGCTCTATTTAAGTGTATTATCAGCAAAGAGAGCACTATGTTTAAGCCTTACTGTAGACCTGTTGCCCTGTGTCACACATCCTGTACATTAAAAAAAAAAAAAACTAAAGTAATTAAATTGTAAGTTATAGAGAGACTCAGAAAGTGACGACAATAGGAAACTCTTTCAGCAGACCAAAGCAATAAATATGTATATTCGCCGGCACTATAGGAATTACAATATAAGGACTCAGGAAACACAATAAGGGCACAACCACTTTCAAGGGGATAGAAGCACAGGAAAGTTTATACAATATCAGAAAACCTTACACCCACATACATGTATGCTTGAATACATGTTTACAACAAACGTATTTTATGTAATTGCACAACTAATTAAATGAAGTTGATGTGTGTAATTTAAGTGCCATATGATCTGTTAGAACGCATACAGTACCTACACAAATACTAAACCAAAAACTGAACAGCAATCAAAAGAAGGTCTGGAAAAGTATTCATCAGTGTCTGGCTATAAAATATCCCAAATTTGAACAACCCACAAGAGCAAGTCTAATGTAAGGAATATGGCACAAGTACATCTATTAAATAAACATCACACTCAAGCCATCCAGCAAAAGGCAGTGAGTGGGTAAAGAGGGGAATAGCCAGAGAAGTAGTAAATATTCACATAAAGTTTACAAGGCACGGAGGATTATTCTTATAAGAAAGGTCTGGGCTAGGCGAAGGAACTGGACTGGCACCTGGTACAGTAACTGTGGCTATTCTTAACTGGATGCTAGGTTAGGACTTGGCACAGACCCCAGGCATGGAATAGCAGGCTGGAATTGGTGCTTGGCATGTTGGACCTTGGTGTGCATGGGAGATGGTATTTAGCACATCAAAACTACACAAAGACTAGGGCACGGGAGTTTTGAGGCCAGCTTTTGGACATTCAAGGAGAACTTGACTGGCACACAAAGTCCCCAGAACATGAATGAGGAGCCAGTCAGATTGACCTCAAAATGGGTGGCACCAGTACAATGTTATTAAAGTTAGGATGTGAAGCAAATATGATGTTATCAGAGTTAGGGGGCTGAGAAAACATGATGCCATTGAAGCTAGTGTGTCAAGCAAGCATGACATCATCAAAGCTAGTGTGTAAAGCAAGCATGGCCACAGAGCAAGGCGATGGTGCCGGCATAATGTCCTCGAAGCATGTCAGTGGTAGTGCTACAACAGGGTGTCTTCGATGCTGGAGAGCATTTCAATAAACAGCTGTGACATGGTTGGACATGGATTGAGCAAATCAGGCTAAGGCTTACAAAAAACCAATGCTGGTGCGTGGCATCAATGAAATAGATTAAGGTACAGCTGGAACATGGCACATTTCTACGACGGGATAGGGCATTGGCGGGATATGTAATGGTGTTAGTGAGACAAAACAGGCATAGCACAGCATGATTCAGGCAGAGCATGGCATATATAAGCGGAACATATCATGGAACAGGGCATGATCCAGGTAAAGCATGGCAAGAAGCAGGGCATGATTTAGGCACCACAGGGTATGGTTTGTACCTGGTATTGAATGCAATCTTATCAACATTTACTGAAACAGGGCTTGGTTTAGACTGAAGTCTGACATAGAAGGCTCTCCTGTCCAACTCTGCAAGGTAGTGGACTGTGGAGACCAACAGGTTTAACCTTCATAGGAAGCGAACCTTTGCGCTCTGCCAGGTTTACCTCCACAGCACGGCTGAGAACAAAAGCATGGCTGCAGCTTTGAGAAGAGCTTACAGTAGCTATCAGCATTTACTCAGAATTGCAGTACAGGAAGCTGCCCTGTCGGCTTTACCCTGGACACATTGGCGCTTTGCACAGTCAGCCTTTCATTGGAGCTCAGTACAGGAACCAGGCAGTATTTGTTGCCGATCTTTCTTTGGAGCGTGAGGCGAGAGCATTCCCAGGCGGTTTCTATTGCTCGCTCTATGTTGCCAGCAGTTTGTTGAAGCACAAGTTACGTGCCAGTTGGCCTTCACCGGGCATTCAGTTGCTCTCGCTGATTCACTGGCAAACTTGTTGATTACAGCCCCAACAAAAAAATATCCAGGGAAGCTTGTCTCCTACAATGTTGGTCTGGTTTTCTGTCAGGAATGTGTAGGAGGCAGAACATAAGTGCAGGCATCCTTTATTAACAAACTATATACGGAACAAGACAAAACACAATGTATGAGCTACGGGTAAAAGCTATGATTTAACATTAGCTTTCGCACAAAAACACAACACAAAGACCAATCAGATTGAAACACACCAAGCAAAGAAAAACAAAATGCAAAACAAACAAAGAGCAAACAATTATGTTTATAAATAAAAATCATCAAAAACACCTGACATCAATCGAACTTCTGAATTAAACAAAGAACAAAGGAATAGAAGGCAAAGACAAAATAATGTTTCTTGCACAGAGAAATCAGGAAAATACAAGAGCAAAACAAACCCACAGAAAAATCATAAATCAAAACATCAGAGCCTGTGCTTAATAAAGAGAGAATCAGTTATACAGTACAATTTACTGTTATCAAGTTATATAATTTGATTTACTCTAATAAAATGTAATAAAACTTGTGTGTTCAAAAACTTGTGACTGGCACATTAAATAAAAAAAATATATATATTTTAATCAATTACTTAATCTGGCATTTAGCTGATAAACCAAGATATTGCCTGTAAAATAAATCATTGAAACTATTTTTATGGATACACTCGTAAATAAGATAAAGGAGTCAACTGAGTGAGAGGACTGTTTGATTTGAAACCCAGCTTTTCTCCTCCTAAGAAGACTTGGTTTCTGACCTGTATCTCCTCCAAAAAAATAGAAGGGGCCTGAATGCAGGTAAGGCCATTTTCAGAGATCTTAGCCAAGCCACAAAGAGGACAGGAAGTTGACTCTCCACTTCTCAGTGGTCCATGACACCGCTTCTCAATGTATCTATTTTATTTGAGGGCTTCAAATCTAAATATTTTTCTTCATGATGCCTGGAAATTTCTCCGCTCCAACTGAAACACTTAAGGAGTCTGCGCCTTGCAAATATTAACTCATAGCGCTGGAGTTCAGTGAATGATTTCACAGAATTTTAAAAACACAATTATTTTTATATCATAACCCAGATGTATGCAAGTAGATACAGTATCAACTATATCACAGTTACCCCTGACCTTTAATCATGTAGTTTTAAATGTCCAACAACCCGAATGAAAAATATTTAAATGTTCTGTCTTCTTCTAAGATGGACAATAAAGTTATAATTACATTCTCGTGTTGTGCACTAATGTGTATACGTATGTCAACTGTATTCAATAATAGCTCAAGTTCCATGGGTTACTTTTTAAAATCTGGGGACCTTGTTCCTGAAAAACAACTGCAAAAGTAAGATGATCTTACCTTACGTTTTTTTTTTTTTTTTGTGTGTACTTTTGTTTTGTGCTTTTTTAGCACTTAGACCTCACTGCATACAAAACTGGGAGGATTTCCGAAACAAGCAAGTAAGCAAGAAAACAAACAAACAAACAAACAAAAAAACAAACAAACAAACAAATAAATAAATGTGTGGGTGAATTTGTTATAAATAATAAATAGGCTTATTTTAACTCTAGGCTCATCTTCAATTTAGCTACACTACCAGTTAAAAGTTTGGACACACTTTCTAATTTCTGATTTTTATTTATTTCTACATTATAAAACAATGCTTAAGGCATACAAAATATCCAATAATCTCCTTTTAACAGTTGACGATGAGATGAGTCTGCCACTTTTGCTCTGTAAAGCCTCATAATGACTCTAATCTGAAGTGATTTTAAGGTTAATTTGTGATTTCTGAGGCAGGTAACTCTAAATTAACATAAGAGGTCAGTTTTGGTCCTGCTTACCTGGGAAAGTCTTCATGAGAGCCAGTTAACATCATGGTGCTTAATGGGTTTTGCAATTTTGCAATTGCGCTTGACAATACTAGCACTTACAAGAACAATATCAACTGACTGTTGTCTTTGTTGTTGTTGTTTTTACTTAATTACTTAATGCCATGTGTGTTATTTCATAGTTTTGAAAAATTCAGTATCGTTCCAGAATGTTAAAAATAAATGTAAACTTGTGTCAAACCTTTGAATAGTACTGTATTTCCCTGTTTTTTTTCTCACTATCTTGTGCGTTTCATGGTAATGAAGATGAGTGCAGAAGGTTGCTGGGAATGCCAGAACGCATTACAAGCTCTCTTGCTCTTGATCATTCCTGCAGCTGTAGCCTGGGATTCATATTAAATGGCAAAAAGGTCTCAGAAATAAGCCCAATCCCTATTTGAAAGGAGTGCTGACAGGTCTGGAGAGAAAGAGTGACCCTCTAGGGTCTCTTTAGGGAAGTTATTCCTAATTAACAGACAAGCTCTATGAACGTTCCTCCACCTATGTCAGGACATAGTGTACAAAAGTCAAAAGTTGAGGCCATTTGAGATTTTTTTGCTCCTTCGGCCCTTTTAAGGTTTGAGACAAAGCCTCATGAGCACCAAGAGGGGCATAAAACAGCTTTCTAAATCACACTGAGTTGATGTGTAATCTGTTTTGACAATCTGGCTCCTTTAAGGATCATGGTGGGTGTGTAACAAAGCAGGTGGTGGAGCTATAATGACTGCTATACAGTATTTTTAAAAATACTCTTCACCATAGCTACTCCATTTTTTACATTTATATCAGCTGCAATCTTATTTCCTTCATTCCTGGTGCTGTGATTATTTCTATTTCTGCCTTTGACTCGCTCTCAGATTCTACTTCTTTAATTCGCACCTCCTCCCACTGGTCATCCTACACCTGCAGAAAAGTTTGGTTTCTTTTTCTTCCACCATCTGCCAGTGCTTCTGTTTATCACTTACCGCTCTGATTCCTGCTCCCACCTGTGCTGGCGTAGCTAATGCTATTTCTATTACTTTTTTTTTTTTTTTTTGCGTCATTGTCTCGTACCTCGGTTTATGTTTGCCAAGCTTTTTAGTGGTGACTCACCGTCTTGCAACTCCTACAAAACTGTAGTTTATAGTTTGTGTTGAATCAGTGACAAAGGCATTAGCTCGAAATTCACCTAGACAAGTCCAAACTCTGGTGGGTTTCAGACATACGGAAATCATTTTTGTGTTACTAATCTGGTTGAGTGACAAAGTACAAGGTTTTGGCTCTTGAGTCATTTCATCCCAAGTACCTCAGCCGTATGGAAATGATTTTACTGGCATTACTGGCAACTTTGGACAGTTGCTATACTCTTATGAGTTTGAGGTAAGTGCTTCTTGATACAACAAATAAAAGCACAAAGTTACAAGAAAATACAATTCAAATGAAATTGAAATACTGTTAAAAAAATTATGGTACAAGGCTGTAATGAAATTTAATATTATAGAGAGTGCAAGATTGAAATAGCAGATGCATTGTGATTTAGCTGCATTTTGCACAAACAATCCAGTTTTGCTGGTTTTATTTATTTATTTTTTTTATTCTAAATATACGATTTATACACTATACACAGTATGCACTTCTCTCCCGCATACATGACCATGTGACAAAATATGGTAAAAAAAAAAAAAAAGAAAAAGATAAATCAATCAGAAAAGTCTAAAACCATGGACAATTAGCAGCTGTTATTTGGGCATGTTTTAGTTCTTAGTCTTCCAAAAACAAGATGTCTTTTGTGCCTCTCATAGCAGAAACCTGCATGGTGATATGTGGCTTTTCTGCAGAGATAGGGGACTAGTGTCGAATTTGGCAAGTTTTTAATTTATTATTAAAAATAGCATACTATTATGGCAATATGTAATAGTAATATAAAGGAATTATTTACTTTAGTTGTGCAGAAATGTAAACATTATGGATTTTTTAAATATACTTTATGAAACCCCTAATCAGCCTTGAAATTTTGAATTAACCATCTTGAAAAATACTGAAGCAGTTATGATCGTGAAATGTAAATAAAACATGCATAGTACCGTATTCTATTGTTTTTATTAAGCTATTTTTTACTCCTATTCAACAGATACTGTATGCAGTAATTAATGTTAAAGGATCAGGTGCATAACTGAACATAATTTTCAGAAGTTGGACATTTCTGTATTGTAAATGCTTTTTCGATTGGTTTCAGGAAATATTCTAATATATTTGAGATACTGGATTTTTTATTCTCATGAATGTCCAAAAGCCATAATCATTAAAATTACCACAAGAGTTTAAACAAAAAAGCCCAGAAATATTTCATTTTTAGTTTAATGACTTTTCATGTTCATCATTAATACGTGACTTAATTGCTTGTTTGTTGTTACTGGTTTGTAACCAGCATACTTCACACTAGTGCTGGGCGATACAACTTCAGGTCATGATAAAATGAATAATTTACCTCCGTTATGATTAAATAATGTTTTATTTTCTTGCTTTAATTTCCCTCAATAGGTCACTGACAAGGTGTGTACTTTACATACGCTCTATTAACGCTGTTTTTTTTTTTTTCACATGGTAGTATGTTTGGAGGGGACAGTACATGAACACACAGTGGGGAAAATATTAACAAAATAAAACAGTGAAATAATTACATTAATTGGAAGTTCCACAAGATTACGTCAATCAGAAGTTCCGAATGTCAGTTAATATTTTTTTTCCAATTTTGATTAATTTAATTGTCCAGCACTACTTCACATTACTATGTATTTACACACCAAGTTCCTCAAACACAGTCAGATTCATATAAAAAGGTCTGCTATTTACTTAAAATCCTCTTTATAACTTTATAAATCACATTTGGTCTTATGCTGCATTGGTGTGTGCTTTTGGAAGTCCTGAGAGAGATACACTGGATGGTAGCATGACTGCAGTAACAAATGTACACGGACATGTGTGCACAAAATGGTTTGGGATCCTGTGGGATCTGGATTGCAAAGTATGCTGGTCTACCTTGGACATCTGGTCTGTAGATTTTCTCCAGGTGGTGTTGTAATACTTAAAAATCCATGACCAATCAGAGCATGTTACTTTTGCAGCTAGGGGAAAATGGCATGGATTTATCTCACACTGAAATGAATTTCAGAGTCAAATCAAAAGCAAATACTCGTAATCAAATACTTATAAGCATTTGCTAACAAATAAATATAAGAGAGAGACGGAAAGAGAGAAAAAAAATCAAATTTTTGGCAATACGAATGTAAATATTTGTTATGCACCTTTGAATCTTTGAATCTTGAGTGAGAGAGAGACAGAGAGAGGACATGATGCTCAAATATTCTCCAGTACATTTGCTTTCATCTTCCATCTTCCATCTCCTCAAGATGCCCAGGTGACCTCCAACATTGGGCGGTGTCTTTGAGTAAGAAAAACTTACCAGGATTGAAGTCTGTCTTCCTAGAGGTAGAAGCATGGAAATTTGTGAGAACCTAAGAAAGGTGGATCCAGGCGGGGCAGCAAGGCAATCTGGGTATGGATTTTTGCCAGAGAGCTTTCAGAGACTAACCCAAATGTTTGCCGAAGAACCATTAATGTTTGTTTGTTGTGTCTAACTTATTAAGCTCCACTGCACATGACAGGCCTGGGTAACATTGGCACAGCCATGAGACGTGGCCTGGAATTAAGTAGCCACTGACGCCCCAATCAGAAAATGACTAACATGACTATTAGTGGTATATTTGCCTGTCAGGGCAGTTGTGGCTCAAACGCTGACTGGAGACAGTATAACGGAGTAATGTGTAATTATGGTGGGTTAAAATGACCATGCAGAGGATTAAAGCTTTGATTAGACTATACGAATACATTGTGGGAATTGCATTGCACCCTCACGCCCATAACTGAATTGAAAATATGGGAAAGTGAAGAAGTGAGCAGCTTTCGGATTATAGTACTGCTGGTGTTTTTGCATTATTTATGACTCATATATTTGAATTTCAAGTCAGTTTTATTTATATTGCGTTTTTTTTCTTATAGACAGTTTGACAAAGCAGCTTTACATAAATCTGGATACAGATTTAGATCGCTAATGAAAAAGCCAGAGAAGACAGTGACAAGGAAAATACTCCCTGAGACAACATGGGGAAAAAACCTTGAGACAAACCTGACTCAGAAGGGAACCTGTCCTCTTCAGGGGGACACTGGGAGCTGTGATTATAAATCATTAAATCATTACTCTTCTACAACTGTGTACAGTGGAATCCGTTCCGGAGATGAGTAATTAAGGTGTAAATTTCATATTGTAAAACACATTTTCTCCAAATGCAGACAATCTGTTTCAGCCATCCAAAAATATTACCAATATTACCAATTTACTCTATAACCATATTTTTGCACATAAAAACAAGAAAAACAAGAAATTTAGGTAAAATATTAAATAAAGGGACATTAAAACTCACTTAACCTTAATTTATGATTCCTCTTGGCAGCACCGACTGCTTTTAAAATCAAACTGAAAGTGGCTCCCTTTTAATCTCTTGCTACCATCCTTGCTAACTTTCTTGCAACATATGGTGCTTTGTCTTCACTAAATCATGCACAAAATGCAAAAAAAAAAAATGTACGAAATTCATAAACTTGCTTTGCTTTCCAAACATGCAAACACGCTCTGTACGGCTTCCAGACAAAATTGCGTCTTATGCAGATGCAAATTTCTTGCAAAATTTTAATGGTTCCTCTGTATAAAAATGTAAAATATGGCCAGATTGTGAATAAGAGAATTCAGCGATGATTACAAAGAGAGTTTATAATCAGAAAAGCAGTTCTCATGTAAAATCAGTAAAACAGTAGGCAGTTAAGACTAAACTGTGAAATAAGGAAAAGGTGAGTTTAGTCCATACACTGTAATAAATGTGCATAAATTTTTCATCATCTGATAATGCATTAATGTTTGTTTAAATAAATATAAATCAACAAAGCTATAAGACATTGCCTGCTTATGTTTGTGTATGCTGCTCATCTTGTACAGTGTTTCAGGAAGCCTTGAGCCTATCGTAGGGGGTCACCACCCTAGATGGAGTGCCAATCCATCACACAAACACACAAACACACACGCTACGGACAATTTTGAAACTTTGTTGCCTACAGTGCTATGCCTTTGTGCCACCACTGTAGTAACTTTTCTTCCTTTATTTATTGTACAGTACTTTACAACAAATGATGTAGAATAACAATTATATTCTTTAAGATACATTTAAAGGACACAGTGCGAATGCATTGTGAGGATTGGTGAAACTTAAATATATCATAATCTTTACATATTTGTTCCTGGTTTTTGAGGTTTTGACTTTCTGTAAAACTCTTATTCTGACATTATGTTCCTGACGCCCGCTTCCCAGCATGCACTTTACTGTACATGGTCAAATTGTTCTTATTTTTACTTTATTAAGTTTGATTAGCCTTAGCCTAAGTTTCTACATATAGAAGTCATGTTTAACCTTCACAATATTTCATCATACTGTAGAATTAATGAGAGTCAATATCATTAAAACTTTATGAGATTATAATTTTAAAGTTAGAATCACAGCATTAAGTCTGACTGATACAAAACACTGGAGATTCTAATCATAAATGCTAAATAAACATACGAAAACCCTTATGGTGCAAGTCAACAGTGTTGCCACTAAGCAGCCATCAGTGCCTTCTGTGATTTAGAACATTAGTTACTGCGTATGTGTTTATCCAGGTCCTATAGTTATGTTATAGAAAATTATATAAAATTATAGAAAATAAGTCATCAATTAGATTAAAGAATGCAACTGTTTATTAAAGCATGTTTCCCATAATTCTTAATCCTTTATAAACACAGTCGCTAAGCTTTTTTTTTTTTTTTTTTTTTTTTTACGAATATGAGCTTGATAGAAAACATGAGCAGCAAACTCTTTAACTTCTAATGACTCCCTGTTAACATTTGTTACCAGTCTGCACCATCTCGCTTAAGCATGAGGAAAGCAGTTACAATGCCTAATAAACGTGTTTTAAACAGGCTTAATGCTTGTGACAGCTCAGGTGCACGTCCACACGAATGGTTCGTAATGAGCGCTGACCCGTTTGCAGCTGGCCAGCAGCCCAAAAACATTGACCTATGACCTTGCGAACTCTCTCCCATACTGTTGGCAACTCTCCCAATTATCAGCAATTCATACGCACTGTTTACTCAGCGAGCCAAATTGGCAGGCTGCGAAAGTGGGGGAGGCAATAAAACATGAACGAGAGCAGCAAGGCGCGGTGCACACGGCACACGGCGTACATCTGAACTGCTCGGGAACAAGAAACAAGCTTTAAACAATAAAAACGCTTGAATGTATGAATGCGCTCTGATTTCTGAATGAGATTGTTAAGCCTGTAAAAGAAGGGTTGAAGTGAAAGAAGGAAGGAAGGAGGAAAGAAAGAATGAAAGAAAGAAAGAAAGGAAAAAGGAAAAAAATAACTGCTTTCCAGTAATTGTGTAGTTCTTCAGCTTGATCTCTCTCTATAATGTATAAAACTTGAAACAACATTTCAGAATTATTGCTTGTTAATATCATTTAGTAACATCTGCAAGATTTGTATATATATATATATATATATATATATATATATATATATATATATTTGTAATTTTGTATTTAAATAAATGTGCCTGTAACCTTGTTGTTTATACTGTACATCTACTAGTGTAAGTTCCATTGTTGAAAAAAGTTGTCGCTGTATGCTGATAAGGTAGGCGGTCCCAGCCTTAGTCGAAACCGGGATTAGGCCGCAGGGCACCTCAGACAAAAGAAATACATGTAAAAATGTGGAAATGCAGAAATAAATAAATCTTGAAATATGTTAATAAACAAAAGTAGGAATATATTTAGCAATTTTCCAGGGCGTATTGTATTTATGTATTTATTTATTTCTATATTTACTTATTTATTCACACATTTATTTATTTCTATCTATGTCATGTTTAGTCCTTTATACTAGGATACTATTTAATTTTCCACAAAAAGTGTATATGTATATATAAAAAAGATTATTTTTAATCTAGATTAGAAAGAAGTTAAATTAAAGGCACATTTATTTGAACATAAAATATGCAAAAATACAAAAACACTCCACCAGAAATTGGCAAATATGTTTCTTTACCTTAATGAATATAAAATAAATTCACTGTCCCAGATTTGTACATAAAAATGAGAACGATTAAGAATTCTGATAAAAATCACAAAAGTAAAAGAGTGAAAAAAGTTTTTAAATCTTGAATTTCATCGCGTGTCCTTTAAACAGTTAAACAGAAATTCCATCAGCACCACAGCCACACTTCCACACGTCCTTGCATTAAAACGTGCACTTTCCCCCTTACAGTAATCAAAGAAACACGTTGAAGTGGTATCACCTTCAATTTCAATAAAGAATCATTTCCATAACGCACGACACACGCTTTCACACCTCGTCTGCTTTTCTCTCTTTTCACAACATCACGCCGCTGCTGCCAAAATCTGCTGCCACAAAAACCGCTCTGTGTCCAGTCGAGCTGAAACGGAGCGCCTCTGTGCCTGACATAAATCAGTCAACATTTGCTTGTTTGTCTGTGGGTTTATTTGTTTTTCGCAGTTGTTTGCAGCGTCCAGGAGCCATACTGCCGTTGTGCTGTTTGTGTGGATTAGAAATTTAAATACCCATTTACTCTGTACCTGAGCCAGTTCTGCTCTTTCTATTTCTAATTCTATTTCTATTTCTATTGCATTTAAGGTCTTTGGAACTAAAATTGATTTTACACACCATGCTGAAATGTGACTTCTGTCTGTGGGTTTAGTGTGGCATCATAAGCTTGTGCTTGTTTTTGCAGAACTCATTTGCACGCATGAAAGTTTGGTGTTCTGCACTGTGACATTGTGATGAAGTTCAATTGTGAAAATTGACCGTCATTTAAATAGAAAACCGTAAACGTTTTGTCAGGGACACACTCAGTGTTCTAGGATTTGCAATTCCAACCTTTTTTAAAACTTCAATTTTATTAATTCACATTATTGCAGGGTGCATTCCAGCCTCACATCTGGTGTCCCTCCAAGCTGCCACAGCTGGGCCGTTCAGCAAGGCCCTTAACTCTGAGTTAAATGTAATAAATGAAATCTTAGTCTGGCAAATGCCATAAATGTTAATATTTCCAGGACAGGCTCCTGATCTACCTAGGGTTAGAAATCAACAGAAATAAGTAAAAAAAATGTCTTCTTATTGTTCACCTTGATCTCTATACAGAATGGATGGAAACCTCACGCCCCCAGTGTTGTTCTGCCTTGGTTAACTGCATTAGTAATACCTGGGGTTAGGGGTAGCTCAACAGTTAAGGCATTGTGCTGCTGATCGGAAGATTCTGCATTCAAACACCTGCACCACCAAGTATACTGTACGGCCACTTTGAATAAGGGTATCTCTCAAATGTGAACATAGTCTTTAGTTCACAGTGGTACCTTGGCATACGAATGCCCCGCCTTGCAAATTTTCACTTCAAGAACTAAAATTTTGAAGGAATTTGCCTTAGTACACTAACCATTTTCGTAAAAGGGAGTCACTTTCAGTTTGGTATTTAAAGCTGCTGGTGCCAAGAGGAATAAACCAAGGTTAAGTGAGGTTTTAATGTCTATTTATTTCTTATGTTACTTAATTTACATGTCTTTTCTAAATGTTTTGATTGTTTTTTTATTTTAAAAATTTGATTATGGTGTTGTAAATTGGTAATTTAGTAATATCTGCGTTTACATTATTTCCGCAATTGCGCAAATGCATTTCACAATACGACATTTTGCCTTAAGAGCTCGCCCCTGGAATGGATTAAATGCTTATGCTGAGGTACCACTGTATACCAAATAACTCAACTTTTTTTATATAAGAGATTTTAGATTTTTGCTACATAAATTGAATCTCTCTTTACAGTCTCAGTGTTTAAGTCTAGGCTAAAAACCTATTTATTTTTGTTAATAGATTTGCCTTAGGTAAAGGAGCAGATCTGGGGGACTCATGGACGTAGAGTATTATGGTGAACTGGTATGTTTAAATGCTGTCCTCCCCACTCTCATTAATCACTCAGGTTTGTTGATGGTGAAGTGATTGGTCGCTTTACATCTCGGGAAGGACTGGAATTTTCTACAGTCTACTTCTATAATCTCCTGTTATACTGAACTTCTGGCCTCCGAACACACAGTAGACTGCAGATCAATCCCTGCTATCCGTTATCACCCAGATGAGGATGGGTTCCCAGTTGAGTCCGGTTCCTCCCAAGGTTTCTTCCGATTACCATCACAGGGAGTTTTTCCCTCAGCACCGTCGCCCTTGGCTCGCTCATCAGGGACAAACTGATCATTTTGATTCATATGTATTCACATTTCATACAAACTTCCATAATTGTTATTGTATAAAGCTGCTTTGCGACAATGTCAATTGTTAAAAGAGCTAAATAAATTAAATTGAATTGAATTAAATTACCTTAATATTTTACAAAATAAGTACTTTATTAATATTAACACTTTGGTTCAATATATTCTCCTTTTTGCACATAGGTTATAGTTAACAAAACATTAGGATTGTGAACCATTATATTTATTAAAAACTGGTGCCAATGAAGTCTTTTTTTTCTTACAGTTTATTACGGTTCCGAGAATGGAAAGTCCAGTTGATAGTCCAATAACAACAATGGTCTTTAATTCATTTTGGTGTCCATGGTAGCACTGTTGTGTGATTGAATGTTGCGAGTCTGGCCGACGGTTGCAGAGTTTGGAGTCATTACGAGGTGCCAATCAAAACACGGCCTTTAGTCGCCATAGAACCATTCCCATAACACCGTGCCTGAATCGGTTATGGCAGGACAGGGCCAGCGAGAATATAGACAGAAAGTAGGAGTGAGACAGACAGAGACAGAGATTGTTTCAGATTAAAATTGAGGTTAAAAGAGGCAGAAGTCATACCTATCCTTACCTCATTGCTTCCTGTCTAAGTAAAAGTAAGCTAGGTTTTTTTCTTCTTTTTCTCTGATGACTTTATAAATAAATATTTTTGCTATAGCGGTTTGGTTTGCGTTTTCCATTTATTTGACCAAGACTATAAAAAAGCACACAGACCCAGTGTCAGTGCCATCAGTGACAGAGCATTTTAGGTCTTGGATGATGATGATGATGTTGGTAAGCAATGATCTCATCTTCAACTTGGACATGCACGCATGCACACACACAACACACACACAACACACACACACACACACTGTACACACCAGCGCTCGGGTGCCACATCAGCCCGAGCTGACCTTAGGGTTTCTTTTGATCTGCTTTAATAGGCAAATGTCATCAGACTATATAGAGGGGAAACACTTACCAGTAGGGAGTGGACACACACACACACACACACACACACACACACACGTTTTAGTCTTCTTGTTGTTCAACCATAAATATAAATTTGTTGGGATGAAAATGATTTTGCTGAAGCTATTTAATGAATCATGTTAAGCTTCCAAGTAACGCAAAACTGAAATATTTTTCTTCTTTAAGAATCTTTCTTCTCTAATGTTTCTCTTCCAGTTTTCCTGTGACCAAAGGAAAATGCAAATACAGAGGTTTGTTATCAATTCTGTTTGATTTATTTATTAGTTTGACATTTCGGGCGGTGGTGGTTCTAGGTTGAAGACACGAGGATTCGGGTTCGAGCCCAGCGGTAAGTGGGTTGCCACACCCCGTACTTCCCCGCCACTGCATGCAGAGCCGGTCCCAAGCCCGGTTGGAAAAGGGAGGGGTGCGTCATGAACGGCATCTGGTGTAAAACCGGTGCCAAGTTGTTAGTGTGAATCGAGTGGTCTGCGTGGCGACCTCTTGACGGGAGAAAAGAAAGTTTATTTATTTTTTAATTAACTTGTGTTTTATTATTTTAATTAAGTATTTTAAAATTTGCATTATTTTTCTGTTTATAGAAAAGTTCAATTTCTGCGATTGAAGTCACGAAACAAAGCTACACACTTCATGGTGCAGTGAAGCTGAAATTGTGTCACCTGATGTATGTTAATGAGGCGTCAGCTACAACAGCACGAGCACGGGTTGGTCTGAAATGAGGAAGGAGTGTGGGAGTCTGCTATGTTTTCACAGACACACGCTAAGCAGAGCGTGGTTTAAACATTCGTTTGAGAGTAATAATCTCACATTCGGACTCTATTTATTTTCACAGCTCCACACTACGTGTTTGCTTTCACTCAGCCCAGTGGTTGGCGTATTACAATAGCCCAGAAGGGCCAATTAATTATGCTCATTAGGCCAATGGCAATCAAATGAGGCTTATTATACCAAATTAGATCAAATAGAGAGAAGCGGGACATGGCGTGGGTGTATGTGCTGGAGCAAGTGGAGATGGGGAGGTCTTAAATGCACATAAACAATTCCATTGGAGGAACGTTTGTTCCTGTGGAGTTCCTCTGCGTAGGGTTGGCTATGGAAGCTGTCTGTGTTGTAACACATTTAATGAATGAATTAAACAATGTTACTAGATGTTTGTTTATTATAACATTAGGCACTGGGACACAGACCACCCTTCCTTCATTGTAACAGACAGGTTAATATCAAGCATTTCTAGTCAACAATCTTTACACCTCTAGTAAAAACTGTAGACCCCATGTTTATTTGTACATAATAGAAGTTGATTAGATTTGCAGACTCGCTCTTATCAGCTGTTTGCTGTTTTATAAATATTGTTGTTACTTACTCTGTAGGTGGCACGGTTGTGTAGGGGTTAGCACTGCAGCCTTGCACCTCCAAGACCCGGGTTTGATTCTTGGCCCGGTTCGATTCCTATCTCTGTGTTTGTGGAGTTTGCATGTTCTCCTTGTGCTTCATGGGTTTTCTCCCTTGGTCCAAAGACCCCTGCAGAGTAGAATAATTGCCATTCCCAAATTGTTTGTGTGTGCCCTAGGTCTCCTAGCATATGCTCCAGGCCCTTGCAACGTTATAGGCAGGAAAAAGTTGTATAGACGATGAGACAACACACTCTTTGTCGCATCTAGCTTGCACTGATTAGTCCAGTCTCTTCTTAAAAGTTTTTGTTCAAACTGGCATTCCTTTCTTCTTTTCATTTTTTTATCTCAGGATCTTCTTTATTTTAGTTCTCACCCATGCAGGAGGGGACCAAAGGCCAGCTCATTCTGTCTGATAACTAAAGAAAAGCCAGTAGACCACATAACACTTAAAAAAGTCAATGCTGGCCACAATAGAAAGGCTCAGAAGATCCAGAACACATTAGTCCACAGTACCCAGCAGGCAATGAGCTCAAGGCCTCTGACCTGGCCTCCAAACTTCCCAGACCCCAAATTGATCGACCATCAATGGGATGTGCTTGACAAACAAATCCAATCCACAGAACACCAACCCAATAACACACAGCACCCAAAAGATCTGTTGCTAACATTCAAGTATCAGATACCACAGCACACCCCCAGAGGCCCTGCAGAGCCATGCCCTAAGGGGCCAGAGCTACTCTAATGGCACAAGGGGAACTCAAACGTTAGGTGGTTTTAATATTTATGGATTTAATGATTTGGCTGATTGGTGTATACAGTATATAGTTGCTTCATATAAAGGGCATTGGTGGCTCAGCAGGTTACAGCTCTGGGTTGGTAAACAGAAGATCAGTGGTTCAAGCCCTGGCTCCACCAAGATGACACTGTTAGACCCTTGAGGGTAGGCTCCAGGGGCGCTGTATCATGGTAGACCCTGCTCTCTGACTCTAACTTTCTAACAAGCTAGAAAATCTAAAGAAAGACTTTCTCGGGGGAACTTTGATCAAAAGGCAGGGTACACCCTGGAAAAAATGCCCACACCCATCATAGAGCGCAGGGACACAAACCTGCCCGGTCATACACTAAAGGCAATTTGGAAATACAGATCATCCCACACCATTGGCCTGTAGGAAGAAACCAGTGTACAGAGAGAAAACTCACCAAGCACAGGGAGACTTGAATACCTACTAGAGGAGAGATTTGAACCCCTAAACCTGGTTGTACGAAGCAAGAATACTGCATACATTCCCCCTCTCTCTCTCTCTCTCTCACACACACACACACACACACACACACACACTCCCTCTTACAGAAGATCTCTGTCTGTCAGAGTGTCAGAGAAATTGAGTAGCCCCATGGCACTGGCGTCAAAATAAAGCTGGCACTCTTTCCAAAACATGTCATATATTTTCATTTCCTTCAGATCATCTAGACCCAATCAATCACAGCAAACGCATGCTTACATCTACGTCAAACATAGTAAAAAATAAATCACCGGTGGAGTGTGAAAATCTTTGGCTTATAGGTATGTTAGGTAAAAAATTATCACTGACCTCCATCCATCTAGAGCAGTGGTCTCCAACTGTTTTTGCACCATGGACAAGTTTTTGTTCAAGACAATTTTCCATACATCGGCCATCGCACGCTTGCAACAAAGCATAATAAAGTTCATAAGAGATATAACACACCATAACACAGAATCAGTGTGAGCCCTGAGCTAGTTTGTGATGAGACTATTATTAATGGGAGACAATGACATCCATCTGCTCTGTAATTTAGTTTCACCCCCGTTTCACAAACATAGGTTTTTGAGAAAGTTTTTTCTGTGCTTTTATAGTGATATTGGCATATTCCACTTTAATTTAATTCAGAATGTTGGAAGTTGTTGACGTTGTCTCTAACATTAGGCCTTAAAAGTCTGGATCTATTATACAGAGCGGGCTCGGAGCATGTGAATCACCTGTTGCAATAAACCTGTAATTACGGTAAGATTACAATCAGCCATTAATCGTCACGTGTAAATTATTGCACAGTGAAATTCTTTCTTTATTACATATCCCAGCTTTGTTAATAGGCTGGGGTCAGAGTACAGGGGTCAGCCTTAATAAGGCACACTGGACCAGACAGTGTTAAGGGCCCTGCTCAAGGGCCCAATAGCAGCAACCAAGCAGAGTTTGGCCTCAAATCATCAACCTTCCAGTTAATAACTCAGAGCCTTAACACACTGAGCCACCAGTGAACTCTTGTCATTTTCTTTCAAATTCAGCTTTCTATTTCTTTATTACGTTTTTCCAGATATGTTTGTTTTTTTACTTATTTTAGCTGAAGTTATCTTGTGACATTACATTAATTTCATTGGGCATCAAAGAACCAATACAGTGAGAAGTGTGGGAAAGAGATTCAG
This sequence comes from Clarias gariepinus, assembly GCF_024256425.1. Classification (NCBI taxonomy): domain Eukaryota; kingdom Metazoa; phylum Chordata; class Actinopteri; order Siluriformes; family Clariidae; genus Clarias; species Clarias gariepinus. The sequence goes on from NC_071113.1 coordinate 5,556,268, forward strand.
ACTATAAACGAATGGGAAATGATCTGATCATTTTTCAAAGTAAAACATTCTGCAGACTCTGGCAGTCAATAAAATGAAAATAAAACAAAACTATGTATTTTTAAAATTGTCTGTGGCCTGGTATTGGTCTAAGGCCTAGAGCCAGGCCCTAGATGATTTGGTCCCGGCAAATCCCTCACACGACAAAAGAAATTCATTTGAATTTAAAAAGAATAAATAATATAAGGTAGGTCTACACCAGTGTGTGCACAAAGTAAGTAAAGTCTATTTTTTGGCAAGTCCCATTACCCAGCAGGGATTTGCCCCCTCTTGTGGGTCTAAGACTAAACTGCAAGACTGGCTGCACTTTGCGGCCATCGTGCATGAGGAATTTGGTTTAACATGCATGTCTTGGCTCTACAGTGAACACCACAATGAATACGGTCATGATGTCTTTGACATATACTACAGTTAGCAAGGGTGTTAAGACATACAGCTGCTTCTCCTGGACAGCACTCTTTCTGTAGTGCATGAATATGGATTCATATTTTGCTATGAACAACAGTTTGAAGGTATCGTATATTAAATATGGGGCTAAAAGAGTAAGTATGGCGATCTTTTATCTCACTAAAATATGTGCGTTACTGTACAGGTAGGTCCTACGAATGAACTGACAAAGCTGAGGTTAGGGAGTTATAATAACTTAGTGCAGAAACAGGCTGGTTGGAAAACCTTCTTTTTTCTTTCTAGAGATGGATCTGTCTGATTATTTCCCACAAGCTATGTAGAGGATAATCACTCGTCTAGGATGAAGTCTTCCAGGACTCCCATACTGCAGCTTACACTCGATAAAAAAAAGTCAGTTCTCCATTCCTTATTCCTCATCCAGTCCAACTGAGTCACTGCAATCTGCTGGAGAAATTGTGTGGCTGCATTAATTGCGATTGGTGTTAAGTGGGGCCTGAGCAATTTTGCCCTTTTAGAGTGCATGTGCCCCTCCATTACTCACTGCCATGAGTCAACGGGACTTAATTGGCAAGACTTCACGTCACATGGGAAGAAGAAGTGTTTGTGATATTGATGAGTTCTGCGGGTCCGTTGAGGCCATGCTCTGCTACCCTGGTGGTCCGTTTTCTCAAATTCCAAAGCCAAGATCAGGTTCCACATACAGATCAGGATATTAAACATGTAGTGTAACTAAATGTGACTGCACGATCTAAATAAAAGTTTAGAAATGTATTATTTTATCATTTTAAAATCGATCTTTGGGAAAATGGTGCATTAACAGCTTGTTTTTTTTTTTTTTTTTTTAAATAAGACACCAAGCATTGGAGAAGCTGTAATGTGGTAATGCTGGGTTCTTTGATGTTAACACACTGATCTTCAGCAAAAATGTAACAGAAAAAGTCTAGAGCTGCCCTAAACTAAAAAAGAAAGTAGAAAGAGTATAATAAAGTGAGTCACTGTGCATGTGCCATAGATGTACTGTATATGAGCTGGCATGTTTTTGGAAAAAGGAAAGTCAAAACAAAACAGCGATCACCTCACTTAATTACAAATTAATTACGGTACCAAGGGAATTATTAATTAACAAATCAAACACCCATTGGCGCTACCTCACTGGCGTCTGAAGTCCTGCGACCCTGTCTCCAAGGGTAACAGCAGTCAGGGATATGTAAATTGGAATAAATTGGAAGGTTAAAAAACTGTGTTATTTTATTTTGAGTGAAAACAGTCTCGCCGGGGAAGCATCACTAGATTCCGCTCGCCGTCGCCGAAAGCAAGTCGAATAATTTCTGCTCATTATAGAGCAGGTAGGCATGAAATTCTTTCCACCCGTCAAACTGGGTATGGTTCTTTAAAAAACAAGCTCCCACCCAAACACACACACACACACACACATATATAGCTTGCAAAGAAGGTTTTAAATGGTGCAGCACCCCCTCTTGCCCTCCCACCCCCTCCGCATTCACTTGTCCATCAGGCGCTCGTATATCACAGTTTTCTCCATTCAAGCCAGATTTATAAGGTGTGTGATACGGTTTAGTATGTGTGCAGGTAGTTGCCATAACCACGTCATGACAACCCGTGCATGGCCACATGCAAACCTAAATCTATCTATCCTTATATATCCTTATAAGAAACAAAAGTACACTATGAGTACACCACTTTTTCTAGTGCACGACAACTTCCCTGTGTGTTATTTTATCAATTTGACCTCCTCTTTCTATTATTATTATTATTATTATTAAAAAAGTGTATAATTTGTATTGAATTAATTACATATTGGTTACGATATGGTTTTTTGAGACAAGATGTTAGTAGAAGATTTGTTTGTTTGTGTGTGTGTGTGTGTGTGTGTGTGTGTGTGTGTGTGTGTGTGTGTGTGTGTATTTACCTACATGATGACTTCTTTCTTGACATGATTTGTAGCACTGCCATGCTTTTTTTCAGGGCTGCTGTGAGAGAGCGTGCCAATCATCATATAGTTACGTACTTATACACATAAACTGATTATATCATCATATAATGTTAGTCGTATTAGCACATGTCTGCAGCTTTGCTTATAGTGCAGTAGTGATGAGAATCCTCAACCTTCTCTGTGAGTCAGTTTATTTGGCTTAGCTCACAGATAATGAATAATTAAGCTTCTATATGACTCACAATTTTTTTTTTAAGTAGAGCAGCAATTTTTGGATTTTCAGGTTTCTGTGTTTCAGGTTTGCCTCCTGGCTGTTATTTAAGCTCCTAGATTTGCTGCATTAATTATATTTAAAGCAAAATTTACCTGCTGCTTTACTGTTCTATTTACAGTATTTAACCTTGATTTTACTTCTCTGTTTTTTGCTGTTCTGCTTATGTTTATGTTATAACCCTCACACCTCCAGGACCCGGGTTTGATTTCTGCTTCAGGTCACCCTCCCAGTGATTGGTGGGTTTCCCCCAGGTACTCTGGTTTCCTCCTACAGTCCAAAGACATGGAGATTCTGCTTACTGGAGATCCCAAATTCCAGTACTGAATTATTAAATAATCTGTGTTTGTTTTATTTCTTTATCAACTTAAAATTATTATTTTTTTAAAATAAACAAGTACTGAAATAATTGACAAATTACATAAAATACCAGTTTTACACAAATTACTACGGACATAAATATATATATTTTTTATTGCTAATAAATAATTGCACAGGTCCATATTGTGATTAACATTTTTGTGTAATTGCTTGTGCAGTACTAAATTAATACTACCTGTATTAATTTTCGAACTTTATCGAATGCGTCCCGGTGGACGTTTCTTAGAGGAGTTATGACTGCACAGGGCAGGCAGTTGCTTCGTGCTCCTGTGTAAGTGGTAAGAATGTGTAAGTTAGAAGAGAACTGTGACAAACCATGTCCAGGGTGAGAATGCTTCTTGTACCGCACATTAACAAAGGCACAGAAGTGTTCAAGGTTAGAGAGTCAGAGCAACAAGCAACTCAGGCTTGCCCGAGGCTCTCTGCTAGGCTTGGTAGGCCTGAGTTAAACCCTGTTAGCTTGAGAGTTAACCAGAGGATCATCTCTCCAGAACATCATGCCTTCGCCGCACCCCAGGTTTAATATGGTTCCTTTGCATCCTACATTTGAAAGCGACTCCTGGATCGTAGATTTGTTGGTAACTGAACCTCATGCCTGCACTGCACACAATTTCCACTGAAATCATATCGGGCTCTGATTCCCAGCTTTTCTAATACCATCTGTGCTCCATAACCTTCAAACGCATCATGCCTGCCATGCACCACAGCCTCGCTGACATCATATGTGTTCTGCACTTTAGGTTTAAGAGCATGCCATGTTTTGGGGACATTATGCCTGCAGCACACTATTGTGCTTGCTACACACCCTGGCCACAATGATATCATGCTCACTACTTACCCTAGCCACAATGACCTCATGCTAAAGCCACCGCTTGGGTTTGAGGCCATCAAGCTTGTGCTGAGCCCTTGCCTTATAGCTTAGCTCCAGCCCAGTGGTCATACCCAGTTCTGACCCTGTGGTTATGTTAAGTTTCACCAAAGTCCATTGGCCAAGCCCCCACCCAGACCCTCAGGCCCCATATTCATCAATACAGAAACCAACCAAGGATTGTGTGAGGCTGTCCTGTCAAACAATATTTAGGAGTGGTGTGTGTCAAGGTTGCACCTACTGTAGTCGCACAGAGCTGGACTTTATGTGTAGATTATGTGGAAGTTGGATCATGTCAATTGGTTTTCTTAAGTTAAGTTCGGTAAGTTCCCTATAATTGAGAATAAATATGGGGAACTTACCATAGACTGAAGAAGCTACTTATATGTATTCCCATTTTGCGACCATGGTGGGACATCTGGTCAACATTTACATGGCCAGAAGTCCCCAAAGGAAACCCACCAAGCATGGGAGAACATGCACCCTCCATACACACAGAATCCAAGGCTGAAATTCAACCCGAACCCTGGGGGTACAAGGGGATATATAATCATATTCATTTTTTAAGCGCTATACGATACAATCATCAGTAAAGCTAAGATAATGCACGTAAACAAATATATACAAATAAAATGGTAAAAGTTGTGGCATTAAAATTTAGGTTATATTGACTGAAGCTCCTGGTTGTAGTAACAATGCTAGAAAACATTCAACCTTAAAGCTGTTGGTAGACGTTTAGTGGCATCGTGAATACAGTTGTGTTGGAAGCTCGTGTTAATGTTTAAAAAAATAAAAAATAAAAATCATCCTTTAATTTTTTTAAAACAGATTTCAATGTTCCAAAGTTTTCAATGTTCCAAAGTTTTCAATGGTCTAACATTAGTTAAACAAGGACAATAAAACCAGTCCCATATCCACCTTGGCCTAGCTAATGGGTTGTCTTAATTATTCCCTTGACAGCTTTTTCCACCATCAGACTTTCCACAAAGCAAATCACCTCTTCCTCAATAAATCAGCAGAGCCATGATGTACAGAGTTAAGGGACTGATCTAAATAAATAGTAGAACATGTGGTCTGTCAAAAGGGGCAAGGTTTTTATAATACAATGTCTACGTCTGCATGTACGCCATGTCTCGCCTGCCCCTTCACATTACACAGTGATTGTTTTTCTTTAATTCATTACACTGTCGCTTCTAATAAAAAATATATATATTTTAAAAACATTTGAATTGCATTTAATGAAAATTAGATGCTTGTTAGCATTATTCAAGACACTAAAAATATTTTTCCCTTTTAAATATGATGTAAAAATAATGCTAGGAATTGACTTTGAATTAATAGTAAAACATAGTGGTAAGGTTGGAAATGTAATCCTCCAGAGTGATTAGCATTTTATCTCATCATACATCTGAGCAGTTGAGTGTGTAAGGCCTTGCTCGAGGGCCCAACAGTAGCAATTTGGTGTTGGCGGGGTTTGAACCTGAGACCTTCTGATGAGTAGTCCAGGGCCTTAACCACTGAGCTTTCCCTGCCCCACTTCAGTTCTCTACTATGTGAAAATGATGGATTACGTCTAACAAGACATGTCTGTGTAACAGGTCTCATGAATATGACCAGAGTACACAGTCTGTTGAGTATATCTGGTAGCCATTTGTAGTCCAAAGAAAACATTACCCTCTTTTTTACTCCACCAGTATTCTGAGAATGTGTGAAATAAGTTCTGTTTTTCTGTCCTTTTCTGCTTTTTATCACCCTTCAAACTTGTATCATCGCACTTAAAGAAACATGCAATGACTTGCCGTTTCATACAACTTAGTGTTGACATCTATAAAATGTTTTGTAGCTCAGCTTGACACAAATGGTTGATTTTGCTCATGACATGGCCTTTACAAAAAAGATCTAGACCTTTGTGGAATAAAAACCCACCAGGGCTGGACCTTGATTTATCCCAGAAGACTTGTGTGTTGTTGGCGTGTGTTAATTCGTCCCCCATAACTGACCTTAACTATTAACTCACACCCTTACACACCCAGCATTGTGTCCAGGGTCTAGGCCAGGAGACCTGGCACCAACGTAACCCAGCAGAGCGGACTTAACTTCACTGAGCTTCTCGTTAAATGGAACATTAATCCTGTAAAAAAAAAAAAAAAAATCATATCAGGTCATGTTTCATTTGGTCACAAGAATTGGCCAGAGGACACATGGTTCTGTTTAATACAAAGGCTGTGTACAGAAGTACTCAGAGGTCACATAGAAGCTCGGGTGAAATTGGTTCCTTTAATTTAACATCCACTGTGTGTGAACCAAACACAAGTCCAATCTTATGAATGGATAATTTGATTGCTGTTGTTTCTGATCATGTCCTAAAAATAAAATCCAATTAGACTTGTTTTAACCAACACACTTACCCCAGAGGTCAATATTATGATATGGTGAACCATTTATAACCCCTCTCCATCATGAATTCATACATGTGAAAGTTTCATAATTGCTGCCTGAAAGTCAAATCCAACCAATTTTGTTTTTACCTAACAAACCTATCCAGGAGTCCCTTTGCTGTCAACCTAGCCCATATATAACCCCTCTCTCTCTCGTGAATTTATACTTATTAAGTTCCATAATGGCCGTCCTGGCTTCCTTTGCCTGTCTGGAGACTCAGTGTCTGCTTCAGCACAAAATCCTCTACAAAGTGCACTTAATTCCCAATTACGATATAGCCTGCATGGCTATTACTCAAGCCATAAGTGCTGTTATTGTGTGTGACACGAGATCATGAATTCAGTGGCTCTGAACCAGGTGAGTGATGCTGCGTCTGACCAGGAGAAAACCTTTCACTCTGCAAAAAGAGTCGTTGTATTAAAGACAATTCATCATGTATCCCAGTGACTTTACCTGTACTTAGAGAGATTGAACACATTTGACTTGGCTTGATTTTGATTAGTCGTGATCTGTTCTGTTTGGATTGGATTGATTCATATTGATTAAAGTAAAATAGTACAATTATTTTTCCCTTCATAAAACATGTTTGGCTCAGTTACTCAAAACAACAAAAAAACACATTATACAGAAAGCAGATTTATTATACAATGATGTTACAGCAGGTAACAATGCCATGACATGGCTCTAGGTTTGTCAAGTTAATCCTGACCTCTTCTTTCTATGTTTCTATGTTATACCTATCTTCAATTGAGTTGCCCAAGGGTTCAGCACATAATATGAATTGATTCAAAGATCTTTATTCCGGACGCCCTTCCTGCCTCAACTCCACCCATTTCTTTAGGTTTGGCACTGGCACGGACGATTCCCTGCATTTCAGTGATGGGATTTAAATAAGGGCATAGGGTTAAAACAGTTGCCCAAAGTCACACTAGTGACTTCTGTCCCTACAGAAAATAGCAATATTTCCTATCTTTCTATATCTTTATTTAATCGTGTTCAGTTATTTTGACCACAAATGTGCCACACAAACCAGAGCTGTTAGGATGATAACCAATGTCTTACCCCATGAACTTAACTTACCCTGTTTTGGTTTTCAAGTATGTTAAATAAAGACATGCCTGCTCTTACAGTACAGTATGTTCCTGCTACCATTAATTAAAAAGTACCAGTCTCTATGCATGTGAGGCAGAGTGTGAGGCTGAATTAAGGGATATAAGAAAGGATAATCACATCATCGAAGTGAAATTGTATTCATTTTTATAAAGGTTTTAAGATACAGTCACTGTTGTATTAAATTTTAGGTTATGTTGACTGATTCACAACTTCAGTTCTGTGTCTCCAACAATGCTAGAAAACATTAAACCCTAAGTTGGCAGATTTTTAGCAGCATAGTGACGATTGGCGTTACGGCGGCTTAGTTAGTTAGGTTAGCTCTTTTGGCTTGCACCTCAGGGTTCGGGGCTTGATGGGTTTCCTCCGGGTACTTCAGTTTCCTCACACCGTCCAAAGACATGCTAATTGGGCTGATTGGCGCTCTCAAATTGCTATAGTATACTGGAGGTCCGACTACGGTCATGCAATGGGAGTAAGCAGCTTTTCGCTCCACGGCCCCTAGTTGGACTACAGAGGTTCCTAGATCCAAAAAATGGCAGCAAAACATCCTTTAATTTTTAAAAACTATAAAAGTTTCCAATGATCTTATGTTAATTACAAGAATAATAAAATCATTATTATGTGTGTTAATTAATATAAATGTAACACTTATTGATTATTATTTTTTTTATTAATTTTATAGCTGTAGACAGTGCATCTATTGTCAGGTCCCGAACAGGAGACGAGTGTTAAATATTCCCTTGACAGCTTTTTCCAGCATCTGACTTTCCACAAAGCAAGTCATCTCTTTCCCAATAAATCAGCAGAGCCATGATGTACAGAGTTAAGGGACAGATCTAAATAAATAGCAGAACATGTGGTCTGTCAAAAGGGGCAAGGTTTTTATAATAGACTTGGCCAGTGTGGACATGGGAGGTCTGTTTGTTACTAGAGTAGCCTGGCAACACACAGGACACTGAGCTTGAAAGCAACATCCACCAAGCACACTCATGCCAGACACCTCACCACTGACCCGTCCAGACCAGATCATCAGTCGTCTGTGTTCTGTCACTAAAACAATACCTTCCAGGCAAAATCATGACATTTGCTTTGGAAATTGCTGAGCAGATGCGTGTAAGTGGACCAGGGTAGTGATTACGCAATTAGCTAGCTTTGGGCCATTTAAAGCTGTGTACACATCATTACAGTTTAATTGTGTACAGACACCTCTTTGCTTTGTGTGGCGTTTCTGGATGTCAAGCAGCAGTCTGATTATCTCTGTTGTCGATTAGTTAGGCAGAAAACACTCTCATACTGATGCAATCAGACATTCAGATCTCAAATTTTGTACATATTGATTTGACAGAAACTTGATGAAACATATTGAACTTTCCAGAAAAATCCCTACCGAGCACAAAAGGTGTCATAGGAGGGGAAAAACAAAAACAAGCATTTGGATCATTAAGCTGATACTGTAGCATGCATTAGTAAACAGAGAGCATGCATTACTAAATCAAGAGCATGGATTAAAACTTGCATATTTGTGCTGGCCTTTCTCTCTCTCTCTCTCTTTCTCTCTCTCTTGCTCTCTCTTGCTCTCTCTCTCTCTCTCTCTGTCTCTCTCTCTCTCTCAAACACATATGGATTGCTTGGACTTAATACGGTTTTAGTTTTAGCTTCGACTGAGATATTTGGATAGTCTTTGGGTTTCGGTCCAAACTCTTGCTAAGTTAGGGAATCTTTTATTCAATATTTGCTTGAAGTTTTTTTATGTCAGTAAATGTAAATAAGGAACAGTTGTAGTTCAGGTGGTTGAGAGGGGGGGCTAGAGCCTATCCCAAGAGACTTAGTTTACTACAGGAAATTTGGGAACACCAGTTGGCCTATTCAGCAAGGTTTTTAAACTGTTGAAGGAAACTGGAGAACCCGGAGGAAATCCACCAAGCATGGGGAGAACTGCATGCAAACTCTATGCACACAAGGAGACAGGAATCGAACCTGGCTGGGAATCAAACCCAGATGAGAATCGAACCCAGACCCTGGAGGTGAAAGCGCTAACCACTACACCACTGTAAATAAATACATCATCATCATAATAATAATAATAATAATAATAATAATAATAATAATAATAATAAATAAATAAATAAATAAAAGGCCTTGTGAGGCTTATTAAAATTTTCTTAATGATCCATTTTGCCATCATTTGTGAACTGGGCCTCAACAAACTTGAGCTCCTACACCTCAGAAAAAACATATTATCTGAAATAATCATGCCATCTTTTTGGGATAAATCCATGGGCTCAGATTTAAAGGTACTGATTTGTATCCCAACTGGATCACACCTGACTGCAAACCAAGATGAGGCAAAAAGCAGTGAAGTCATTTTCCTGTCCCCATGCAGTATGTCATCTTGCAGTATGTCATCTTGGCCTTGAAATTCTGTCAAATTGGATTTGAAGTTTGTGGGTGTAAAGTCTATTTTCAATGCACAATTACAATTGAAAATAGTTCATGTAAATAATTCCCTTAATGCTAATACATAATTTTAGGTAAATGAAAATGGTTTTATCATAAGATTCATTAATGTCATTACATGTACTGTACATTTACTCTTATTACCTTATAATGAATGAGGTGAGATATTTGTCATTTCAACATCTATTATTCAATTCAATTAAATTTTATTTGTATAGTGCTTTTAACAATTGACATTGTTGCAAAGCAGCTTTACACAATCAAAAGAATTATTTAAGATTGTATAAGATGTAAACATGTATAAATCAAAATGATGTTAAAATTGAGTCTAGTTCATTATTGAAGGCTCAGGTAGACGGTAGGGAACTCCAGTCCTGAACTATCGAGCGACTGCAGTCAGAAGTCCTCAAAGAACAGCTGTCTGCATCAGCCGTGGCCAGGACTGTCTCCGTGGAAAAGTGGAACCATCCCCGGTCACCACACGCATCCCGGGCAGACCTCCATCTGGCAGGGCATCCATGCAACAAGATCTCCAACCAGAAGCAGGACACCACACTCTAAACACTAATGCTCAAAGTAAATAAACATATTAAGTACTGTTACCCTAAATAATTACAATTAGTTCAAATTAATAGACCTTAATGAATATTTAGAACTTTTTGGTATTTTTGAGTTTGTAGAAATGACACTTGTCAAGTTAGCTGAACAAATTTAATATTTTAAGTACTTAAGTAACAGTAACTGTCACCTTAAAGTTCCACCAACTTAAAATCTTTCAGATCAGCAATTTTGTTTGTGATGTCATCAGGGCAATAGTGTACTGGTGGCTCAGTGGTAGGTGTTTTACCTGCCATGCGAAAGGCCGGGGTTTGATTCCCAACAACTGGATGAAGTGCCTGTCCCAAGCCCAGATAAAATGGGATTGTTGTGTCGGGAAGGGCATCTGGTGTAAAACCTGTGCAAAACTTGTGTGCAGACCGGATAGTCTGCTTTAGTGACCCATTGCCGGGAGCAGCCGAAAGACCAACAAAAACTTTTTTGATTTGCAACAACAACAAAAAAAGATAATTGCTATTAAATAGTATGAGTTAGGCTACTAAATAATATAAGTAAAGAACTATTAATATGTATGAGTATAAAAAACTTTAAAACTCATAGTTCAGTTTACTTAAAACCGGAAACATCATTACTTTAAAAAAATAATGTAACTGATTACCTTGAACTTTTTTCATTTTGCCAACTTATTCGGGTTTACAGTGCAGGACGAGTCAGACAGCTCCAGGGGGCAGAGGGGGTCTGGATCACTGGCAGCTCAGGAGCGACATGTACTGTATAGCTCGACAGATAGACAGGTAAAGGGAAAGAGAAAGATGGAGAGAAGAAGAGAGAGAAGAGGAGAGAGCAGAAGAGAAGGAGTGATGGCAGTTAGGTATGGTCAATGTCAAACAATGTATAATGTAAATATATATTTAGTTCAGGGTGCAAGCAGAAACTCCAGCAGGACTAACTATGTAAGTATAACTAAAAGGGAGAGCCAGAAGGAAACACAGACATGAGGGCTCCCTGAGATGTAAAGCAAACAATCACCTCACCGTCAGCAAACCTGAGTGATCAATGAGAGTGGGGAGGACAGCATCCAAACATACCAGTTCACCATAATACTCTACGTCCATGAGTCCCCCAGATCTGCTCCTATACCTAAGGCAAATTTATTTACAAAAATGCTTGGCTAAAGAAATAGGTTTTTAGCCTAGACTTAAACACTGAGACTGTGTCTGAGTCCCGAACATTATTTGGAAGACTATTCCATAATTTTGGGGCTTTGTAAGAAAAAGCTCTGCCCCCAGCTGTAGTTTTAATAATATGCGGTACTGACAAGCAGCCTGCATCCTTCAATTGAAGTAGATGTGGCGGATCGTAAGACACTAGCAGTTCACTCAGATACTGCGGCGCGAGACCATTTAATGCTTTATATGTCAATAGTAGTATTTTAAAATTAAAGAGAAATTTCACAGGGAGCCAATGAAGTGTGGATAAGATAGGGGTGATGTGCTTATATCTTCTGGTTCTAGTGAGGACTCTCGTTGCTGCATTCTGGACTAACTGAAGCTTGTTTATGCATCTACAGTAGTTGAATAACCAGACAGTAAGACATTACAATAGTCCAACCTAGAGGTGATAAAAACATAAACTATTTTTCTCTGCATTGTTTAGTGACAATATATTTCTTATCTTGGCAATATGTCTGAGGTGAAAGAATGCTATCCTGGTAATATTATTTACAGTAAATGTGCTTCAAATGAATGTCTGGGCTCTATAATTACACCGAGGTCTTTCAGTGTTGCATTTAATAGAACAGAAAGGCCATTTAAAGTTACAATGTGATCAAAAAGCTTACTTCTAGCTGGTTGTGGTCCTATGACTAGAACTTCTGTCTCATTAGGATTAAGCAGAAGGAAGTTAATTAACATCCAATCTTATATGTCCTGCACATATTTCTCAACTTTAGCAAACTGGTTTTTCTCATCTGGTTTTGCTGAAATGTATAATCAGCATCAGCATAACAATAAAAAACTAATACCATGCTTATGAATTATGTTGCCCAAAGGAATCATGTAAAGAGAAAAAAGCAGTGGGCCTAAAACTGAACCCTGTGAAACACCAAACTTTAGAACATGCAGAATGGTCACTATTTAAATCTATAAACTGATAAAGATCAGTCAAATAGGATCTAAGCCACGAGAGGTCCATTCGCATAATTCCTATTACATTTTCTAATCTGTGAAGGAGAACACTATGATCAATAGTGTCAGAAGCTGCACTGAGGTCGAGTAAGACAAGTATAGTGACACAACCATGATCAGAGGCCAACCTGATTGGTGGTTTCAAAAGTTTAAATATTGTGCTATTAGTGTCCTAGAATGTAGGCCTGAGACAATCACGACTTTCTCAACTTTATGACAATAGTTCAAAATTTTCAAATAGGTATACTACCTTTCTCTTAATTTCTCTATTCTTTTTTTTTTTAGTGTTATACAATAAAGGTCTAATCTAGAGGGACCAAGTATTTTATTTAGTAACTGCAATTTTAGCAAAAAGGCCATCCAGCATAAAACCCGTGCCAAGTTGTGTGCGGATTGCATGGTCTGCTGTAGTGACCCTTCAACAGGAGCAGCTGAAAGTCCAACATTTCACTGTTGGTAAGTCTCAAGCATAAACCATTTTTGAAAAGCACAAATCTTTTAACATCAGCAGAAAGTAAGTGACAAGTGCAAAACCTCCAAGATGCCGAGCACTAAGATGAGTCAGAGAGAAGAAGTGTGTCAGGATCTGGCACTGGCATCACATTAGGCAGCACGAGTTTGCATGCAGCACAACACACATTCATAGCCAATACTAAGTGGTGGTGTTAGTACTGTAAGTATGAGTGAATCATTATAATTGCCTCATGAGAATTCACAAATTATGTGACTTTACCAAACCACTGCAGATCCTTAAGAACTAGATGTGTCACAAAATGCTAATCCTGTAAACTCAAAGGAAATAATAACTTCCAGTGTGCTTCAAACCATTCGCACATGGCATATACTCACCCTTCACCTCATGTTAGGCAGTTCCTCGTCAGGAGGGCCTTCTGGACGATTCTGCTGCATCCATCGATGAGATCTTACTGAACATCCCCAGCAAATTGGAATGGAGGCGTGATTGCTGCAGTGACTGGACTTGAGTTAACAGTAATGAAAAAGAGTGATGGAAAAAGGTTATAAGATCCGATGAATCCTGACTGACCCTATTCCAAAGGGATGTGTGTGTCAGGGTAAGGAGGGAAAGCGCATGAAGCGATGCACCCCTCATGCATAGTGTCCACTGTACAAGCCTCTGGAGTCAGTGTTATGATCTGAGGTTTCTTCAGTTGAGTCGAGTCAACAATATGTGGCAGTAAAATTAATTCAGCTGACGACCTGAATGTACTGAATGGCCAGATTATCTCATCTATGGCGTTTTTTCTCCCTGATGGCACGGCCATGTTTCTGGAATCAAACTGTAAAAGAGTGGTTCTGGGAGCATGAGGAATCATTTTCAAACGTGAACTAGCCACAACAGAGTCCCCATTAAAAGTCTTTGCGATGTGCTGGAGTGGTACGACGAGCAGTGGTATGATGCTTGCTTTATAAGTACAAGATTTTGGCCAGTGTTGCATGGAAATAAATGTGATATTGCATAAGGTTCTTAAAAACAATGTTATAGTGAATGTGTGCTGTAATCAAAATTAAAGGCTGGCGAAAGTTTATTTTTTTAGACAGTGTACTGTATATTCTTTATCACAGGTTGATGTTGTAAAACTAAATTACAAAATCATTTAAAATAGCTTGAACGTAATTTTGGGTTGTGTTCATATAATATATATATATATATATATATTTAAACACACCTTAAAGAAAGTTAATAAAATGGACAATTGCTTAATTTACCAATATTACGAAATATTCATATAAACTTGTACAATAGATACAATAAATTATGTTAACACATGCACTTCCTAATTATGAAGGTTTATTAGAAAATGACTAATCTAGGCTCGTGAACTGTATATTAAATGTATGGTGTTTCTTGCATTTGTCATTTTATTTCAGAAGTTACTGTATTTATCAAGCATGTGTTGATTATTGGGTAGGGGCACAGAGCAGAAACGTCACCAACCTGTGATTATACCTGACCACAGGTGTGCACTATGACCCCAATATGTGAGGGGGAAAAGTACAAATAGTCAGGATTGCGTCAAAGTTCACTAGGAGATGTGTGGAAAGGCACAGACCACACACACTTACTCTCTCTCTCTCTATCTTACACACACACACACACACACACACACACACACACACACACACACACACACACACAGTAGAGCGCCTTGTGTTCAAATTGGGGTAGAACACCCATGGAAACACAGCCCTGTGCTCATTAGCAGCCTGCAGCCCACAGTGACCTGAACAGTATCACATTGTAATTGACTCTGTCTGTCCAAATCAGGAGAGGGAAGATAAACAAGCAACATTCTGATTTAGTGCATCTAATTGGAGCTTGAAAAAAGGTACAGTGATTTGATACTGTGTAAACACGTAGGAAACGGCGAGAGCGTGTTGAGTGGTTTAAATCCAGTATCACAATAACATCTGTGAATGTTATATACCAAACAAAAGAGTTTAAAGCAAATTGGGACTTGATAAAATTCGTTATAAAGGAAGGCTTTAAAATGGTGTGTTTCAAAAGCCTTCAAGTACAGTTCAGTGATAAGCTATTTAAAAGAAGGTCGGACATCCATGAATGAAGATGTTATATGAATAAAATATGATGAAGATGAATAAAATATGTTATGTTATAGGAACTAGACTGGGAGTTATTGGCAAGTCCTAACCAAGCAATTTCCACATGTTTGGAACTGAAAAAGGAGTTCCTGGGAAGCCAGTGTTTTAGACATGAAGCGGGCAGTCCGGGGATTCGTGTAGCAGGGGATTATATAGAGAAATTATTCTGCACAATAAAAAGTCCCAGTTTCACTTGAACGTACCTCATATATTTAATAAGTGAAAATGTCATTGGTTTAAAACCATATAGATTGTCTTGCAAACAGGAACTGACATGCACGGTTTCAAAGAATGTGATAAAACGCCCCTTTGCTTGTGTTTTTAACATATTTTAGTGTATGAAGTTACAGTATAACAAAACCTCCCAAGAAAAAAAACCTTTTAAGGAAATGAATGTACTGTATTTATGTAAGAAATGCTACATTGGATCTGATCGTCTCATTTAAGGTCTCAGGGTCGAGAGCGAAGGGTCAAGTCTTTTAGGTAGTGGCCTCAATAAAAAGCAGCGGAGGAAAAAAAGTGAGGCCTCGCGTTAGAGCCATGGGAATTTCAAACAACACACATGCATTTTTAGTGGAATGGCATCATGCATGGACCAAAAAATCTAGCAGAGAGAACGGTCTATTAAAAGCCAATGAATTTATAACTCCCTGACTTGCTCTAAAAGATTTCAAAATTTGCGTTTGCTCGATGCTTCAGTGTTTTGTTACAGCAGCTCTGTTTTCAGTCTATAAATTTTGTGGCCATTTTTTTTTTTTTCATTTTCTTTTTCCAGCCTGGTCATAATTGGATCATGGCTAGTTAATATAATATATACATGCTTCCTCTGCATCAAGGAAATGTGTATTTTTATACTAATAATTAACATTGAGTTTTAGTTTTAGCCTGGCTGCAATCTTGTATGAGGAATAAAATTAAACATTATTATAAATTATTATTGATATTATTATAAGTAGTAATACTAATAGAAATAGTGGAAGTATACACTTATCAGCCATACCATAAACTCCACTGCCAGGGGAACCGAACAAGACTCAGCACTAATTATTTACTGATAAACTGGTGACAGGATCATGGGCACCCAAGACTCACCCACGTCTGTGGGAACCAAAGGCCAGCCCATCCTGTTTGATCCCACAGAAAAGCCAGTGCAGTAGAAATTGCCTAAAAATCAATGCTGGCCACAAGAAAATGGCACCAAAACCCCCAGTGCTCCATATCTTGCCAAACACAGGGCCCAGCAGGAAAAGAGGCCCCAACCATGGCCTCCAAACTCCCCGGCCCTCAATCCAATCAAGCATCCATGGGATGCGCCGGCCAAACAAGTTTAATCCATGGAGGCTCTAACTCACAGAGGATCTACTGCCCAAGTCCTAGTGCCAGACAACAGAGCACACCCCCAGAGGGCCTGCGGAGCCATGCCCCGAGGGACCAGAAACACCCCAGTAGCACAAGGGGAACCGAAACCCCAAATGAGTTTAACGGTTTTAATGTAGCAACTGAAAAATGTTTATTCCCTAAAACTTTTCTCTGCACTATGAATGCAATTCAAAGGCTCTTGAATATTGAATATTTCCAGCCATTTAAACAGTGGAAAACATAAAATAGTAATAATAAAATTATTATTTTTTTATATACAGTAAATGTATTTCTGTCATAGTATTTTTTTTTTCTGTATTTATCTATCATTATCTTTATCCATCTGTCTTTGTGCATGACGTTTACAGTACAATCTGGGCAAATAAAAACAATTCATTCTGCAGAGTGGAATATTGTACGGTGGTGGTTCAGTGTGTTAAGGCTCTAAATTACAGATTGGAAGGTTGGCGGTTTGAGTCCCAGCTCAGCCAGGTTGGGCCCTTGAGCAAGGTCCCTTAACCCTGTCTGTTCCAGGGGAGCTGTATAATGACTGACCCTGCACTCAGACCCCAGTCTACTAACAAAAACAGCTGGGAAAGCTAAGAATAAAGATTTTCACTGTGCAGTGATGTATATGTGATGAATGATGGCTAAACTTAAAACAATAGAATACAATCCTAATAAAGTAATTTCAAAACTGTAAAAAAAAAAAAAACAACCAATACCATTTATCTCTTTTTTATGTTCTTTAAAAAATGACACTCTCTCACTCTTGCGCAATGTTCTATATGTTCTAAGATATTAAAAGCGGTAACACTCACACCGGGTCAGATGTGTACGTACGCCACTAATTGACGTACAATGATTCATTTTTTTGCCGGGTCCCGCCACCTCACTGTCCAACCCTTTCATAAACACACCTTGCTTTCTTTTCTCCCCTTGCTCCCTTTTTCTGTCCATCACGGCCTGTGTTGATTTTGTGGTTTGCAAAATTGCACTTCTGGCTCCAGAAGGTTAACACCGTAAAACCTTATCTGCTGCCGGCACTTTGGAGGCCCAACAGCAAGGTCTTTCAGATGGCTGTTTGACTTTCCAAACGAGAAAAAAAAAAAACCTGTAACTTTTTGCCAAGTGCTGGTAAATATGCATACTGCATACATAAGCATATTTCATAGATATTTGTACTTGGTTAAGGTTTATTACAGCTGGATTTGTTTGATAAGTGGGAAGTAATGTTCATTTTTGTGTCTGTGTGTATCTTGCGGTTGAGCCAGGATGCTCTACTTTTATTTATTTATTTATTTATTTTTTAAACAAGTCTAATCAGGTTTAGTTTTGGTCTGAGCACAGGCATCGTCATGCGGATACCATGGAGGGTCTGATTGTATTGGTTTTGGCTACAATGACAGGGTTACAATATTAAACATTTATTACTTATTACGATATTTCCTTCAATTTGCATGGAGACAAGTCACTCGCTGGAGAGCCTTTTTAACTTGGCTCACACAACACACACTGTATCCATAACACCAGTCTTCCCAGTTTCTATCTTTTACTGACTAACTACCTAGTGTAGCTTGCCCTACGGACTAGTAATCGTTTTATTGGATTAACCCTGTACACGAGAGGGTTGTTTGTCTTTGCGGTAGCTTTGGAGGTAGAACATCACAATGTTGGCTTGCAGAGGCGGCTGCAGTTGCAGGAAACACTTTATTTGAAGCAGACAGAGTAACAAATGCAAATCGTAATGTGGCCAATAACAGATAATCATGCAATCAACAAACCACAACATCGAGCAGTCGAACAGCGCTAAAGCAGAATCACGAAACTAGAAAACAAAGACATGATCAAGAACCAGGATATAAAACATAGTAAACAAAGCCTTGAACACTGAGTAACACACTGTGTGTGCGTGTGTGTGTGTGTGTGTGTGTGTGTGTGTGTTGTGTGGGATTGAGTCCAGGTGTGCATGATTAGAAGTGTGTGATCTTGAACGTGGAAGTAAAGTTGTGTGTTGGGTGGCCATGTTTGTAGGCCGTGGTGTAGGCCGTGGTGCACTCTGGGAGCGAGACTTTGTTGCCAATTCCAATGTTGACATGAAGCACAAGTGTCAGGATTGTGATAGTGGATAGTGACTTTTGATTGTATAATATACCAGAACACAGTTATGTGGGTGTCCGGGTTTGATTCCTGGCTAGAATTAACACTTGTCTCTGTGTGCATGGAGTTAGCATGTTCTCCCCGTGCTTGGTGGGTTTTCTCCGGGTACTCCGGTTTCCTCCCACAGTCCAAAGACATGCAGATTTGGCTATTTGCCCATAGTGTGTAATTGAGTGTGTGAGTGTGTGCATGTGTGTGTGCCCTGCGATGGATTGGCATCATGTCCAGGTGTACCCCGTCTCGTGCCCTAGGCCTCCTGGGATAGGCTTCAGGCCCCCTGCGACTCTGAATACAGGATAAAGCGGTATAGACAGTGAGTGAGTTATAAAAACTCTCTTTATTTCTCTATATAAAATAAATATTTCTATATATTTCTTTATTCCTCTCCATATAATCCCCTGCTACATAAATTGCACTTATCCAAGTGTCTCACTAGTGCTTGGACACCATCAAGGTAGAACGTTTTTTCAGTACGCCATAATCAGACTGCCTGCTTCTTGTCTGAAAGGCTGTTCAGATGCTTTTGAACATAGCTGATCTAATTAAATTGTGTGTAATTTTATTTTGGGAGACAGAGTGGCTTAGTGGTTACCACTGTCACCTCCAGGATGCGGGATCGATTCCGGCCTCGGGGTCTGTGTGCATGGAGTTTGCATGTTCTCCATGTGCTTGGTGGGTTTCCTCCTGGTACTCTGGTTTCCTCTAATAGTCCAAAGAGATTAGGCTAATTGGCGTTTCCAAATGGCTGTAGTGTGTGAATGAGCGTGTCCATACGTGTGGTGACCTAAGTCTCTTGGGATAGGCTTCAGGCCCCCTCTCGACCCTGTATACAGGATAAAGCTGAATAGACAATAAATGAGTGAGCGAGTGAGTAATCATATTTAATTCAATTTCAACTAATAGAGCTTTATTTGTCAGTCTGGGTTTCACCTTGGCCCTGGGATCTTACTACGGTTTTTCTATTCCTGTTTTCATAAGAGATCATGCAGAACAGCCTGAGAAAGTCAGAGGCATAAACAGGGAAGGTCCATCATGGGACACAGGACTGGAGCAGACATTATAGAAGGAACATAAAGACACAGGATGAATGGCTCCTGGAAATAAAATAGGGATCAATTTGAAAAAGAAAAAAAAAAAGCCATGGTGACTCAATTGAGTGAGTAAGACTTGGAGCTACTGCGCAGAAGAATAAAAGGATAAAAGGTCTGCTAAATTGTACATGAGGTAGACCTGTGCACATTGGTGTTCTCATAGTTTCACAGTGATATTAAGAGTTAAAATAACAATTTAGTTTAAAAAAAGCAAGTGGAAACAATCTTCTTTCATATTTTAGTCAATTCCATTTCCTCAAAGATCTACAGTCTATCCAGAAGCTATCACTCCTCTCTGTCATTATCCTGTTCCTCTTGATGTTTTCTACTTTCATCTTTTAACTTTCATTTGTCTACATGGTGAAACGGCACTCACATTCTGAGCTGATCTATGATATTTAGTTTGGTCTCACGTCCTACTTTGTAGGCCCAGCTTTGTTAAAAGCCTGGGCTCATTCATTAACTTACAGGAAAAGTAGTAGACAGTGGCGGTACATTATGTCATCTGTACAGTACGTGGTTCCAAGCACTTAAACGTGTCTTTGATGATGGACGAAAACATAATGGAACCTGTTAGTGGCAATGCACAGACAAACCTGCATCCATATACAGTACAGCAGAAGACAGGAGGTAAAGCGTGCAAAGATGATCAGGCTTACAAATCTCCAGAACACACAGGCAGAATGAAATCCACGGTCCGTTCGATTGGATTCTTCAGCGCTGAAGACATTTCTTGGCAATCTGCGTGTTACAAGACTGATGTTTGTTTATGTAAAACAAAGACCAAAGAGGTTGCGGAGATTGGATTTTGATTACATCTTGAGCGGCTCCGGAATATGTACGATCCTTCATACTGAGTTAAAAGGGGCCAGCATGGGTCATTCATTTATTAAGGAGGCAGAGGGGGAGAGTGTGAAAGAAAATAAAAGTGGGATGGTGAAGGGGAAATGGATAAAAAGCAGAGGAGGGGAAGTGGAGAGGCTGAAATGGAGTTGTTCTTTTCATGCACGGGTTGCCAGAACCATGATTGGTTCTCTCAATGTGTTATTTCAGACATTTATCCACTTTCCTGTGAAGCCACAGGGTCCAATTCATCTTCTCTCGGATCTCTCTCTCTCTCTCTCTCTCTCTCTTTCTCTTTCTTTGATTGCACTTGTCATAGGCACGTTCCTTTTCCAAACACACTCTTTCTTCGACAAACATTTTGGAAGAAATTTATCCTGAATGAAGGCATAAAAACGATTGATCTTTATAGAAGATTGGAAGATGTGAATGACAATCCCATGAACATTTAGTGAATCAGATCCTTGAAAATCAATGGATATCTTGTCACCTTGGAACTCGGCTGGGAGTTCCTGCCACATCCTCCCGTACAGTCCTGAGCTCGCTCAAAGCCTTTTTCACATAAAGGAGTTCCTGGGAGGCCAACGTATCAGACATGAAGCAGACAGTGTAGTCATGGCTCTGGCGTACTAAGAGAACCTTCTACCTTGATGGTGTCCAAGCACTAGTGAGACACTGGGATAAGTGCATTAGTGTAGCAGGGGATTATATACTGTAAATGTTATACGTTTTTATAAACCTCAGAACTGTTTTCTGTTATTCTACATAATCAAAAGTCCCAGTTTGACTTTAACACCACATATGTTGCTGAAGTTGTGAGCAGAGTGTAAAGTATGCATATTCAGAAGACGGTGGTGTAGTGTAGTGGCTACGGCTGTCTCCAGAGTCTGGGTTCGATTCCTGCCTCGGTATCTGAGTGTGTGTGTGTGTGTGTGTGTGTGTGTGTGTGCACTGTATTTCAGCCTGTTGAAGCATCGCAGTAAGAGGTTATGGATAACTCATTTTCGTTCTGTATTGCTCCTGCGTGTGTGTATCTCAAGTGATTTTTCTCTGGAAAGAATGTATATGTAAGGAATAAAACACTCGGGAGAAACATAACGAATGATCTAAAACAGAGTTACTGTTACCACCCACCACTAAGGTGATTATTTTCCCATAACAGCATGCTGCAAAGTGTTTTATTCCCCATAGCAGTTTGAGCTTTTTATTATCATTTTTTATTTTTAATAATGAACAACACTGCATGGATTTTCACCATTTAAACTTATAACCGTGTGGTATTTGTTTACTACTTCTTATGGTATAGCAGGAATGTGTGTGTGTGTGTGTCTGAGTGCGTGAGTGTGTGTGTGAGAGAGAGAGAGAGATCTTGTCAAGTTACAAACAAACCAGATCAGTGAGAGAATTCAACATATTTATCAAATTTTTTTGTAATCACCTTTTTTTTTTGTTTTTAAGAAGGAATGAATGGCTTGTAGGCAGCGCTGTGACTTAGTGGTTATCACTGTTGTCTTGCACCTTCTGGGTCGAGGGTTCGATTTCCGCCTTGGGTCTGCGTGCATGAGGTTTGTATGTTCTCCCTGTGCTTTATTTAATTACTGTTTCCAAATTGTCCAGTGTGTGTATGTGTTCTGAGATGGATTGGCAACCTGTCCAGAGTGTACTCCACCCTGAGTCTCCTGGGATAGGCCCCAGGCTCCAATGTACAGTACAGGAATAAGCGGTGTAGAAGATGAGTGAGTGAGAGTGAGTGTCTCTTGCAGAAAAAAGGCTCCTGACCCTCATTTTCCCCGGAGCATTTAATTAACCATTTTATTTATCTCTCAAACTAAATATAGAGCTTCAGCATCTGCAACTTTAATTTTCTACATAAAAGGATTACATCACACGTACAGGTCTATCCAGTACAACTGATTAGTCAAGAAAAAAGAAGAAGAGAAGGAGGGGGTACAGTATATAATTCAGAGTAAAGGGTGGAGGGCGGCTGGGCTGCAGTGGGAACGGGTGTACTCATATTCACGTTCTGTCAGCAAGGCTGCATGAAAACAAATTAGCCACATGATTAATGGACGGAAAACAGCTCATACTGTACAATTCCACACACACACACACCTGCACGCACACACACACACACACACACACCATATCCATGTGAGAAAAAGTACATGATGTTGGAGTACAAACAAATGATTACAGTAACAGTCAGAGTTTGGACACACCTGCTCAATGAAGGGTTTTATTCATTTCATAATAAAAATAATCAAGACGTACTCACACTGTATTTGTATAATCAATTAATCAGACCGTTATTTGTTTGATGAGCGGGGAAAGATATCATTAATAAACGTTTAATTAATCAGTATTAATCGGGAAGGGTCTACACAACATTTTTAGAGACGCTCTTCATGATGTAGAAACCAGACCGAACACAGACGCGTGCTGGGGCGCTGCACTACTCTGATAACTGCACAGAAAACCTTTTAAGCTTTTACACACACACACACACATCTCTACATGTCAACTGCATTACAGGTGTGTAAAAGTATGCACAGGATTTAGAAACCTCCGTCTGCTATCAAATGAAGACATCTGACGTTTTCCTTATTTCAGGAGCCAAGTGTCTGTGCAACGACTTTGTCATTACATGCAGTAATGAATAGTGTCAGTGCCAGGGAGATCGGATTCCTGCATTTTATTACTGATATTTTCCAGATTAAGCTAAGTACATTACTTACACTTGGCTAGCGAGCGAGATTGTTTGAAGTGCAATTACTAATGAACACAGCACCAATGAACTACCTAGTGCTGACCATAATAAGGGCACGTACACACACACACACACACACACACACACACACACACACACAATATGTTTAACAGCAATAAAAAAAAGTATTTTTAATACTTATTCATCTGCAGAGTATCCATGGACTGCAGAAGGAGGAAATCTTATACACGTCTGGCTTTTCCCTTTATACTGTAGAAAATGTTCCATCATTTCGAATCAAGACAGTAGAGTCTAATATTGTTGTTTGTCATGTCTATGTTTACAGCCGGTGTATTTAAGCTAGCTGGGAGGCTACAGTAACAAGCAGATTGGTCATGCTGTCTCTGGGGGGGGTGTGTGTGTGTGGGGGGGGGGGTTCACACTCGCACTCTCACATCAGTCTTATCAGATCTGTGAGCTCACGCAAGCAGAAGGAGCGGATCACACTTCCCACCAAGTCTGTAACACTGCCTCTAAAGGTGCGCGAGCAGAAGGTCAAAAAGATGCGGTCGGGATCAAGAGTGAAGAGGAAGCACGGGATAATCTTTGCCATCCCTGGTTAGGGGAGGTCGCCTTGGTGGGAGGGAAGAGTGGGAGCTCACGGCAACTAAATTAGGGAGAAAACCTGGGGGAGGAAAAAAAGTGCACCCTCAAAAAAAAGTATGCATGTTCACTTGATTTATTAATGTGATGCTGCAGTGAACTTTGTGTTGCCAGATTGTGATCTTTGATAGTAAAGAAGAGTTACCCTACACTCATTACTACCCCCTATTTATTACCCTACTTTATCAGTGTTTGCTGGTTATATACCTACTGGTTCATTCTCTCTATTACTACAAACACCTGCACCAATAGATATTAATTATTAAAGATAAACTGAATATTTTTACTGGGATTAGTTCATATTTTTAACAGCGCTGAATTGGTATGAGTAAATTTTAAGACACTAGAGTCGACTTTAAGACAAAACTTCATCTTTATCTGATCTACTTTTTCGATTTCTTATTCCGATTACAGAACAGGGAGTGTATTTGGCTGACGATGAAAGAAGTACAACTTAGCGTAAACAAGGCGTAAACATAAACATTGCCATTCTCTTTCTTTCCCGTTTATTGTAATAATGCGTAAATTTTGTACAATTTCCTAATATTTTGCCTCCAATCCAGTAGAAACTAATACTGTTTAATGTTGTCACACCACATTTTGTTTATGTAAAATTATGATTTTAAAAAATGAAGGTGCTCATCTTTGTTGCAGACAGACATGTACGTTGGCTTCAACCTGAAATAATAATAATAATAATAATAATAATAATAATAATAATAATAATAATAATAATATCACTGATTACATTAAAGCTGATTAGATTATTTTTAGATTTTATCTTTTAATTATTTCTACAAACTCTTTATCCATCAACAGCTGGCGCTTAAGTTAGTTTTAAATAAAAATAAAGTGAGATGATAAGAAAATGTTTTTTGAAAACATTGACAAAACTAAGATAAACGTACCAGAGGAAAATACACACGTGAGCCAGCCCCGAACATGGACCGAGATGTTTGCTTTAAAACTTGGTAACTTTTATTAAGCCTATTATCAGCTAGTTATTTGCTATTTATGAATGCACTTAACTAGCTAACTAATCGACCATTAGGATTGCGCAATATTTAGCTTTCTCAAATTGCGATTTACCATTTTAAAACCTCAATAAGTGAACTGTCCAGAACTGGCAGTAAAAAAAGCATTAGCACTAATTCAGT
Source organism: Clarias gariepinus (assembly GCF_024256425.1). Taxonomy (NCBI): domain Eukaryota; kingdom Metazoa; phylum Chordata; class Actinopteri; order Siluriformes; family Clariidae; genus Clarias; species Clarias gariepinus. The sequence continues at coordinate 5,581,544 of NC_071113.1, forward strand.
GTACATCCTAATGCCCAAACCCGAGTCACTGGAGGCATTACTGGTCCCCAGCCCAGAGAAAATGGGATGAAAGGAAAGGAAACCTAGTGTAATACCTGAGTCCCCCCCCCCCCCCAATGGGTGCAGCCTAAAGACTAACTCAGTCAGAGGGTGTACTTCTAAATGATTCTTCAGTAACATACGGCACATCACATCTTAGTTTATTCTTTTCTACATGCTGTAGGTTACGTAAAGTCCACACAGGTAACATTTTCTCAAATTATTCTATTCTATTCTATTCTATTCTATTCTATTATACTATATTATCATCACTATTAACATATTTTATTTTAAAGCTTTACATTGGACACATTGTTAGACTAGTTTATCTTCACCTTAAATTGTAAACTAAGAAGTAGTTTTCTTTTGGCCACGACATCGTTTGGTCTCTGATAGTTTTCATCACACTATTAATCATAGCTCTATTTTCTACTGAGCATTTTTTATTATGCAACTTTGCTAAGAGTTTAAATGACCTCTGATCAGTTATCATTCATCATTTTCTCTGTTCACAATTCTTTCACACATTTGAAAGTTTAACACTGTAATTTCACACTTTAATAATGTGTGAGACAGTTTTAAACCCATTTCCAGTACTTTCAGATCTTGATCCAGGCCAATAATTTAAACCTTCAGTAAGTGTCAGTGTGTTAATACTGGAGATTTTAAAATGTGCTCGAATCATTACAGCTTCACCTGCTGATTTGGTCGTTTACGTTTATTTTACTGGGGAGAAAGAATGCTGCAGATTTTTGCATGATAACTTTTGTATGATAATATTTATTTATTATTCAGACTTGAAGATTTTGTGTAGCTGCTTCTAAATTTGCTCAACAACTGGCAAGTCTGTTAACACAATATAGCACAAATTGATTGTATTAATATATTACATAATATAATCTGCATTAAACATAAATGTAATATTACTGAAAATCTGAAATGCACTAAGCATGAGGGAATTAAACCTGGACCCAGTAGGTGCAAGGCGACAGTAATAATCACTAAACCACAGTGCTGCTGTAATATCATATAGAGATGATATTATCACTATATCAAACCATAATTCTTACATATTCTTTTGTCAGTTTTCTGGAGTGACCAAAAGAGCCACCAATGATTATAATAATAACATTAGTTATGAAAAGCTTTGTGCCTCTAAAACCATTTAAACTATAAAAATTTTAAAGCACAATTGCATTGATTGGCTGAATTACTTCATGTTAAATACGAAACAGTAATACACATATAGTGCAGTATACTCAGTTTCTGGTTGCATCCATTTTATTATTCATTCTGTAATGTAATGTAATGGAACATTTCGCAAAATGAAATTTTGACATCTCTGGAAGCATGGCAGCAGAATCAGACCCCATTAAAGCCATATAAACACAGGACAGACATTTTGGCCTTTGCTTAATTTTTCATCTCAGATAGGCCGACTCTTGTGCGCAATGGAGGCACACGACTGCCGGTCCATTTAAATCAACAATAATATTTTGGAAAAGAGCTGAAGCGGTAGCCTAGGCTGAGGTAGGAGTGCTGCATGATGACAGGTAAGAGGCAGACAGGAATGACAGACATGCCATTTCAGCGGCACAGCACTCAGCATCAGGCGTGTGTGTGTGCGTGTGTGTGTGTTGGGCTCTGGCCCACACAAGGGTAGACGCTGAACCCAAATATACAGTGCTGCTATGCAATCCTGCTATGGTTCCACCATGCGTGAGAGCCTTGTGTATGCCTTCTCTTGCCTTTGGGCCTGTTACTATATACGCACGCAGGCCCTCGTTCTAACCCGGCATTTGATTTCCTCCCTGGAGGCAAACAGTCCATTTGAGTTACAAAAAAAAGAGAGAAAGAAACCAAGAAATGAGTCTGAAAGGTAATCAATACTTGTGAATACGTGAGCAGGTGAGCCACACGGACCAAAAAAGAATTCCCTCTACCCATGGCGGTGGAGAGCTACTCCAAATGCAATAGAGCGCTTTTATTTTGCTTTAGGTATGGGATGGCAAGAGACGAAGTTAAAGAAAACATCTCATTATTGGAGATGGTGCTGGAGTTTGAGCTGTTTCCTAAAATCCAAGCAAAAAAAAAAAAAAAGGAAAGGACTGATTAAAAGGAAGTCTGCAGGTAATGGTTTGGATTTTTCACAAGTAGCAGTGGTAGAGGAGGTGGACCCACAGCACATTAAGCATGTGAGCAATATGAAATATCCTGCAGTATAAAATAGTTGGTATAAACACACGTGCTCATACACTGAAGTCAATTTTTAGAACACATAAAGCTTTTTTATAACATGCAAGGGTGGTGTGCGGCTGGGACTCTGCGGATGGAAGGAGGAACGAGTTGAAATGAACAGAGCCAGGAGCCAAAATCTACACTCTCATTTGGCACGAGCAGTCCGACCCATGCAGAACGCACGGCACTACCTCGGGTTTCATAGACTAATGACAGGCTAAAGCGTGACCCTGATAGCCCTGCTATTTAACAGTAATGATTTAAAAATTGGCAACGCTTTATTTTAATGTTCCATCAAACAGTAATTATTTCAAATAATCAAACAGCCTTCAGTATAAAAAGGCTTATATTTAGTTATTTCTGTTACTGTACAAGTTAACACCAGTCTCAGAACTTCCCAAAATGTGTGTGTGTCAACACACCAACACACCAACTAAAATATTAAATACTAAACTAAAATATTTCTCAGATAAGGCATTTTGTTTTATTACCCCAAACTCCATTGATTTCACTCCTTTTCAGAAGCCCATAACCCCCCCCCACCCCCCCCCCCCTTGACCAATATAAAAATGAAAAGAAGACAAAAATCAATATTTTTATTCTCATGTTTTTTGTATGTTCTTGCAGCCTGGATAATGTACATGAATGTCACCATGTACATACTGTATAAACCACTTAATTACCAAGTGGTTTAAAATAACAAATAAACAAACAGTTTTATTTAATCCAGGATCTCTCTTCCTGATCCCTCTTCCTGGCCTTGCTTTGAGCCGTTTCCGCATGTTTGTGCCATTAAGGAAGATCCTGGGAGGCCAGCATTTGAAATGTGAAGCAGGCAGTCCGGTCACGGCTCCGGTGTACTGAGAAAACTTGATCACTTGATGGTATCCAAACACTAGTGACACACTGGGTTAGTGTGTAATTAAGTGCATTAGAGTAGCAGCGGATTATATAGAGACATAAAGAGAGTGTCCACTGTGTTCGGTTTTTTTGTGCAATCAAAAGTACCAGTTTGACTTGAACACCCCTTGTGTAAACACTGATAAGCCTCTGATTATTTGGTCTATTATTAAAAATATCAGTGTTAGTATATAGTAGTACAAGTGTTGGTTACATTGTAACAGTCTATTAATGCTGATGTTTGGGGTTTCAGTTAAGAAAAGCTTATCAAGATTCAAACAAATTAGCTAATTACTGTTTATCACTGTGACTGTGATCACCTAGACAATACACGATGCATCGGTTTATCACAGGAGTGATAGCAGGATGCTTTGGGACAGTTTGTATTGCCAAATAAAATGTAATGCCTTACATCTTAAAATTAGCTTTGAGGCTATTCCAGATGACGTATAAATGAATGAACGAAGCTATTTCTTTCATTAGCGCAGCCAAGTCTGCCTGCTGTTTTTTTTACGTTCCAGCTGAAAGAATGGAGAATTTTATGGACGAATCTGAACCACGCAGCTCCCAATAAGTGAGGCCCACACTTAACCCATGACAAGGGCTCTGGGACTAATGCCAGGTAAGTTCAGATTCATTTACCACCTTTGAAACTGGCCAAGCCATGGTGCACCGCAATGTCAAATGAAACACGAGGAAAACCAGATCATTAAAAACTCTTTAAAACATCCGCATATACCGCGTTCATGAACAACAGTTAAAAAATATACGGCCTTTTAAACGGAACCCGAGCCTGCTCTTGTTTATTACTAACACCTGATTTCCAACCGATTGTGTTACTCTAAACAGGGTTTTACCTGAAAAACTTGGCTTCCATGTTGGCAGTTCAAATTTATAACACACACACACACACACATGCAAGCACAGTTTTGTAGTTAAAATGATCCTATTCTTCACGGCAGTGCAACACCATCTATGATTCGCCGTATGTAATTTAAAGATCCAAAAATCTTGACAGACATTAACAAATGCTCATTTTATGATAACCAAACATTTAAAATCCATCCCAAACAACACAGGGACCAAAAGCTTATAATAAATTAACTTGTCAACAGTTACCAGGTGACTAACAAACAGCAACAGGGAAACACTACTAATCCAGTGTCTGTCTCTCAACAATTCCAACATTACACACTTGTGACTTAGCGTGAAGCTCGGTTGTTGACTTCCTCTCATGTCTCTGGTGGTAACTGGTCAAATTAGTCATGAAATCTGTGAGCCAAAAAGCACAAAAACACCCAGTAAACATGGTGAAGTCCTACAATATTCTCTTTTTTTATAGCCCAGTGTAATTTCTCACTTACAAAGGGCCTTGTCTCAATGAAGATCTGTTTCTCCAGGTGAAGGTAAGTGGAATGACGTACTGTACGGACGAGTGAGCTGAGAGCTGTATCACAGATCTTGTGCTAATGTCCATTTCAAAGCATTAATAACCCGAAAAATATATTAAAACCACTGGCCTGGCAGGTGAAGTAAATGACATTCAAGGGGAAGGATATAAGAGAAAAGTCACTTCTCACATCAGCTGATGTGTTGAAAGCTGGACAAATAGGCAGGAATAAGAAGATATGAGCCATTTCGACAATGTGATGGCTAGAAAACTGGATCAGAGCATCTCTAAAACGTCAGGTCTTGTGGGGTATTCCTGGTGTGCAGGGGTTTTTACCTACCAAGGAACCACAACCAGTGAACTCATGACAGGGTCATGGTTGCCCAATGAGTGAAGGCTAGCCTGTCCAGTCCAATCCAAAAGAAGTAACACACTTTGCTAAAAGCGTTAATGCTGGCTGTCATAATACACAGTGGATTAGCGCTTGCTCTATACAGTATGTGGCTCGGCAGTCCAGTTAAAGTGCCCACGCTGACCCATTTTTACTGCTGGGTAATTGAGCATCAGTAAGCTACATGGATCAACAGAAGAAGGTGGAAATATTTAATTAATCATGTTCTCTTTTACATCATGTGAAGTCACTCACCTGGGAATGAGATGGCACCAGGATGCACTATGGGAAGATGCTTTAAACAATGTTCTGCTGGGAAACCCTGGGTTATTCCATACATGTGGATGTTACTTTGACACTTATCCGCTACCTACTACATCCCTAAAGGTAGTAACGGCTGTCAGCAGGATAATGCACCCTGAAACACTGCATACATTGTTCAGGAACAGTTTAAGGAACACAACAACAAGTTTAAGGTGTTGACTCTGCCACCAAATTCACCAGATCCCCATTTACATTAACATTTCAGTATTCAGCAAATGCTCTTATCCGGAGCGACTTACATAATTGCTTTGCAGTTTATCATTAAATATATACTTACTTCTACTGGGTCACTAAAAGTACCACCAGTCAACTTTGTTGATTTTTCCGTATTTAATCTAATGTAGTGTCTGTAGGATGAGCTGGATGTGATAACCCCGCACATCTTTAGAGGTCGTGTAGAGTCTTTTATGTCATAATATTTGAAGCAATTCTGTATTAAATAGCACTGCACTAGAGTTTTGTGCTGATTGGATAACATTTGATACCTATGTATGAATACAATTTCAAGACATTTCTTATATGTATGTACAGTAATTACACAATAACACACTGCTCATAACTTTATTTCTACTGAACATTTTGAGTTTATTAATTATAGTTTTGTGTGATGCTGTGACAAAATCTGGACAGACAGACATACAGACATACAGACAGAACATTTTCTGAGACTAGTTTCAGGTCCTTCAATGCATGAATTCTAAAGATATCATTGAAAGAACGAGTTCTGACCAATGTACAGACAAAAGCTTTCTTTTATTTATACATATAATACTGTATTTAACTGATTCCTTTTAGTTAAATAGTGTTCAGATGTTTTTTTAATACCAAATCAATACACAAATGCATACCTCCATCTTTAAATCAGGAAGAAGAAACATAATATACAATATGTTGAGTCTGTATATGAGGGATCAGGTCCACTCCCTGCACTTAAGTGTGTTACACAAGACCCTAAAAGCAATGATGAGTAGCTAACTAAAAATAACTGTGAAGCACAGAATAATATTTTCACAGGGCACTGTACATGTGCATGAGCGTAACTTCTGGAAAGAAAAGAAAATACACAAAAATGATTTTTAAAGCTGTTGGCTTTAGACCTCACGCCACTGACCATGATAATATTGTATCAAGTAAAAAGCAAAGTAAAGATGCATTGGCAAAGGACGAAGGAGCAGTTATGAGACGAAAGCCGTACGGATCAGTCAGTTCGTATCTTGGGAGCTTAGTTCTCACTTGTTAGGGAAAAAAATCGTTAAATCTTTTAATATTTTACATTTTAAATGCCATGCTCCTGTATATCTGTGGTTCTATGAAATCCCTCACATTTGAAATATTCCGTCCATATTTGTTTAAACAGATGCAGTCCACAGGTACGCCGTAGACGGGAGTCGTCGTGTGCCTGTGTGACGTTAAATACAGAAGGTTTGTGTGTAAGTGTGTGAATGGTGTGGGATATACGAGCTCGAGGCCTTCCCTGCTCCAATTATAATTTGTGGTCTTGCAAGCATACGCCGGTCCCACAAAGAGGCTTCAGAGCAGTCGTGCCTGGCTACAGTGGGCCGGTTCCATTCCAAATATGAGCAGTGCCCTCGGTCTCAAACAGGGAAATCTTCCGACCATATTCTGCCCAATTTACTCTGGCACACACCTCTCAAACCAGGATATGCATAATTTTTTTAAGCTCCTGCCTCCCTTTAGTAAAATAGGCATGACAAACACAGACGAAAGCAACTGGCCTATTTATGTCGTCTTGTAAAATGTGAACTAGGGAGCTAATTAGAAAATACGTACTAATATGTTTGCTTTGTTTCAGTGCTTTTTCATTCGCTTGTTTTTAGTGGACGGTCCATTAATTCTATTAGACCTGGTGCTGCCCTTTAGGAAACCTGTTCGGACCAGACTGGTAACAGGAGATCACAAAGCTCGGTTTGAACCAGAGGACAAAAAGCATGCTGTTTTTGAGATGTTTGGGAATCGAGGGTAAGAGGGATTTGGGGCAGAGCTGGAAAAGCCACTACCTGAGGTGGACATTACGTGCAACCGTGAAGTAAAGTGCAGGAATTGGTATATTTTTTGGAGGCTGTTTTTTTTTTTTTCAGTTATAATAGTAGTGTTGGACGTTCATCAAGCTAAGGATGTTTTCTAACCTGTTTAGTCAAGCGCTTGATGCCGATGCTTTCCGAAGGCCCCAAGTGTGGACTCGGAATGCTCACTATATGAGTGAGCGCAGTGATAAGTGTTGACAGCAGTGTTTAAAGCCTGGGAGGTTTGTGACTCAGACAGGCAGTAAAAGTGAAGGAAGGCAGATGTAGGGAGGGAGATGACCACATGCTCATAAAACATAAAAGAGCTTTGATAGTCCATTCATGTCAGATAGGATGCAGGAGAGCAGGTAAATACCAGGTTATTATGAGTTGTTCATTCTGTTTTAAGTCAGAAAACCTTGATGACTTTGCAGAATCAACTGTAGATGTCATATTTAATGATATCACCATGACTGTTTTTGTAAAATTGACTGAAATGAAAAAAAAAAACTTACTCCTCAAAGGTATTAGCAGACAGAAAAGTTAACATTTTTATAATGCTAAGGACCAACAACCATAGATAGTAATTAAAAATGATAAAATTGCATGCTTTTATTATTTTTCCTCCACCGTGTCACTCCTGAAATTGTTATAAGATTTAAATTAGGGTCCCAACAGTCCAGTAGCTTGCGGATGTACGTAGTCTTTAGCGTTTTTCGACACCCACTGCACGGACTTCATATCCCAGGGGGCCTTTCTGTCATACAACTGTGATAGTGCGTTTGTTACGTTTCCATGGCGATGCGAGAGAAAATGGAGTTAGAAGAAGAAACTTGGCGAGACCACTTTGCTATTGATCTTCTTAAGCTTTTACAATGCAGCCAAGAGATGCGGCTCCTCACAGAAACGTCAAGGCAAATTTACACCGCAACTGCCTTATTATTTCACTCTGACTGCACGTATAGAAAATGACTTATTTAAGAGCAATAAAAATTGCTTGTAAAGCAAGTCGGTGTGGGTTCTGCTACAGACCAGAACGACTATGTTAACATTATGGTTAACATGATGACAGTTTCTTTGCATGTGTGCAGTGAGAGGTTCTTGTGGACACAGGTGTGTTTCCAGTGACCTCTGATCTGCTCGGGAGGTCATGACCTGTTGAGCCAAGCGTTAGCTGCGTGTTTGGGTGTTTCACTGGCCAATTTCCCTTCCCTCCCACTGCATTTTTTTCTGAGTAATCCATGATAAGTGTTCACAGACAGTTTTTTTTTTTGCTCATGCTTTGGAGAGATCAGCTTTATCTTCGCAATCGCCATCAGACTTTAACTAAAACTCGACAACCCGTGACTGGGTCAGATCCTCTCTTAAAAGCTTTATCATTGTTCTGTTTATTTAAACCTCACTCCACCAGAGTACAGCAAACAGGGGAATCAGGGCCTGAAAAAGTGGACATGGATTAGAAGTAGTCTTGAATCAACAAAATGAAGAGTATACATCATATATGTGTGGTCATGATGGATGAGATGATGTGTTGTACAGTATTATATGACCAGAAATTGGTGTAAGGTAAAGAAATTGAGGTTGTTCTGTACATCTGTACCAAGAGACACATGAGTGCCTAAAGAGAAGATCTCGTTCTAACATATGTTAAATCTCTTCTGTAGCTTTCATCATATTATGATTTAAATATCTAACCATTCCCTTATCACAATAAAAAATAAAATGCATATATATTTTTAACAGTATCACTGAAAATATCAAGTTAAATTGCTAAAAAAATAGACAGGCCTACTGTAAGCGTTATACTGTGAGCTCCAAGCCTTCGTAGAGATCCATGTGGTTCATGCATGATCAGTGTCACTACAGTAAGCCTCATGCAGCACACACAAGCTGAATGTTTAGCTAACCTGGATCCCTGCCGCTATATTACTGGTCCATGTAACACTAGTTCTGCTAAACCAACACACCTTAGCTTCCGCTAAGGTCTAAGACAGGCCCAAGGTTACCAAGCTGATAATGTGTGCGTCCCTTAGTGTTAGCTTTCCCCCTGTGCGAAAACATTCTGGTGAACTAACATTTGAACTCATAACACTCCCGAAGGGTCCTTGCACTCTGACTATAAGATAATTATTCCCCATTGAAGAGATGTTCACTAGTAGCAGTGTGTGCAAAATAAACTTTGCTTCAGTAGAATTTAATTCAAATTTCAATATATTTATAACTTGCAGTTTGCATCTTGCAACCTCATTCAAAAAATTCACACAGTCTAGTTCCTGGTGCCAAACTGTAGCTGACCTTTAAGAAATTTTGATTGATTGTCTTTGGCCTGGAGTTAAGGCTTCCATATGGTCATGATAAAATGTTTCTTTTTTCTTATAAGTCATGCAAACGGAAAATAGCAAGTTATTCGTATGTATCCAGTTATGCTCACCTTCACGGTGGAAGATCTAGATCTTATCACTGGTGCCAAACCTGCGGGAGAGCTTTATACACAGGCGGAACTGCTTTTGATCTCTTTCTTTTTGTCCGGTGTATGAGGAACTGAATCGTCCATACCGTCTTCTCTGCAGTTCCAATCTTTACCATGACCCCTGATTCAATGAGGCATTCTGACCCATGGGGTCACTGTGGAAATGGAGGCCACCTCTGAGTCTGCAGCAGAAAATCACTGTAGAAAAACCAGGCAGAGGACAGCCAATTAGAAAGTGTGTTACAGATCATGGCTTGCAGACACTGGGTGGGCAGATCAAACGATGAGAAAAACATGAGCCAGAGGGCTGCACAGCTGAAGCCGATGAGGCTAAGGAGAAATGACCAATGGCCACTTCGTATTTGGTGTTTGGGCCACCATGAGAGCTTTAATGTTCCTTAATGTAGATTCTGCAAATCTCTGGAACTGTACTGGGAAACATAACAGCATTCTTTAAAAAGATATCAGTAGAGAAGTGTGCTATCTAATTCTCCCAGTTGGGTTAGAAAGAAAATAATGGGCAAAGAAAATAATTTACATCATCATATTCATGCTAATCTAATCATTCAGTAAGTTCCCGGTCTATCTTTTCCAGTCAATTAGACCCTTCATTTGTTTTTACTAATAAACGTTTTGGTTAATTTGGTAATCATATAAATAAAAGTAAGGTTTTGACTCTAAATCAGTCAGAACTCACTCTGTCAATTATATCTTTTTATATATCCAGAACCAGTCACAGCATCACTGGCTGGACAGAATTTAATGAAACTTTACCAGTGCTTAGATACATGCCTGAAGTTAAACGTGCACCATCAATGAAATCAAATGTTGAGTTGAAGGAAAGTCATGAGCAGTTATATGTCAGATTATAAATCGCAGGTTTTGACAGCGTCAAACTTTGGACACGTCTTAAATCGAACGCTGGACAGAATTTAGTGAAACATTTGCAGTACTTACATATTTACATACAGTTTTACCTGCACCATAAGTGAAATCACAGCCGGCGGCAGAGAGAGCTGATTGGCCGAGCTCTCTCGAGGTGGGGAGGGATGAGAGGTACTCGCGCTCCCACATTAATCACGGCTCTACAGCCAATCAGGGGCGTCTGTGAGCTCGAGCACGCGGAAGGTGCGGCTAGCTCTTTCCTCCGAGTGTGTTGCTCCGCCCCTAATGGTACGTGAGCGAGCTGTTCGAAAAGATGCGGTCCGCTGACGTCACGCGGTTCAGAGGAAACACGTGATAGTCTTCGGCTCTCCCGGTTGAGTGGTAGTAGTAGCCTTAATGTGGAAGCCCCCTAGTGACGGGGAGGAATTGGCCACGACTAAATTAGGGGAGAAAATTTGAAAAATTTAAAATTTAATTATATTAAAAAAAAAAAGAAATCAAAATGCTAAGTTAAAGCGATGTCATGAACAGTTATGTACCAGATTTAATAATCTACTTTAAAATAATCTAGTAATAAACTATTTGCTCGATATAACGAACACCTGCACTAATAGATATTAATTAGAACAGATAAACTAAATATTTTTACTAGGATTACTGTAGTTCATATTTTTATTACTGATATAACAATGCTGAAGTGGTACTGTAGAAGTGAATTTTAACGTCTAACGTAGTCTTTTATCCGATCTACTTTTTTCGATTTCTCATTGGTGATTTACTCTCCTATTACCGAACAGGGAGTGTATTTGTAAAGATGAGTATCTTCTGCCCTGTTAACGCTGTTTCTTCTTAGCGTTAACAAGGCAGAAGATACTCAATTGCACAACATTTTATTCCTTGTATTAAGGCAAAGAATTCTGCCCTGCAGAAAGACAGATATACATGTACATGGGCTTCAAACTGAAATAATAATATCACTGATTACATTAAAGCTGATCAGCTTATTTTTAGCTTTAACCTTTTAACTGTTTCTACAAACTTTTTTCCTTAATAGAGCTAAGCCATATTTAGAGATAAATTATGTTTAACATTGAGTCACTGTGTTTCATGTACTAATATGCAAGAAACATATCAAATTAGCAGACATAACTGGTAGCCTGAAATTCGAGCAGTTTGATAATGGAAGTGCAGAAGCGGTGCAAAGCATGTATAGTAAATACAATGCAGAATACTGTTAGAGCTGCTTGGCAAAAAAATAAATCTGGCAAAACACAGTTAAGAAAATAAGTAACTGTTAACCTGGTCTATTAATCGAGTGTGTTGGCCAGCAAGCTCTATGATTGAGTTCTGAAAGCATTTTGAAGGATCTTACGGCAACGTCAAGCTGTGGAAGCTACAGTACAGCAACAGTCTGTGGAAAATGACTGGATCTGCTGATCTGCTGACTGGATCGCCTGATCCTGCATGACCCACAAAGTAAATACGTAAGGCAACAGGCGTTTTTATACTCTGGCACACTGAAGCTGAGATGAAGGCAGTTTTGTGCCAGTGAACCGAGTGACCAAGCCTTCATAGCTCAATTTTCTGACTGTGCCATTTGTCAAGTTATTTTCTGATTCAGCAAAAAAAAGAGTTGGGACTCGACCAAAATACTGTATTTTCCTAAAAAGGTTAACATCTCTGTATGACAGTCAGGGTCGTCACTGGTATCAGTCCAGAGTCCTTTCTTTAGGTTTATTAGCCAGGGTATTCAAACACCTGTGAGGTCTCCCTTGTGTTTTTGTAGAAGTCTCTGATTTCTGTAAGTTTACTCTGCTAAGAGACCTGGCTGTTCCCAACATCAAGTAACAAGTCATATAGAGCTCCTGATTTTAGACTGAAGGTCAATTACAATAAGTGTTATTAGACTTTCTACCTGTGCATTCACATTCAAATCCTTGATCATGTCAAGTTCTACTCATGACTATTTATTTATTTATTTTTATTTTTATGATGACAAATGGCGTATAGAAAAACAAAAACTGGTAATGATCAACATCGGCAAATCAACAATCTTTTAATGAAAGCAGTAGGGCTTGGTTCTGCAGCATTTTCAAAAGCTTCCAAGAGCTTCCATATACTGATCCAAACCAACACCAAGGGGGCACAAAACTGAAAGAAATGTTGGTAGGCAAACAAGCTCTGGAAACAGGAAGGCACATTCCTTCTGTCTTTAAGAGCTGCCTTCTTACACGGCTGATTCAGTTCGACAGCAGATATGCTGTCTTTAGCAAGCCAGTGCTGGTGGGTTGGCAAATTAACAGTGAAGCAGTTCAGCTAATTTGGAATATCTACAGCGGAGCAGACGTCAATCTGATTGTGAACAGACAGACATCTCAGTGTACAAAGTGGTTCACAGACAGGGCTGAGATGTTAATGTTGGGCTAGGATGCAGTGTTAGACAACTGGCCAAATGTACAGCTGCACCTATATTGACCTATGCTCTTGTTATAAGTGGCATGCCATAGCATCCTACAAACGATGTAACCATTAATTCACATGGATAAATGGGCTCTGATGTTGTTTATGCTAATGAGAGCCTCTTTGTGCAAATTGCCATTCGAAGTGGATTTCCTTGATAAAAGAGTCACTGAAACACAGCCCTGAAACACAAGTGGACATTGATTTCGCAAGCTTGTTGAAGAATCTGTTTTTCACTCAATCATAAAGGTCATAAATGTCTGCTCAAAACTGGGCACACTGACATTTTGCCATTGGAAGGATACTCAAAATCTTCTTAAAGTTGTGGAATGTTAATGTCCTTCAAGCAGGACAATGCCGCTGCTGTAAAACCTGGCCTGAGCGCTTTGAGAAGTTATATGACTCAAAAAAAGATGACTTTTGATTATGACATCTCCATTAACCACTTTTTTAAAAAAAAGGATTTTTCATAAACATTTTCCCAAACTTTAAGTGTTTTGTTGAAGCCGTGCCCAAACTCAGATTCCTGCTTTTGAATGACAGAAAAGCAACACAATGTGGTCTTCTGTTCATGTAGTCCATCTGCGTCAAAGTTTGATCTGTATTCTGAGATGCTCTTCTGCTTAGCACAGTTGTAAAGAATGGTTATTTGAGTTACTGTCGCCGTGCTGTCAGCTCAAACCGGTCTGGCCATTCTCCTCTGACCTCAACATGGATTTTCTGCACACGGAGCTGCCACTCGCTGCAGGTTTTTTACTTACTTGTGGGTAGAAATCTCAGGAGATCATCAGTTTCTGAAGACTGAAACCAGTTTAACTTTATATGTTCTTTGAGCAGGAAATGCTGGTCAGGTCTGTTGGAGTCAATGTGGCATAATAATGCAAAATGTTAAAACTCCTTTTCTTTGTGTCCATGGAAACAGTGTGCTGTGTTTATATTGTATGGGGAAGAAATAGTCATCTGATTATAAATTTGACTGTTCAATGTGCTGTTAAGCATGTGGACCACACTCAAGGCCACAGGCGCTATCATTGTTTCCTATGGTGGGAAATTTAGCAGCATAGCAAAACCACTGCTAGGCTTTGAAGGTCTAGAGTAGAAGCCTAATCTTAAAATCAAGAATTAAGGTTTATGAAATTGTCATCAAACAACATACAAATAAAAGTGTAACCAAAAAAAAAAAAAAAAAAATACACAAGATTATCACACTTCACTATACCTGATAAACAATTCTTCTGTTCAGCCCATTTTTACAGCAGGTTAACCTTGATACTGGCAATATCTTACTCATTTTCACTGACTTTTACTTGTGTAAAGATGATGAATGCATTTTTATCCCTTGAGAGATTTTTTTATACAGTAATTATTAACTTGACTTACTCATAAATGGCAGACAAATTATTAGGTATAATTAATTTAGTGTAAGATAATTTATCAGATAATTTTCATCTGACCTAAAGTTAAATGGTCTTGAATTGAATAATCTTTTTTTATCACTTTGTAATAATCCGTCTTTATCTATACCGCTTTATTCTGTGTACAGGGGACTGGAGCCTATCCAAGGAGGCTTAGGGCACGAAGCGAGTACACCCTGGACATGGTGCCAATCCATCGCAGGGCACACACACTCACATTCACACACTATCAGCATTCAGTATGTAGGAGGAAACCAGGGTATCCAGAGGAAACTGACTGAGCACGGGGACATCTCCACCCAGTCAGACCCAAGGCAGGAATCAAACCCAGACCCCGGAGGTGCAGGGAGACAGTGTTAACCACTAAGCCACTGTGCTGCCTAGTTTTTGAAATTGTATATCCTCAGTGGGGATGTTTACTGACAGCATTGTTTTAATATATTTTATTAGATACACATACAGTAAATGGCTGAGGTGGTCACCTTTCTTCTCTAAAACTATAGACAAAATTATCTCAGCTTTCTTAGTCGTACTCAACTAAAGTCAGACTATGCTTTTAATTCATGTTTTTAAATAGTAAATCTGGGCTGGGAACATTTACAGACACCTTCATGTAATCCAAGTAGAACAAGAAGCCAAATGAGTTACTGGGGGACACTGATTTAGATTAAATCTTGCCGTGTTGCCTTAAATACATAATCACCCCTGTCATTAGGAGCTCTTAAATCCCCTCACAAAAGCAAACAGAGCTGAAGTGTGAGGAACAGGCCATCACTAGGGACGCACAATAGGCCAAGTGAGTCCAACCCAACAGAAGCATTCGTCCCTGGCCTTTGTCTTGTAACGGCTCTGTTCGGGCGTTTAAAAAAAAAAAAAAAAAAAAAAACGGTCCGACTGTTTATAGTCTTCCAATGACATCACAACAGAAATGGTTCTGTACAAATACACAAGTCACAGCCCACCACCACCACCTAAACCACCCCCACCCCCACCCACCCAATTATTCCCCTTGTTACTATGAAAAAAAAGTGTAAAACTTTGCTGGAGTTCACGCAGACACTTTATTTAGTCTTCCACTGGAAACATAAACTTTAACTTAAGCTCATGTTATTGTAAAGCAATGCATTTTTTTAAATATATTTCAGAGAACTTTCAGGCATTTTTTTAAAAACTGCAGTTTACACGATTTTTTATTTGTGTTTGTCATTTGTTGGTGTGTAGGTGCAAAAAATGTCCATAATGAACTTGATGTATCATTTTAATAATTGAATACAGCAGAGTATATAAAAGTGTTTGTTTAAAACGTGTGCAGGACTTTTTGCAATCATCATTTAATTTATTTTATTTTTTTTGTTGCAGAATTCACAATAAAAAAAATCTAACTAGAAAAAAAAAATCCCTAGTAATTTCCTCTGAGATCTTTTCAATTTGCTAATACTGCTAATCACAAAAATGTGTAGACTTAATGCGTAGACCGCGCAGTTCTTTTACATTCATCTAGTTGGACATTTATTAGAAAACCTTTTTATACTTTCATCCCATAATGTCACGAGGTCAAACTGGAAATCTAATTCTCCTCTGAATCCTGAGTCGTGATACCCGGTAGCACACCACTCTGTCGACTGCACTAAGCAAACTGCTCGTTGAACGGCCGCCATTGAAAACACATGTGGCTCTCAGAGGCCTGTCAGTTCCATGTTTCTGCAGCACGTATGTCAGCACAGTGCTGCACGATCTGCAGGGAATGGCATCACATACTTTACTAGGTGTCTGGAGAGCGCGGAAAAACAGTACCGGCCGGGCTCATCTGTGTCCGAGAGGATCTCAATCAATCTGCTCGCAGCACGAGACTTGAAACTGGATCAGTTTTTGGCTTGCTTGTCCTAACGAATACAGTTACTTCTATGGTGGATAACGGAGCCAAAATCAGCAGTGCTGAGATATGAGATGTGGACTCTCTTCTTTAGTGAGTGTGAAATGTTGGCATTCACCACCTGCTTTTTCAGTCCAGAAATAAGAAATTGTTATGATTTTTGCATTTTTTGTGTTATATTTATTATATTATGGTTTTGAAAAAACAAGTCCCATAACAAAAGAAACCGGTACATTAAAACTATGTTTATACTTTAAAATACATGAAAAAGCAGTGACTTATCATGCTACATGGGTGAATTATCAGGCTTCGCACTGCCAAGGATTGTGTTAACTCAGAATTTTTTCTATTTACTGAATTGTAAATGATGGATGTAACGTTCTGAAGGTGATCTGTCAAGTTGATGGATACAAAATAAGATATTAAATTTAGATGTACACAATATTCATCAAAACAGTGCTAGAAAATCTTTATAGAATATCTGAAAATCCTGCTCCTTACCACCATTGGTGGAAATACACACAGTGTGTTAAAAATGCAGGAGCATAAATAGTAGCGTTCGAAACTTCAGGTCGTGAAAAACAAATATCTTTCTAATTTTCCATGACTTCTTCTTGTATAAAGATGTTGGCTGCATTTTATCTCTTTAGGGATTTTTTTTTATATTTATATTTATATTTTTTAACTTGACTTACTCATGAAGGAGAAGCAAATAAAAAAAAAACACATTTCTTAGCATATATGCAATTATAATAACAGTTGTTGCAAGTAACTTGGATGTCAGATAAAATGTGAGTTAGCACAAAAGAATGGTATAATATGCATACATCACAACATAAACATATACAGATACATCAAAATATAAACAGTTCAAAGGACATTATCGCATATTTTGGATGCCCTTGGGGATTGTTTACAATGTAGAAGAAAATAAAAATCAGGAGCGACCATGGAATGTAGAAGGTCTGTCACATTCAAGGTCCGGTTCGGACGGTCCCCGGTTCAAATTCACGACCACCAAGTTGTCCCTGTTGGGCCCTCAATCAAGGCCCTTAGCTCTCAACTGCTCGGATGTAGGCGACTGCCAAATGCCCTAAATGTAAATGCTTTGACTGATAAAAATGGTGTGTGATTTCGCATCCTCATTATCTTTTTCAGGTTTGGCAGAGCTTATCCCGGGAACATTTTGTCTGAGGCCTGAATGCACCATGCACACACTTTTTAACACTTTTTTGAGTTAGCGATGCACCTGACACTGTGTTTTGGGAGGTTGGGAGGAAAATAGTGACCCCCAGAGGATACCCACACAGACATGGAGAGAACAGATAGACATACAGTCTGTGAGGCCCAAACCTGAGGAACGCTGGAGCTCTGAAACGGAAAGCCTGTCCTCTGTGCCACTATAGCATCCACATTATAATTAGCTCAGACTTTCTCGTGCATTATGTATGTAAGAAACCCATATAAATGAAATCCATATAATTTATGAGGAAGCTAAAAAAAAAGGGAAGGAAAAGGGAAATAATTTCTCGCCTATAATAAGGCAGAGACAATAAAACAGCCCGATCTAGTGGCTGACCACCTTGCTATTACAGTACAGAGCTGCTTGGCACCACCGGCTCCAAATTCATTCAAAAGCAGCCCTGCTGCGGACATGATTTGATGCATTGTACACATTACGTTACATCCTGGTCTGAGGAAAAATTCATATGTGTATACGGAAGGAGAAAATAGTGTTCATAAAGTGCGCTGGCACGTCGCTATGCTCCACATTCAAGTGGGTAAATTATGGGCCATGCTCACACCTAAATCACTCGTTGCCAACTCAAGAATAACAGTGAGAAAGAGGGGGATTAACTGACTCAGACGCAACCATACATCCACACTGGAATGGAGTGTGTGCATGGGTGTGTGTTCTTGTATGCACAATGTATGCCAAAAAAAAAAAAAAGATTTTAGGTTATATAGTTTTAATAAATTAAGAAAACAGGATCGATCCTTTCCAGAAAAATGCTGGGAAAATTCTGGACAATATGAAGGACGAACATGCTGTAGAGGTTCATCGTCTTCACATGCACAAATACACGTAGCGCAACCTTCTGCCCCAGGTTCTGCTCCCTGGTCGTAGTTTTAGGGAGTCGGGTTTGTATTAAGCTGTGGTCTTGGCTGCTGCTAGAGCAGAGGAATGGGGGAGGATAACGGGATAAGTTGCTCTTTGTGGTGAGAGACAGAGGTGAAAGGAGATGGAGGGAGAGGAGGCAACATACACGGTTGCCACTTTACATCCACGGTACACCTTATCCTTATACTGCTCCTGTGCAGTCGTCAGAGTGTGTGTGTGTGTGTGTGTGTTCACTGTATCTAATTTGGTTTAACCTTCTTACATTTCATTGCGGTTTGAACCAGTACATACATGTATGATGTGCTTTACCTCTGTGCGTCACTAAACACCTTGCTCCATGAGCGCACACAAATTAGCCTTGACCCTGATTTCCGCACATCACTGTTGTCGCCCGGCTCACGGATAGATACGAGAGAGACTTGTTGTACTATAAACATTAATATTACCAATACAAATATAGATCTTTATTCAACTTTACAGTTCTTCCCATTTTACCAGTACTTGTGATTCTTTAAAAACAACAGTCATGTGCATCGTCTCTGCATGACGCTTCACTGGGGTGTACTTCAGGAGACTGCACGCCTGATACAGTCATCTTTAATACACTCTTTCTGCTTTGCCTCAAACCAACCTCACGCCGTCATCTCTGCTCTCAACATGCCTATTTATGCCCAAGAGAGTCGCCCTGACCCGCCAGACCTTTGTTTTTCCTTTCCTCCCTTAGCAAAGTGTCTAAAACCTACTGTTTTTATGCACGCGGGCACCTTCAAACACATGTGGTACAAATTACATCCATTGCGGTGCGACAGAGCCGCAGCTCTGAAATCCAATGAGCTATGAAACCTTGCCATGTCTGCCTCAACATCCCATAATTCTGCCGGGTCTGTCCAAGCACCAGTCATCGTCTTTTTCCTCTGTCTCCTTTTTTCCTTCCTTTTTTCTGTCTCGTAACATTTCATATCCTCTGATTACATGACGATGCCCTAAAAGCGTGATGTACAGTAACATGGAATAGTGTGACCTGTCAACAAAATAGTAAATAGCTACATAATATAATACCAGCTAATAAATAGCTGCTAATCACTAATACATCATGGAAATGTTTACTATTATTGTTACTTGACCACAAATCCATAGTGGAACTGTTGCACTCTCTTCAAAAAGCGTAAAAAAATAGAGCGTGAACTGTTGGTGGAAAACGGTGATAATGGATTTCAGACGGCTGGAGAGACACTACAGTCTCATCTGAGATCACAGGCTCAGACTTTTATTTAAAAAATTCTATACAACAAAAGCCAGACCTTGACTTGCCTTATCATATTTTCAGAAATTTAACTTAAATAAACCCTAACAATCATTAAAGCTAAGTGTTTCCAGTTACAGCTTCTTCCTCCTCCTAAGAATTTGTATCTCTGCCTGCAAAGGGTCCAAATCTATAAGGCTTATACTGTACATGACCTCATACTGTATATAATGTTCTCTGAAATAAGTTTAAATGGAAAAAAAGATTAGTATGTGCGGAAAAATAAACAAAATCTACATCAAAACTTATACACAGTATACACTATATTGCCAAATAGGTTTTTTTTTTTTTAAATACAAGGGCTTTGTCTTGGTAATATGGTACAACATGTTAAAAATACATAACAAAACAAGGAAAAATAACCACAAAAGAATCATATGGAGGTTAACGCCCACGTGTGGTTTTATCTCAGATTGTGGCTCTGTGATCACTCTCTTCTCACTTGGCTTTGTGATGGCCTGGATTTTGTTCCGAGCTGATATCCAATTTAGAGTACTTCCTTAGTGCTGGTCACAAGCCTGGATAAAAATGGAATGGTTTAGACAGTACTGTGTAAAGGTTTGGAGACACTTCTCATTTCTTCATATTCTGCTTCTAAGGAGCCAGACGTTCTTGTATTTGTACTGTAGTATTTAGAAATTTTTGGCTCTCATTTTTGGCAAGTCTCATTGTCTCATTGTCAGTCCAGTCCCTGTACCTGAAGCTACACAGTGACCTATGAATCATATAAGCATAAAAACTTAAGGCATGAAGCAGTGAGAAACAGGTGCAGGAGATGAAAGATGATCATTGTGATGTCTGTAAAACAGCGTGGAGGCACCTTGCAAGTTCGGGGCTGTATTCCTGCAAATGGAATTGGAGGTTTGGTCAGGGAAATACAAGCAGATACTTATCCATCGTGATACCATCACGGGGGCGTCTGATTGGCCCCATGCCTGGAGCAGGACGTACACAACCCCAAATGTATAGCCAATATCATAAGGAACTAGCTACAGCAGAGAGAAGAAGGAGTCCAGGGAGTGATGGTTTGTACCCACAGAGCTCTGATCTCTACAGTACATCATTAAGTCTGTCTGGTTTTACATGAAGAGACATCATGAAGAGAGGATTTGAGGCAGCCTACTTCCACAGAAGATCTGTGGTTAGTTCTTCAAGATGTTTGGAATAACCTACCCGCAGAGTTTCTCGAAAAATTGATGGTGGTCAAAAGGGTGGTCACACCAAATATTGATTTAATTTGGATTTCTCTTCTGTTTATTTACTTTCCACTATTATCACTTATATTTTTGTAGGCATTCTTAAAGCATTTTTTTTTACACCTGCCTAAAACCTTTGCATATACTGTATACTGTTGCTTCTTTGACTTAAGGTAGTTTTTACACTGGCTGGCCTTCCAGACACAACCCCCTTATTTTTATCCAGCCTTTCGCCACATGCTCTGGCCAGGCTTGCTTTCAAATAAAACCAATCCTTCCCCAATGGGAATTACGCAAAATTTTAACCAAAGCCATGTTAGGAGTGAAAGAAGTGATTAACTTCTGCAAGTCATTGAAAACAGAACCAAATATCATACAATTTAATATAGATGATGATCTTTTGCTCAACTTAACCGCATTAGTCAGACTACTATTATAGTAATTCTCTCCCTCAAAAGAAAAGAAAAGAAAAGAAAAGAAAGGGAAAGTTTCAGGAAATGAGAACCAAAGACAGCAACAACCTTCACATTACTTTATACATTGCCTTGATTCGCTTCATGCTACAGTGCAGAACAAACAGCATTTCTCCTTCACAATAATTGCATTAAATTATGGAGCTGATAGAATGATATGTAAAAATGTGCAGGGTATGGCGAGAGAATGCAGCTTA
This sequence comes from Clarias gariepinus, assembly GCF_024256425.1. Taxonomy (NCBI): domain Eukaryota; kingdom Metazoa; phylum Chordata; class Actinopteri; order Siluriformes; family Clariidae; genus Clarias; species Clarias gariepinus. The sequence goes on from NC_071113.1 coordinate 5,603,244, forward strand.
ATCTGATGAAAGACTCCCAATAATTTGTGAGTATTATTATTCTTATTATTATGACCTGGGGAAAAAGACGCGTGAGATTAGAGTTATAATCGTTGGTCAAGATTCCTGTGGGAATTAATAAGAAATTAGTGTTTGTTCCCACAAGGACAATGCTTTTATAACAACGCTTATAATAATTCCACACAGAGGTTACTGAGGTTAGGGTTAGGTTTAGGTTTAAGTTTGTTGCAGCATTGATTAGCTGCACAGTTGTTTCAGTAAAAGGTCCTCATAACAACCTAAGACAAATGTGTGCTTGCATTAAATACTCGAAGGTTTAATATTCATTTAAATATTTCTACTGTCATCATAGATACAAATACATATTATTATTTTGTCTGCATATTATTATTTTGTTGGCTCAAAACCACTGTTACTCTCCCAGGAGTGGTCATCCATCAAAACTATCACTCCAAGTCGTCACCCAGTAAAAGGACATTAACATCTACGAAGCTCTGGGCAACTTTTCCATTGTGCAATATCAATGTTCATAAACATAAAACCATTCAGTCAGCAAACACTGAACAAGATGTGAATGGAAGGACAGCAAGGAGGAAGCCACTACTCCTTAAACAGGACACTGCTACCCATCTGGAGTTTCCTCAAGAGCATGTGGATAAGGCAGAAGACTAATAGAAGAATGCTTTCTGGACAAATCCAAGATTTTGAACTTATATCACAGCCAAGAACCTATACAGTACATATTAGAGTATGGAAAATGATATGGGAAACCACCAGAATAGATAAGAATAAGAAAAAAGCCTTACATTGCTGTCTGCTATTGAACTTCAGTTGTGCATGTGAGTGATTAAAATAAGAACCAACAGCAGTGCGACACATAAGCTTAAAATTGCCATCACTGGTCTGTCTCAGATCCCGTGTCAAAACAGGCCTTTTGGAAGAAGCAGTGAGGAGCTTGGTCTATTTGGGAACTGGGTGCAACTCTGTCTTCTTTAGGAATACTGGAAACAATTTCATAATCACTTTCATCTTTATTAAGTGCTTTACCCTGGTCACGGTCATGGTGCTTCTTGAGCCTATTTCAGAAACACTGGGCACAAACCATATATATATTAGATAGGACACCAGAGCATCAAGGGCAACACACACACACACACACACACACACACACACACACACACAGAGGGAATTGCACACACATTTGCACTTAGGACATGGTCGGGTTGGCGGCCCACCTGCTGGCATGTTGTAGGTAGGAGGAAACTTACATAGACACAGGAAGGACATTAGAGCCTATCCCAGGAACATTAAGTGCAATGTGGAAATACACCTCTGTCTGGGACATCAGGTCAAAAAAATAAAGCAAACACACATAGAAATGAAAACATGCCACAATCCATACAGACAGTAACCTGAGCTTAGGATCAAACCACCTCATTGTTTCCTCTCCAGGACATGCTCATTTCTCTACACACTCTCAACATGCTTTCTAAATGAAGCCGTTATTTTCTGATCACATTTCTGTGTTATCTATTTTGGTTAGATTAAATGATTCAGGAATAGTATTTCACTTTGGAAGCCAGGATTAAGTTTCATTCCAGTTAGATTAGTCATAGAGAATGGCAATGAAACTGTTACTAACATGTAACAAGATTACCAGCACTTTTGGGTAAATTCTGATGATATGCACAGGTTTCTGTAAAACTGCTTAAAACCACATCAAAGCATACAGTAAGTGATTGAGAAATGAGTTCAGGACGGGAGTCCAGTGTACCTGGGTCATTTTTGCCCTCCAACTGGACCCACTCACACACCTCCACTGGCTTAAAGACGAGGCAAGACACAACCCTCTGATTTTGACTGGGCTTGGGACCGGCACTACATTCATGGGGCTGGGGTTTGGGCACTGGGTGGGAATTAAACCCAGGCCTTCAGCATAACATAATTTTTGTATTATAGATATAATCTCCACTATAAATGTACTAATTAAATAAAACAAAAACAAAAAAACTGCAAAAAATTTTAGAAGTTAGAAGTTAAGATTTCAAATGTCTTTATTAATTATGTATGAACACAATCTTTTTTTTTTTTTGTATTTTACATTTTATATTTGATGATTAAAAATTGTTGTTTTATTTGAAAATTATTTGTTTCCAGAAGGAAGCAAAGGTTCTTCAATTGTACTACTCACATTTATGTTTGAGAGGAATAAAAAAAATGACAGAAATACTAAAGACATTATATTTGCCTTATAATAACTTGAAATTTCACCTATTCATTACTCATTACGATTATTACTATATTTTTCCCCACACTGCTGGTAATCCATGCTACTGTGATCATATCCTAAAACGGTGCCTTCCTTCTGCTCTTCATTTTTCTTCATTTCCTGACGTGGTTTTGCATCAGTTAAACCAATACACAGATGAACTAAACTAAAACTACCAATTAACAGCTGTGTTTATTCCAGTACACCTGATCAGAGAGCTGCTAAGCCAAGAACATACTGTTAAACTCTGTTAGAACATGTGACTCATACAAAACAGGCACAGTTGGAGCACCCTGCCCCAAGTTCCAGTTAAGGGTGGAGAAGAAAGGGGCGAGAGGGATGGGAGATTAAACCCTCCTTTAGAGTGGACAGAAGCCACAGTCTCCCTGACAGGGCAGCGTTTTTTCTATTTAAAGCAACACTGAAAATTAGTTGTTTGACTTTGTCAGACATGTGTTTGTCTTTCCTGGTTGGAACACTTGCATGTCTGCTACACGGTGTCAGAAAATAAGATCTTATTTTTTTTCCAAGAGCACAAAGTAAACACAAATAAAAGAACTTAAGTAGACACAAGACACAGATGATGACCCCTGTTCACTTGTTTTCACATGAAGACTTGATATGCAACAGAATCCAAAGAGTGTGTGCGGTCAGATCCCAAAAGTGGAACAACACCTTCCCAGCACAAAACCGCTGACTTTAGAAGCTAAGGATGTGAAGTTTGTTCTGTGATCATCTATTGGCAAAGGATCGTTTATCTCGCAAGTCTTCTTTCATGTGATTTAGAAAGTGTTTACTGATCCAGAACACTGGCTTTTTGACTGACATTGCAGATGACCAACCACAAATCTGTTTGCAAACATATAAGACGTAATCACTAATAACTGCTTCAAAACTGTTTCATAATTAGATTAAATTGCAGCTTTGAAGATTCTGAAGCTTGCAGACAGAAACTGGTCTGTGTGCAGAGCTCCTCAGTCGGAATCTCACACTAGGCATGCTGTCTTCATACTGTGCTGTGCCTGGGTAAACATTCTATACCTAAGCACTCTTTTGCATGTACTGTATACTCTACAGTACAGCAGGGGGCAGTATGCACCTAGTTGGTTTGTGAGCCACAATGAAGAAGGAGAAGAAAGATACAAGAAAATTGGCCTTTATGCTATGTCTCATTATGGATATTTTGGAGAAAATTACTGTATGACCCTGTTGCCTGGATCCTACAGTACTCCATCAGCTATGGCTGTGGGGTTTAAGGAATGAGATCAGATTGATGCATATGCAGATGACACAACATTCTTTTAGTTTTCTCTGATTTTCTCCTAAATGTGGTCACATCCCACCATCATCAGGGCACAGAGGTGCCAAGGCTAGCACATGATTTCTCTTTCGAACTGTTCGCTCACACACCATTGGGAGCGACGTAACACACTGAGAGGACAGAACTAGTCTCTCCTTTTACTTGCGTGCACTTATACAGTATATGATTGATGTGAAAGTGCTACTGTAAGTGCCTTCCATCCCTCCCATCTGAGAGAGCTTAGCCAATCAGCCCTCTCTTTTTATATCCTGCAAGAGGTTATTGTATCATCCAGGATAGTAACTCACACTATCCAGGAAATAGAGCATTTTACCACAGTGCCACTCGGGGCTGATATCGACTATCTAAACTAAACAGTGATCCACTGCTGCGTACCTGATTTGACCCGTGCACCATATTGTGCTCAACCTTTTCAACTATACTGGAGCCTGGTATGCCAGTCTGTGCCTGGGCAAAGTGCAGGGTGTTCACACTACAGTATGCAAATGTACCGATTTTGGGGTCAACTCTGGTCCATGCCTGAGTCTTTAGTGAAAGCACCCCAAGACTATGAATCTGTTGCACTGGGTTGGCATCGGTTTGATATGAGCTTGCTGTGATAGGCAATACTTTATTTTTCGCATGTAAGAGCGTGCAAGCCTCTATTCACCATTGTCTTATTTAAAAGGGGATGTTAGCAAGAAACTAAAACACACTTCACACACCAAACATGTCTTCTCTGATGGTCCACACGTGGGGTGAAAGGAAGCTTGTGTAAACTATTTTTGGCAAAACTGCTCCTTTAGCCCACACAGAAAATGTGTGTGTGTGTGTGTGTGTGTGTGTGTGTGTGTGTGTGTGTGTGTGTGTGTGCGTGTGCGTGTGTGTGAGAAAAGCTAGACCTTTCCACTGCAGTCAGCAGCACCTGGACCAGCTTAAGTGACTACATTGCAGTATCTGCAAGATCTCCAGTCATGCCCAGTTTCTCTTCATACTCCGCAGGTTTCCACTGCAGCCAAGCCGAGATCACTGTGTTTGGTCTGCTGTTCAGGTTTATAAGGCCCATGGATCATGGAGGATGTGTTACCTGAAGTTGGCCTGCTTGCAAAATTAAACAATTTGGGCATTAAAAATATATTAAACATTCCTTCTCGACTAGTGGGCTGACTTTTCCATCCAAACAACTGTAGAAACTAGGTGTAGTTCCCCTAACAAAAGCCGTTCTACTAAAACCATTTCCTCTTAGTTGCTAGGAATCCTATTTTTGCATATGGTGTGAATATAATTGTGTTACATATGTATAAAATCTCCTTAATATGATCACCACATGAAAGCAAAAAGCAATTACTGTACAAGCAACAACAAGAACGATACAGATCAATTCTCTTAACAGGCAGATGATGAATTCCTCCGAGCTGGTTTGCAGTTTGTTGTTCAGGGGTTCATGTAAAAAAGTGATGACGTTATTTATTTTGCCAAGTGCTATTTTAATGTAAAATACCCAATAGTTGCCTTTGGCTTTGCTTACCAGCCAGTGTCCAATACTAAGTCACTGGGCTTGCTAGGCAACCTTCATGCCAGTCTAAAGCCCAGATAGTGGTGCATGGAGGTACTGGGACAGAGGTAGATCGGTGGTTTAGTGCTTGGATTACTTATAGCAAGGTCTAAGGTTTAAGTACACCCATAACCACCAGGCTGCCCGTGACCATTCCTCAACCTCTTCGATAAATGTAAATATTTCTGGATAAGAGTTAAACATTCAGATTAGAAAATCTGTTGCAGCAACCCCAAATTCTTTATTACTTATTAAGCATGAATTTATTATTAGACTTCACATTAACAGATTTTCAATTTACAAATTCTTTTACATTTTTTTTCTTTGATTTCTGTTAAAGCTTTCCTTCCTTTTTTTATCATTATTTGATTAACGCGAATGGTCCTGGAAAAAAAAAAAAAAAAAAACAGCACAAAGATCAGAACGCTGATGCTAGTTCTCAAACCACAGTTAAGCCCTTTACATTTTGGACTCATCCGGAGGTGAGAAAGTGCTCACGTGTCTTTTTCATTCACTAAAACTCCAGAATCCTAAAACTGATCATAGGCTTTAACTTAATTACAAACAGAGGGAAAGTTCTACAGCTTGTTTTACTCTCCTGTAACTGAACCTAAGAAGAGCAAGACAATTAGCTAATGAGTGGAGCACGGTCTCGTTCATGGGGAAATGCTGGAGAACATGATGTTTCGATTGTAGCAATCTTGGAGCTGGTGATTCCTTGCTGTGTGAAGAAAGATCAATTTGTTTAAATTGGCAAGTGATAGAGTCGGGCTGAGGGCATCAAGCTCCGACAAACGTCCATCAAGTAACAGATCAGCTACCCCGCAGAGCCGTAGATATTAGTATCCATTCATTTTCCATGTTTGAGAGAGAACGATCCCTTACTTGAGGTTTAGAATTAGATTGACCGTGGTTAATGGCGGGTCAGTTGTGGCTAGGAATCGGCACTTACTGTGTGCTCGGGATTTCTCCCTCTGACAAAAAAACCTGAAAGCTTTAGACATGACTTTGACAAAACCAAGGAGCTTTAAAATAAGTAACAACCTGTGAAAATACCAGCTTTGCCTCGCTTTAAACAAACAGAGCACATTACTCATGTCACATCATGCCAGTAGTCCTCACCACTAATGTGTCCAGCCTTTCATGAGCATTTCATATTAAATCTTCCCAGTAGACACAGGTTACCAGAAAGCATTCTGCCAGGAGAGTTAACCAAGTTCAAATGTTTATTTAAAAAGTTATGTTCACATATTGATGTTCAATTTCATTTCTTTCCACCTACTTCGATTGGCCCGGTTTTGACTGTCCATCATTGGTTAAAGCCTACAAGGTATAGCCAGAGCTAGATTAATAAAGACCCTAGTGTCGTGACTCCGCCAGTGCACAGCCAGTTATGATAAGTAAGACACAACATTCACCCGGCCAAGCAAAATAAGACCCTGAACTGATTATAGTGCGGATCAAAAAATATCACAATTACCTGACCTTAACACAAAACAATTAAGACCTAATATGTTCTTTTCCTCCTGTCTTATTTGCAATCCCTTTCTGAAACCCAAGTTTATATTTAATTACCCTAAAAAGGGAATTGGGTTTCATGCGCAGAGAACCGCTGCTCGATCCGTCCAATAAAATCTTTGACTTTGCTGTTTTTTTTCCTTTATTGCTTTCCATGTCTGATAGTTTAGCTTAAAAGCTGGCAAAGTGAAATGAAAAAACAGGATCGGTTATTTCACCGGGGTCATGCAATTCATCTAAATTTTATCATTTATTAAAAGTAGGATAAGAGATATGTGTCTTTGGCAGAGTTTTCAGCTGATTAAACAAAACCAAATAAACGGTTATAAACCTTTAATTAAGTAATAAACCAAAAGTGGGTTAATATAATTTATATCACAGTTTTACAGGGGGGTGACACAAAGGAATTAATAAATATTAACCTGTAATATATCACTGTTCTAATGCGCTCAATTCTTGGAATCATGAAACATTGCATTCTGTACCGATAACAGGAAGTAAGTATTTCATGGAAATGTCACAACATTGAAAAGTGATAATGATACTAAACTATACATGAACTATAAATAGTTAACACGTTTAATGTATTATTCTTTAAAATGTATCACTCCTCTGGGTTGGAGTCTTGATGTTTCTGCCCTTTGCCATTAGATGTGGAGTATGTACGTAGCTACACTTTACAACTGGAGGTCTGCAAACGCCTGACTATAACATTCATGGGCTTGATATGGGCTTGTTGTTTCCCGTTCCACATGTAATCTTTATAAATATAATAATCTTAACTCTTCTGCGAGGGCTTCCCATTAGGTTTTGGAATATGACTGTGTGGATTTGCCATTCAACCCATAATGAGTTTAGGCACTGATAGAGGAGAAGACCTATAATAATAATAATAATAATAATAATAATAGACCTAACACTATAAAATGTATATAATACAGCGGAACCTCGTCATACAAATTTAATCTGTAATACAAATTTAATCTGTATCAAGTTCTTAAGGTGAAAATTTGTTTTGTGAAATGTATTTTCTGATTCTAAATAATGTAATTGCAAATAATCCGTTCCAGCCACCCAAAAATATTGGCAATTTTCAAATTCATATTTTTGCATATAAAAATAGTCAAAACAGTTAGCATGTAGCATCAAAACATGTAAATGAGTGAAGTTTGAAATAAGTAGACATTAAACCTTATGTAACCTTCATTTGTAAATCCTCTTGACACCGGTTGCCATTAAAAACTAAACTAAAAGTGGAGCCATTTTCTTCTTGCTACCGCCTTTCTAACATTCTTGGGACTCATGGTATTATGTTATGTCACTATATCTTGCAAAATAACTTTAAAAAAATCGTAAATTTGCTTGACTTAACTTGCAACTTAGCTGGCGTACGGTTTAGCTCAGTTTGTTTGCTCGTATGACGAAAATGCTTCGTATTTCTTGCAAAATTTTAGTTGTTAAGGCTAAAATCCTTAATGCTTTCTTTCTTAATATACCAGTATATACACTGGTACCTCGGCATACAAACTAAGCCTTTTTTTCTTTTTTTTACAACAAGTTGATTGTGCTCACTGCACAATGTTTAATTTGCTGAAAATATATCAGAAGAAAGAGTTTTTTTTAGTTATTTGCTATTATTCTGCTATTATTATTGGCACCCATACAGTAATTCAGTCTCATCTGTAGTTAGTTAGATGCTTTACTATGTACTGTATAAAATAAATCAATGCTCCTTTTTAAGTCAGATGATGCAGCGTATGAAAGTTCAGAGTAAAGCCTAGTGGGAAAGATTTCTTCTCAATGAGTTTATCAATTTAAAATAGAAACAAAATTACCTTCCTTCCTTCCTTTCTTCCTTCCTTCCTTCCTTCCTTCCTTCCTTCCTTTCTTCTTTCCTTCGCCTAATGTTACCCTCATGTGGGGCAAACACACAAAAAGAATATATTTTTGTCTATGCCTAACGATTCATGACAAATACCGTTCACTTGACATGACTTCCACTCCTACATACTGTATATGGTGTGTTCGAGTTTTAACAGAGAGTTAGTTTTAGCTCTGTTTCCATGGTTTTAGAGGCCGTACAGTGAAAGATACCCTTTTGTTCTTGTCAGGGATGTTTATCCACACTGCTAATCCGATATATTTGACAGGTATGTTCTATACATTCACAGCTACGCATATGCACCTACGTGTGTCCACTGGATACGTGTTTATGTGTTTCCAAAGGGAGGGTAGCAGCAGTGGTTCGGGGTGGTCATAGTCCCTCTCGTTACCTTAGTCGTGTTGGAAAAGAAGGCTTCTTTCATTCAGTAGTGGTCTTATGCTGCTGGAGTCTGATAGTCTGGCAGCTTTTTTTTTATTTTTATTTTTTTTTCTTATTGCCCAGGAGTGGTCAGGACGAGATGGTGGGATGGAGAGAGATTTCTGAGCCTTTAGCTCCACTGTTTGGCTCGTAGCCATAAACTGAGGGGGGCAACGGAGAGAGAGAGAAAAAGAGAGAGAGAGAGAGAGAGAGAGAGAGAGAAGGCTTTCCATAATTCTGATCAAATTTTAGTTCATATTTCACCTCCTAATGTCTCACTGAGCGCCAGTGCTGGTGAACACCCACCCATCCAATATGACACCTAATCCACTCCTGCATTACGATAACATTTTCACAAGTTCCCATCACTGCGCAATAACAGTTCTAGATGAATTGAAGAACTGCCTCTTTATGAGGAGAGTGACACAAGCTATTAGTGTTCATTGCAGCTAGCTCTTTCTCTGTATATTTACACAACCTCTACCCCCCTCTCCAAAAAAAAAAAAAAACAGTCAATTTGACTCTACAGTGTGTACAAATGTGTCTGTGTGCGAGTGCAAAAGTGAGAGACCAATCTATCTCTGAGGAATGTAGTCGTGTGGTAAACCCGCGTGCATGATGAATACATTACATATAGGTAAACCATCACGCTAACATGCTCCTAGAGAGCCATCCACCACACCTTAATGTTATGCCACTGTGGGTTCCTGGACCATACTGAGTTTACAATAATACCTTTTATTAAAACTGCCACAGCATCAAAAAAAAATCGGAGATATTGGCACTGCAGTAGTCCGCTCTCATCCTTCTGGCTAGCGGGCAGCATGCGGGCAGCGTTTATTAGTAGCTATCCCTTCGAGCTCTTAAAATAAGGCCTTAACAAGGCCGTTTCAGGTGATTTATTGCTAAACACTATTTCTCTGCCACTCTGCAATCTGATATGAGCTCAAATAAGGCAGACAACTTCTTTTTAGCCCAGAAAGGAACAAGAACCGGGTGTGTGTACATTTCAAAGGGGAGTACTGAGTTCATTTTTGCAGCAAACAGAACTCTCCAGCCAGTGCTAAAACTAATGACAAAATTAGAACAATCTGCAGCCTGAATAGGGTGCACTTTTTTATGTCACACCCTTTATTGTCTAAATGGACAAATCTATACACTAATTTGTCCTACGAGACTCAGCATGTTGTTACGAGGCCTGTCTTGGTGGCAGTAGCGTTGCTAATGAATTCAGCACGGGCGTTCCTGGCGCAGGTCAGAACAAAACTGTACCAGATTTCAAACTGGCTTATCAGGCACAATTTGACTGGATTGTACCCGCGCACTGTGAAACAACGTATTTCAATACAGGAATCTGGCAACGTCCACTGTTGTAGTCAGCGATCTATTAATTATAGTATATACAGTAAAGAACTCGCACTCAGCCAAAACACAGTATTGGTGCTCATAATGTTTTTTTTTTTTTGATATACATATAATACAAATAGATGCTACTTCTGAACACATATAATAGAAGCTACTCCTGAGGTTTACAACATGGAAGTGACCAATCTTGCTTCCCTAAAATTTTTAAGCTGCTAACTTTGGCCTTTTTGGAGAAAGATATGTTATATGTGCCCAAAAAATGGCCATTTAATTGCTTTAAACAACAATTATTTAAAATGCAAATTATTCATATCATATATTAAGAATTTAGCGTTTTAGAATAATACATCTTTTTAGGTTTGTCTATTTTCATGTGAAATCTAAATTGGCCAAGATTCCTCTGGATGACAATTAAGATCATTGAAAGGTTTGAATGATCCTATAAAAATTTTTACTTTTTTACCTAGATGAAACACTTTTTAGCACCAATGCCATTATTGCCATAACTGTTTTAACACCAGGGCACTCTCAATCTGCACTCCCCAATCAAATTCAATTTTTAGTTCAATTAAATTTTATTTATATAGCACTTGGTCATGGTAATGGTAATTGTCACAAAGCAGCCTTTCAGAATCAAAAAAAGCATAAAAATAATTTTGAAAAATGTGAGAAACTACTATATACTACTGCCTTTAAAGCTTGGAATCATTTGCAAATATCTTTATTTTTGTTTAGTGTTTTATTTTCTACATTGTACAACAATACTGGGGATTTTAAAACTATGGAATTAAATAATTGGGTGACAACATCAACAGTCAATTGTTATTTTAAGACACAAAGGTCAAATATGTATTCAATAAAAATGTACATTTACATTCTTTACAATAATAAACTTTTCTTAACAATATTTATTTTTTCTCTTAATTATTTATATTATATAACTGACGTGTAGCTTCAAGTGTGTGCATTTGACCGCACACACAAACAGACAGATTTGTACTGTGGGAGGAAATTCAGTACCGGGAGGAAACCCACCAAGCACAGGGAGAACATGCACATAGACCCGAGGTGGGGATTGACCCCATACCCTGGAGGTGCAAGGGCATAGTAATAAATATATAAAACTATATAACTATATAACTACAGTACATATATAAATTTTTTTGTACTGTATATGAAACATCTATGGGTTTTTATCTAAGTATTGAAAGCAATGGTTACATTTTTAATTTTGTTAGTTTGTTCCATTATTTATGCCTCCTCAGAATGTGTGTGTGTGTGTCTGGGCATGGCTGGAATTCCCAAGTGGTTAATGCCACACTCTTGTCACAAGCATGAAATTATAGCTGAAAGTCTAGACCCAGCTCACATCTTGAGTGTTTCATTTTAAATTCAATGTGTTGATGTTTAGAGGCCAAATGCCAAAAACTTATGTTAGTTCCAAAATTTATGGCCCAGATTGTGTATATAACGGGTATAATGCATATACAAAACACATATGTTTACAATCCACATTTAAAATGTCCCTGGAACAGCAAAATGTTTAAAATGTTCACTACATGGTGTTCCTGGGGTACTGTGTGCACGTATGAATAAATAAATATTGTAACATGCACAAAATATTTCATCATTTTTTTATATTTTCAGTATTGGTACATAGTTGCTTCAGTTCGCCATTCTACCTGAGAGGGTGCTGTGGACCTGTTGGCAGGTTTAGTTGGCAGCGTACGATTAATGCGTGCAATGATATTCTAAAAAATACTGACTTGTCTTTGAGCGCCAAATCACTAGACCCAACTTACAAATGGGTGGGGAGATGTAAAGTCATCCCAGGTGAGTTGTATTAATGCGTTCTTTTTCCATAAAATGGAAATCCCTGCACATCATTTAAAAGCACATGCAGAAGCAATGCACCCCAATGGATTTTAAATAAACTCCACTCCAAAGGCACACATGGAACTCTTTCTCATAAGCATAATGAGCAGACGGAAACTCTTTCCATGTTCTATATCTGCATAATTCATGAACGCATTAGGTGGTAATGGAGAGCGCTGAATACATGTGGTGAGATCTCATGCAGAATGTAAACATGCAGATGGCTGTTTTACATGCAGACGCTTGGTTAGTTGTGTGTGAGGGCTTGGCACTTTTGGAAATGAGACCCCCACGTCCTACCTTGGAGGCATGTGCTGGGAGGTCTACTCTTCCGAGGTTTTGCAAATATCTTACCCACGTCTGGGTACTGTATTGAAAAACAAGCTCTTAAGTACTCTTGGTGTGTAGTACCTGTATCAAGAATCTCCTCTAGGAATAAATCAATCAATCACTTGCAAACTGCAGTTCTCTGGTTTTAAATGAGACTAATTGGTTTGGAAATGTAAAACTATTGCATGATAAATAAAACTGTCAAGAACATGTCATCTCACCAGGCTCAGGATAGGTGCCAACTGTACAAGCCACCGTGTACTGAGTGGTGAACTGTCAAATGCTGTGGTGTAAATGAGATAAATGACTGTCGCGTTAATGTAAAGGCATTAATGAGGGAATGCATTAATTACACTCAGACATACTGTCAGAGATCTTGTTATATAAAGTTAATGTAATGACAATAAAGATAATAAGAACAATATGTTATTTGATGCAATTTATTTGCCATAAAACAAACAAAGTTTAGTATGAGGTTCTTTATTCTTCAATGAAGAACCTGCTGCATCTGCCTGAGTCAAAAAGATGTCCAGAGTACTCTGGTGTTACTTGATCAGGCCATACCTGCTTGATTGCTTCCTGAAGATATTTGTTATGTCTGTTAACTAAACTGATACGGTAATCTTCAGCCGGATAGGTGAAAACTAATTAATGACATCACCTGTTTTGTGTACAGGGAAAACTATGACGTAAGCTTTTTGTCTTAATACTTTAGGCCAGATTTGTAACCATGTGAGGAATCTTTCCAATGTTCAGTGCAGTTACAGTACATTTCAGGACCCGCTCCTAATCCTATAAGTTAGTCACGTGATGTGGTATATTTAACAATGTAAAAATAAAACAGCATTTCCATGAGTCTCTTTCGGACGTGTGATCATTGCTATATGTTGCTTCCTGCATGTTTTGGTTTTCCGTAATGTGGTCCTTGGTTGGAAAAAGGCTAAGATTATTAACAGAGCTGAGCTCTGTAGGCACTAAGTTCTGAGGTTAAGCAGTACTCGCCCACCTTGTGTATCAACAACACGCTTCAGTAGATGTTCCTTGCTACAAAGTCTCTCTATGTAAAAAGTATGATTTATTTTCTGCTTTCATGAGCCTAATGACACCTCTGCAGTTTTAGCCAAATATAGGCCGGCTATTGCCATTTTCTACTGTATGCAACGTAATCGCAATAGAAATGCTGCGCTCAGCTTGGGGTTGCAATCTGTCATTTCTGTCTTTCAACCAGTAAAAGCGAAAGAAAACATCCTCTTAGTTTGATTTCAAACTCAACAACTTGGATTAACAGTGACGCATATTCCAGTTTCATGTAGTAAATCCACAAAAACTGTCAATATTAACGTGTTAATGCACGTGATTCATCTAAACATTTTAACACGTTACTATTTTTTAACACAAATGAATCATGTGATCAAGTTTGATTCTAATGGCTTCCCATAACTGCAGCACAGTTAACGCGAATAAGAAGATGACTGAGGAAACTGCACCGCCAAGTTTCATTGTAAAAAGTGTCTAGATAGAAATTGAATAAAACTAAAGTTGTGTGCTTGAGCTACCGTGAAGGGGAATTATTTTTCCAAAAATACATTAAAAGTAAGCTGGGGGAGTGGTGGCTCAGGTGGCTAAGGCTCTTGGCTGGTTTCAGGTCTGAAAATCTGGGTTCAAAACCCCTGGCGCTGGGTTTTCACACCCCATACTCCCCAGCCACTACATGTGGTAGAGATCTTAATTTAACCCTTGTTACATTTTAATGTTTGAGATAGTATACAACTGCATATTATGTTTTTAAATGTTATCAGCTTGTCATGCATCTCTTTATTCTAATATTGCCCATTTATAATATAATACAAATCTGAGTATTTTAAAATTGTGATGAATCACGATCAATCACTGGGATATACTGGATTAAAAAATGTCAGATGATTGCCAGCACTAAACTAACTAAAAAGTAATGCAAAGGTTTATCTCATATATTTAAAAAAAAAAAGACTTAAATCCAAAAGTCTCAGGTGTTCATTCTATCATTCTGTCCTGTCCAGAGGGCCTAGAGCCTATCCCAGGTACCGCAGGGCACAAGGCGGAATACACCCTGGATGGGGTGCCAATCCATTGCAGAGCACACACACATGCACAAACCCACTACAGGGGCTACTGTGCCAAATACTACGCCACTGTGCAGCCCTGAAGTGTTTAGCTTAGTTTTAATTCTAATTTAAGTTTAGTTTCATTTTTGTTTGGATTATTTTTATCTTGCCATTTCAATACTTCTGAAGTGAAATATGCATGACTTACATCATTACACTTATGTTTTTTTTTTTTGTTCCCATACAAAAATGACCTCATTTCATCCTGCAATCGATCAATTATGAAGCAAGTCTAAAGATTTTATCGTGGAACAGTCAACATCATCCAGGATATTGTAGCCTGTACTGTACTGTACATTTTCACATCACACTTGACCTACCTGTTAAACACAACTGAGCTTGACATCATTTTGGAGGCCAATAAAAAAATGCTCCAGGCCACTGTAAACCCCTGTCCTACCTTCACGTTACACTAAAAAGCATGAAAACACAGTCGTGAATAAGCACAAGGTTCTGAGCAGCCTGCTGAAGTGAGGCGTTGACCTCGTTCACATGGTTTTAGCTCTGGCAGAAACCAAGCCTGTGTACAGTGAAACACAGTAGTGGTATGGCTTTTAATAGGGATTAGCACTCTGTAAGTCCACAGGTCGCTCCCAACACTGACAGTTTTATAGAGATGTGATCAGAGGTGCGAGGCCTGAGCAGCACGTGAAGCGGAGTACAGTGAAGGTTATAAAGACTGCCTCTTTCAGGCTAATGCTATTGCATGTATGCTTAAGACAAGTACTGTATATTTGAATGATAAAATAGCTTGGCATTATGCTAAGTTAGATATTAAAAAAAAAAAAAAATTTACACTCGTGATATTTTCCTTTTTAATTGGAAGATCTTTATATTTTGAAGTTTTCCTAAATATTGTTTAATTTGTTGTAACGCAAAACTATTGTATTGTTATATATTAAAAAAATATTTATTTTTTAAATAATAATAATAGTTATAATAATAATTATAATAATAATAATAATAATAATAATAATAATAATAATAATAACTGCACTGTAAAATAGCAAGTATCTACTAAGAAGCGAATTATGCTCGTAATCCGAGGTTCCACTGTATACAGATATTGCACATGTAATTTAGCCACCAATAAGACCAATACCATAAGACCAATACCAACATATAATGTTGTTATATGAAAACAAAATTTTGTAAATTTAAAAAATTAAACAGTTCATTTTTGTTGCAGACAGACATAATAATAATAATATCACTGATTACAGCTGATCAGATTATTTGTAGCTTTAACCTTTTAACTATTTCTACAAACTCTTTTCCCATCAATAACACATACTTCCGCTAGTCTAGCACAAAGGTCTTACTAGTGTGACAACCCAGCGCTCCCTAATGGATCCTTCAGGACTTTAGTGTGGGACATTGCAAAGTCTGTCACTGCAGATGTTACACATCTGATAAGTTTGCAAATGTTCTTTTTTTTTTATTGCAATGTGTGCAAGCAGTCACGTACTGTACAGTGGGTGTAGCCTGGCGCCGTGATGGACAGTGACATTTTCTTAGCTGAGTCAGACTGCAGGAGCACGGTCTCTGTGCGTCTGCTGCAATGCTCTATTAGCTCAGTGTGCTGTGTCAGCCAGCCATTGCAACGTAAACACAGTCACCTGGAAATCTCTGGGCGTAGCGGGTGTGGCATGTTGGGCACCAGAGTGACGGTGCCATGCTTGTTCCGTCCCTGTGTCTAAGGTGGAAAAACATGGATGACGTCAGCCTCACTGGCCAACACCTTACAGGCGACACGCTGCCGTTTTTACGAAACAGAACAAAGAAAGCCTTTTGCTTCAGCAAGATTTGCAGATTTCAGAAGAGTTAACTCCTGTCTGGAGTGGAAACGTTAGGTGGCAGCAAAGGCGCCACCTTGGAGGGGGAAAAAAAGCCTGACGTCAAATGTTTACCTCTTTTAACCATTTACAAGAGATTTCCCTCGTGCCTGTTACTTCAGGCACACTCTGACACACACACGCGCGCACACACACACACACACATACATACGCTTTTACCTGCTTTAGGCGAGAGTTAGAAAGTGCTTGTTTTTCCACGGGAGGTCGGGGTGAGTTATAAGAGAGCAGGGACATGTGTTGTACATTTTATGGATGTATCCCACCTAAGGCAGAAAGCTGTCATACACAATTAAGATAACCTCCTGTCATCTCACCCACTATTCCCCTTCATGAACCTGGACGTCTTACTGACAGAGTACAAATGGAAATTTTTCTCCCCAGACAAGAGGATTCCCTGTTTATCTTCCTCGGTAACGCGGCTTGCCATAAACTGAGGTAATCAGTAGTAGTGAGCGTGAGCAAAATTCGGCCAAGTCTGTATTTTTCCACTGAAGCTACCTACTTTACAAAAAAAAAAAAAAAAAAAAAGGTAAATGGTTCAGGAAAGCAGTGATTGGTCATTTTTCCCAGTGTTTGTTGAGGCTGTCTAGAAACATTCTGTTCATCCATGTGACAGCTGACTCAGTTCTGCAATAAAGAATCACCGTTTAAATGTGATTCACTATTTACTGTGGGAGAATATATATTTAAACTGTAATCAAGTATGTGTGTTTAATAAGGCAAAACAAAATCCTCATGATTTTCTCAGGAAAACTGAATAAAAAAATTCTACAGTATATATGTTGTTGTTGTTGTTGTTGTTGTTGTTGTGCAATTTTCTCTGTGATGCTGTAAAAAGGTATCCTTTCAGCCTCGAATTACAAGAGAAAAAAAAAAAAAAAAAAACATTGTTAACATATAAGCACGTTATTGTTTCTTTTCCTGTTATTTATCGTAAATAAATCCAGTAAGAAGCCGATGCGAGCAATCGAGATCGCCCTAAAAGAAGAGTGGTGAAGAACATGTGTTTAATTATTTATACGATTACGAAAACGGAAGACTGCTTGCATCGAATCCAACTCGTTTTGATTCATAGATTCAGTGTCATTCTTCCCGTCAGTTTTCTGACGTTAACCCCCTCCCCCCTCCCCATCACACCCCAACCCCCACCCCTTCCCCCGCTCCACATCTGTCTTGGAACAGGTTGAAAAGTGCAATAAGCTGTTCGGAATGCTGAGTTTTAAAATTTCTCTCCGTGCCGGAGTTCTGTTTCACGGTGAAACACGAGGGTGAGCTTTTATATGGCGTAGACTAAACAAAACGTTGGCTATTGTTTTCCCCTTGGCAGTTCCTCAAGTTTAAAACCTGTCGTTTTCTTGGATACAGTTCGCATATTAACAGATGGGCCGCCACATCCTGAAATGACTTTGCACATAAAGTCATTATCAGTCAGTAGTTTCCAAAACCATTGGTATCTAAAAGGTGCCACACTTGTTTCAAATAAGCAACCATGTTGAGCAAAAAAAAAAACACTTTAACAGGTTGTTCATTTTCAGTTAAACATGCAAATGTAGAACATCATGTTAAGCAACACATTTATGACAAAACACAGAGTAAATGAACAGATGAGGTGCAATCTACGTACAATCTGTTGCTCATTGGATCTTTCCATGGTGACAAAATAAAGTTGTCAATTGAAGTGTAGAGTTGTTAAAATTATACATTGTACAAACCCTACATGGCTTTACTATATTTTCTTTCTGAGCTTGTGAAACTAAGACTCCGTCTTGAACCATAAGGTCCACCAATGCCTGTCTAGACCAGACTAACAGGAGTTGGGGGACAAAAATGTATTAAAATTTGAATACCATCCTCTAGGACCATCATCATCATCACCATCATCAACATCATCGTTATCATGCCTTCCTCCACCTCCGTCCATTTTAGATTCAACTTTAAACATTTAAAACCTTTTGCTCGTAACCTTTCTCCTTCCTTCTTCCTATTAGTCTTTGCTTCTTGTGCGAGACAGTAGTTCCATTAGCATTGTCAAGCATTCGAGTCCCAGCTCAGGTGTGTGTGTGCATGGAGTTTGCATGTTCTCTCTGTGCTTGGTAGGTTTCCCCAAGGCTTCTTCTACGGACATGCTTGCGCCCTGCGATGGACTGGCACTCCGTCCCATGTGTACCCTGCCCTGTGTGTGGGATGGGCTCCAGGCCTCCCGTGACCCTGTACAGGAGAAGTGGTATAGAGAATAAATGAGTAACAGTGTGTGTACAACAAGCTTAAAGATCACACAGACGCTACACAAATGGAACATTAGTGTACTTTACTGTATATCCAAACATAAATCGAGTGTGTGTAACCCAGGGCGCAGTGTAACAATTGAAACTTAAATAGTTCACATTACTGGAAACAGCAGGAAAAGAAAATTAGACTTTACTGGAACATGTGAGAAAGAATGTTCTTTTGCCCCGCTTAAATTTGACTTTGGTAACCCTATAGCAACATTGCAGCCATGGTGAAGGTCACACAACCAGTTTTTCCATCTGATTCATTGAGAGCTTTCTGCTTTGATTAGTAGTTTTTCATTTTAAACGTTCCACAGGGGCTAGTTGAAGCATGTAATCTTATAAAGAGCATAGTGATGGACTGTCATTATGTCTGCGTCACAGTTTAGCATACGTCACTCAGCACCCTAAAAAGACTCCGCTAATGGTTTAACGGCTGACAGACAACGGTGTGACTGTGACAGCCACCCTTCGTATTTCATTTCCATAACTCAGTGTTAACAACGTTTTGATAAAGACAGGGTTCCTTTGACAAAGTAACAATAATTCTGTCGTGCTGAAAGAAAGTAAAACAGAATTAATAAAGTGAAATGATCCTCATCTGATGACGTCATGTTTTTGTTTTTATTTTTCCACTTAACTAATGTAATTGTTTCTCTACAGAACATGCTCGGGATCAGGGACGACTATTAAACTGGAAGGCAGGTGAGAGAATTTAGCTTTCAGGCTGTATTGATTACGTTTCTGATTGCGTGATTTGGCAGTGTCCAGCATGCATTACCTCTGGGTGCAGTCCAAAGACATGCAGTGTAGGCTGATTGGTGTTTCCAAATTGCCTGTAGTTTATGTGAATGTGTGTGTGTGTTTATGCCATGTTGGCACCCCATCCAGGATGTACCCTGCCTCGTGCCCTGCCCTCCACTGCTTGGCATGGTCCCCATGACCCTACACAGGATTCATTATGGATGGATGAATGATTTGGAAGGATGTTAATTAACGTCTTACAGTGGAGAACCATTGATTGACATTTATTTGCTCTGGAACATCACTAGGATTATAAATCTACCTCTTTTGAAAGTTGATTTGTAAGTGTCAAGTAGAATTACAATAAATTACAGTTCTTCCAAAACTTTAGTCATACACTGTTTGGTTTCAATCAGGTCTCCTTTTTGTTTTAATCTCATCAAGAAATGTGTTCATGCTCTGACTTCCACAAGTCAGATACACACACATTGCCGCGCTCTTATCAGTCGTTCTGCATAAACTAGAAGGGCATTTTCTGGTCAGGCATTTGGTCTGTTACAGTCAATGAAAACAAGTTCTTTAAGAATGTTTTGAGAACTTTTTCGAAATGTTAGATTTAGTCCTTCCATGATATCGGCTCATGGCATGTTAAATGCGCGGCGATTATCTGACCACCTGCCTCTAGCAGCCACGGGTTATGCTAACATAGACCTATACATGAGCCAGTGTGTATTTTACTTCGCTTAAACCTGTCAATAGATTCTGGTAACCCAACAGGCGCAACACAGAGAGCTGATAAATATAGAGATAAGAAGAGTGCAGCGGCCTTTACTCTGTATCTCTATACAAATGGAACACATATGATTGGGTTAGTTTAATTCAGACCATATTGGTTAGCACTCGACCCTGCAGAGAGGATCATCTCCATTTCTTTTTTTGGGGTAAATAGTTAAAGCTAATTTAACAAAATCCCTGGTGCCAGTGCTTTGTTTGGTCTTAACAGTCAACTAGTGTGCTTTTTTCTTTGGCCATAAGAGCGCTCTAACTAAAACCATCTGCACATTTGACCAGTTTAGATAATGATAAAGCAAGACGCCTGCTATCATTTCCCTAGCACTGTAAACCACACACACACACACACACACACACACACACACACACACTGCTTGTATTTCCATTTTCCCATTTGGTTGTCCACTGGGACCAAATTCTCACTGTATGTAATCTGTAGATCTTTGCTCAAGTTGTGGATTAGGCTCTAAACAGTGGTCAGGGCAAAAGCATGGCAAGAGAACACCATGGAATAAAAGAGCGAAATTGAATTTCCACAAAACCTTCATTGCAATAACAGGCGATCCTTAGGTGGGGATTACAGTCCAGGATGATCAGATGACTTGATAAGTGTAAGACGGTCATGTGTCAGACGATGGGGTGCAGGGGCATTGGGCGGTGCCACCGTCGTTCCATGTTTGAAAAGAAAATATATTCAGCACATGTTCGGGACTGGAGCAAGAGTGTTGAAACGAAATGGTTCCAGAAGTCCTGCAGAACTCCAGAGGAGGCTGTGTTGATAGACTCGGCTAAAAGATTTTCTGAAAGTTTCATGAATGCATGCTCTCAGCATTGTATTCCAACACATATGAAACGTATATGAAAAAAAAAATATATATATAATAATAATAAAAATAACGCCTTTACTATCAAGCTGTGAAAATAAAAGTATTCATGTTTAATGACACCGGATGTGACAAGCAGGTTTCTTGGCAATTGCTGCCATCAGGAACTCAATGCGGCCCATCTAATTGAGATGCACCACCACTTGATCCCAAAAGAACTTGTGAAACATCCTTAGACCAAAGAGAAAAGAAGGGAAGAATCAGTCGTGTTCTCTCTTTCAGTGCCAGACATGTGGGCGAAACAAAGCATCTCTTCGCATCTGACTCTAGGATGTCTGTTTATCCACAAAAAAGAAGAGACCACGGTGTCCATCCGTCTAAAAAAAAAAAAAAAAAAAACAATGTTGTTTTCACTTTCTGATTCGTTGGCCCTGCTTTGGTATGGTTAGCATGCTAACAAGAAACAGATGTTTTAGATGGAGGGGGACAGGAAGAAAGGAGACAGGAGCTGGAGACAGAGTCCTCAGACATGCTGTCAAGATAGAGTAAGGAGGCTCTGCAAACGCAAGGAGGTGTAATTTAATCACCCAAAAACCGAGAAGGCCGAATGCTCCCACAGTCACCTCCCAGCTACACCCATCGCTCTTGTTTGTCTGCAGTCTGCTCAAATGCTTAAACACAATACACTTTGGACATAAATACCAAGCCTTCTTATTTCTAGTAATGTATTTAGTCACGAGGCGTTCCCAGTGGGACATCGCTTAGCCAATAAGCTACGATTAATCCATCACAGGCTCTCTGTGTACGTTTCCTTCCATAAGCTCACTCCCCATGAACAATTGAGCTCCAGCATCATAACCGCATTAGCATTCATACTTCACAACATTAAACAGAATCCATCCACTTAGTATGCTCTGCTAGGTTTGTGGCATTAACCGCGGCTTGTAAAATAACTGGAAGATTACAGAAAATGTTTGCGTGTAACCGATTTATTTTTCAGAGGGTGCATTTAAGGTTTCCATCTCCCTTCATCAATCTTTTCTCACTAAGACTCCAAGGGGTGGCATATTTCATCCTGGACTGTTTCTTTCAAGACTCTGTCACCACTCAGTTATAAACAGACACATTAACTTCTTACGTCAGTGTGTTTGCCCAAGACTGGAGCCGGTGCATGGTGAGAGCTCGAGCCTAAATGTGTGTGCGTGGAAATGAGGAGTGTAATATAACTGTGGCACTGGAAACCATAGATAATCATGGATGTCTACAGTATATTTAATATAAAATGTTTTTTCTACATTATGGGATGAGAGTAAGCCACCATCTTCAACTACTGAGCCATGGTTAAATGTTTCCATGGTTATTTCTTAATCCTATCCACGCCCATCTCTTGGAAAAATGATCAAGCCCAAGGATTTTGCAGATAAAATGTTCCCTTAAATGTTGCACTGAGCATGGCACGCTGCTGTTTTTTCTCCTGTTCAGCTTTTATTACTTCTGGATAAATGTTTTTTTTATTTTTTTATTTATTAATCTAGGGCTGCCTATCCTGGCAACACCGGGCATGAAGCGAGAATACACCCTGAATAGACACCATGTACATGCACATACAGCACACACACTCTTACACACTCTTACAAGTCAAGTAGGAGTAATTTGCTGAAGCCAGTTCACTTAATGTATTGTTGTAATGCAATGAAAGGTACTGTTTTTTTTGTTTTTTTTTTGTTTTTTTTTTTTGTTTTTTTTAAATAGTGAAAACAAAGTAACACAGTAGAAACACCGACCCGACCCCGGGATCGAACAGGTGACCCTCCATACTGTGTCATTCTGCCACCTAAAGTAAAGACAGTCATTTTAAGAGGTACCAGTATTTTTTATAACTAAAGAAATATGTTTTTCCATAACTCTCCATTACACTTTCATCAACTCCCTTATTGCAGTAAATAAATTTAATGCACAAATCAAAACAATTTTTTTCCTCCAAACATGTTGCTAATGGAATTAATGTTTTATTCCTTATGTGTCACATATTAACATTTGACTGACAATGCTGTAGTTTAAAAAAACAATTTACTGCATTTGTTTAAGTTGTTTCGCCTGCCATGCGTAAGGCCCGGGTTCGATTCCCAGCCGGTGCCCAAACCCCAGCCACTGGATGCAGTGCCGGTCCCAAGCCAGGAGAAAATGGGAGTTGCATCAGGAAGGGCATCCGGCGTAAAAACTTGTGCCAAGTTGTAGTGCGGACTGGGTATTTCGCTGTGGCGACCCCTTGCCCGGGATCAGCCGGAAGACCACCAACCGCATAAAAGTATGCAGACACATGATTGTCCATCTCTCATAGAAATCTGGCAACACACATTAGCTTGTTTAGGATGTCTGTCTATGCTGTAACATTAAGATTTCTTTTGCTGGAAATTAACAAGTTCAAACCTGTTCCGCCATCTACGGTGTGTGTGTGTGTGTGTGTGTGTGTGTGTGTGTGTGTGTTCTGAGCACTCCTAGTTAACTCCTGATTAAACAATTGGCCAATCAAAGGCACATAACGTCATGACATCATTTTTATATTAATTTTAAACTTCCGAGCCACTAAAAATCTGATGGAGTAAATTTGGGCCTCTTTAGTTTTGGTGTATGTTGGGTTCATGTTAGGATTGTTCAGCCTTTATTCATAGACACATATCTCAGCTTCCTGTTAGTAGGCCGGGGTCAGAGCACAGGGTCGGCCATTATATGGCACCCCTGGAGAACACAGGGTTAAAAGCCTTGCTCAATATAACAGTAGCAATCCGATCAGTAACTCACACTGACCTTAACGCACTGAATCACCTCTGCCATACTGTATCTGAACGGCATTCTTCATAAAAGAGATTTATTTCATTTGTCTTAAAAACTTTTCATCTGTAAGCCTTCACTGGATCTCCGGTTGCATGTGAGGTTTGAAAGGGGGTTTAGCTTATATTGATCAAATCATTACAGACTACAAGATAATAAAGGACTGACGTATTTGAACACTGTAACATTACCTTCGTAAGGACGCAGCTCCTCTGTCTGCAGAATATATTACAAGAATCATTAAATGGTGACATGAGATGACAAGCTTGCCAACCTGAATTTATTGTAAAAAATTGGTAGATATGCTTACAAGTAATAAGACCTGACAGTGAGGAAATATGGCAAGGCAATCGTTCTTGAATTTCATCTCCTCCTGTTTCCTTATTCAGATCAGTTTCTTATTCTCAGAAACCCCTCTTCCTCCCCAGGGCGATCACTCTATCGGTTCTTTTTTTTTCCTCGTTGCAGAACGACTGCACAGGAGCGATCGGTTAGCTGCATTTACATTGACATTATCATCGGGCCTCTGAGTTAATAAAGTCAGCATTGAGTTGCCCTTCCTGAGATCGTCGGTTGAGCGTCAGGGCACCAGGGTTGGGCTCTTTAGAGGGAATGCTGTTACACCAGCTTTCACTCCGTAGTTTAAAAAAGTGGCGCTTTAGCCTTTACTCAAATTTTCATTCTAGATTTTCTGATTGTAAGTTGTAAATCCTTTTCTCAGACACACACATGCTCTTTCGAAAGAAAAAAAGCAGCATGGTGGCAATGATGCTAACACAGATTGTCACCTGCACAGGCCTGAAGCACAAAGAGTCACTGTGTGAGAGGAGCACGAACGGAGGCGCCAACAGGGCAATAATGAGAGAGACTGGTGTTGGTAAGTGTAATTACGCAACAACTGCAGGTAGACATGTCAGGGCCTCCACGCAGGAGCAGCAGCAGTATTGATGCTTCGAGGAAGGTGGCGTGTACCTCCGGGGTTCGGGTTCGATTCCCGCATCTGGGTCTGTATGCATGGAGTTTACATGGTCTTCCCGTGCTTGGTGGGTTTTCTCCCATCAGGTTTGGATAATTGGGGTTCCCAAACTGTCTGTAGTGTGTAAAAGAGTGAGTGTGTACAGTATGTGAGTGCCTTGCAATGGATTGGCACCCTGTCCAGAGTGTACCCCGGCTCGTGCCCTAAGCCTCCTGGGACAGGCTCCACGCCCCCTGCGACCCTGAATACAGGATAAAGTAAAGTGAGTGGGTGAGGAAAAATCTGAATCTCATTCTAAAGTTCAAATAAAAGGTCATGCTACTCTACATGCTAGAGGCGAAGCTAGATTGTTCACACAGAGGGAGCGGAGCATTCTGAAAAGTTCCCTATCATCACGTCATTTTATAATCGACCACGGTAAAATAGTTTATAAAACTGAAGAACCAAAAACTGGTGACGAGATGAAAAACAGGAGGCCAGTCTTGTTCAGATCTTTCAGCCCTGAGGACGGCGTCATGTGCTGACAGTGAGATCTGATGGACAGCATGGTGATGAACAGGCCGTGGGGCTCCACCCAGGCACTATCACATCTTCCTTACACAGAATAACATAAAGATCTCTCCAATACACATTGGTCAACAACAAATGTCCATATATAAGTACGTCTACAGCACCACAGGCAGTGACACAGACAAGGGCTGAGATGCAGAAACCAGGGAATTAAGATTAGGATTCTTTAATTTAAGAATAAATTAAAAATTAAAAAAGATATTTTATCAGGGTCCAGCTTAAAACTTCATCCTCCTCTGCAAGATGTAAGAGGAGCAAACGGCACTTCTAAACCTTATTCGTAATTTCTTTCCATTTTGCCGCCTAACTATTACCTAGATTAAACACACACACACACACACACACACACAAACACACACACACACACACACACACACAGAAAACAAATCAAAGTGCAGTTTAATGACCAGCCATTAATCTCATGATGCATGGTGCTAGTCTGAGTAGTATTTAAAATTTTGTTTCCAAAATCCAAAAGTTACTCTTTCATTTTTTTTTTCCGCTTATGATGTGTTTGTTCAGCACATGACAGTTTATGTTGGACATTTCATTTCTGTGCTGGTTTATAATTTACCCCATGACTGAGGTTCCTTTTACTGCCCTTGACTGCAGCTGAATTTATCTGTCCACTGGTTTGAATAGAATTCGCTGATACTATTGTAAGAAAGTGAGAGTGACAGTTGTCAGTGATTAAGCTTTTCAGCATCAGTGCTGTGATCCACCAGGGGGCGCTCTCAGTGGGGGCCCTGAGGCAGCCTTGCCCCTTGCCCCTGCAGTCACTTTGCTTGATGATGTAACTGGATATGAATACATTGTTAAGAATGATCATATGCTGCTTGGGCAAAAAAAAAAAAAAAAAAAAGATTACATCGCATCACCTTTAACCTTGATTAAGCAACCAGAAAGTTCTGCTTGCGGAACAAGAAGCATTTGAGTCATCAGGGAATTAAAACTCCATAGATGTGATAATCTGGTTATTCTAGTCTCCAGTTGATTTGTACAGTTGAGTTTTTTTTTCCAACCACGTTTCTTCAGCCCGTGCTTGGTGGGTTTCCTCAGGGTTCTCCAGTTTCCTCCCACAGTCCAAATACATGCAGATTAGGATAACTGGAGTTCCCAAATTGCCCATAGTGTGTGAATGAGTGTATGAAGTTATGTGTGTGTGTGTGTGTGTGTGTCTAGTAATGGATTGGCACCTCATTCAGGGTGTACCCTGCCTCGTGCCCTAAGTCTTTTGGGATCGGCTCCAGGCCCCCACAACCCTGTTTACGGGATAAAGCTGGATAGATGATGAGTGAGTGAGTCATTAAAGTTTCTTCAGCAAAGTTGATGATTCACCACTTTTATTCCATTTAATAATTAATTGGACAATTATAAACCCAATTTTAGCAATCTTCTTAAATGCTTTTTAAACAGATATAAATAGGACAAGGCTCTTGAGTAGTGCAACAGAAAAGTTTGGTGAGAGGCATGGTGTACTCTCACTGGCAGTCACTTGCCAACCATAACTAGCTATGAAATCATGTATGCGGAAAAAGACAGATAGACACAATGAAATTTTCTTTAAAGTGTATTCTACATGGCAGTACAGTGGCGCAGTGTTGCATCTTCAGGGTGTGTGTTCAATTCCCTTTCAAGTTCAATTCTTTCCCTGTTCTCCAGGTAAAGACGGGCAGATTAGGTTAATTGGTGTTCCCAAATGGCCTGTATTGTGTGAATGGGTGTGTATGTGTGTTTATGGGATTGGAACCCCATTCCGAATGTACTCCGCTTACATTTTTGATTTGGCAGACGCTTTTATCCATCCTTATTTTTTTTATCTCATTATACATCTGAGCAGTTGAGGGTTAAGGGCCTTGCTCAAGGGCCCAACAGTGGCAACTTGATGGTTGTGGGGTTTGAACCTAGGATCTTCCGAACCGTAATCCAATGCATTAACCACTGAGCTCAGGATTACGTGGTATAGATTGAGAGAGAGAGGGCTCCACCTTTCTGAATGGCACTTCGATAAGATGCAGTTGGATCTTGAATTGGTGATGAATTTGACATCTATGATAGACATCAGCTATGACATCAGATTGAGGGGGAAAATGGGATTGTGGGAGAAATACAAGTACTGTAGAAGGCCCACATTCTGAGGTCATGTGTGATGCATTTATCTACAGTATATCACGTTTGTCGTAATAAACAATAAACAGCTAGTTATGGCACATTTTAAATTTAAATAAATTATACTGTAGGTAAGTAATTGCTTCAGATCCTATGCTGAGTCTAAAATAAAAAAAAACAGAACAGTTTGCTCTTTTGAGGAGGTAAGTACTGTACAGTACGTCAGAGTTAACTGGAAAGGTTTTTACGACCAATATGGAAGCGTCCATATTTTATTTGAACTTAAAGGATAAAGAGATAAATCTAATATCAAGCAGTCCTCTAGTTGTTAACATTTGACTCATTCGTCCCTGATTATGATCTCATTACCTTTTGATATGAGTTCCATATACTCTTACTGGAAAGTGTTCCTTTTTCTTTTGAGGTTTTACACTGGAGAGATTGAATACAAAGAAAAGGCTAAAATCTTCACCAAATGAAAACGCCAGCCATATTAACTGCGCTGTAGTAATGCATTTATTCTGTGCAACAGCGAGAAGTTTTATGCTTCTGCTTGGCCAGTGGACAAACACGTTTGCTTCTTTGTGTGCCTCTCTCCAGGCTTTTTACAGTAAACCAGTCGGTTTCTGCAGCACTTGCTGAACTGTGAAATTAATCATTGTTATGACTTAAGTAGAGCCCGTCACTCTGTCAGCTTGGTCTTATCCAACCCAAACCCAGATGGGGACTTCGGCACAACTGCCAGCACACACTGCACGTGTGTGTGTGTGTGTGTGTGTGTGTGTGTGTGTGTGTGTGCATGCATCTTTAGGGTGTGGGGAGAAGTCTCTCCTCATCACCAGAATATGAGAGCTACTCAAAGTCATTGTTGTATTGACTCTATGAGGTGCTAAACTCATAGTGTGTGTGTTTTCATGCGTGTGTGTATGACATTAGGACTGAGACTTGGTGCCAGAACTATTGTATTTGCATTATGAGAACATTTGTTTTATTTTGTGGTTTTGTCTGACCCAAGTTAAAAGCTTACAAATGCCACCATGGCCTGCTTGTGTGTGTGTGTGTGTGTGTGTGTGTGTGTGTGTGTGTGTGTGTGTGTGTGTGTGTGTGTGTGTGGTTGCATATATATTATTTCTCAGTGTGCAAATCCAAGAAAGTGTATTTGAGAATTATTTTTTTAAGCCAGACATACATCTGCAGATTTATTTTTTTATTTATTTTTTGGGGGGGATTTTTTTTGGCATTACAGCGAGTAACACCCAACCCAATACCTTTTTGACATAAAAAATCATATGTACAGTCGCTCAGTCAGTGATTTTTGCACACTTATAGTCTTCATGGTGTATAGTTTACAGTACAGAACCTAACCCGGGAACACTGGGTTGTAAAGGCAGGAATACACCATGACGGTCCTTGACCAGACAACCTTGACACACGCATTCATACCCAGGGCTACTTTCATGTCTCCACCTCTTTTACCTGGAGGGAAGCCACATGGACACGGATAGAACATGAGAATGTGCTCACAGGCAGTGGTCTGAGATAAGGATGGAACCAGGACATTGGAGTTTCAATCTCACAGGTGCAGTGAAGGACGGCTCGCTTCGACACACGCTTTGAGTATGTGCCCTAAATGAGGCTTTTCTGTCCAGCTCTAGTACTTCTTTTGTCCAATCGGATGCAGGTGCAAGATCCTAATATGTGATATGACACTAAAGCGTGATCCCAATGCCCTGCTCCTCCTCCTTCTTCTCTGTTCTACAGCTGGTTTACATTTTCCTTCTCGCTGCGAGGAGCAATTTTACCTGGAGGCACCAGAGACTCACACCGGGATAACTGCTGGGATTATATACAGTCCCTAAACCTGATCATATAAACACCCTTAATCTCAGGATGCCCAGCCTTGACTGATATTTATAACTGTTACATCACACAGTCTGAGTCGGGCTTTTCTACTTTTTTTTATACAGCGACCAAGAAAAAAAAAATCTAATTAATCTTTGAAAAAAAAAAAAAAACATTGAACAAATCTAACCTTTCATCTATATATATATATATATATTTTTTTATTCTTCCTCATGACATTTTGCACATTCTTAAGTTATGACTTATGATTAAGTTTCATTCCGGAAGCTTGTGCTGCCTGCTTCTACATGGGTTCCTGTTAATTTCTAAGTAGGAATGTCTGTCTGTTGGGTGAGAATGTTTATTGCTAAAATATATGATAAACACATAAAACTGAACTGAATTTAATAACTGAAACTTGTCGTCATATCACAATGCATGCTTCCTCTCTGGATATTTTCTTTTTTTATGTCACTTCTGCTTTTGTCATCAAACCTCAGACATATCAGACGTCCAGCGATTTTTAAAAAATTCCCCCTGCACTGCTCCAGTACGCATAAAACCAGAGACACACACACAGAAAAAAATTAATCTGATATTAATGAAGCCAATGATGACAATAACTGGAGCCTGTAGCGGCAGACTGAGAAACTGTAGTAATAATAATAATAATAATAATAATAATAATAGTGGTCAAGGGTCAAGGGTTTGATTTTGCATGTCCTTTCTGTGCTTAGTGGGTTTCCTTTGGGTACTCAGGTTTCCTCCAACAGTCCAAAGCACACATTTTAGGCTAATTTCTATTCTCAAATTGTCTGTAGTGTGTGAATGTGTGTGTGTGTGTGCCCTGCAATGGATTGGCACCCCATCCAGGGTGTACCCTGCCTCCTGCCCAAAGTACCCTGGGATAGGCTCCAGGCTTCCTGTGACCCTGTACAGAATAAGTCGTATAGAAAATGAACTGAAGAATAAATAAATGAATGATGTCATACTGTATATGTGCACATACTGTACATGGTCACTAATGTCTGCTTCCTCTCCGTCCAAAACAGTCTGTAGTGACTACAATTTTAATTTAGAAAAAAAAAAAATCTGAAGCCTTGGCACATTATTTGCATCTGGAATAAAAAAAAAAGAGAGAGAGATTATGTATCTGTCATAGCACTCAAGCAAGCACTGGGATAAAGCAAGAAAAAAAATGAATATCTATAAATCTCTCAAGCATGCCCCCATGCCAAGTGCCCACTTTCCCCGAAATAAACATGTCTTTTATGTAATTGATGATAAAAGAAATATTCTGCGGACTAACATTGGAAAAAGTGCACCATGAATCATGAGAAAGGCTTATAAATGGAACTATGAATGATATTTTGGAATTGAAACTGAACTTAAAGTACCAGGAACCATTTGATCTAAACAGGCCATGGCTACATTTAAACAAACCTAACTCAAGCAAGCAGAGCATCTACCCATGTTCCTTAAATATGTAAATAGTATGCCAAACCCTTTTACCTTTGGCCTATAGTACATGGACATGTGCGTTTTAGCTCTGGGACCGTGCATATTCTAGGTGTCATATAAAAAGAGCTTCTCACCTTCTCACATTGCCTGAGCAGACGCTGTGCAAGACAGACACACAGACACTGTGCACATCTAGATTCGGCTGCAGCTCAGCATGGTCGTTGCACTTCCTTGCATCATGCAGGTCTTGTTTCAGCTTGGAACATGATCGAGGTGCGCGTTGCCAAAGGAGAATAAATCACAAGACCTACACATAAGGACAGCGCAGCACAATGCTGATTCATTAATGTCTTTTTGGCCTGAATTGACTGCTCGACATGGCCAGCACTGATGTCATGCACGTCTCCACGCTGTTAACAAGCTAAACTCTCACATCTAGTGTATATGAGTGGAACAAACAACCACAAGAATAAATAAATGAATAAAACACACAATAAAGTATTATATCCTGTAAGCAGAATCTGCTTTTTAAAGCAGTGGAACACTTTTTTTTTTTTTTATTTATGGATTTTGATAGATATGCTGAAGACATCACACATGACTCGGACTGAAGTCTGAAATCCAACTAGACACATCTGCTACTGATTGAACCTAATGACCTATCCTATTGTTACCTATAAACATTTCACTCTGCCTATAGAAAGTGTAGGTTACACTCTGTAATTGTGCAAACTGTACAAAAATATAAGAAAGCTGATCATTCAAACACTACGGTGAGAATTTAAAAGGTTTCACTTAACTGACACTGAAAACAGCTGTGATCCAAATCAGGTCGTCTCTTACTGCAGATGATGGCAGTCCAGATTACAGGGCCAAATGTGAGTTACCTGATCTGCCGCACACACACATATATATATATATATATATATATATATATATATCTGCCACAAAAACCCTTCTAATGAATCTAAATCTTGATAATATTTTTCAGTAGAGAGACAAGCCGTAAATCAGAAACTCATAAATGTGTGCTGTCTTGAGTGGTTAAAAAAATAGGCTGTTTTTTTTTTTTTTTTTTTTTTTTTGCTGAATGTACGTGTTGTTATGAAAGTTACCGTTTTCAACCCAGTTCACTCAACTTCCCTGTACTGTGGCGAGTCTAAATTAAATCAATTTAAAAACTTTATCCAGCGCAAAATGTAAATATTATAGTGGTTCATCTCACAGTGATCACCCCAATGTTTCCGCTCAATTATCCACATAATGTTTCTATTTACGGTCTATCAGTCTGGGCAAGTGACTGTAACGTGGGAGCCTGAGGCAGTTGGATGTGAGCGCTGAATCACTTTATTGGGGATTTCTCAAACATCATCTTTAGAACAAGTCAAAACATGTGCAAACATCCTCTAGGAAAATGGATAAGCATGAAACAATCATGGACATGGACACTGCACTTTATTACTAAAGCAATCATAACTGCTGATGCCAGCCAACCTTACACATAAACGAAATATAAACTATTACACTATTCTTGTACATTATAATATTGCTACACATCTCTGCATATTTCGGGCTGTTATATTTTCCCTTGCACATATCTAATTGATTTGACTTTTTTATATTTAATTTATTTGATTCTTATTTTGTATTTGCACATTTTATCCTAATTAGGGTCCAATCACTATGATGTCATATTGTGCAAATGGCTCCTTTTCTTCTTCTAAGAATTTAATTCTTAAACGTATAGAAAAAAGTGGCTAATTCCCTTACAACTTATATAATTATATATAACCAACTTTCCTTAGTTATATATAATTATATAGTTATATATTATGTAATAGTGGTATTGGTATTTCCCATTTACTGGACTGTACATGCATGTGCCCACTGTCTTTTAAATGCGTCTGGGTGAGAGCGCAGGCGCTTGGGGCCGAACATTGGGCTCGATCATCATAATTGATTTTAGTGTAGATTTAACTTACCGTAGACATTATTTTATTTTTCTGGCACATAAGCAATTTATTGCCCACCATACTCTGCATGTTTGTGACTTTGATAAATAAAATTTTTATATTAAAAAAAAAATTAAGCATAACCAGAAACAGGAGTGCAAAGACCAAAACTACAACTTCTGGTGTACAGAATGTGGAGAAATACTGTCAGTCTGCACAAAGACTTAAAGGGAAATGAGGAATAACCAGTAAATTATTGCGGGTGGCCGGACAGCAGAACTTTTCTGGACATCAGCGACTGAGGGCAGAATAGGTTCTTTGGAAGGTGTTCCACATCATCAAACCTTTTTGTTCTCACATGTAGAACTTTGCAGTGGCATCTGAACCGCTGGCAGAGACTGGAGTTAGAAGTAGTTTTGGCTCTAGTATAGACAGAAGAAAATGGATAGCAGTGTTATTCTATACATTCTGTACTACAGCTACAGCAGTTACCTGGCAATGCTCTGTGCCACATGCACAGATGCATGACTTCTCATACATGGACCTTACAGGTCCTCATCACATGGTCAGGTCAAATTATTCATCATTCATGAGTCTCACATTTATCAAAGCACATGTACTAAACCCAGCTAGTAAACTCTAAATGTACCTAAATTCACACTTTAAAAGGGTTTGAGTATGTCCAAAAAATATTTTGATTGTAACTCTTTGTGGTCGGACTTGGGTAGCGCCCACAGCCTGTTTGCAATGATGTCCTACAAAATAGTAGTAGTAGTCAAATAGTTTCATGTTAACTTACTTAGCATGTGCATTTGCACCTGCTACACATCCACAACTATGGATGGCCAAGTATTATGTAACGTCTGAAGCAAGAGATATTTTAGTTGCTAAGTGCTGAGTATCTGGAATGATGGTGAGCATCTGTGAGGACAACCAGAGTCATGCAGGAGAAATTTAAAACATTGCAGGAACATGGCTTTACCAATATGTTACAAAGCCTACATTAAAAAATAAATATTAGATACATAAGGCTGCATATAAAGAGTAAAAATGCAGAGTGAGCTTACCTTATATTCTTCTTATTTTTATTTTTATTTTAAAAAGGAAGCAGTTGATTTGTGATTATGTCCATTGATAAGTTATTGCAAATTAAACTGGAATAGGAACACTAACATGACTAACATCCACCGAATGAATGAAGCCTGCATTGCAATTCTTTGGACTATTGGAAGAACCCAGAGGGTCCTTGGCCTCATGAAAGTTGCTAACTCGGTGGTTAAGGCATTGGACTATGGTTCAGAAGGTCCCAGGTTCAAACCCCACAACCACCAAGCTACCACTGATGGGCCCTTGACCCTCAACATTGTCAGATAAAATATAACCTCGCTCTGGAGTTATATTTTATCTGACCAGATAAAAATAAATATATTTTCTATATTGTGTATTTTTGTTGTACAGTTATTTAATTTTTAACTTTTATTTGTATATTTAATTTTATTTTTTCCTAGTTAAATTTTTTCCTAGTTAAATAAATATTTTACTTATATTTATTTCCTATTCCTATTCTTTTATTTTTAGGTGACGAGCAGTTGTCTAAGCATTTCACTGCATATAGTACTTTGTATGAATGTGTATGTGATAAATAAAATTAGAATAAAATTTTAACTTGAATTTGGATAAGAGTATCTGTCAAATGCCATAAACGAAATGTTATGGCCAGCACTGACCCTTTTTTTTTTTGCCAATTTGTTCTGCATTGGCTTTTCTGTGGGATCAGGCTGGCCTTTTCCTCCCACATTGGCAAAACTATAATTAAAAGTATAAATATCAACAAATGATGATACTGTATGTTGTTCTATGCAGAAATGATTTCCTCCATTAGTGCTGAGATTGTTCTGGGTCGATTCTCATAGATTACTAACTTCAGATGACCCCAAATGGAAACGTTGAGTGGTGTTAAGTCAGGTTCTGTTTAATCTTCTGTTGTTAAAAAAAGTCCTATGGATTAAAACTTTTAGGCCATCCCATACAGTATATAGTAGGCGTGTTTTTAATTGATGTAAATATATAGCATTAAACACAGCTGTTTATTTAATGCCTGCGGTGAAATACTGGCATTATCAATACACTGTATAATAAAGCACAATCTAATTAATATTTGTGACTATTAATTTGCTCCTGGTCAACATTACCACAGACTGAGCCCACCATATGGCCACTGCTCTGTAGGTTACATGAGGTCGATCTGGGTGGCCGATTTAATTAACAAACATGCTGCATGCACAGATTGTTACCGTGCAGCTGGAAGGATCATGAGCATGCATATTCAGTGCTCTCTACTTAAACAGTCACTTTTTTTTTTACCAAGTCAAATAGGCATTTTGAGCACATCTAGAATCAACTGTTCTTTTTCAGTTGCTATTTTACCTTCAAATTATTTATGTATGTGTACAACCTAAGTAAAACACGAGCGACCACAGAAAAGTCATCTGTTACGTTATTATTCCAATTCATTAGACTTGCTCAGACTCTGTTTGCACTGCATAGCTATTTAATCTAAAAGAAAATATTTATAGGTTTCTAAGTTTTAAAATGTTTATATAGCAGTGAAAATTAAAATCAAAGATGGAATCTGATTGAAAATCACACTGTGGACTTTTTAAGTAGCAGTATTTATCACTTAAATGAAGGAATTGATTATTCAGGGTCCTGGGTTGCCAGATACACACACACACACACACACACACACACACAAACACGATTTCTTCATGGACAGAGGCCAGATTCAGAGTCATCATTAAGCTGAAATGAGTGAAAATAAACTTCCTGGGGAGCGACCCTGGTGGATCGACTCTTATTATTGCTATTAATAACAGAAAGCAGGCATTACAAAGAGAAGTAGCCTCGTCTTAAAAATGACATTTGCCTCTATTTTGTAGGGGGTGGACGAAATAGCTCCCACATGTGTGAATGTTAGTGCTCTGGTCGTTACCCATAAAGACCTGCACATAAAGAAACTTGATTAATTAGGCATGTCCTCTAAGCCCTGGAAATGCCAGCTGCCAACAATGAAATTACCACTGAATTTTCATTTGTTTATTTTAACTGCTCAGTGTAACAATGTGCCTGGCTCGGTCGGATATTGAAAGGAGACTTTTTATACCATTGGATTTCATTTATTTCCATAGAGTTTGTATTTAGGACCAAACTAAAGAGGAAATAAGAATAGCTAGTCTCCCATGTAGTAACTATGGTCTAATGTTGAAAGAGGATGTATCAGACTCATAGATCCCCATTGCTGCCAGAGAGATACATTATAAACTCTATAAAGTCCTGCCTGACAATCCTTCACAGGCTTGATTCTGATGTTTGTTTTGTTACATCATGCTCCAATCTGGGCATTTAAAAAGACCATTTCAGGGCACAAAAAACAAGCATTTTTATCGATTAATTTTCACAAGGCATTACCTTTGGGTTAGCCGAGGTCTGATGACAAAAAACCTAATGTTAGAGAATGTAATGCGCTCTCTATAATGCTTTGTAAGGCTACAGACAGATTGAGCAGTTACAAGCTAGCCAACTAATTTTTTACGACTAACAAAAAACTTCTAGTGATGGGATAAAACACATCTGAATTAATGTTTTGATGATTTCTGTTGTTGTTGATGTTGTTTTTCATTCTTAATTGCATGTTACACCCTTGCATTGTTTATAAAATAAAGGTGTATGCTCTTTATTAGTACCCAGAACAATTCCTTTTTACAGTATAAAGCATAGCTTTATACTTTATATCAAATAAGCTTAGGAAGTCACCATCTAACACAAATACATAAAATGGTATTAAATTGAATTTTAGCAACAACAAATTCTTGCCACCAAAGACTTTTAACTCAACATGCAGTTTGTGATTTTATTTACATTTTCTAAAGACAAGGTCATTATTAACCTTTAACGAAAAATTCTCTTTTCAAGGTTTTTTTTTTATTTTATTTTTTTTAGATATGACATGCATTTTTATTTCACAGAATAATTTTGTTTCACAAAGCAGTGGTACATTTCAGGGCCCGACGTACAAGAAGCACATTCCACATGCTCCTGGTTACGTATGGGTTCTACACTTCATGTACGCTCAGTTGTATTATGATATCTGTCATTATTGGTTAGACTTAGCTGAATCCATTTTTCAGGGATCATGTAGGTCTGTAAGAGCATGTCAAGGTTCCAAAAAGCTTGATAAAAACAACCTTAAATCTTGCTTGTTTTTAAATGGGTTGAACTTTTTCTACATCCATTTTTTATTAGGAACAAAATGAACAAAGCTTGATAAATGAGCAAATACATAGTGCAGATATGAAAAAAGGAACCATATGATCAAACCCTTTAAGATTGATGCTATGTTATATTTATTATTACCTTGTCTATACATGCATTAATGGTTTCCTGTTTGTGAGAATGCCAGATTAATGCAAAATGAGGTGAAAAGCTACAAGAATCAGTATGGTTGGAAATAAAAAAAAAGTTCCAGTGGCTTTAGGAAATGTATTTTACCATATAATCTTGGCTTGTGTTATAATATCTTGTCTCATAGCCAAAGGAACAATACACAGTCAAGCTGAAAGAACAACTCATGCATGTCCTCTAAGTCGTATGCCAAACCTTATAATTTAGCAAAGTTAAATAAAAATCAATGATATTGTTGAGGAGGTCTCAACTATTCAACCATCTGTATCTACTGTATCTGTGGATCTGTAAAATCCATCTCACAAAGCTAGACATTCACTAAGAGACAGAGGGGGAAAAATAAAGTGAAAAACTTGAGGGATAGACAACAAATCAGTGTGCAATAAACCTAGGTTTCTACTTTTCATATACACCCACTGCATGACAAATTACAGGAGTGACATGGTATAACGTGAGAAAGCAAATATATGGAAGATGGAGCCCCATCCAAAAAGAGAGGGATTACGTGAGATGGACAAATAAGGTGCGGACAAATGACTACAGTCCTTTTCTGCATATTGTGGTCCATGCTCTGGAAGTAACCCAAGTGTTCCTTGGTGCCTGTTTTGTATTGTGCAAAGACAATGTACGACCAGATGCTGAGTTTTCATGAAGCCACTGGGGAGAAACCAAATTCTTCCACTTTCCAGATTGCTTTTACCTGTCTTTAATCTCCTTTCCTGAGATGACTATAGATTGTCAGATTGTTTATCAGTTGAACAATCCACCTCACTTCACTGAACATGAAGAACTTTTTAAAGGTACTAGAGGCTCCTGCAGGTTGATTTATGTACTGTAGTGTGTTTGCAGAAGCTGTGATGAGTTCTGGATGACCTTATGGTTTTGTTGAATCTTTTTAAGAAACAGTACATTTCTGTACAACCTACCGTAAGATAAGTGGACAAGATGTAGAAACAGAGATCCCCAGGATATGTTGAGAATCTAAAGGTCATACTGTATGTTCTGACAGCCTGGTATTTGGCCTCATCAGCTTGCAGGGAGATCAAGCGTTTGTCCTTGGTGAGCATGACAAGGATAGCTTTTGCCTGTAAGTTGATTGCTCTGGAGCAGGGTTGCATTTAGAAAAATCTGGTAAACTTTAATCATGGTCAATTTTAAATAAAAAATCTACAAGTAACAAAATGATGTCAAATTGTTATTGTAACATTTGGTAACAGAATGCCATATAGCATATAACTCTATACAACAACTCTAATCAGAGTTTGTAATTGTTGTAATTACCATTATTTATCATGATGTTGAAACAGGAAAGAGCTGAGCACAGACCCCTGAAGGACACCATTGCTTGGTGTCACTGGGTTTGGAACTGAAATTGCTGATGTGACATTAACAAATATGCTGATGTCTCTTTGGACAGTCCGGTGTGTTATATTGGCTTCTGGTGGCCTCTGAGGCGATCCTATTAAGTATGCATGTATCACCATTTTGTTTTGACCAGATCCCTCTGCTGAGCATTAAATGAACTAACATTAAATGAAGATCCTGGACACAGGCACTAGGGAAAGTTTAATGAAGAATGCATGCAGTAAAGCGAGAGCCACATACGGTTTTAATGCAGTTTACAGGTTCACTTGCAGGCTAGGGCATGGTATTCACAGATGAAGTGTTAAAACAGCATATTAATCTTACTGTAATTACACTGAGCCAATTTTAACTGTGCAGTTTCATAGAAGGCCAGGACTAAAATTGTTCTTCATTTTGTGCAGGCGTCAACAATTTTAACATTTGCATGTAAAAAAAAAAAAAAAGGCAACTTTTCTACACTGAAAAGAAAATTAACAAGCAGCATTGGGGAGAAACAAAATTTCATTTTATGTGCATGTAAATAAATGATCATATAATTATGTTGCATGCCAATAGTCATTACAAGTAAAATATATAAGTTTGTGTGGAAGTTAGGTCAGATAGACACGTTGTACAGACCTTCCTCTCTCACTCTCTCTTTCTCTCTCTCTCATGTAAAGAACAACAATCTCTCTCTCACGCTTTCTGTTTTCCTTAGGAAATAATTGCAATGACGACTGTAGGGAGATATAACAAATAAACTCCAGTTTCCTCAAAACTATCACAACTTCCATCACTACACTTTGCTTTTAAGTCCCTGTTTTAAGAGAAAGCTCTTGCCAGAAATGTATATCCTAAGATCTGTGATGAACTGAACTGTCCATGCTGTCATTGATCAAACAAACATTGTTGTAACAAACATTTTTCTTACTTCTACTTTACTTTTACCTGACACTTTCTGGTTCTGTCCTCTTTGACTTCCATGTTGGGGTGAGGGATATTTGTGGATCTACTTTGCAAGTTCTTCATCCCAGGGTCTAGGCTGTACAACGGGAGACTCATGGGTGAAGTTGGATGCCAACCAGAATTGCTTTATAGACTGATAAGTTCGCCTCTAAGACCTTATAGGCCTGCACTGATTGCTCTGTAAGCTGCTTCCGTCATGCTTCAAGAATAGGTCAGGAAATGATCAGAAAATCATCCATGTTGTTTCAAATGGAGCTCGACGACAATCAGAGCAAACTAAAAAAATCTAATGCACACAAAGCTTTTTCTACAGCTCAAATAGTCTTTTTTTTGCATTTGTTTCCACTATTAATAGTGGTAGTAAGAATTTACATCATTGTTGGGATCAAGATTAGATATCTTATGTTAACTGGAGCAAACTAGGCATTCAGATAAAGTTACATTGATTGTAGCAGCGATTTTGCTTTTCATGTTAGGCAAAGACTTAACATCCTCTCATAGAAATGGAGACCTGAGGTCATTTTCTATTAATTGATTTCATTCACCCAATTCTTGCCTTTAGATATTAAAGCACTGAAGCTTAAAAACAAAACTTGGACTAGCAAAATAAATTTAAACATGCAAGATCAG
This sequence comes from Clarias gariepinus, assembly GCF_024256425.1. Lineage (NCBI taxonomy): Eukaryota > Metazoa > Chordata > Actinopteri > Siluriformes > Clariidae > Clarias > Clarias gariepinus. The sequence goes on from NC_071113.1 coordinate 5,643,531, forward strand.
CCTAGACAGGTCTTTAAACGTGATAAGGTGAGCTGAACAAGAGGCCAGATGATCACCCAAAGGAAAATCTCCCTAGTGCTGGGGCATCTCCCCCAATTTGTGATCTGTGATCTTAATCCCGTGCGCATGGACAGAAACAAAGTAGCATTTACAGCTTTCTCATACTGTATGCAATTAACCAGTAAATTCACATCCAGAGGCTTTTTTCAATTAATGTATTTACTTTTATGACATCATAAACCTCTCATGCTTACCAGGTGAAAAAGCTACAAACCAGTACGGCACGCTGTATGTAGTCATTTATTTTAATTAGTGTTTTAGGATCTTATCTTATAATTTGACTTGAAAAACGTGTTATTGCAGAGTCTGTTTTAGAATTTAGCCAAGATGTTATTGCCATAATTATATATAGTGTTACAAGTAATGATCTGGGAAGAAAAAATGCTGTAATTGCAAAAATCAACTTGTTAACTTATTCATACCTCTCAGGGATGTGAGCACATGCAAATTAAATTTCTTGCACCTCAACTGCTTAAACAGGTCAATGCAATAAGATATAAAGTAACTAGAAACATTTTTCCTTTTTTTTTCTTTTTCTTTTTACAGCTTTTTAAGCCAATCAAAATCAGATTTGACTGTTTTTCTAAACCTTTGAAATATGGCCATTTTATTCCTCCGCTGCTCAGAGTAGTCACGGTCACGGTCTTCACTAAACAGCCCGGCTCTTGTGGCTCAGTTCAGACCCTTAGGGCAAGTGATAAACACACTTGAGTAAGAAGCAAAGCTTTCTATCCTCTAAACCAACCGTTGAGATCACAAAACAGTCAAATGTGCTCTGACCTACAGCACGTCTTACCCCGTGAACCCTTACCCCACAGGTCCTCAGCACGGAATGCTGGGAGATTTATAGAATCAGTAGGTGTGAATCACAGCAAGACTGTAACAAGCAAAGTTATGAAAAGGCTTTTTAATGTTGGTGATGGAGCTTGACAGAGAGTACTAGGTTTGGAATGACAAACCACATCTAAGATTACTGTCTTTTATTTATTACCCAGCATGCACTTTGTTCCGGAGGTGAAGCATGAAGAAAGATTTCAGAGACGTGTCATGATTCCATTCAATATATAAACCAGTAATATTCTCGAATGTTAATTGGACGTGCTTTTGTCATTTTTTTTATGTTAATGTTTATGATGATCTTTCACTTCCATATTTTCTTATAACCTGACACTCAGGTTCAGCCTTCACTATTAGAAGACCTCTGCAACTCCAGGTTGCGTTTGCATAGTTCTGTATATTAGCTAACCTTAATAGTAAGAATAATAATAGCTTTTCCTCTTTTTTATCTCCTCTTCTCCTGGTTTATCTCCTGGTGTGTCAGTCTGAATGACTGCAGTAATAACGTCCCACGACTTTGCCCTGCCTGCACCACCATCCTGGGGCAGGAAATTAAAGTGAAATACAGAGTCCAGGGTCTGTTCGCACACTTTCCCCTGCTAATAAAATAGCGCTAACCTAACTGTCATCTTTACAGCCTACACGGCCATTAAGAGGAATTTTCTGTGTTTAACAGTAAATCACTACTTCAACAACGAGAAAGTCAGACAGAGAGGTATAATAGTGTTGAAATACACCCAGCCAGGAAAGGTTTTAATAGAATCGTTGGCATAAAGGAACTTTTTGGACACTTTAATAGATTTATGAGTTGGATTCTCTCTTTTCAGTGAAGACACTTCATATGGAGTTATCCAAGCATGCAGGCTTTTGCACAATAAAATCCCCTGTCTACAATTCATAACTATTAGCATTTTTTTAGAGGTAGGAGCTTTTTGGTAGTCTGTATATCATAAACATGTCTTACAGTTTTTCATGATGTTTGCCTTTGCAGGAGCACACATACAGTACACCGATCAGCCACAAGACTAACACAGACAGCAGGTGAATAACATTATCAAGAATATACCAATAACTGGTAGCAGAATCATAGACACCCAAGGCTCACCTGTGACTTAAGGTCATCCTGCCTGGCCTAATCACATAGAAAAGCCAATGCAGAACAAATTGCAGAAAAAAAGTCTATGTTGGTCACGATAGAAACATCAATCAGTGCATCATAGCCTGATGTGCATGAAGCCCAGCATGCAGGGCTCAAGGTTGTTGATCTGACCTCCAAACGCCAGGGATCCCAATCTGAGCAAGCACTGATGAAACGTGCTGGACAAACAAGTCCAATCCATGCAATTCCTACCCTGGAACCCGTAGCACCCAGGGGATCTGCCGCTAACGTCCCGGTGCCACAGCACAGCTCCAAAGGTCCTGCGGAGTCGCGCCAGAACGGGCCTGAGATACCTGGGCGGCACAAGGGGAACCTTGTAACAACACTGGGCTTAATGTTTTGGGTTTTAATGTTATGGCTGATCTGTGCATATTGAATTCTGCTGAAGATTTATTAAATTCTGCTTAAGAAAGCATAGCAGGCTGATGATTTCAAACATCATTTTCATACAAGTTTAAATAGTAATTTTGACAGGACACACTAAACTGGGTCATTCCACCAAAAAAAAAAAAAAAAAAAAAACAGCGAAAGAAAACTTCTCCCTACCCACAAGACAGCTGCATGTCATTTATGCCAGAAATGAGATACTAGATACCAGCCCTGGAGAGAAGGTAAGAGTGAGAGAAACAGTAGAACTAAACAGCTTCCTGTTAATTCAACACACATTGCTTAAAACCATGAGACTTAAGTGAATTTGACTTTTAGGTGTATTGGAAAGAGCTCTTTCTTTAAGGTTCCAATATAAATTGCATCAACAGTAGGACAAAACACCAAATATAGAGTTTCGACCCGGGCTGTCAAAGTGCCTGTGGGCTGAGGTTCTGAAGCTGGCATAGAGCTGCCTGTAGTGGTGACATCACCCGCACATGTGAATCCTGAAAAGACCACAGAGATTAAAGACAAACTTGTACACCTATGAATGTTCATATTTTGCCGATATCTTCATACGCAGTTTTACAGCTTTAGGTCTCAGCTCCTTCCTTCTTTACCTCGGGTTGCGGCGAGTCCCTTAGGATTTGGGAACTGTATGGATTGGCTACGGTATATGCATGACAAAATTATTTATGTTGCATATCATATTTAAGTATGTGTGCCAAAAATATGTTACGTTAAATGTGAGCTGCCCTTTCATTTCCAAAATTGTACAAGTTTAAAATATTTTGTTCGTAAACTTTATGCATATATACTTAACCAGGTTCAAACACAGTCTTCTGTTCAATAATATTGTATTTTGTTGCTTTATATCTGTCCAGTTTATTCACTCCTGCTATTTCACCAGGCTCCAGTAAACCTACACTGGGAATGCTGGAACACCTGACGCCAGTCTGTGTACTGTATTTGGAGAATATTTACATTTATGTTTATTGCATTTGATACCTAGATGCCGTTATTCAGATTTTTCCTCTTCTTTCAGCTGCTCTTGTTAGGGGTTGCCACAGCAGACCATTTGCCTCCATCGAACTCCGTCTACCACATTCTCCCTTGTCACCCAACCTGCTGCATGTCCTTCCTCACGACACCCATAAACCTTCTTGGGAGCCAGGCAGCTCCATCTTTAACATTCTCCTCTTAATATACCCTTCATCCCTCCTCTGCACTTGTCATCTGAGCAGCTGTGGGTTGACGTCCTTGCTCAAGGTCCCAACAGTGGCAACTTGGTGGTGCTGGTGTTTGAACCTGGGACCTTCCGAGCTATAGTCCAATACCTTAACCACGGAGTTACCAATACCTCCTGCCCTTATGTATGTATCTGATATGCTAAGACTCTGGTACCCCTCCGGTGGGGCAGTTTCCTAAACTAAACATCAGGTGATCAAGCAACATCAAGCAACAAAGCACTATTCTAGTTTCTAGTTCTAATTCTAGTTAGTTTGTTGCTATGGAGATTTATACCATACAGTACATCATCTGCTATATGCATGTGGTGTTTATACTACAACTACACATTATTTGCACAAGTGCTCAGCATTATATAATTATCCCATTATATTCTATTATATTCTGAGTGTTTTCAGAATTGAGTTACATATGCATAGTGAGGAGTTTTACAGAATGTAGAACTATAATTGAAGTGCATTCTTCCATGTAAAGTATTCTAGGCACATCGTCGGATCTGTAGTGCTAGACATCAGTCAGTCACTGGTGCCTTCCACTGCAGCAGCAGGAACTGTGTTAAAAAAGCACAGAAGCAGTGACAAGTCTGCTAGTGCTGCTGCTGCTTGCTGATCAGTACTGAGTGTGAGCGGACAGTTGCCAAAAAAATAACTAAAAGTAAAAAGCCATCAACTGTCATCAGCATAGATGATGTGTTTTAATTGTAGTAATACTTTAAAATATAATGCTAAATTAGTAAAATGGCACTAAACAGTTTTGGAAGCACGGTGGCTTAGTGGTTAGCGCAGTCACCTTCTACCCTCGGGGTCAGGGTTTAATTCCCCCCTCGGACATGTGTGCATGGAGTTTGCCTGTTCTCCTCCTGCTTGGGGGGTTTCCTCCGGGTGCTTCGGTTTCCTCCCGCAGTCCGCGACCCTGTATATAGGATAAAGCAGTATAAATGATCAGTGAGTGAGTGAATGAGTGAGTAAGTAAAACGTTTTTTGAAAGAATGTGCAGCTTTAATTAATCACTTCAAGTGTCCCTGTAGTTTCCACATTGGTAATATTTTTACTGATTGTCTGCCGCTGTTTGAGCAATAGAGCACAAAAAGAGTATACAGTGGTGGCCAAAAGCACTGAGAATGTAATCAAGATAATAAGAATAATTTGTTATTTCATGCAACAAAATTGTTATACAATAATCAATATTTAGTATAAAGTCCTTCATTCTTCAAAACCTGCTGTATCCGGCTGGGAATCAAATCAAAAAAATGTCTACAGTGCTTTGGTGTCACTCGCTCAAACCATGCCTGCTGCAATTTATTTCAGCTTTTTCGAGTTTTAGCCCTTTTTGTGCAGAGGTGGACACCCTGGCATCGGACAGTAAAAGTCCTGCCATGTATTTGTTTAATCCGTTAACAAAACCAGCTGATTCTAATTTTGATCAGATTCTGATCAGAACTTTTCACCTAGATAGGTGGGAACTAATTAGTAACATCACCTACTTTGTGCATAGGGAGAACTATAATACTGTACATACTGTATATGTTGTCTTAATACTTTTAGTCACCACTGAACTATATGTTCACTGTTACCTAAGTATACAGTCTATCACTTTATCATTACGCCTACATTATAGTTACCCTTATGTTATCATAACATCATTGTACATCGTATCATTACAACATCATTCTTAGTATTATTAACAGGAGTGATGGTGGCGGCTCAGTGTGTTAAGGCTAACAATAATTTTGGATATGAAAAGAATAAAGAATATTACTGGGCAGTAATGTATATGTGACGAATACAGGATGGACTTAAACTGTTACAACTGTTTGTAAATTATTAGATTTGACACTTTGCATATTTAATCTTTAATTTTTAACCAATGCTTTCTTTTTTTTTTTACTGAAAGTGACTGGTTTTATTACATATTTTGGCAAAAGGCAATCTCTCTATATTAAAAAGACCTAAAAACATGGGAACTGTCAATCATTTAAAAAAAAAAAAAAAGAAAAGTTGATTAGACACTAAAGCATGGGCTGGACATTGACAATGGACATTACTTGTTTTGTGTGTAACTCCTGTATAAACTCAATGTATTGCACTGACTTGGACAATCTAAGCTTGTATTTCTTAACACACCTTTTTAAAACCATGCAGGGGGTGTGTTTGAAAGGGCGGATCTTTCCACTGTCACATCTAGATTCGAAAGATGCATGAGGAATAAAACACGACAGGGTGTGGTGTTTATAGGAAAATAACCCACTCTGGGGTGTTGGGATGCAGCCCAATGTGAAGCAGTGGAGCCTGGTTTATTCTTGACTTATGACTTTGCGTGCGTGTGCAGAAGAGGCGGCAACGCGTGCGGCATTGTTCACACACTCGCCTGCATATCGTACCTAATCTGGAGGATTGGAAGCGACGTCCACTAAAGTTGGCACGTCTGAGTCAAAACATCCCCGTCTGTCTGGGTTCCAAGTCGAGCTGTTTAGTGATTGCGTACCCAGCAATGATAAACACACTGATGAGTTCTGGTTTACTTTAAACTTTCCACCGTCATGACTGTTGTCATGGGATGTGTCTTAAACTGAAACTCTGACCCATTTAACAGTAATTATTCATTTAGAAAAGAGTATTAAAAAGGCAACAGCAGAGTTTTTAAAAGTGCATTAACTAACCTTAATAGTAAAAGCAATTCATATTAGTACTGCGTAACAGACTCGAGTCCTCTACGTATGTGATTTGAGACTCATCGACTATGACTATAGGTAGCAGATAAAGAACAGTGCAAAGCTCTTGAGCCACGCCCAATTTCTTCATAATAAATTCATATAAATTTAAAGAAATGGAAACAAATGTTTTACAGCAAAAGGCCTCAAAGTGTTTAAACACACAATTAAAAAATTGGTTATTTATGTAACAACATCAATACAGTAGTAACCTCATTTCTCCTCTCATCTATTCCACCCAGCACCAGTATACTAATCACCAGCCTGATCATCTGTTTCGTGTTCTTCCCTGATTTTAGATTTTATTTTATTTTTGTTTGAATGATTCATAGGCCACTGTGTTGCTTCACAAACAAAAAAACATTACTCTGAAACTGCTCAGGTACAGGGACTGGACTGAAAACGAGAGCCAAAAAAACCCTTCAGGAAGCCTGGAGAACTATTCCTCAAGACTACATTAATAATGCAAGAACGTCTGGCTCTTTGGAAGCAAAATCTAAGTCTCAAGACTTAAGACTTTTATATATATATATAAGGTATAAATTTAAGTCTCAAGACTTTTGCACAGTGGATCCTGTTTGTGGGGGACTTTATTGGAATTTAGTTTTTTTTTTTTTTTTTTTTTTGAGTTTGTGTTGCAACCCTTCATGTTTATGTAATGTAGATATGGATGTACATTTGGGGTAATTATCTTGATCATTTTCTTTTTGGCCAAGTTTTAACCTTCTGGATGAAGCAACCAGGTTTCAAAGAAAAACATTCTGCTCCTTCAGAAATCACTCCATCCACCAGCCACAAGACTTCTTGTTTTTTTTCATTATGATGGTGAAAGACATAACTCATATTTGATTAAAGGCCACAATCGAGTTTTAATAAGAATGGCGTAATGCTTACTGTGTTGTGTCGTACATCTATTTAAAGGACTTGGTGTGTCTAGTTTTGGAGAATTAAAAACTATTCGCCAAACATTGCATTAAAAGTATAAGAGAGAACTGTTTCAGGCCTCTGTTTCCCCTCTCCCATCCCATTTCCTCTCTCGTTCCGTCTTTCTCTTTCGTCACCTACAGTGGCTTCATAAAAGTGCAGCCAGCAGACAAGCATCCTCCTTACTTAAACAGTTTAGTAATGCTGGTTTTGGCTGCATGTGATGCACGATTCCCATTTTGACCCATCTTCCTGGAAATATTGTCCATGCCCCATCACATCCTATTTGGTTAAGACAAAGCAGCTCCTCCTGTTAGAGGTTTGTAATGAGTTTTTGTCCATATGTGCGTCTGAGTTAGCATTTTGTTGCCATGTTTGCTGTCCGATGACGCAGAGGATGTCTGAATATTTAATGCAATATTTGATCTGTCTTATCTCCCAAAAAAGGAGATCACTCCTTTTGACCATCACAATTTACAGTAAGCATTGCACTAAAAGAACAGATGATCTCAGTTATTTAGGTTATTTAGAAATAGTTGGGCTTACCACTGATCCTTCAGGAATTCAGGCACTTTTGTTTCTATTTAATATACCTTCAGCGCATGTATCCATGTCAAATGTATATACATAATCCCTGATATGTTTCACAAGCAAAATCTATTTTTTATTGGGGATAGCAGGTTCTTACAAAACAATGTTTGGGGCTAAAAACTGTCTCACCTAGGTGAAAAAGTGAATTTCCAGATAAGATCATATAGCACCTAACAATACTTTATAATTAACATTGATTAGTGCTTCTTATCATCCAATCCATGCTAATTATTATTATTTTTTAAATATGAATACACATTTATATTTTAATCAGAAAAAACTAAGTACAATTTAATTTCCTTTTACATAGTGTCTAACATTTGTATTATTTTTTTCATCTTACAATGATCTTTATTGTCATTCAGATGAAACCTGGCCAATTTAGATTTCACATAAAAAGACATGGTTAAAGACACTACAGATTATTTTGCTTGTAGAGCTCTCTCTACACGGGCTATTAGTGCTGGAAAACAAAAGAATACGTTTTAATCATACCTGATGTCACTTTTTTCCCCCTTTTTTATTGCACCAGGCAACATTTATGATAAAAAGAACGAAGCTTCCTTAAGTTCCCAGGAACAGTAGTGTTCCAGTGGTTCTCAACTTCAGTCCAGAAGGACCAGCTGCCCTGCATATTTACAGTGGAAAGTATTTAGACCCCCTTATTTTTTTCCCTCAATAATGTACACACCATATTGACAAAAAAACACAGAATTGTTGACATTTTTGCAGACATTTTATTAAAAAAGAAAAACTGAAATATCACATGGGCCTAAGTATTCAGTCCCTTTGCTGTTACACTCATATATTTAACTCGGGTGCTGTTCAATTCTTTTGATCATCCTTGAGATGGTTCTACACCTTCATTTGAGCCCAGCTGTGTTTGATTATACTGATTAGACTTGATTAGGAAAGCCACACACCTGTCTATATAAGACCTTACAGCTCACAATGCATGTCAGAGCAAATGAGAATCATGAGGGCAAAGGAACTGTCTAAAGAGCTCAGAGACAGAATTGTGGCAAGGCACAGACGTTTAGGATGAGCAGACTCTTCCTAGAGCTGGTTGTTCGGCCAAACTGAGCTATCAGGGGAGAAGAGCCCTGGTGGGAAATTTAAAGAAGAGCCCAAAGATCACTGTGGCTGCGCTCCAGAGATGCAGCCAGGAGATGGGAGAAAGTTGTAGAAAGTCAACCATCACTGCAGCCCTCCACCTGAAGGATTTCAAGATGGTGAGAAATAGGATTCTCTGGTCTGATGAGACCAAGATAGAACTTTTTGGCCTTAATTCTAAGTGGTATGTGGAGAAAACCAGGCACTGCTCATCACCTGTCCAATACAGACGCAACAGTGAAGCATGGTGGTGGCAGCATCATGCTGTGAGAGTGTTTTTCAGCTGCAGGGACAGGACGACTGGTTGCAATGGAGAGAAATATGAATGTGGCCAAGTACAGAAATATCCTAGACAAAAACCTTCTCCAGAGTGTTCAGGACCTCAGACTGGCCCAAAGGTTTACCTTCCAACAAGACATTGACCCTAAGCACAGCTAAAATAACAAAGGAGTGGCTTTACAACAACTCTGTGACTGTTCTTGAATGGCTCAGCCAGATCCCTGACTTAAACCCAATTGGAGAGACCTAAGAATGGCTGTCCACCAACGTTTACCATCCAACCTGACAGAACTGTAAAGGATCTACAAGGAGGAATGGCAGAGGATCACCAAATCCAGGTGTAAAAATCTTGTTACATCTTTCCCTAAAATACTCATGGCTGTATTAAATCAAAAGTTTTTTTTTTTCTACTTAATACTGAGCAAATAGTCTGAATACTTAAACCCATGTACTGTACTGTAATATTTCAGGTTTTCCTTTTTTTTAAATCAGCAAAAATGTCACCTTATCACCACCACTTCAATTCTGAAAAGACTGTGTCTTGATTTGACTGTGACTTGACCTGCTGATTTGTTAAATCTAGGAAGCTAGATTTCTTGGAGAAGAAAAAACACTTAACTGCATGGGGCAGGTGGTTCTCCGGGGACACTTAGTTAGAGAACAATGAGCAACTGCAGTCATCTTCATTCTTAAGCCCCAGGCAAAAACCGAAGCCTACAGATGTGCATCTAAAATTATCTACACAAATTAGAGGTCTTTTCAATTTTAGTGAAATGAAGTAGAAATAAAACTCTGGAATAAATCTAGAAAAAAATCGAGTAGATCATGTTAGGAGAAAGTAGTGCTTATGATCCAAAAGATCAAAACGTTATGAAGGTGAAGTACCATGGCATGGAGCTGTTTCTTTGCAAAGTGTTGAACAAATGTGTCTGAATACTTATTTCCCCCCACACTCTGTATGCACTGTAGAACTCCACTATTTGTACATGCAAAGGGTCAGTTCCACATAATTATTCTGAGAAACATCATCCATAATGAATCACGAACCACAAGCCAATTGCTCCCTACCATGTTCTAAAAGGGGAGGTCAGAGCTTGAACAAACCGCTGCCGCTATCAGTAATCAGCGTTCTTGGCACCAAATGCACTTTTCCAGACCAGACGCTTTCTACTTTTTTTTTTTTTATACTGTTACTTTTACTGTTCATATTTTAGTTGGACAAGGAGTGTGGTTGATACCATTAGCACAAAATCAGATATTAGCGGTTTATCATTCCTTGAATTATTTACAGTGGCAACAGGAGCCCCTTATATCTCCATCAGTGTGACGGCTAACTCCACCGTACCATGGATTGCACGCCTGGGCGAGGACTGACCTGAAACAGTCAAAAATTAGTCCGTGGCCACAGAGTATGCGTAATACCCCAAATGTCCTGTTCCTTTGAGTAAATGTAGCCACGGAGCTCAACAGAGCTGAATATGTACGAGATAATGATCAATAGCGAAGCTGAAAAACCTCTCCACCTGCTTACGTCATATTTTAATGTGGCCCATTAAGAGAAACAAATTGAGGTAAATTTACGAAGTCATTTACTATTTATGTGCCATTAAAGTAATCTCTTTTAATATAACAGATAAAGATTTTGTTTTCTTCAGGTCACAAAATGCACTTCTGAAAAAAAAAAGAAAACACAGAAAGGATATCATTTTCACATTACAAACTTGAATATTAATATAGTGATGTTAAACTGACTCAAATGTACTGTATATCATATATTATATTATATTGAGTTGTCGTTAAGTATAAGGTTGATTGATTGAGTGATGATGAAAGCTTGAGCATGAGAATGCAAATATATTTTACTGTGTTTAAGAATCCTAAGCTAGAATACTCGATTTCTTCAGAATACAAATTAAGTTTAAATCTGTAAGGTTAAGTTTGAGTTGTAAAGAAATCTATGACCTCTGATCTCTTTTTATATGACCTGGCTTGCATAAATGGTAATGAGTGATATATCCGAACAGTGGGAACAGAAAATGATTTTAGGAGACAGACAGCTGATTGAATTGATTACACTTGGTAGAAAAAAGAAAGCCTCAATCAAGACTAATTCATTAAGCCTGCTGCTCTGCCATGTTCATACAGTAACCCATCACTGGTATTTATAAGATGCACTGGAGTAATAAACATGAATGGGTTTGAATATTGTTTTGGATTTTTTCCTTAATGGTTTTAGGGAAGAAAGTAAATCAACTAAGCAGACAATGTACAAACAGCGTACAAATAAAACAAAGGAACAAAATGCAGAATCATAATTTTGTGTTCTTTGGTTTGAACAAAAGAGCTGCACAATGTCAAGCCCAGCTTTTTTTGTTTCAGTTGTTTACTCTGCTTCTTTTCATGAAGAAACATTTTTAACTTGACACTTTGCAATATTTGTATGTCTATAACAAGAGCCCGCGCTATAACGAGAACCCCAATGTTTTCATAATAGTAACGGTGAGTTAGGAGAACAGTGAAAAACACAAATGAAACTTGAGGTTCTTTTACAGACCCGTGTCTCCCAATCACTTCCAGCTGTTAAGTTTGTTTTTTTTCTTTCTTTTCTTTGTTTTTTTTTTTTTTTTTCAATAGCACTCAGCCATTTATTCAGTGCTTTAGTCATACACTTCCACTACTGACTCACCAGAGCTGGAAACTGGCCTAGAGCTTTTCAATTTGTTAAATTTCAAGATCAACCAGGCCAGTGGAGTCCATTCACAATTCAGTGCAGCAATGTATTTGGGAAACAAACAATTATAAAATAATCTTGGAGAAAATTAATTCTCGTGCTTAGCATTTTCAGCTGCCACCAATAACTTTTCCATTATACAGTTTCATCCTCAGACAGGGGAACACACCAGTACACATACATGAACAATACTGTACATTTCCATCAAATGCATTTTAAAAATGCTCACACATATTCTGTGTTTTTCAATTTCAAAATGATAAAATTTAAAACAAATTTTGCAGAAAACGGGTTGAAATTGAAGGTTTTTGTTAACAACGTGCATTTTCTCCTAATGTTTAAGATTTTCCATAGAACCCCATATGTCCTACTGTACTGTACCATTAGGATTTGTTTCTGTAACAAATTATCTTTCCTACCTCTTTACAATACCTATGCTGTTCTATGCAAGCCAAAACACAATCCCAGTAGTGGTGCAACAGAATAGAAAGGCAAATTATGCACATGCATCTTCCTAAAAACCTCAACTCTGCTATTCACAAGCAACTCCTGGTCCCTTGTTTTGGCAATAGATTGTACGGCAAAGTGAGTATACCATACACATGTATGTAATTCCTCTGGTGTATATATCACATCTGCCTCTTTCTTTTACCAAAAAAAAAAAAAAAAAAAAAAAACATTGTCTGTCTTTTGTCTCTAAAGAATCTTTTTCTCTGAGAAGGCTCTGGGAGAGCTTGGGTCTTGTGGACTCATTCCAGGGCTTATGTTGGGTAAAGAGTCACTTCATCAGCTGTCAGGTATAGATTATACATGCTGCACGGCAGGTAGAGTGGGATTTCTTTAACATGAACACAATGATGGATGTGCTGAATCCCCTGCATGAGAGAGAAAATACTTTCTGGTCATAATGGTCTGTAATGCTGAGAATTTTAAAACACAATCTAAACAAAAGTGAAAACATGCGAAATATCTAGTTAATTGAATTAGAATAATTACACTTATCTGCAGTCAATCACACAAAATCCCAAATGAAATAAAAACACATTCCTGGACCACTCCACTGAGAGCCTTATATTTTTTGAAAAGTGTTTTTTTTTATATATTATTTAATTCCAAAATCATCAATATCATGAAACATCCCTAAACTGCATTAATTTATGTTTATATTTATATAAGTTAATATGTTCATAATTATGTTTTTATTTTAATTAACATTTATTAGCATTTAATTAACATTTTGATTAAGTCTGTAAAGATATTTGATATTCGGTTTCTTTATGTATCTATATGTGTAATATTTAATTGTGTTTATCTAAATATGTTTAATTATTATTATTATTATTATTATTATTATTTTTTTTTTTTTTTTTATTATTATTATTATTATTATGAGTAGTAGTAGTAGTTTTAATGTTATTATTGTTTTGCTTCCACAGTGGACAAAAGCTTTATGTTTAAGCTGTTTATACAATTTCATTAAAACACACACACACACACACACACACACACACACACACACATACATATATATATATATATATATATATATATATATATATATATATATATATATATATAAATTCATCAACTACTTTAAGTGTCCAAATATGATAGCATTAGCATTTATTGCTATCCATGTTACATCATCTCAGCTGTTTTCATTCTGGTCTGAGCTTGTATCTCCCCCTTGAAGGAAACACCTGCAATAAAGCTTCCCACCTGTGCAGCAATAAGCCCGTGGCAGCTGCGGGTGAGGAAGATCAGAGTGCGTGGTGATGACAGGGCAGCAGGCTAATTGGAGGGGATCACAGAACTTTAGAAAACTTGGTGATGTCAGAGTGTCCAAATGCTGCAACTGTGCAGCTGTTCAGGTCAGAACAAGCAGGAGCTGGAAATCCTAATGCTGATCTTAAACTCTTTAAACGATCTGATCTCAAACTCCTGAAATCCATATCGATCCCAAGAAGTTAAGATAATTACATAATGATACCGTATGTGAGATATGTGGAAGTTAACATTGCAGCATGACTATGCAATATCTGCTATATCCGATCTGAAACATCTTGTGATTACAGGAAGGAAACTATAAAGGTTGCAGGCTTATTAAGTAAGTGAAAGCTGACTATGTAGTACAACCAGAAAAATGCTCCTAACACTGATCACTCCAATGCAAGAAATATATTTAATACTAATAAAGTCACAGACCTATCTACTGTACTGTAAGTGAACCAAAGGGCTTCACAATGCAGCTGCGAGGACACCTGGGTTATCAAGCACTTTGTACAGTACTGTTCATGCTGACAGCAGAAAAGTTGTGCAAATCATCTGCCGAGTTTCCCGGCTTTGAGCCATCAGCAATAAAACTCACTGAAGTGGTAACTTTCAAACTAGGGATTTACACTTCTGACTGATCCCCTGCATTCGCAGTTTGTACTTCGTTTGGAAAAACTTGAGTGCTTATTCTTAACTCTTAAATCCAGAAGTCAAAAAGCAAATATGACCTTAATGAACTATGAAAGTGTTGTCAGTCGGTATTTCTTGCTACTCGTACCATATTTCTGGGAAAACATTTTGCTATATTTTGCACAAATAGTTTGAAACGCCCAGTCCTGGTGAAAGTCTTTTTTTTTTTTTTGCAGTAATTCCCGCTAAGTCCAGGCCATTGTGGCCGGCTGAGGGTGAGTCAATTCACACAGCTAGTCCCGGAGGACCGAGAGATTACGCTTGCGTCCTCCTCCGCTTATTTTGTCTGACTTTCATAAACAAGTCCCAGGGTCAAATAATCTTGTCGTATATCTGTCTACAACTCACACCAGGTGTTTTTAGTATTTGGACAAGCTGTTATGTTCCTTATGCCAAATGCACTGCTGTGACCATCCCCTTAAAAGCCCTGTCAGAAATGCCAACTGACTGTCATGGGTTCCCTAAAAACAGTTAAATCACGTTGTGGTCATCGATTCAGGCCATATTTAACGATTAAGCTGTTTATTTAGGGGTCTCTTATCAGCCATTGGCAGCCCACTTGCTGATCTCACTCTCCCAGGGGATGAATGATGACATCATCACCCAGCGCCATACAGTCTTGGTCACATCTAAACGCTTATCAGTCACATGACAACATGCTGGTAAACTGAAAATCTAAGCTCACAGCGTCCAGACACACACGTAAACATTTTTATGATTTTGAAATTTAATCTCCTTTTATATCCAAATATATTGGGCAAAGCTGTTCATTTTCTGTTAATGTTAATATGATGATATAATATATTAGTATTATAGCACTATAGTGGGTATTATATTTGTGTGTTTCTGTATGTGGTCTGTGTCTGTATGAATTCTATGGTTTTGTTTTTTAATCACCTTTAAAAAAAAAAAAAAAAAAAAAGAAATCTTATTTTTTCCCCAATCAAATTATTTAAATAAAAACTCGTACTGTATATGACAAAAACTATGCACTTTTGACTTCTATGTCAAATGAGGACACAAATTATAACGCAGGATGTGGCAAATAAATATTAAACGTTGATCCAGATGTAATGTTGCATATCTACTGTGGTGTATAAGAAACACTTTCTGTGTATGTGTGCGGTTATATAATCAGTCTGGAGGCAGTCTGCCTCTAATTACAGGTTAGACACCTTCGCAGAAGCCAAAGGCAGGCAGAGGCTGAGTACATATGGTGTTAATATGTTTTAATTACTTATTCTAATTCCCTTTTTCCTGTACTGGACGTGCTAAGACTCGGTTCCCCTTGAGAATTTTTCACCGGTCTGCAGGTTAGAGTCGAGCCTCTCCAGTGGAGCTACAGTGCTCTCTATTGGTTAGTTGTGGAACGATAAAGACTTAAAATTATACAGTATAATATAAATGGATATAAAGGGTTTGGATAGCAACAGGGTGTTAATCAATTAAACCAATTAACCAAGAAGACCTTCTATCCAATTTTAACAAAAAGTAAAAAAAAAACAAAAAAAAACGATATCTTCAGGTCATTAAGATATCACTTTAAGATTCAGGGTGTTTAAATAGCCTTTGTAAAAAGTGTAGTGGACAAACGATGGTGGCCAGCGTAGAATATAATGTAGTATTACTAAAAAAAAAAAGAGAAAAGTTGCAAGGTTGAATCATGGGCCTTGCCCGTAATCTCAGAATGAGTAAGACTCAGAAACATTCATTTCATTAAAGAAAAAAAAAAAACATCTTGAAGTGCTAAGATCTGTGCAAGTCATCAACCTTCATATGGCAAACCAATCACACTTTTATAGCTTTCTCAGTTACACAATAGTTGACCTCCAACGTTTGACCCCTCAATCGATAACAAGCTTCATGCCTCTAATAAAGCTCTGTTTACTTCTGCTTCAAAGCTCACAGCATTAGCATGAGCGTGTGTTTCTTTCTCTTGCTAGAGGCCATAGTTTAAATCGTACCGTTCATGTGGTGACCTGGCAGCTCTAGGCTCTCCAGCCTAAAGTATACCGTTCCAGGAGGGCTAATAATCACACTTTCTTTTGGCAGCCAAACAGCAGCAAAGTTTGAAGTTTTCCAATGATGTGAATGTACAGTAGATTGCTGAAAACCGGCTGCCTGAAGGCGAGGTAGTGCAACATTTCAGAACTGCAAAAGAGCTGCTGCTCAGTACATACACATAACCTATGGCTCTCGAATGCTCAGCCCAGTGTTTGGATTAATTCCTGCTTAAATCCAAGTTGTTCATACTCAAGGTGTGAGTAGTACAATGTTTATGAAATGTTATATATACTGTGAATAATCACTGTATGACAGATCGATATAAACAGGAATGTGGAGAGTGAAATCATACTTGGACTCATATAAAATAAGCCAATATATATTGAATTTCTTATAATAAAATGCAGCCAATATTTGTGGGCCACCTCAAGCCTGGCCTGGAGTACCAATTAGGTTCCTTACAATATAAGATATAGCCTTGTGACCTTCATCGACAAATCAAGTAAATCAATATCTCTGGGTTTTCACCTAATAAACATGAACATTTTATACTTAGCGTTAGCTGAAGTACTGTATAGTTTAGGTTGAGTATGTATTTTAACTAATGATTTTATAAAATAGACCGACTATACAGGAAGATACTAACTAAACTATGGTTAGTTTACTGTATTCTATATGTTTGTCAGCTTCAATGTTTTTTTTTTTTTTTTTGGTAGAATTGTTTTGTGCCTGTCCTTCATACCTCATCACTAAAAAAAACAAAACAACAACTGTAATGTGTTACGTTGTTGTGTTACTTTGTTCTGTAGCTCTTGGTTGCACATTGCACATGCACATTGTTGTCTGTTGTCTTTTGTTGTCTTTTTTTTGTATAGAAATAGATAGTTTTTAGGTAAAATCTTCCGGTAAAGTGTGTTATTCATTTATAGTGTGTTGTTAATTTATGTTGTTGCATGTATGTAGCACCTCGGTCCTGGAGGAACGTTGTTTCGTTTCACTGTGTACTGGACTGTATATGGTTGGAATGACAATAAAAGCCTACTTGACTACTTGACTTGACCTCTCACATCAGGTAGCTTACAGTAGGTCACGCTAAAGTGTTAGTGACAGCATAATCGCTTATGATTACATTAGAAAATCTATACATTTTTGTGTGATTGCCATTTGAAGAGTACAAGGTATTTACAGTATGTATTTAAAACTTCTTTTGAAATAAAAACATAGGGATCAAGATTGTGCAGTACAGAGTGATGTATTATTTTTTCAGCATAAAATAGACATTCTGATGAACTGAATTATATTTTTAACAAAACATGTAAAAAATGGGTCACATAGGCAAAGAAGTAGCACAGATACACATGTTTTTATTGTTGTTTTTGGTTGTTTCTATAACCATACCAATAATAATAATAATAATAATAATAATAATAATAATAATAATAATATCCTCATTCGGGGAGTTCTACATTTTTGTGACATCATTCCCATATTCCAGTAGGGGTAAAATTTACATGTTATAAAAGTACTGTAATGATATGACCTGACAAATCCAAAAACCCAAATGCACAGTTTGAAATATGAAGCGTCCTTGTTAACACACATTCACAGGGCTTCCCTATAAGCACTTTTTATGGTCATTGACCTATGCTGTGTTGACAGCAGGTATCTTTGCCGCTTGAGTTTAATGGTTATTAAAACGTAGTGAGTGAAAGTACAGGTGTTTCATCAAAAATTAGAATGAGTAGAAGTAAAAAAAAAAAAATATCACATACAGAAAATATTGAAATAAAGTACAAAAACACAAGTAACAAAGTATTTGTAGTTCATTACTTGCCACCTCTGTGAAATATACAAATACAAGTGTTGTGTCTAAAACTATTCACTTTCTATTTTTGCCCTTCATCAGTGATCAGTTTCTAATAACAGGATTATTAACATGGGAAATATTTTCGGTTGTAAAACTATTCTCTATTTAGCACTGGTGAATCATTCGGCAATTCAGTGTATTCGCTTTGTATTCGTAAGGTTGATAATTTTGTCAACTAAAAAGTTGATAATCTTGAGTGTAATTTTTAAACTAATAGAAATACCATCAGGGC
Organism: Clarias gariepinus; assembly: GCF_024256425.1. NCBI lineage: Eukaryota > Metazoa > Chordata > Actinopteri > Siluriformes > Clariidae > Clarias > Clarias gariepinus. Next base: position 5,662,118 of record NC_071113.1, read on the forward strand.
ATGAAATACAGTACATATTAAGATCTAAAAATATTATGCATTAACAAACCAAGAAGCAAAGAGTTTGAAAAGTAAAGTGAGAAATCATCATGGGATTTGTTCAGTGGTTTGACTTAATTGTAACTCATCCTAAATGAACAAGCGAAATCAAAGAAAGAAGACCAGCATTTCTCACTCTGGTTTACAACAGCAACCTTCTAAATACTTAATAAAAGTTGATGCCAAAGTCCTCTTTTCTCTTTTGGCCTGAATTCTGTATCAGTAGGAGGATGTTATTGAAAAACTGCCCGATCACAGACCTCTTGTATAACAGTTAGATTGTGTTGCTTTTGTAGTGAGCGTGTTTGAGCGCAATGTATTTTATTCAGACAGGAACCCAGGAACCAGCAGGCTGCTATTAGCCCACTGCCTGGGTAGACGGAGCCTGTATTTTCTCTCTGAAGAGCTGAACAAAGAAATAACAATGATGGAATGTCCAGCCAGAACCTAATGCCAAGTAAAACTGCAGCAGATGTCTAAGAAGGAATCTCACTTACTCTTCTTGCCTTTTGAGAATTTCACCTAGTGAAGGAGCTATTAGGACAGAAGGGGGGTGGGGGGTGGGGGGGGGGGGGGCACTGAAGCATGTGGTGAAAGCTTTTGTCTGAAACTGACCAGTCCCTCTTGGGTAATGCCAGTGGGCCGACTACATCTTCAAATCCACGATTCTCCGAGAGAAGTAGGGAGCTTAAGTGAAAGTGCAGCAGTGCAGATGCATAGCAACGAGAGTGAAAGAATATTCTTAACAAACCACAACAAAGTCACTGTCTAGATCTGAAGCCAGCCAAAAGTGCACCAGACTAAACAATACAATTTGCTCCACCAGAAACTCGATTAGACACAATAGAGTAAGTAGTTTTTCGACATTCTAAGCAGTTCTGTGGAGTAAGCGTAAATGCCATGACTCTATTAAGTCCTGGTCTGTAAGTTGTTTTTGATATCAGTCTCTGCCAAATTAATGAACGTTAATGTTAACCCTATGTTCACAAATTAGCATCGGATGTATTGTCTCTGATCCATGCCAGAAATGAAATGAGTCTAAATATGCTGCAGAATTTAAGTGCAAGTTTAATGTTGTTAAAGATCCCAAAAGATTATTTGATTTTAAACAACACAAACATTACCGAATCCAACAGAAAGAACTATTTTCCAAAGAATCTTTTGCTTTCTTGCCCTTGCTAAGCCTCACAGTTGGCCTGGGAATAGTAGGAGGAACTAAACCAAACATGCCTTAGCTCATAATGTCCCATACTGTTACTCCAAACATTGGGTCATCCCCAGTGAGGTAAAAAGAAAGGTCAAGGGATGAGGCTACAACATCTACAAAGTGCCTTGGCGTTGATACCCCAATGTTATCCTTCCATTACTTAAATCTCTAAGCTGCCTGCCTCTAATCTCAATTCCGAAAAGCTTTAAACCACCTTTGGGAAAGCGGTGCAAGGTTTCGCTCCACTGCTGGTGACTAGAAATGGAAAACTGGAAAATGGATACTTTGTATTTTAGAGTTTTAAATTAAAAAATGAGTTTATTATGATTTTATTATGATATTCCCTTTCTGGCAGGTTACATTGCACGTACCAGTTTATACATGTATGATATACAGTACTGTGTTGTAAATTGCATTCCTAATTACCCACACATGAAAGAATTCTATTTATTTGCCGTGATCAATACTGACATATTAACTACAATGTTGCTGTAACAGAAGCTGGAGTGTTTGATAGCTTATACAACACCAGTGATCCCAGTTTGGGATAGTAATCCACTTGTACATGCAGAGAACATGCAGAATACTTTACAGAGAGAAAGAGGAGCTCATGAAAAAACTGGGAAAACTGGAGCTGTGGTCCATCTTACCATCTGATACCATCCCAAAGTATGACATATTCAATTAAAATGGCATAATGGTTGAAGTGCTTTTTATTTTGTTCTATTAAAAATAGTTCATTTTGGTGTTGGTTTCACTGTTAAAAAAAAAAAAAAGTTTGACAAACTATAAGTGTCAATAAATAATGTAACCTAAACAGAAAAATGATTTCTACGTGAATGGGATCTCAATGCACTGAAGAAACATAAACCAGAAAAAAAGAAAAGGAAACAAAGCACTTTTCCTATGCTGCGGTGGCCACCGTTATGCCCTACTAATTTTTACAGTATGGTTTATTGGGGTGGCCAGTAGGGGCACATATGGTAAAGCATCTGAACATGTATCCCATGTGTCCCTCAAGCTCAGCCTTCAGCCAGTAGCTGCTGAAGAAGAGACCAAGTGCGAAGTCACCACTAGACAAGCGTGAAATCCTCCACCTGGGAGATTGAAGGGCTGTATGATATGCTACAATAGAAGAATTCTGCTTTCCCCACATCCTAAACCTCATATTAAATTTTCTCTTGTGGCACATTACCACCTAAGGCTAAAAAAGAAAGTTTATAAGCTTCCATCCCAATAGTCACAGGCAACCTTTAAGATTTTTACTAGCAGGAGAATTTTTGGAAAGAAAGCAAGGGCATCCATCAACTCGAAAAATTTACTGTCCTTTTTGCAGTCGATTGCAAAGACAATCCCCTTTGCTACTTTTTGCAGTAGTGTTATGGTCTATGCGTCTCCTCAGGACCACCACTTTAATGGTTCCCATCTAAATTTTGCTCATTCATCATGGAATAATCTATCGCTCTGAGCGAAGCTCTGGATGCAAGGAAGGGCGAAAAAGAAGTTATCCAGAAATCGTAATAATTCAGTGACAATTGCCATTTACTGTGATAAAGTGCTCCAGTGAGATGATTTAGCAGTGCAACAAATTATAAAAGGCATCTTAATATAAAGCACTTAGTTATTAGCTGGTAGAAGAGAATATGGCAGCACAGTGCCTTAGTGGTTACCACTGCCTCCTTGCACCTCCAGGGTCTAGAGTTTAATTCCTGCATCGAGGTGTGTGTATGGAGTTTGCATGTTCTTCCTGTGCTTGGTGGGTTTCCTCCAGGTTCTCCGGTTTCCTCCCACAGTCCAAAGACATGCAGATTAGGCTAATTGGCAAAACTGCCTGTAGTGTGTGAACACGTGTGTGAATGTTGACTGGTGGTCCTACCACGGTCATAAGAGCTGGGAATAAATACAATGGTCACCCCTGGCCTCCACAGTCCCATGTTGGACTACAGAGGTTCCTATGAATGGATGGATGGAGAAGAGAATAATGTATGCTACCATAAGTCTTTGTCTCATTGAGTCTCTTATGAGTCTCTCTCATTGCCTGTTTATTTTTATCCTATTAGCCATGTCTTATAAAAGCCTGTTTGTCAACTCCATGAGCTTTAGCCTGTCTCTCAATTTCAGTATTGTTGAGCCTTGTTGTTTATTTGCCGGAGTCATTTTAATAAAAACCATAAACTCACCCATGCATCCATTTGCCTGCCTCAATGACATCACCTAGATAACCATAGGGAAAATATTACAGTGGCACCAACATCATGTCCTCTTTATTAAATAGTTTGATATTTAATGGGGATTTAGAGCAAGTCTGTATTTCTGTATATTGTTAGTATGATGTGATTTCCCCCCTCCCTTACCTTCTTCACCAGACTCTCTAAATATTACTTCCACCTGTGTGTTGCTCTGGTGTTGCCTCAATCTGTGTATGCACTTCTTTGTTTGTATTGTGTTCACAAAGCTTCATATGTGTTTAATCCCAGCCCTAGTCCGTTGTGGTTATGTTAGTTTCAGGTTGTTAACTCCAGCCTACCTAGCTGGAGAACAACTGTGGATTTGTTCATGTTTTCCATGTCACCAGTCTGAAGCCTTGTATAAGACCTAATAAAATTATTATACAAATACGTCTTATAGACTCTGGATCTCATCTTGAAAATTGATTCATTCATTTTCATTCATTCATTTTTTTATATGTATGAGGGGCGTTAAAGTCTAGATTTTGATGCAAACAAAAACTGTGTTAAAGATGGTTGTACATCAGTAAATGGCGATCCTGGCCGAGGTGGCTTGGAGCCTATTGCACTCGTTCGAGTAAGCATTTAATGACTTAAGAACCTGATCTATGAAAACATGTCACCAACTGTCCTTGGGAACTGTACAGTACGCATAACCATTCACCAACACCACTTGCACATTGCAGGAACTTGGCTGGGAGTTATTACCATATCCCTCATACTGTCCTGACCTCACTCCAAGCCATTTCCAATTGTTTGGGTCATTAAAGGAGTTAGCCAGAGTTTCAGACATAAATCAGACAGTCTCTATAGAGAAATGAAATGAGGTTTTCCTCTTATGTGTCTCACTGTGCCCTGTTATTCTGTACAATCTAACACCCGGGTTTGACTTGAACATCCCTTATATTTGTATTAGTTTAGCAATATATTGTAAAATGGTGGTAAAGGGTAGTGTTGCCACCTCACATCTCCAGAGGAGTTTCACCTGCTGCTGAAGGCACAGTATAACTGAGTTAAACTTGCTATGTTAAAATACTAAAATAAAACCTACATTATATTATTACAGCTAAGACAATTATTCACACATTTACACATATCCATCTGTTCTCAGTTAAAATGACTTAATCTTCCAAATCGACTGCATTAGTCATTTGGGCTGATTTCCCACTTTGATATTTAACGTTTAAGTGAGCTGCTTCATCTGTGCGGAGTGTTTTAGCACTAATGGATGACTTACTGTCAGCAAGCACTTCATAAGGGCTTCTCTGGTTACATAATTGGCTTACAACAAGAAGAGCTGTTTGATATTTGTTTTCTTTGGTGGTCCTTTTTTGGCTCAGAGCAATACCCAAATTCACAAAAGAAACTAGCCACCGTCCTTTCTGGGGGTTTTATTTCGCATTTATCTTGGCTGCCGGATGCATTGTACTTCAGTGACACTGTGCAGACACTTCCAACTTTTTGTTTTACCGCCATCCATCTCTTGGCCTGTCTCATTTTTCCTCTATCCTCTTTCAGCGAATGACAAAGTTCAAAACACATGTCGTTCTTTTATTGCATTCTCATGAGTGGATAACAGGTTGCCACCCTGTTGTGAGGTGCATGGGGTGCTGTCGTACATGAACATTCCTCTAAAGCCTTAACATACCACTTGGTTCCATTTACCAAAGAGGGATTGATGATAAAAGTTGAGTTCTTGCCTTGTATAAACCCCACTGAGGGAGCAGAAGGCCAATTCATCACTATCTGCTCATCTGTTCTTACTTTGAATGACATGAGAATGTGTTACTTTACTTACACATTCATTACTTCACTAAATACATGTTTTATAAAAAAAAAAAAAAAAGGAAATAAATTCATGCATTGCGTAGTGGTTAACACTGTCACCTTGCACCTCCAGGGTCCAACATGCAGATTGGTATAATTGGCATAAAATAAATTGTTCTGATTGTATGAGTGTGCGTTTGAACGTTGACCGGAGGTGCTACCACGGTTGTAAAAAATTGGAACAAATATATACAATGGTCACCATTGGCCTTCACAGACCCTAGCTGGACTACAGAGGTTCTAGATAGAGGGATGAATGGAAATAAATAAATAAATAAATAAATATATAAACAGAAGAGCTGTTTGGCTGATGTCGCACAAACAGTTATAACATGAGTTGTGTTCAGTCTGTCTTCTTATAACAACTGGCATGTGGATACACATTTAAGAAGTGTGTATAGGTACAGTATTTGGTGACATGGGGGCCCTGGAGCCTATCCCAGGAGACTTAGGGCACGAGGCGGGGTACACCCTGGACAGGGTGCCAATCTCACACACTCATTTACACACTACGGGCGTAGTGTTTGGACTGTAGGAGGAAACCCGAGTACCCAGGAGGAAACCCACCAAGCACGGGGAGAACATACAAACTCCATGCGCACAGACCCCAAGGCGTGAATCTAACCCAGATCCGTTCTAAAGTGGTGTATTATAGTGGTCTAGGTACTAAGAAATGTAATAATATGCTAAGTTCTTGGTAGTACAGATCATTGATCAACTGACATAGATTATAATAAGTCACAGACTGTTTCACGTAGCTCCTCACTATGCTCAAGACCGCTTTATCAAATATAAATAAGTAAAAAAAAATAAAAAAAAAACAGTAAGCTTTTGCTTTTGTATAACATATAAAAGATCCAACATACTGTAACATACATGACAGGATTTTTTTTCCACATACTGTACTGTACTGTAATATTGGTTTATGATATATGTAAAGGGAAAAGAATATTAAAGATAAGTTAAAATTCCAGAATTAAATGAAACATTTATTTTTATTTTTATCTTACAGTTGATCCTTTTAGCCAGAGAGACCAACCTTATGTATGCTTAGGCAGAGAAACCTCCAAACAACACAGGGCTTCCAGACGTCACAGTAGGGTTTCTGCTCAGCTATAATTCTCTATCTCAACATGGTATAAGGTGATCTTCGCATGACACCAAAGTAAACAGTAAGGAGCTGGTTGTGTTTATTGGTAGAAGCCTCTGTGTGAGAGTGGTGACAGGTACACATGGGCACGGACAAGGGCAGAAACCAAAATCTATCCGCACCCTGCTGTAGAATATCCTCTCCGGCCTTGTTACAAGCCCTTGCTTTCCTCAACTGTCTGCCACGTCGGGGTGTGTTTGTTAGGGCAGATGGTGAACTGCTGGAGTCACACCCAAGGATGATGGTATGGGGGAAACTTGCTCTAGAACACTGAGGACTTGGTGCTGACAACCAAACACACAGGTCTTTCCTTTTACCTAAAGGCTTGATGGAAAGATTCAAATGCATGGACATTTTTTTCTGCCGTTAAGTCTCCATTTATTAACTACTGTAAAAATATATTAAATATATTTATGAGCGATGTCTTGACTTTCCCCATAGCTCCTTTATGTATTAGTCTACTAGCACAGTATTTTATTCATTCTATGGTCTTCAATATGCACTTTAACCTGGTCATGTTCGCAAGGGATCCAAAGCCTATCCTGGAAACACTGAGCTGATGCATTCAAACACACGCTGAGAAGTAATCTAATGCAGTCAGTCCACCTACGCGGCTGTTTTGGAGGCAGGGGGAATCCAGAGAAACCGGAGGAAACCCACGGAGACATACACAGGGCATGTGAAACTTCTCACAGAGAAACAAACCAAACACAGTAACCTAAGCTCAGGATAAAAACAAGCACTGTGGTCATGTGAGATAGTGATGCTGTACACCATTACAAGACAGTAATAGTACGCTTATACAGTAGGTTTTAAAATCATGATGATAACAATGACTTCATCGGATAGAAACACTGGCATAAAGCAGTACTGTATGTCCTGAGCACTTTGGTCAGGTGAGACAGGAGACCTAGTGTTATTCCCAAGGATGAGTGTCAGCTCAACCACCTGTAAGATGTCTTAAATTACAATAGATGGTAATAAATGCAGATTTTAAACCCACACAGTTTGGAGACACCTGATCATCACACTCGTATGTCTACAGAGCACATAATTGTACAGGTATTTGTGTTACAGCGCCCCCATATTTGTATCATTTAGGATTACATGTTCCAAGGTCCATGAAGACATGCTTAAGGTAGGAGTGAAAGAACTGGAGAGCTGACCTGTGGGATGCATTTACAGTAAATGCCAAGTGTACTTCAGGCCTCCTGACCCACCATCAGTGCCTGGCCTCACTAATCACCTTGTGGCTGGATGAACACAAATCTCCAGACATGCTTGAAAAGCTAGAGCAAAGCCTTTCCAGAAGAATAGTTTATTGAACCAGCGAAAGGGGAGACTAAACCTCTAAACCGGGATTGGGAACAAGGGCATGCAAATGTGATGATCGGGTGTCCACAAACTTTTGACCACATAGGGTATATAGTGGTGCATATTCGTCTGACGACAAATGTTATTTACTACCGTACTGTTATGTGTGTGTTTCCTATGTTAATGCAATTTTGTCATTACAACATACAAGCAATAGAAGTTTATCTAAACACACAACAAACACAATTTTCTTTTAAGTGCTTGTCAGAAATCCTGGAATAAAAAAATACCTTGTTCTCATAAAAAGTCACTGGCAAGCAGAGCGCAAGGCGTTTTTTTTTTTTTTTTTTTTTGAGAGGCTCTAGAGACAGAACAATAAATCATTCTCTTCTCTCATTTATTCCAAAATGTCTTGCTCCCTTTGATAGTTTAGCCTGTTAATGTTCTTCTTAATATTTTAATGTTTATGTACAAATTCTCCTATTGTTGCATGATGAAAGAGTAGATATTTATAAGTCTTTTCCAAACCGTTCAGGTCCTCCCGTGGAATAAGTTTTACAACTACTGCTTGTTATCTAGCCAAGCAATCACAGGTAACAGGGGCCCTACACAAACCCACCCGAGGCTGAGGTTATGCACTTCATGGAGAATTGACTTTATATTGGCTCTCATAAAGCACTGCTTGCTTTCCCAAAGAGGGTTACTATGGCAGCAGCTAAACTGATGTGTTTCTTTCCTTCCTTTCTGGAGTCAGCACCGAGATGGTCACAATTCGGTCAGCATGGCTTTTGGCAACAGCGTGTAGGTGCGCTCGGAAAAGTGCTCCTCTGAGGCTTTTTGGATCATTAATAAAACGTAATTGCAGCTAGCCAAGCTGTTATCGGCTTCTCCTTCAACAAGCCACGCGGCATGAAACCTGAGATCCGCCGCTCATTTAGGCCGTGTTGGTCAGCGCAGCGTTTTGTATAAACACTTTATAAATCCTTCATATGAGGTCGTATGAGCTCGGCTGCCTGGAGCTCTTTTCATGCTTATTTTAAAAACGAGGCCATCTTAGATGTTTCATGAGGTTTATTAAGGAACTGACAAAAAAGCACAGCCTGGATTGTGAATTTTTGATTTGCCTTTTTGAGTTATGGCCTTTGTCTGTACTAAGGAAAATATACATGTTTCATTTTGGGGAGAAAACCGAGAGTGTGGAGGAGACGGTGCCAGCCACACAGAAAGTCAGGGCTGTTTGGCAGGAAATTACTTATCCGTCCTTCAAACGATAGCCTCCTAACTGTACATCACCATGGCCTCGCAGTCTGGAGCCAAGAACAGGTCTGCCACTCCATGTAAACACTGGCCTACTACTGCTGTATACATAAGTCTCTCGTTTATTCACTATTTCGCTCTGTTTCCTTTTTTGTCTGCACTTTCAGCCTTTCCAGTAAGAGGCATGATTTCAGAAGCAACATCCTGCTCTCAACAACTCTTTGAAAGTCTAATCCTTATTAGCTTTGGTATACGTAAGCACCAACAGACTCATAGAAGGGAATCCTGTTATAGGAAATATCCTTATTTCAGCACTGTCTCCAAATACATGGTGCACACACACACAAAAAAAATCTTTAGATTTTTAGTTTAGATGTACTGTACCATCATGCTTCCCTTTCTGAGGTGGCCGTTTTGATGAGGATTCAAAAGATTGCAGCACATGGCGTATAAAGTCCAGGCCAAGCACCAAGGGGCCCGTTAGGAAATCAGCACCACATCAGAACCGTTACTGCGGAGGAGAGATGAAAAAGGAAGTATTATTGCCTATGTCTTCCATATGTACTGTATGAAACATACCCGCAACTTTCAGCCACGATGGATGCTCACAGTTGTGAAAGATGAGAGCTGGGTCGTCATTGGATCACAGTCATTGGATCACAGTCATTGGATCACAGTCATTGGATCAAAGTCATTGGATCAAAGTCATTGGATCACAGTCGTTGGATCACAGTCATTGGACATCATGGTAGATAGAACAAGAAGGTTAGTGGATGGAGTACAAACTTCAAAATTCTGTACTCTGTTAGGATCAATAGTTAGTGTCATCAGTGCTGATTTGTTCTATTAACCGTAAGTGTTCACCACTAAGCCACTAAGCCTAAATCTAACACACTTATATAAAATAGTCGTTGAGTACCCAGTCAGTGTACCCCGTGATCCCAAGATCTGATGACTGAAGGTGACCAGACAAGAGACGTCACGCAATGCAATTACTAATACACTGACTGCTTGAAACACAAGTCTCTTTAAAGCAGTATGAATTAACTGAGACAAGATTACACATGATGAACAATACTACAGTACATGCAAATACAAGCAAATGCTAGACAATCATTTGTACAACCGTCCTAAAATAATTGTTATTTGCAGAAATCGAACATCCAGTATCGTACTGTATATTGTGTAAAAGCACCACCATATCTCCATCAAACTCCCTACATGCACATTACATCTCTACTACCATACAATTTTTTTTTTTTGCACTACCTAGTATAGTACATATAATGCACACAGGGCTACTTGCCCTACTTTACAATCCCTTTACGTACAGTACACTCTACTGCACATTCTCAGGATCCTCGCACCTTATTCTCATACTCGGTGTCCTCCTAAATGTTGTGTACAGTAATTACTTTGTACAATATATACTGTATGTGTGTATATTTATTTATTTATTTTAAATTATTATTATTTAGGTTTTTGTTTTATGTAAGTTTGTCCTCTGAGAGCTACAAACAGCCGGAACCAAATTCCTTGTGTGTCTCAACATACTTGGCAAATAACCTGTTTTGGCTCTGGGAAATCTTGGCAGAGCCAGTATGGAATAGGAGATAATGTCCAACTACAACTCTTTTACTCAACGACTAGTTTCTATAGTAATTCGATGTTATATATCACCTTTTTTGCTGTCACCTACTTCAACCATAAGTAGAATATTAAGAATAATTGGTGGTGTGAATTGGCCTCCAAACAGATAGAAAAGGTGAGGGGATCTACAGTATAAGACGTGTAGTGATTACTTCAGCACTGACATTTCATCACTTATTCTACATCAATTACAGATAGTAAGCATAGATATATAGGATACCAATTTCAGGAGTTCAACAAACAAAAACTGTATCCTCATTAAAGGATTCCCAAAGTGTTCATACAAATACCAGTCTGTTATAAGTGAGTGTTTTCAATAAGAATTGTTCTGCTTAATTTCTTTATTATGAGTTTCTGTGTCACATAATTATTCTTTTTCAGGGGCATCTTAGTCAATTTAGCATTACATAACAAAGCATCTACTGTGTTCTTTAGCAAATTTGAGACAGACAGACATGTACATGGGCTTCAACCTGTAATAATAATAATAATAATAATAATAATAATAATAATAATAATAATAATAATAATAATAATAATAATATCACTGATTACATTGAAACTGATCAGATTATTTTTAGCTTTAACCTTTTAACTATTTCTACAAACTCTTTTTCTGTTAACAATGGGAATTATTTTAGAAACTGTGCATGAACCTACTGTAGGGCAGCGTCTCAATTCACTTAGCACTTAGACTAACCATCACTGTATAGTTGTTTTAGCTTAACACTGAAGAATATGGTGTATGCCTCTTTGCGTCATCTTGCTTGTTTTACTGCAGGGCCGTCCTGTGGAAATGAAGCCACCCAGCCACCTTTAAACAGAACGGATTTTAAGGTCTATTGGAAACCGAAACACACAAAGTTATTCCTGTATAGACCACACACGTGCGCGCACACACACACACACACACACACACACACACACACATGTACTGTACAATTACACAGCACTTAAACACACATGCATAGCTTTAAACAATATGATGCAAAATAAAATCTATCTCCAAAATTGTATTTTTCAGACGAGGAAGTTCAGGTACAGTACAGCGTTGAGATAAAACTTGGTTCCATGCCGTTTCCAGGCTTCATTAAATATCCTGTTTATATAACAGAATGCATGTTCAGTCCAAATCAAATAAAATGTGTGTGTGAGTCTGTGTGTGTGTTTTGAACATTTTTCTAAACCTTCTTAGGATTTCTTTCCTCATTGTAATGTTCTCTTTATATCTTATCTTTGCGCTCCCACCTGTGAGCACACACTGTGGATTAAGGAAGTCTAGTGGAAACTAAAACACATAGTCTTGTGATCCCCATATAGTCCACACACACACACACACACACACACACACACGCACACGCTATGACTATTAACAACAGTAAGATGCACAAAAACACTACATGGCTCACTCCTCAACGACCAGGCATAGAATTTCAATCCCAGTACATGGAGTCCTTCTGTTAAATGCACTGTGTCTGGAGCAATTATATATTTTTTACTATTACTAAGAGCCAAAAAGAGATTTAATTCGTTCAATGTTGCTGAGATTTTTTCCATCTTTACTCAAGTTTCCTACTTTTACCTGAGTGACCTATTGCTTTATCCAAGTGTTAACTTTAACTACTGTTATTCTTTATATTGTTTATGGCGTTTATTTTCACTGTTTAACGTGTGCCTGGTATGCAAGTGGTGACTATAAAATAATAACAGAACTTAATAACTATTAAGATGTATAACAGAATGTATATACGGTAAACATTCCATTACACATCTTATATAATGGGTATAAACTGATTTATCTGTAAAAGAGAAAACACGTTTTTGTACTGTAGGAGCTACTTTTCTTTTCTTGGAGAAAGCAATGCTGTGTCGAGCATTCAGTTCCGTTTATTTCCCTGTTTTCTGTCTATACACAGTAAACTATCATTTTGATTTCCTCTGCTGAGTGCACAAGATTATATATATATATATATTTTACTTTATAGTATATTCTGTAAATTGCAAATTGCTGTTACAAAATGTTTTTTTTCTCCCACACATCTCGATTTCCTTCAGTGCATGTTCTCCAGTGCTCAAGGAGAATCTGGCTTCCTCTAGAAAAAAAAAAAAAATGTTTCAGGTGTAACATCCACTGATTCACCATCTGTTCCACTTCTTTATCTGATCGAATAGTTTTTCACCTAATGCCACCTTCAGTGCTCCAAAAACAGGATGCTGTGTGAATTATTGCATACAGACTCTTTCTGTAATTGGTGTTGCACATTTAATTGGTTTGAGTTGAGTCATCATTGTGTGTAGAATGACTCTATGGTCGTGGGCAGCTAATTATACTGAAAATAGGCGGACCTGTCCCAGGTTACAGTTTATTCTGGGGAAATTTTGCAAAACAAGTTAGTTCCTGTTATCCTGTTGTAAACAGTTATTTCCTGACTAGCCTCTTTTTTTTCTCTCTAAAAGTTAGAAATACAAAAGATAACATTGTCTCTATTAGTTACCGGGATGATTATTATTTATAATGAAATATAACATTGAAATAAAAAATATAGTAAACCTGCCAGAGGTGTACAGTATGCCTCTCTGCGTCATCTTGCTTATTTTACTGGCAGGGCCGTCCTGTGGAAATGAAGCCAACCAGGCACCTTTAAACAGAACGGATTTTAAGGTCTATTGGAAACCGAAACACACAAGGTTTTTAAGATAGTTATGCAATATATAAATTTATTTATTTTGCTTTTGAAAAATGAATTCAAATTTTATCTTCAAATTTTCAGTTTGCTATGCTATAGAACAAATTATTAGACATTACTATTTATAGCTTTATCCTTAAGAAGGTGAACAAAGTTTTGTAAATTGTTTCTACACTTAATGCCTCACCTTTTCCAAGCAAGTTGTTCCACACATGTTCCACAGTAGCTACAGTGAACCTGAGGATTGAAGCCACCCACCGCTGTTTGTTTACCATGTGCCAATGTGTCTTATCATTCAACGCAGGGTGTGACGTGTGTGTATGTATATGTATATGTGTGTTTCAGGGCTGCTTGTAAAGGGGAGGGGGTGTCAGGTGGCCGGGGTTCATTTCCGGACAATTCTCTGCTGTCAGAGGGCATCAGTATGGCCGTTCCAGAGGTCTCTTGGGAAGGTGCAGGTAGAAAGTGCTGAAAGCTGTGAGATGTGGGTCCAAGCATGTCTTCAACACATGGATGTTGGGGCAGCATTCTGAGGTTTCACCAGTGCATGGGTGAGAGAAGAGGGAAGGCAACACCTTAGATAGATTTTTTTATTGTGATGCATCCATTTAAAGTTGCAGTAAGAAGTTTACATGCATTCGTCATCAATATGGATATCATGTCAGTATCGAGCTTGCAATACATTTTTGCACTTGGTCTTTTTTTTTTTTTGCTTCTGTTACAATTCTGGTTGGGTATTTGACTAATCTTTTTGACAAAATTGGTGATGTTCAATTATATTAGTTCATTTTCTTGGCATAAACCCAAATTTTAAGCATGCTTTACAACTTTTAAATAGTGCAAAGCCTGAATCTAACCTGCTTCATCTATTTCATAACCAGATTTGATGTTCATGTGGGGTCATTGCCCTTCTGGCAATCTCATCACATTACATTTTTAACCATCCGAAGAATTCTGTGGTACACCTTTGTTCTTAATTAACCCATTTATTTTTGTGCAAAACATCAATTCCACTGACAGCCAAACAGCGCCAAAGCATGATGCTACCACCACCATGGTTAACAGCTACTACAGTTACTAATGTGGCTGGTGGTGTCTCACCCTTACATCTCCAAACATACCTCAGATCAAAAGACTAATATATATATATATATATATATATATATATATATATATATATATATATATATATATATATATATATATATATAAGTTCTAAGTTCATAGTCATAAATACTAAGCCTGTACCTGTTGTAATTGAATTATGTCACCTTCATCATCAACAATTGAAACTGTATTCAATTAATAGAGCTTCTATTTATTTCCTTCTGTAAGTCAATCATTTTTTAATATCTGGAGGTTTTTTTGCAATAAAACATTACAAAAACAATATGCTTTGAATTTCAATCTTTTATACAATATGTACTTGATGATAGAATATTGTAGGATTATTATTGCCACTGTTATTGTCCAATAACTGCATGTCCTAAAGTTTTATTTGTAAAGTATCAGTATTTGCTATATAGCTTATGAATAAATAAATGTGTATACATGGGCGAGTGAGCGAGTTTGTTCTGATTGCCTGCTTTTAGAAATCATCTTCAAAATAGAAGAAAGGGTTTATATAGCTTTATATTTTATTGAATGACAAACCACGAAAAAATAAAGTGAAACTAGAGAACATGCAAATTTACCATGATAAAAACACACAGTCCAGATCAAAGATTGAAAGGAAATGAGAAATAAGCAGCAACAAAGCATCTGCTCCCACTACCTTCCTCCTTTCTTTAACCTCGACACCCTGCTAAGCCTCACGGCCTTTGGGTCATGCAAAATTCAGTCACACTGAGTCTGAAAACATAAAATGCCAGAGCTCCCATAATCCCCTTGCAGTGTGTTTCCACTTTAGCAATAATTGTATTTTCCCTGCACATATTTAATAGAACAACAGCAAAGCTGCCTGCCCGTTTAATCCCTTCCAGGTGTTCGCTGCTCAAATAATAAAGGAGAAAGGGCACTGATATGGGTGTAGATCACTGACCAGAGTTATTCACTGCTCTCTTTATGGGATAAGTTAAACCATTCTCCTACTTTGTAGTTAGCATAAGGTCGGTAGCGTAAGGATATGTTTCTGAACCCAATATTAATAAACAACTTACATTTCTCTCTATACACAGGGAATAATTCATGGTTTACAGAGAGCTCTGTCAGGGTATGATGTAGCCGTAGCTACGCCCAGAATGCCAATCACAATTAATCACGACAGCAGTCAGTCCAGCATGGGATAGTTTTTGTTTTATTCATGCAGAATTTAATAGAAGGTAAAGCATGAGTATTGTAGAAAGAGGACGCAGAATCAAGACCTTTCTTGTTCAATAATGCCATCTAGTGGGAGTTTATGTTTGCAATGTTACCGTCTGCAAAAGAAAGTGATAGATAGATAGATAGATAGATAGATAGATAGATAGATAGATAGATAGATAGATAGATAGATAGATAGATAGATAAAAATACACAAAAAATATATATTTTTTAAATAACCTATGATACACTTTGTAAAATAGTGCCATCAGGTGGGAATATGAAATATTTCATATGAATGTGCATTAAGGTACACTAGCAATGGAAAACTGCATATTGAGGTTCATTAGCAGGGTAAAAAGAAGAATGTAAAATAATCAGAATATACTGTATCTATGTACATGTACATGATGATTGTATGTATAGAAGAAAACTTAAAGAACTGTCCCTGAGGTGCACTTATCCATCCATCCATCCATCCATCCATCCATCCACTCATCCATCCATGCATCCAATGGTAATTACCACTGGATTTATTCCCAATTTATGACCGTGGTAGGACCTCCGGTCAACGTTCACATGCACATTAACACACTCCAGGCAATTTGGGAACTGTTGGAGGAAACCAGAGTACCTGGGGGAAACCCACCAAGCACGTGGAAAACATGGAAACTCCATGCACACAGACCGCGAGGTGGGAATTGAACCTAGAACCTGAAGGTGCAAGGCGACAGTCTTACTTTCTTTGTTTACACCTCTGCCCTAATGCAAATTTAAAAGCTGCAGCTCATCGAGGCATAGCTTAAGATGACCGTTCGTCTCAACAGATCTCCAACTAGCGTGAAGACATCTTTCAGAAGGCCGTGTTTGACTCTGAGGATGTTTTTGCTAACTTCTTTTAAAAAAATATTACCTTTTTTTTAATATTCACTTCTACAGTAGGCACGTTTAAAAGGGGGGCTGAAAAAGAAAAGAGTTCTTCCACTCACACACACTCTATACCCGTTACATCACTTTGTAGGAGGAATGGAGCCTATCCCAGGGTGTGCCAATCTATTGCAAGGCAAACATACTTTCACACACACTGCATGCAATTTGGAAACACTACTACAGAGTAGACTACAATAAGTCTACTCTGCTTGTTTTTGAACTGTGCGAGAAAACCAGAGTACCCAGGAGAAACACCCCATTCACAGGGAGAACAGGGAGAACATGCCAACTCCACACACACACACAGACTTGAACCCTTGACCCTGGACATGCAAGGCTACAGCCACTGTACCACCTACAGTTCATCCACTTTATCATAAAACATGCGTCTATACACTTCTTAAATATTTGTGAACTTTTGATATAGTATACATTTTTGATATATTATTGATTATCCCAAGAGCATTGCTGCCATCCTGGAGCTAATGTACTGTAGCTAATGCCAGTGTTTGGCAGTACTGTATATACAGTAGGTTAAAGCAAATGTTGATCAGGCTGTTGTTCTCATTCACTTATTATCTTGTTTCATTAGAAAAACCTGACCAGGACTAAGACCCAAGATAAACTCATGGGTGCCTCAGGGTCAGTAAAAGGTGTCTTGCAGTACCAGGGGGGAACAGAAAACATCCTAGCTAGGCTTATACAACAAAGTTTTGTCTTCTGTCACCACAGAACACAGGGGTCAGTGCTCTCTATTACCCCAGGGTATTAAGACAGTTAGTGTAGTTTCCCATGTGTTATGTGATGTATGAATCCCCTCATGCTCAACAGCTCATAAAAACTGGGGACTAATGATGTGACACACATGAAGCAAAACAAAACACAAAACTATGGAATGACTAGCTGTGAGACAACAAAGTTTGACAGCTGCACTAGGGGGCAAATATTTTTTAACTGATGTTGGTATACAGTCCAACTATTGCGTAATGTGTCGCCACTTTTGTCTTAGAAAAACTTGACACAACGAATAAAAAGACAGACCGTCCCTTAGAGACCTAATTTTTTGAGAACTGTGGCTTTGTTGTGTTTATCATCATTGGCAACAACTTCTGGATTGCTTTTAAGATAGTTATGCAATATAGATATATAGTCTAAATTGAGCTGTTTTATGACATCAGGACATTATAGGTCTTGAAAAATTATATATTTTTCCCGGGACAGATAGAAAAAAAAGGCACAGTCTTGAAAAAACAGGGACAGGAGCAACTCTAAGTGTTACTGTATGCATTTATTTAGTGTAACAAAGGACGAGCCAAACAGCACAGAACATCAAATCAGTGTCTGATCACCTCCCAGTAGGAAATCCTGGTCGTCAAAACATCAAAACATTGTGGTGACATTTATCTGGCAGTGTAACAGACGTTGAGACTACATTGGTATTAGGTTGTTTTTGAAAGTTAGAATTACTTTGATGAAATGATGTCAAAGCAATGTTGACTACATGACGATCAGATGATCTTATGGGACAAATTTAAGGTCATAGTTGGCAAGCACACACTTACACTCCTACACACACACATACTGTACTGTAGCAACACACACACACACACAATTAGAAAATGTTTCCTGTCTGTGGCTTTTTTCGTGATAAATTCTGTTGTAAGTGCTTAGGCTACGTTCGCTTTTATTAATGGTCATTGTTGCAAAGCAGCTTTACAGAATCATACAAAAGAAAAATGGGGGATAAGTAAGAGATGTGTGCCAAAATATGCACAAATTAAAATGATCAGATTGTCCCTGATGAGCATCTGTCGACATCTTATAATGAGTTAAGACTTTAAAACCTTGGAATCCAAAGAGCACGAAGCAGATTAGTGAATACTCCAGACATAGAAGTGGCAGAAACAGTGGGCAGAGAAGCACTAGAGCTGCCGCCTTGCTGAATGGAGATTGATTCAGCTCTCAAGCAGCCAACAGAGTGCTGTATGCATTAATACTTAATTTCCCTTCATAAAACAACTCATTTATTAATTTGACACATTTTACACTGAATGTTGTGACATATTTTAGCTGTTTGAGGAGTAATACTCTCCTACTGTACCATCCCAGAAACACAAACCTATGCAAACAACTAATTTTTATAAAATGTATTTATTATATAGTTGCATGTAAATGTTGTGTAATGTCATTAAAATAAGTACACTAGATGGGGTAAAGGCTGTCTCCAAAACAGATCAAACGGATCACCAATAAATCCCACAGAATTCAATCAAGTAACATTACACGCAACAATGTGAAACAAACACACAGGAAGGGTTCTTACACTACAGTATTAATCTCACATATTACTGCCTCTGCACTGAACCGAAAACACTTGCTGCAAGTGCTGTACATGACTCACTTACTCAAACTTCTCTCTCCTTCCATCAAGATCCCAGATGAGCTCTCACAGCCTGCCACGCGCTGCAGATTGCTATTGGCTGGTACTGATTGAAAAGGAAACAGCCAATCAGAATTCACTGGCATCCAGCATTTCTTCTTCAGCGGAGGAAGTGGGAGAATTTGAGTGAGCCAAAATACAAATGTGTGCCTACAATGATGATTTGCTTTAATCTTACATTGTTGTCATTTAGAAAGACCACTGGTTCATGAGAGATGGAGCAGGAGGCAGAGGATGGAGATCAATCAATCAATCTATCTATCTATCTATCTATCTATCTATCTATCTATCTATCTATCTATCTATCTATCTATCTATCTATCTATCTCTTTTTAAAAGCTTCTTCTCATGCTTGGAACTGGCCTTGTTTCCAGTTATCACCTACTGTATATTATACAAATAAGGTTTTTTTTCAAAGCCACTCTATCTCTTGAGTTTAATAAGAGAATCAGAGCTGGAGAGGAACACAACAAAGCAGAAATCATTTTTGATTAATAGAATAAGTCAAGTAGGCTTTTATTATATTTGACATGTCATTTCAACCATATACTGTACAGTTCAGTACACAGTGAAACAAAACAACAAACATGACAAAATCTTGTTAATTTATGTTGATTTAATGAAATGGAAATGTCAGTCAATATAGTGACAGACTGTATTACTAATTGAGGCCATTAAAAAGTTGTTATACTATCACATTTTGTCAGCTAGCTGCTACGTACATCAAGTCCACAGCTGAACAAGCTCTTACTCACTCGCTTACTTATTGTCTATACCACTTTATACAGGGTAGCGGCCTCCCAGGAGACTTAGGGCAGAGTACACCCTGGACAGGGTGCCAATCCATTACAGGACACACGCTTATTCACACACTATGGAAAATTTGGGAACACCAAATAATCTAATCTTCATGTCTTTGAATTGGTGGAGGAAACCAAAGTACTTGGAGGAAACCCACCAAGCATTAGGAAAACATGTAAACTCCATGCACACAAACCCCAAGGCGGGAATCGAACCTTGATCCAGGATGTGCATGGTGACAGTGCTAATGTAAGTTATTTTATTTATATATCCAAATAAGACAAGCACATATAAATCAGGTAAGGTGTCAGGAATACTACGGATACTGCGATGATGATGATGATGATGATGATATTGACGATTATTATTATTATTATTATTATTATTATTATTATTATTATTATTATTATTATATCCCTGTCATGGTCTGGTGTTGTATCCCCACCTACAGCAGTAATAGAAACATACAAACTGCTCTGCTCATTCACAGGGAAGCGTGAGGACCTTATCTAGGAGTGGTTCCATAAGTTTAGGCTACAGGACTGATCAAAATTCTGAACTTTTAGCAAAAATACAGTAATGAACTCAGTGCCCTCCCAGGATGAGTGATGAGTCTTTAGGGCTATAAAGCACGATCATTACTATGAGACATTTTTAATGATGCATGAACAGAGTAGGAAAATCCCACACAGTCACCCTGCCTTCGGTCTTGCGTCATTGCTGGGTCCCTACGTTTACCTAACACACTGCAGGGAGACCTGACTGCACACAGATAACACACAGCAAACTGCTACAGAACAGCACATTGCTCTCAGACAGCAGTACACATGCCATTTAATTGTTCATTGACGTCATTAGGTAATGTTCACGCTGTTCTTCTTCACTGCTTACTAACAACAGAATGTTATCAGGCGGTAATAAGCGTTTCATGTGCTGGGAAAGAAAAGCACATCATGTGTTGGGAAAGTCATATCTTCATATTTATTTCTATCCTTATTATTAGTCTTTTCCTTGTTCTAATACATAGTTTTATTGAAGCATTTGTCATATATGTCATTGTTTATCACAAAGGTGAAATGCAAAAGCATTTGAAATGGATCTTCATCCACAACATAATAATAATAGTAATAATTATTATTATCATACACAAAATAATAATAATGACATCCTGTAATCTTTTGTGGTGCTTTGTTCTTGTTATTATTATTGTTGCTAATAATAAATATCACCAAATTACAGAGCAATACATATCAACAGTAAAAAGGCAACATGATCCTAGAAGAAAATTAGATTCTTCTTCTTCTTATTATTATTATTATTATTATTACTTCCACTCATTGTTCTCTACACTATTTATTCTGTATAGGGTACCAGGAAGCCTGAAGCCTATCCCAGGAAACTCGACAGGGTACACCCTGGACGAGTGCCAGTCCATCGCATGGCATAAGCATGTACAAACACTCACAGACTTACTCACACCTTATGGATCACTTGCCATCTACTCTGCGTGTCTTTGGTCTGTAGAAGGAAACTACTGTATAATGAGGTGACATGGAGGGATCCATATCTGCCCCATATAGACTCTCAACTAGTCTGCCACTGGGTTCAATACTTATACTATAGAGATAGCTGTGGACAATCAACTGTCATTTTCTTCACACATTGCTAAACTTACTCGCTCTTGTCAAATTCTTCTTAACAACATCAAAAGAATCCGCCCATTTCATTCTTTACAGGCTACTCAGGTACAAGCATTCACTCAAACACTATTGACAACTGAAAATGTCAATTGACTTAAGCTGCATGTATTTGGACTGTGGAGGAAACTGGAGCGCACAAAGGAACCCCAGCAAGCACAGGGAGAACATGCAACCTCCACACACACACACACACACAAATCCACCATTATAATAATAATAATAATAATAATAATAATAATAATAACAACAAAAACAACAAAAACAACAACAGCAATAATAATAATAATAATAATAATTTAACAAAATTACAATTTCAGTCATAAAGTTTAATCAAACAGTTTATTTGTGTAAAGCTGTGGACCATTATTTTAACCATTATTTTTATGCTGAAAATCAGATTTTTATAATCACTAAAACTGTTCTTTTCTATTTTAACTTGAATCTGTTAGCTATTAAGTGAGAACAACATATGTGCGAAGTGATTTAATACTTGGATCGCAGTTTTAATTCATGCATAAAATTCGCAGGACTTTCTAAAATTTATAGTGTTTTTATGGAAAAGCTGCTCGTGTCGTTTATCTCGCACGCACAATGGGGTACAATTACAGATGTTTAGGTGCTACCCACTGCACGCAGTCCAGCATCACATGACCTTGTGATCTCATGCCATACTGGTGCAAGCTCCGCTTTGATCCTGAATGCGCGTGGCACCTCTCCTGCGACTCGCCATGACTTTGATACGAAGTGTTTATCTGTGTGAGATCCTTGCCCTGCTGCTCGGGTCACTTTTCAGCGCGTTGTCCGCTGAAGACGCGCCAGATGTGCGCGGCGTTACAGATGTGTCCAGGCAGCGCTCCTGGGATGACGCGCGTCGGGAAGCGCGCAGAAAAGCGCCGCGCTTCATGGTGGAGCTGTACGAGGAACACATCAGGAACCCCGGGGCTCTGCAGGGGGGCGTCGTGAGGAGCTTCACAGGTGCGTAAGGGACCTTCAGAGCCGGTGGGAAGCTGTGTCTAGGTCTCATACTGTACACTCACTCACACACACACACACACACACACACACACACATCTTTCACACAAGGTTTTTATTCTATTACATTTGTGTTGGAATTTTTTTAGGGCAATCCAATGGCGCGTTTCACTTTTTTAACCTGACATCCTTCACCCGAGGCGAGAAGATCACCAAGGCGGAGGTCCGCTGGTTCCGGCGCAGGCGCGCGGTTTTACCGGGACATCACTTTTACAGAGTAAGTGTTACTTTATAGACGACCAAGACATGGTACTGGTGCTAAAAGTGTCTTACCTGCAGGACTGGAGGTGAAGATGTGGATCATATAACACCATTTTTCATAATACTTCTGCTTCTTATCTCCCGATCCATGCGATTTCGTTTTTTGTAAACATGCTACACATTTATATTTTTATCAGATAAAAAGAAACACATTTGCTAATTACAATTAAATAAAATTTCATGACTTTTTATGTAGTGTAGAAACTTTTTTATTTAAATCTTTCTAATGATATTAACTTGTATTAAATTGTCATTCAGGTGAAACTTGGCCGATTTAGAGTTCACATGAAAAAATTGTATTATTCTAAAATGCAGAATTAATATTGCAACATGAATTAGACATTTGGGATGAATTTGTAAAAAAAAAAAAATCCTACATTTTACACTGAAGGCTTTAATTTAGCAACGTAATTGTAATTTTACAGGTGAAATGCCTCTAGACACTTACACCAATTTTGGTATCAATAAAATTTTCATTTTAAATAATTAATATTTAAAATGAGACAGTATAACGATGAAAAGTTAGCAATTTTGGTTCAACATATAAAATCATCTCTTTAAAATAGCTGAAGTTACCAACTTGAAATTTTTAGGGAAGCAAGATTGCTCACTTTCATGTTGCATAAACTTCAGAACATAAAACAGAACATAAAACAATTCAATAAAATCAGCATCAATACTGTGTTTTGGCCAAAAATTTGTACTGAAACAAGCATAAGTACATTGTTAATGAGACAAGAGTTTGTAGCTGATAAGATGATCAGTTTTAATGTAATTAGTGGTATTATTATTTCAGGTTGAAGTCCCTGTACATGTCTGCCTGAAACAAAGATAAAGCCTTTATTATTTTAAACTGTAATTTCACAAAAGTTTGTTTGGTGAGACAACATTATATTGTGGCGTGGGCGGGGCGGCGGCTGACGACCAGCATGCCTTGCGGGGGTTTCTATGTGAGTCAATTCTGACCAATGTACAGACAAAACAAATCTTTTATTTACATAGATTAGACAAATAAATTTTCTCTTATGTTGGATTTTTCAGGTCGATTTGTATGAAGTGCTGGACAGCAGAGTGAATCCATGGCGAGGGAACCTGATCCTGTCCCGGTTACTGTCTGTGTACACTGAAGGATGGGAATTGTTCAACATCACACAGACGGTGAGATAAAGTAACACAATAATGATGCAGATCTATCAGTGTTTTCTGGATATTTGTTTTTCCACTGCCATTTGAAAAATGGAAAGTAATGTGGTATTTCTGTTAGTGGACATATGGTAAGTGCCTATTAGCTAGGTTATAACAACTACAGTACTACAGAAGGTGTCACCAAACTACTGACTTATTTCACTGATCAACTTTTGCACAGACCCCAATTTTTCTATTCCTGTAGGTTATTACTAGGGGAATGCTTATGGACTGTGCTTTGGGGCTGTCCACAGTGCTCAAACCTATAGGGAGGTGGAGAAGGTGCAAAGAGCTCTTCGTGTAAAGAGCTCTGAACCGCAAATTGTATTTATTCAACTTATCATTATAACTTAATAAACATAGCACGAGCAGACAAATCCAAGACATTGCAGACTCAAAGAGTCAAGCTCTTAAGCAAATGAGTTGTGTTAGGTAAAATACTCAAAAATCAAGGCACTGTGATAAATTTTGGTAAGTCCAGATACCTTTTTATTATTTAAAGTAGAGAAAATGTCTAAGATTTGGGGGTAATGGGACAGTGTGCATGGTCAGTAACCTCGAGACTGTGAATGTGTTGTAAGGGTAATTCATGGTGACATGTTTGGAGGTGTGTTGTGGAAAACAGAGTTAGAGGTGGATTTATGGACTGAGAAGATCCAACCACAGTTGATCTAACAATTAATATACACCCACCTAAAGGATTATTAGGAACACCATACTAATACGGTGTTTGACCCCCTTTCGCCTTCAGAACTGCCTTAATTCTACGTGGCATTGATTCAACAAGGTGCTGAAAGCATTCTTTAAAAATGTTGGCCCATGTTGATAGGATAGCATCTTGCAGTTGATGGAGATTTGTGGGATGCACATCCAGGGCACGAAGCTCCCGTTCCACCACATCCCAAAGATGCTCTATTGAGTTGAGATCTGGTGACATTATCCTGCTGGAAGTAGCCATCAGAGGATGGGTACATGGTGGTCATAAATGGATGGACATGGTCAGAAACAATGCTCAGGTAGCCTGTGGCATTTAAACGATGCCCAATTGGCACTAAGGGACCTAAAGTGTGCCAAGAAAACATCCCCCACACCATTACACCACCACCACCAGCCTGCACAGTGGTAACAAGGCATGATGGATCCATGTTCTCATTCTGTTTACGCCAAATTCTGACTCTATCATTTGAATGTCTCAACAGAAATCGAGACTCATCAGACCAGGCAACATTTTTCCAGTCTTAAACTGTCCAATTTCGGTGAGCTCGTGCAAATTGTAGCCTCTTTTTCCTATTTGTAGTGGAGATGAGTGGTACCTGGTGGAGACTTCTGCTGTTATAGCCCACCTGCCTCAAGGTTGTGCATGTTGTGGCTTCACAAATGCTTTGCTGCATACCTCGGTTGTAACGAGTGGTTATTTCAGTCAAAGTTGCTCTTCTGTCAGCTTGAATCAGTCGGCCTATTCTCCTCTGACCTCCAGCATCAACAAGGCATTTTCGCCCACAGGACCGCCACATACTGGATGTTTTTCCCTTTCCACCATTCTTTGTAAACCCTAGAAATGGTTGTGCGTGAAAATCCCAGTAACTGAGCAGATTGTGAAATACTCAGACCGGCCCGTCTGACACCAACAACCATACCACGCTCAAAATAGCTTAAATAACCTTTCTTTCCCATTCTGACATTCACTTTGGCGTTCAGGAGATTGTCTTGACCAGGACCACACCCCTAAACGCATTGAAGCAACTGCCATGTGATTGGTTAATTAGATAATTGCATTAATGAGAAATTGAACAGCTGTTCCTAATAATCCTTTAGGTGAGTGTATTTATGTACATTGACGCTATGTACTGTATTAGTGAAGTTTTGTACATCAATGCATTTACATTTCTGAGCTGGAACCCATTTAGAACTGAACTTTACCTGGAAAAGACTGTCCAACATACATTTTAATTTAATTTAGAACTAAACCACAAGAAGTTTGAATTTTTTAGGTTTTTCGTAAAATTTTGCTCATGGGTTCTGAAGTGTCAGCTTGAAGTGCTAAGATCTGAACTCACACCTGCAACACAAAGCACCTTAATAATTTATCATGTAGCTAAGCTGAAATGAAAATTTAAAAACTGTTACAGATTACTTTTACATAACAAACATTAGCGTTGTGTGAATTTTTTTTTTTTACATATTAATAACTGAGCAGCTAAAGTAACTGGTGCTACCGGACCCTTAGTACACCTTTTTTGAAATGTTTAATAGTCTGCGAGGGAAGGGAGCCACTTAACATTTAATCACCCATAAAAGAGTGTTGGATTGAAAATCTTTAAACTTTGCACAGTTAAGTTTTTCCACAGCACTCTTCAAAGTCATAATTTATTCATATAAATAAATTATTCATATTTAAACTTAACGGCTACAGGGCTGATAAAACTGTATGTTTTTGACTGACATTTATAATACTGTAGGTCACCAAATGGATTCTAAACATCAGTACAAATAGAGGCATCTTGGTTGTTCCCACGTTACCCTCGAGACACTGGCTCGAGACAACATCAAGAGAAAGGGGCTATGAGGAAAACGACACCTATTTGGTTATCTACTCAGATGATGGTCGAAGAAGTTCTGGTAAATGTTTTATCAGTATATTGTTTAATATACAGTAAATAATTATATACAGTACATAAATTGTGAGTAGAGATGGATTCTTGGCTGTTTTTGACAGTTTAGTTAAAAAAAAAATCTCAGTCTCATGTCTTAAAGTACAGTAATCAGTTCACACAAGTGGATTTTTTTTAAGATGCTGGACTTTTCTGAAGTCATTATTATGATTCCACAGGTGAAAGAGGCTCCTCATCAGGTTGGAACACTAACTCACCCCTAGAGCTCATCGAATACAAAAGCTCCGTCCAGGCTGCGGTTCGAAGGCGCAGGAGTACGCATAAGAGTGCAGCTGAAAATCTACATGCTATAAATTGTCAAAGAACACCTCTCTATGTGGACTTTGTAAAACTCGGTTGGTCCGGATGGATAATATCACCAAGTGGCTACAACGCATACCATTGCACTGGGTCCTGCCCGTTTCCACTCAGTGGAGGCTTACGTGCAACGAATCATGCCATCGTGCAGTCCATCGTAAACACATTAAAACTGTCCAGCAGAGTGGGAAGGCCATGCTGTGTCCCGGACAATCTTCAGCCGATAAGTCTGTTGTACTTTGACGATGAGGAAAATGTTGTTCTTAAACAATATGACGACATGGTGGCAGGTAGCTGTGGCTGCCACTGAATGCATCAAATGTTTATTATCATTTGCTGGATTTTGAATTGAATCTATTATTGTAGGCAAATAAAGGGGGTATGTTGCAACAGAAAACATGATGTTTATGTGGACACAAACAAACCTGAAAAAAAAAAAAATACTAACAAGTTCCCAGGTGTATTTATTCCCAGTGTATTATGTAATGCAAAAACAGTTGGAAACATTATCATAAAAAAAAAAAAAAATGAAAATACCAGTAACAAGCTCCCATTAATGTTCACAGAAAAGCTCAGAATCAGTGAATATAATTGGCTTATAAGATTGCATGCATGTGCAGGTGTACAGGTGTTCTTAATAAAGTGGACATCGAGGATCTACAAAATATACATTAGGACTACAGTAGCATATTTAACTAGGATATGGCAGGAGGGGCATTTGCTTCTTTTTCTTCCCTTTTGCCTTTGTGGGACCAAGTAAAACATTTAGTGGAGACTAATGTTTACAATGCTTTACCAATTTTTACCACAAGGAGCCGCCAATTCCCAAAAAAAAAAAAATTACAAAAAAAGTTTGGCACTTTGTCATAAATTTATCAGAGTCAGAATCAGATTTATTGTAGTAATAAATAAATATAAGTATTTAAGTATGTTAACTACCATAAATAATGTCGATCTGGTTGTTGGTGACTAAAATAAATACAGAGAATGTACAGGGAATGTATAATATTTAAAGACCGAATACACTCACAACATACAGACACTGTACAGATAATAAAAAAACAAAGATATATATTAAATATGAGCGTGCATCATATACTGAAATAAAGTTGCACTGGATAAGTGTTTACAATAAAGTATTTAAAGATGTGTGTGATTTTGTTATAGTTTTCTTCTGATTTTTAATGAACTATAATAACCAGTGTTGTGCCAGTTACTACTAAAAGTAAATCTTACTATTGCTAGTTACTTTTTAGTAAAAGCAATATAATGCTATTACCTTTTCTTTTATATAATAGTAATATGTTACTAATCCTAGTAACTATCTAAAGTAAGGAATTACTGTTATGCAACGTGTAAAGATCTTATAAAGTAAGATATTAGAGATCTTGAAGAATAACTAATGACTTTGGCAACTGACAAGTTATACTTGTACATAAGTTTAATTTATTAGTTGCCAAAGTCACAAGTTACTGTATTGGTTAAGATCTCAAATATCTTACATTTTATATCCTTATTATCACTGTTTGTTTTTTTACTAGTGTGAGAGACAGCACTTGTACATGTTACAAATGATGATGTCACTATTTAGTAGATGCCAAGTGGATGGATATTATAATAAACGTATTACAATATGATAGAGTGATTTTAATCATACGTAAACCCTAGCTTTTAACAGTTTGTACGCTAAGCGCCAAAATGCACAGATGCTCGATACACGATTCAAACAAAAGGACAACAAATGTGCTCCTTAGTTACATCATCATCGGTTACTTTACTAAAAAGCCTAGTGTTTTACTACTAGCTACAAGCAAAAGTAATATTTTACAAAACTACTGTACAGTATTTTTGTAATACTCCACTGATTGATATTATTTGCTGCAGTCTGTTCCACTCCTTTTTGTGACTGTTTTTATTACGAACATTATGTATGCACACAGAACAGATTTGATGACTGCAGTTTAAACTGGATCAACAGCTCCTGCGGGAGACCACACGTCTGTTTCCACAGAAGGTACATGCTCTGCTGGGCATTTTTGCGGATCATAATCATCACATTGGTTTTTACAATGGAATAGCTAAATGTAGCAGCCTAGTAAGCCCTGTTCCTACTTTTACCATATTTTCAGTGAATTTCCAAGTTTTCAAAATGATGGCTTGCCGATTCTCTGACAGGATCTGACATTATTAGGTATGGCATAGCAAAAAAAGCTCTCAGACAGAGCTATGGAGAAATATGATGGCATGGTTTGATACATTGCGAGCTTGTCCTGTAACCCAAACACCGGTACAAAAGGAAAATCACTACTGTAGAAAAAAAACAGCAACAGCACATCCCCCAGCCCAAGGGCACAAGGCGGGGTACACCCTGGGCATGGTACCAATCCATCACAGGGACACATACTGTACATACTTATTCACATACTACAGGCAATTTGAGACGCTAGTTAGCCTACAGTAATCTACATGTCTTTGGACTGTGGGAGGAAACCGGAACACCCGGAGGAAACTCACCAAGCACGTGGAGAACATGTAAACTCTATGCACACAGAGATGGGAATCATGCCTGGCCGACAATCGAACCTGGACCCTGGAGGAGTGTCATATAAAAACAGTACATCATATAAAAATAAATACATTCCAAAGAAGACAAAAAGAATTACACAGCAGCCAATCAAATGTGCAGATGATCTTTAATGATACATTAGATACTGTATTCTGTGTGTATGTATAGTATATGCAGGCAAAGCTTTCAACATAGACATAACATCAACAGGAAACCTAATGGGCAGAAAACTTCTTCAAGGGTGAATTTGGTGCTATTAATCACAAAAAGAGCAGCACGGTGGTGTAGTGGTTAGTACTGCCGCCTTGCACCTCCAGGGTCCAGGTTTGATTCCTGGCCAGGCTCGATTCCCATCGCTGTGTGCATGGAGTTTGCATGTTCTCCCCATGCTTGGTGGGTTTCCTCCCACAGTCCAAAGACCTGCAGATTAGCCGTAGTGTGTGTAAACATCTATTAAAGTTCATGTCTTCTGCAGTAATTTTTTATTTATTTAAACATGAGTATTAAAAAAACATGTTTTTGTTTATTTATTTTTTAATTCAAAAACAAAACAAATCAAATAATGATACACAGATTCTGTATATTTAAAGTAAATCGAGACTAATGTTCATAAAATGTTCTAAAAGCATAAACTTGGACCGTATCAGACAGAAAATCATAAGTAGTGCTGTGTGACACACTAATAAAGCTAAACAGAGACTGTTTAAAAAAAGTTCTGTACAGCATCTCTTTTGGCTCTTGTCTATCTGCCTACTAACAATAACCTACTGGTATCTCATCACTACCATTTATTGCATTTACATTTACATTAACATTTAGGCATTTGGCAGAAGCTCTTATCCAGAGCGTCTTAGAAAAGGTGCTTTAAAGTTTAAATCATTGGATACATACTTACCTGTACACTGGGTTAACTAGGTTAATAACTAAGTGCCATTAGTCAAACACAACTGGGAAGATGTTTTTTTTTCCCACACAGATTCTCCACAGGTGTCCCACAAGGCTCAGTACTTGGTCATTTTTTGTTCACTCGCTATACTCAATCTCTTGGTACTGTACGATCACATTGTTAGATGGGTCTTCATACCACTGCTGTGTGTGAGTGACACTCAACTCATATTCTCCTTGCTTCCTTTAGACACTCATGTTTCTGCTCAGATGTCAGCATGCTTGATGAAACATATACTAGCAAAACTGAACTGCTGTTCATTCCAATTGAATCATCCCCATCAGGATCTTATAATATCTCTGGACAACACTAAGCTCTCTAACATAACTTTGGCCACCTTTGCCATCTTAGGGTAACTGGACAAACTGGACAAACAACTGTCCTTTTCCACTCACACTGCTAACCTCACACAGTCATGTTGATTTATTTCTACAACAACAGAAGAATTAACAACAGAGGAATTGTATCTATACAAGCCTCTTAGGTGCTTGCTCAGTCAAATGTAGTCATCTCAAAATGGGACTACTGCAATTTGGTCCTGGCAGGTCTGCTTCTTTGTGTTATTCCAACTTGCATTAGTTGGAATAATACAATTGCATTATTCTTTTTTTTTTTTTTTTTACTTGCTCCCCCCATTGGCTTGCTGTAGCCACACTGATTCTTGTTATAAAGTCAAAAACAGGCCAGCACCCAACTACCTCAAAGTACAGTACTTTGTACACCTGCAAAGCACTAACCTCCCTCTGATCCTCTATCATTAGATTGGTTCCCCATCTTTCACGGATCCAGAAGACATAAATTAGGACACTTTTTGATTCTGGCTCCTGGGTAGTAGAATGAACTACTAGTAAATGCCTAATTAGCTAAGTCACTGATAGTCCTTAAACAACATAAACTCCATAAACAATAAAACTCCCAATGGTGTTGTAAATTGAGCATACTGATGGACAGTAACCTGGTGTAACATTCAGCCTGTAAATTTTGAAGGTAGATTGTGAGCTCTGAGCTCTAAAGAGCTCTGCAAACCCTGCTAGTCAGACCACTTTGTCATACAGTATGTTGACTGTTTCTTTACTTTTATTTCAATATTTCCTTTACCCACTAAGCTAAATTAACAAAAGACTCGTAATTATGCTCGCTGAAACTACTGCATATTAGTAATGCATCAACTGATAGTCACTTACACATAGCACTTTAAAAGTCCTCACTGGACCTAGGTCTGACCTGGGGACTTTGGGACCATCTGTTGATATGCTTATTAATATACTGAGATGCTAATACCATTGAAATGCTTAAAATTTTTGGGATGGTTCAGCCACAGAATGGCATGTGTAAACTCCAGTCCCCAGCACATACAAGACGTGTGCTGACCAGTACAGTAATACATGCAACTCATCTGATGGCTTACAAAACAGCACATTATATTTGCATCTTCCCTTGACACCAGCTGTTATGCACAATGTCTGGAATCCACAGAAACAAGTTGTGTTGTGTGGTGGCTAGAAACATTCCTTATGCACAGATAACACAAATAAATCCTTGGAGAAGCATCAGAAAGAAATGCTTCTAGCTGGCTCCCCTTATGGTTGAACCTTGTATAACATCCAAATAAAGCATGTACAGCAGTGGTCGAAATGTTTAGTTATGACACAAATATTAATTTCCCCAAAGTCTGCTGCTTTAGTATATTTAAATACTTTTGTCAGATGTTACCTTGGTATACTTAAGTATAATTACAAACATTTTTGCATAATTAATGCTTGGAGTTTGTCAGAATTTGGTTTTTGTTTGTCCACCCACGTCTTAAGGATTGACCACAAGTTCTCACTGAGATTAAGGTCTGGGGAGTTTCCTGGCCCCTGACCCAAAATTTAGATGCTTTGTTTTGATGCCAAGCCAGAGGATGTTTTTGTACCTTTCTTTATTCATACAGTAGCTGTGATCTTGGATAAAATTGTGCGTGAGCCCCGTCCCTTGACTCAGACGTGACCCCACACGTAAAAGATGCTTTACTGTTGGCATGGCACAGGGTTGATGGTAGCGCTCACCTATTGACTATTTGCATAAACTTAATGTAATTATTAATTAAAGCATTTAACACTTATGAAATGATTGTAATTATACTTCCGTGTACCGTAGTAACATCTGACAAAAAGGTCTTAGTTAACCTTACAAAGGCTAATACCCTTAAGGCATACCTACAGTACTCTACTAAAATTAATGCACATACTGTAGGTAGATACCTCAGATTGAAATGCCTGGGAAATCTTTGTGGTCATTTATGAAAAAAGTCTTGAAAAAGTCTTGAAAAAGTCATGCCGATCCTAATACTGTAAAATAAAAATGATGCAACCTGGCAGCCAAAAGGAGTGGACTATAATGTACAAAAGTGAGCAATGACAACTTTACTATACATTAGCAGCAAGATGCCTTTGAGTGAGTGTGTGTGTGTGGCTGTCGCACTAAGTGAGTGTGTATGGCTATGATGCACAATTCTGCATCAACTTTTGTGTTTCGCTTGAACATGGACATCTTTCGGATGTTTCAGAACACCTTCAGGGGCGATGCAATGAGTGCAGCACAAATAAAAGTGTGGTTTCAAAGATAAGGTTAAGAAAGTTTAAAGTTCTAAAACCATGGTCTTGGAGGCCTGAGCACCTGAGAATGTTGAAAGTATAAGGGATGCAATTAACAAAGATTTGTGACCCGTGTTGGACAACTTTCTCTCTCACACACACACACACACACACACACACACACACACACACACTAATGTAATCACTGCAGCCTGGCTCACAGATTACATACATTGTCTGAATAACTGAGTACTTAAATGGCGGACCTAATGTGTTAGATTACTCATTATATCAAAAAAGTAATCCAAGTACTCTAACGCGTTATTTTGGAATGGATTACACCCAACACTGTTGGCGATTGACAGTGCCGAGATCTAGAATCACAATTAGAAGTTTATTACGTGAAGCAGTCATTAGAGGGCTGCATACTTTCCGTACAGACCTGGTATGTTACAAATCACTGGGCAAAGGTGTTTGAAGAGAAAATGCATAACACAACATACATATGGACAGTGATTGATCTAAACAGTAGTTTATTTAGACCAGTCACTTAAAACTGGTCATTCTTACTTAATATGAAATATTAGACATTTGTTGAGTGTTTTTATTGGAATGGTTTACATCTTATGAAGCCAGCAACATAGCCTCATGAAATCAATCAGTCATTTCAAATACACAAATTATTACATAAATACACTAAATACATAGGTAACATCTAATTAAGCCTTTAAATATGCCGTTTAAGACATAAAGCCACTATTTTCACTTTTCTCTATTTAATCAGTGCATTTTGTCATCTGCAAAAGAAACTTTATGGCAAAGAATGTCAACAATGAAAATTCACTATTTTTCTGCATTCATGTAATAGCATAATAACCCAGTCCAACATCATAAAATACATAATCGTTAGAAAATCCCAAAGGCCAATACCAAATGCGGGAGGAAAACTATTATATTTTAGAGCTAGGAGCAAAATATGTAAAAAACATATATATTTAGTTATGACAAAAATACTAATGCCTGAATTCAGACTCACTGTATTCCAAGACCATTTATTGGTCTATAATGTAATTGTATTCATCAACATCTGTGCAGTTGTTCTTTTTATTGGGGCTGCAATTCAATTCCCAAGGTTGATATGGCACAGGTTTTACACCAGATGCCCTTCCTGATGCAACCCTCCCCATTGTATTTGGACTGAGAGTGCACTGGTTTGTGCCCCCTGGTGACTGACGGAATCGAATCCTAATTGTCCATGAGAATGTAAGATAGGGTATTTGACTTAAACACAATCAAATTCCAATTACATTTATTTAAAAGTGCTCTTCCAATACACACACAGCCTCCAGGTAGGGCTGAGACTCTCTTTTGTACTTTTGATAAAGCTCGTCATGCTTATTTCACTGGCCTGAGATGAGACCAAATATGCAGACAAATGCTTTTAAAAAGGATTTTGGTTATGGTAAGGATAAGCCAGGCACTGGAACAAAGCCATGATACAGCATAAGTGGAGGTGCATTCACAACTTCTACAGATTGTGCCCGTGGTACAGACCCTTCAAGTGACTGAACTGGCAGTTGGACGTATCTTCCTGTCTCTGGATCAAAGAAGGTTTTTGTCTTGACCTGCACTGGCATGTCCACCACAAAGTACTGTCCAGAATCAAGATCCTGCAAAAGCTTCCTTTGGGTCATTGGGAAAGAATGTGGTAAGATGTTGTTTGCTGGAGAGCCATAAGTGTTCTCAATGCTGTTTTGTCTCAAAGGTGCTGTCTGTGCTGGGCCCAGTTTCTTTATTGTCTCAGTATTAGTTTTACATGCTGGATTTTCTGAATCAAGTAACATGTGCTCATGTTTGCCACTTGCAAATCTGTCCAAACTTTGAGCCCTGCGGTACATCTTATGTGGTTGGTATTTCTCACTGGTACGTCCCAATCTCTGAGAGTCAGCATTTATATTCTGGGTATCAAACTGATCTTTCTGTTGTAAATTATTTTCGTTTTGTTTTACAGCCACACAGCCCTTGGGATCACTATCCGTATTGATGAGACTGCTATGGCGCCCTTGCTGGAGTTTCTTTCCAGTCTCTTTCTCCTTTCTACGACTACTTGATTTATTATGCTGTGTGGTATGCCTTCCACCTGTGTTAGGATTTAGAGGAAATGTCTCACTGGTGTTTTCACCAGTGCTTTGGTTACTGCTACCTCTGTCCGTACTTAGTTCTTTTTGGTATGATCTGTCACTGAGAAGTTTATCACTACTGTGGTGCCTCCTCTCACGTTTCTGACTGGAACCCTTCTCGCTGCTCCGACCACGCTCTGATTTACTTTTAGCCTCTGCTTTCTGAATCCTCATTGTGGTCAGCTTCATGGCACGACGCAGTGCTTTTTCCGATTTTGGTGGGACAGCAGGTGGTTTACCCTGGGGTTGATTTTCAGTGCCACTACAAACTGATTCAGATCTCTCACTTGGTGCTTTTGATTCCTCTGTGCTGTCTTTAGGTACAGTCTTGAATGTGATCTCCTCCACCGTGTCACCTGGACTTTGTTCATAGTTTTCGTTTTCCTCTGAAACCGAACATATAACCAATGGCCACTTCTCTTCTTCTGGCACTGTGGAACCATCCGTTAGCCCTTTTTCCTCATGTTCTGTGGTGGGTTGAAAGGATGGAGGGGGCAAAACCTGTATTGATGACTGGTTTGGCTGGGTGACTCGGACAGGTGTGGAGGGCAAAGTTGAATTATGCACATCCACAATGTCTTTGAAAAGGTCTTGATCTTCTTCACCTCTTTCTGACCCACTTAAGCTTTCTCTAGGAGACCATGGCTGTGTTACACCTGCAATAGTTTTATGGAGTGTTGGTCTTACAGTTTTGGTAACAGGGGATGCACTGAATGTGTTGTCTTTCACCTTAAATAAAGCAGGTTTTCCCAGTATGGGAGAGGAGCCATTTGACTGGCAGGTTGGTGTTAGATTGCGAGCTGATTCAATCAAACAGTGCACCCATCCTCCTTTTTCCACATCTTTGGGAAGAGGAACTGCCATGTCTAAGTTATGGGATGTACTTTTAGAGTCGCTACTGGAACAGAAATCTGTTGTGTCTAAATTCTCACATTTTCTTTCTTTACCTTCATTCAGAGATGGAGACTCTGTTTTCTGTGTAAAGGAAGAGTCCTCTGGTAGTTTGGACAACATATTGCCCTGTTCTATTTGTTTCATATCTTTCAACAATGAAGGTTCTGTTTGATAAAGAATATCATAAAGGGTTACCCTATCTACAGGAGCACTTTTAGGGGTTACCAGGTTCAAGGTTTGCTCAGGTTCAACATCAGGTTCATCAAATTTCTCAAAATACTCAGCTAAATACTCTTTGCTAGGACTTTCACTATAATTTTCGGATTTGTTCTTGTCACCTGTTGTTCTAAAACTATTAGAAATACTTTCATTCTCTGTTCCAGTCACATTATTTTTGTCCACTGCATTCCTTGTGACATCTTTATTATTGATTTGAAATCCCTCTTTCTCAGCCATTTCTTCATCTAGATTTAATTCATTTTTGATGGCTAGTTTTGAATCTTTGTCAGGCAGTTCTTTGCTGTCTGATTCTTTTTCTCTTGCATCATAATTAACTTTTGTTAAATTTCCTTCAACTTCAGGAAAATCCAGCATATCCTTTGGTGAAATTGCTTTTTGTTTTAAAGAGTTATTCCCAGGATAGACCATGAGACCCTCTTCTTGCCTCGAAACATCTTGAACATTCAGCCTTGGCCTTACTTGTTTTCTATCAATTTTTTCAATCAGTGATGACACATGGCCCTTTACTGGTCCTTCATCTCTTGGTAGATTAGATATATTAAATAAACAGTCTTCATTTTTTACTGATTTCTCAAAACTCCTTACATCTTCCTTTCTTTTACTTTCATACATGCCTATGTCTTCACTTTGGGGGGAATTTGTTCTTTCTCTTCCAGGAGGTGCCTCAGGTTTACAAGAGCCCTTCTTTGTGTGGTTAGAAGACTCAAAATCATCACCCATTCTGCTGAGGTTACTGTCGATATAGTCCTGAACTACTGAGATTCCTTGATCAAGGCTTATATTTTTAGGCATACACACTGTTTCTGTGAGTTGAGTAACATCAGCCATTGAGTTGATATCACCATATTGACCATGTTTGTCAGATCTTTCCCTGGCTGTAAATATCAGTCTACTTGGGCTGTGCTTTGCAGCACCTTCCTGCTTATAAGGTTCTTCTAATTTTAACACAGGCACATGACTTTCACCATGGAAGGTGTCTATGCCTGACATGCTACGACCATTTTGGCAAGTTGATGTAAAATCAGAAATGGCTTCCTGACCTCCCTTTTTCTGATTCGACGCTAGCATACTCTCTTGATTAATGGGTACATCAAGCTCACTTTGCCTACCACTAAGCTTTTCTCTTTGCTCTCTCTCTGCTATTCTTTTCTCTAAAGCCACTGTGGCTAGCTCATACTTATCCTTTATGATGTTCTTCTTCTTTGAGCCTGGGACCGTATTCAGTGGTTGTTCCCTTAAACTAAACAGTGCTATTTTTGCTGAAGTGTTTCCTTTCATAGAGGAAGCATCATTTTTGGCTGCTCCTTTTTCAGTGTCTATACCTGGTTCTTTCTGGGATGGTATCCATTGATAATTTTTTGTACCAGCATCATTTGTAGCACTGTCTTTGATACGAGGAGTGTCCCTATTTTCCTGTCCGTTTCCCTTGTACACATCTTCATTCAATCCTTCCTTCCGTGGCTCATCCCTTCCTGCTGCGATGACATTCTCTTGCCAGTATTCACATTCTTCATTATTACCTTCATCTACATTCACATATCTTTGATTTTTGATGTAGTTATTTTGTCTTGCAGAAAATAAATGTTTAGGCGTTGTTTCCTTCCTGTTACTTTCTTTATTTTTGATAAGCCTTTCATCTGCCGTAAATATTCCTCCTGTATCAATTTTTTCTTTGTTCCTACTACCTGAAATAGTCAAGGCATCTTTTTGTGCAGTGTGCTTCTTTAATACAGCAGGAATATATTTTTCCTTTAGATCTACAGCATTGTTTTTCTCATTTAGTGCCTTGTTTGACGTTTCATCATGGTTCTGATTAGTATATTCATGGTTAACATTGTTTATTTTTGGCTTAGTCAATTGATGTTTTCTTTGCATTTCCTTTCTTCCCTTCTCTTTGTTTAGCTTCTGTTCTGCACTTGTAGGATGAGAGCCATGGACATCCACTGGCATGGTTTTAGTATTCAAATCTATTGGACTAGATTTCCGGTACAAATTTAAAGATGGGTATGTAACTTTAGCCAAAGGATTTGTTTTTGATTTTGAATGTATAAAGTCTCTATTCAAATCTTGCAGTAGACTAAGTCCCAAAAAGTCATCTGGCAATGCACTATTTATATGACCGCTGGATTGTGCGCTTTGCATGTCTGCAGTCTCAGGGCTCTTTGGATTCAAATTAGTTTTCTGAACAGCTGATGTGGTTTTAGCATCTCTAATTTCTGGACTTTTCTGAATATTTTTGGTGACATCGTTCTCAATTAGCGGAGACAACTTATTTTGCTCAGCTGCATCTAAAACTTTAAACTGTGGTGGGTTGTAAGTTGCCTTGACTCGTTTTCTATTGTCCTTAAGATTAAATAACAAACTTGACGCCTTGGATTTGTATCCTTCTCGTTTGATATCAGGTGATTGACAAATCTCATTCTCATGGATTGCTGGGATATCGAGGGCCCCAGGTGAGTGAAGAGACTGCAGTATCTCTGAGGTTCCTGTACCCTGCCTGGAGGGTATGACTGGTGTCAACAGTTGTGAAATACTGAATGGAGTTAAATTTAAGCAGGTTGCTTCTTCCACTGTCCTGACCTGAGTTGTATTTGGTATTGCACCCTCCTCTCCAGTGTTAGACCTTTCAGAGGCAGTTAAACTGATAAGTGGCTGGGCGACACCTTTTGCCCTGCTTCGACTTTTCCTCCAAGGAGCAGGAAGGTCCCCATCAGACTGACACCTCGGAAACGATTCGGACGAGGTCAACAGCACTTGTGTCTGAACAGTCTCATTCTGAATGTTTGTTTGTTTCTGGAAATTTTGCTCAGAATTTTTGTCCGGTACCGGCGGTACCGTTGTCAACGTTTGTGTTTTACATTGTGATAAATCAGATTTAGACTTATTTTGAGGTTCCAAAGGTGAGGTGCTTTGGCTTGTCTCTCTTTGATTTGGCTCTGGTACATGTAATCTGTTTGAATTGTTTAGTTGACTGTAAACTGGGGATTTATTCAATCCAGCTGGGCTATTGCATGGAAACATCTCCATGTGCTCCAGTCCATACCTATTCAAGTCTCCCCAGGACTGGAATGGGCTGAATTCACTGTGAAGAAAAAAGTTTTTGGAATTCAGTTTTCTCAGCTTAGTGGATTTGCTATGTTGATTTTTAGCTGATTTAGCTGATGAATTGTTCGTATCCTGGATCAATTTATTAACAGTTCCTTTTTCAGAGCGCTTACGATGACTCTTGACGTGTTCAGCAGTAAGTTGGTTTTGATAATCTGAAGATAGCTCTGTTTGGATGCTAAGCAGTGCTGATTTGTCCCATGAGTCGCCGTTTGTCATTTTTGTGTCAGTGTTTTTCTTAGCTACAAACGCAGCAAAAAGTGATGACATCTTTGACGTGGTTTTATTTATCTGCCAAGCTGTGTTGTACACTCCATTTGGACGGTGAGCTCCATGCTTTTTTGTTTTCTCTTCAGCTATTGGCTTGTGACAGTCAACTGGAGAAGGTAAAAGCTCTGAGTCATTGTAGATTGCCTCATCACCGATGCACAGACTCTTAAAGGCACGGTCTGTAAGGCTCATAACCTCTCGGTCTGCCTCATCCATAAAACTGTCCAGGTTCGAAGGGTGCTTCATGTTTGATTTACGGCTCACATGTTGTTTCTCTGTGCAGCTCATGATGAATGAATAATCCACGTACTTCAGTCTGATGTCCGCAACATCCTACATGGCCACCATAATTTAACTACCTCATGACATTCCTAAAGAAAAAAACAAACAGATATTTAGATGTAAAATTAACTCTCTTTACGCAAGTCTTCCTTTCTGAAGGATTAACCTGCTTATTTGTTAAACCAAAAGGTTAAAGTGCAGAAGTACATTTTAGAGAACTACACTAAGCCACACATAAACTATTTTTAGGTGCGCCTGGATGCCTATCTGCCTTTCCCAACACATAAGCCATGTGCAGCAGCATGACTACAAGCATGAAGATAAGCAATTCCCTTCCATGGGATCCACTAAAATAGCTCAGACTTCACATGAACCACAAGACCTGCCTGTTGTCAATGTATTGTTTCAGGTTATTATCCTGGTTCACACTTTAATTTTAGACACTGAACTAAAACCACAACAACAACACACACACACACACACACACACACACACATACACGCACACAAGAAAGGTATGGAACTCTATGACTTCTATGGTTTTCTAAAACCAAATTTTCACACTTCACCTAATTTAGACTTTTTTTTTTTTCTCTTAAAGCATTATATATTGCAAACAGAATAAAGTCACACCAGTACAATTCCAGGCAAAACACAAATATATTTTCTTAGAAGAGCAGAAATCCTCAAAGCTCATAGCTACAACTATAATTTTAAATGTTAGACATTATGAAACATGACCAAAGAAAGCAGCCAAGAGAATTTGGACGCCACAACTATTTTCCAGTGCTCATAATTTCATATCAACTTGCTGTCTGGATGACTTCCCTGCATCTGTTATTTACATGTAACCAAAAACTATGCTACTGAAACAAGACCTCAGTAACCTCCAGGAAAATATTGTTTTCTTTTGAATTTAGGACCTAAAAATTATAATTCACATTTGAATTATAATCATCAGTTCATAAATGGCACGATGTATCTTTGTATATATAACATGCACTCGATGTTTTAACCCTTAAGGGACCATATTTTGGTAACTTCCAAAAACTTTGTTTTTTTCGTATTGCATTGCATTATTATTTGTATTTATAAACATTTTTATGTTCAAATAAATGTGACTTTTCATTATTTTTGTTGTCTTAATATACTTACAGTATATATACACATTTTAATGAAAGTATCATCCTAAACAGATAAAGAATAATATCCATTTATAGGGCAGATTGAAATATCTAATTTTTTTTTTTTTTTTTTTACATTTTGTAACATATACATATTTACATAGTTGCCATTTTTATGTTGCAAATCAAGGTCAGTTAAGGTAACCATATATGGTTCTGCACTTGATAGTAAAAATACATCTTAAAAATAAAGTTAAAAGTGACTATTTAAACATAAAAAATATATATATACATGTGTGTGTGTGTGTGTATTTTGGTATAGATATATATATTTCCAAACCCCAGGAAAGTTACCAAAGTCTATATATGGTAGCTTTACTGATCTTGATATGCAACATAAAAATCAGATGTAAAAAAAAAAAAAAAAGATTTTAGAATTTTTACATGTATTTCAGTGAGTGTGGTAGAAAAGATTAAACAATCTTTAACGATAAAGAATAGATTTTTAATCTGTTAGCAAGTTTTTAACTTGAAACTAGTTGGAATCATTTGTGCTTTTGTATATAATAAAGTGCTACGTATGTTTTATAGTTTAGTATTCATCAGATAATAAAAAACAAAGGACTTTTCTTACCTATTGATTGGGTTTCCATTTCTCATGTTTCAGCAAATACATGGACCAAGGTTTCTAGAATCCAGAATCATTCAGAAATCCATACAGAGTTGGGCTGTTTAACAAAGTACAGCAGTCTTTTTAAAAGGATGTATAGTGAAAAGTAAGGTAGAAATCCTTGCGACAAAAAAAAAAACAAACAAAAAAAAACTTTAAATGGAAGTGAGCATATAAAGCAGAGCCTACCAGAATAACCGTAGTAGCTGAGCAAGGCTGAGCACAGTTGGAGTATGGGAAGAACTGGTGAGCACTCATCTGCTATTTTGGTATTGGGGCATAAGCGCCATTGCTGGCTGTTCCCTTATTACCTCTCTGCCCCCTAAAGAGATGCTATTCAGGAAGATCCAGAGCTGCCTTACTCTCACATGTGCTGTTGGGGTATAGGTGGCTGCAGCGAGTCTGGTTGTGTGACTCATTTGTCTCTTGCACACAGCCGAGTCAAATATAGCCACTTGCATCAACTGAGCAAGTGTCACACAATTTAAGTGTGGAATAAGTGGCAACAGGAATCTGATGTCCTTGAGAGGCTCGGTTTGGTTATCACCTACACTGCTTTTATGTAACTCTAGTTTTAATAAGCGAAAATTATTTTTAAGTAAAACATAACTTTAAAATTTAATTTTTTTTGTATAACTATGTCCAGAATCTCACTTTTCACACGTTAGTTATGACTTGTAGCTAAGTCTTCTCATATTTCACTACTGCACCATGCCATGCTCGTTATGCTGTCATGTTATTTATGCTGTTCTATTTCAAACACCATGTATTCTGTGCACTAGTGGCCTGAACCTCCTTCCGTCATATCCTCCATTGCTCGGCCAATCAGTCAGTCAGCAAGGCGTAGACAAGCAGAAGACGGCAAGGGCAGCGACGTTGCTGATCTGGCATGTTTAAACGTGCACTTTAAATTGATTCAATTATTAATTGATTTATGATTAATATTTCCCACCAGGGAAAAATCCACTTATAATATTTTAAACTCA
The DNA here is from genome assembly GCF_024256425.1 of Clarias gariepinus. Lineage (NCBI taxonomy): Eukaryota > Metazoa > Chordata > Actinopteri > Siluriformes > Clariidae > Clarias > Clarias gariepinus. Next base: position 5,704,934 of record NC_071113.1, read on the forward strand.
CACTCCATCTTGGGCCGTGTCAGCAGCTGGAATATCGAATAAATCTGGTGCTGTTTTACTATCTGCTAGGGCCTGGGTCACAGGCAGATCAGATGGAGTAAGGCAGATGGCTCTTAACCCTTAGCAACCGAGTCGACCAAATGGCTCTTGTGTCAAGTCTTATTCCAAGCAGGAAGGCAGGGCTATAATAGGACAACTGGTGCACTGCTGCATTCCCTCCTAGGAACTCAGTGGCCAAGGCAAGCCCAGTGTGTTTGAAGTGACGGACATCCACACATGGGCCAAGTGCAGTGCAGCAGGGCCCAAAAGACATCCTTTGCATGGGATCTACATGGAATCAGAAAACAGCAGACAAACACTTATGGCATGTACTGTACAGTGACACTATATTAACAAAATTTCTCCATATAGGGACTTCATAAAAATACAGATTGCATACTGATTGTTTAATGAAGAGAAAACAGAAGGAAATAGTATAATAAAAACGTACTAACAAAACTGGAATATTCGAAGAATAATGAATTTCACTGTGTAGTAATGTACTGTATATGCGACGAATAAAGGCTTTTACTCGAATAGAAATGTGTTAAAATAAATGATTAGGTAAATATAACAAATATAAAAATAACTTAAATAAAGTGTTCAGTTTTACCTTTAATTGTATAATCCATTCATTCAGCTATCAATCATCATTTATCATCTACATCACTTTTACTTTGCAGGGTTGCAGGGGCCAGGAGACTCTCACATTCACACTTCATACACCATGGGTAATTTGAAAATACCTACAGCCTGTACAGCACATGACAGTCTTTGGATAGTGTGGGGAGAAACCCACAAAGCACAGGGACAACATGCAAACTCCACACATGGACAAGCGGAGAGACTCAAACCCCCAGTGTTGGAGACACGGGGCTACAGGTGTGAGATTTTCTGAAAACCAAAACCTTTCAAGAAGATTAGCTTTCCCGCTAGATCATTATACACATATAGCAGAGGATCGTGTATACTATAGAGACCTGGAGGTTAAGAAACCAGTTAAGTAATCACATATGGCTATTTCAACACAGCAAGGATGACCCATGTGTTTATTAAATTCCTAAATTGTAGTACTATGAAGCAAGTGCAATGGTTGAGCAAAGGAGATTTCCCAATGCTGAACTGGAGTAGGGGTGCTAAAATCGATCTCCTGGTGATGAGAATAGGACTGGAGAATTATTATATATAGATGAGGAATTATTATTTTTTTTTAGATCAGTTGTCTCTCAACTGGCCAATCACAAAAACCGATACTATTGCAATGATGCACAATAGAGGAGTCGAGGGGCACGTCAACACTCCGTCGCCCATCTGCGAATATTATAAAGACTCTTTGAACGATTTCAAATTTGCAATAGCAAATTCTATTTTATGTAAGTCACCTCATGAGGAATTTAATTTAATTTCTTTGGATGAGCCCAGCGTATTCTGGGGACATGATGATATAGTAGCACCAATGCCTTGTACCTGCAGGTTGTGGGGGTTTGATTCTAAGTTTCTTGGGGTACTAGAGGCTCCAGGGTTCCTGTGAGCCTGCAATGGTAAATAAATGAACAATACATTCACAATACAGTACTGCTACATTTGCATCACATCTTACAAAACCACTGCTTTTGACAAGCCAAAACACCCTGTAGTTTAATGGCTGTAATCTGTAATAATGGTCCATAAATATCTTGATTATTATGTGTTAATGCTTTTGCACTTTACTTCCTTTTATCACACCTCCCTTCATCAGCCGCTCTATTTTAGGTGCTGCACTGGTGACTAGAGCTGAGCTTTGTGTTACTTCCAAAATACTGTGTGTCCAGCAGGAAGGTTACAGGGTTTAAGCCTTGTACAAGCATTAGACTTTAAATATTAAGTGATTTGGTTATTTTTATGTGTCGACTATGTTGGGGAAAGTTTCATTTTCAATGTCAAACAATATTATGTTTTAGTCAATATGACAACAACCCTGAAGAAGAAAATCCAAAGATTTCTATGCAACATTGCAAAATAAGAGAGCGAAAGACATGTTCCAACACACAACTTATTACAATGAATGCAAATTCCGCAAGTATCATAATTATTTATTTCCATTATTACAATTTTTTTTTTTTTTTTTGCTGCAATATTTATACAGTATATATGTTGCACATTTTGGTGCTGATGTTTCTTGGGACTTCATGCACATCTCTGGAGCATCCAGGTGAGATCATTCTGTAGCAGGAAAGTCAACAGGTAAATTATAGATGAACTTGTGATTAGGCAGTGCATGGGCAATTGGCATATCACCAGTGTTATATCAGGCAGGTCTTAAGTAACATTAATGTAATGAGATCTTGACCGCTTCACTCTGGGCAGAAGAAGCACATGTGGAGCTCAACAGGTCCAAGGAACAGACTGCCGGGAGTGTATCTTATATTCAATTATATTTTATATGAAAAGCATTTTTAACCATGGACATTATTACAAAGCTTTACAAAAAATACAAATTTATAAAATAATACAGAAATGAAAAAAATTATAACTGCGTACTATACAGTTAAAAATGCAAGTGTGTTACCAGGAACTTATGAGCCTTAGAGTTATTTTTGAATTAATTATACAGCTAGTTTTAACCTGAGTGTATTGAGGAACATTGGTCTTAAATGTTTAACTATGGAAAATTTACTGTAAATAAAGCATAAGAAGCAGAAGATAGTGCAGGCTCAGGGGTATCCAAGTATAAATCTAAACTCAGGGGTTGTGTGGAACCCAAGCGGCGCAAATACAAACCGGCAACACAGCATAGCTCAATGATGATAAAAAATATTTATATGTGCCTACAGTATGGAAGCCTTGTCAGTGTGTGTTAACAGGGAGGCTTCACACCTCAACCTGTGCATTTGGGTTTTCAGGTATGTCAGGTAGAATAAAAGTTATCATTACTTTTATAACGTGTAAATATTACCACTATCGGAATATTACAAAAATGTAAAATATTACAAAAATAATATACTTAAAATGAGCATATTATTATTATTGTTGGTCACAGAAAAACATACATGTGTGTCTGTGCTCCTTCTATGCCCTTTTTATAATTTTTGGCTCAGTCATTTGTGTATAGTGGGTTATAATGAAATAAAGTTCATCACATATTTTGTGCTAAAAAAAAGGATATGTCACTCTACAGTATACTGCACATTCCTTAACCATTGTATATGTTTATTAAAAAAAACAAAAAAACAAAAACAAATATTGGCTAAAATGCTCTGAGTTTTAAGGGTAACAGCTTCATTGTAGCTTCATACAATTTTCATCAGAGTAAAAATATGGTTTAAATTAACATTCAAAATAAATAAAATCATAGGATCATAAATCATCATTTATATTTCTTCGCTATGTCTCCGCGCTGTTTAAGTGCTGTGAAACCTGATACCTTTGTAAAGCCCTGTTACCCCGCCCCCAATGGCATGATCAGCATTTTTGGTGGAAAACAGATGCTGGGATTATAAACAGTGCCGAGTGAAAGCAGAAGGTCTCCGAGTCTGCCATGTTAATGTGATTGCAGAGCAGATGGAGACGTGAACATCATTCATTTCTTTAAATTAATCATGTGATAGTTGGCGACAAGCAGTACAATATGTTATTAATCCAAGATTTTAAGTCTCATGTTATGCAAATGATACAAGTAAACAGATTTGTCATTTGTTTAAAGTGAAATAGAAGAATAGATTGCAGGACTTTAGGTTTTCTTACTGCAAAAAAAAAAAAATCTGTTCTGGATGTTTAATAATCATTGTAAAAGTGACAGGGCTGATTGTGAAAAACAAAAAGTCCAAAAACTGATGATTCCCTGGTGTTTTCATCCACGAAAAAAAAAAATGAATTACCCACTGTGTGTGTGATAACCCCATCTAGGAGACCTGCAGTTTGCCCTGTTCAAAGTCATGATGGGGCCAGGGATAGCTCAGTGGTTAAGGCATCGGACTACGGTTTGTAAGATCCCAGGTTCAAACCCCACAACCACCAAGTTGCCACTGTTGGGCCCTTGAGCAAGGCCCTTAACCCTCAACTGCTCAGATGTATAATGAGATAAAAATGTAAGTCGCTCTGGATAAGAGCGTCTGCCAAATGCCTAAATGTAAATGTAAATGTAATGATAAACTTTCTCAAAAGTTGTTTGATTTGAGCATTGTCTGAAGCGCTTGACCTGTATCTGCATGATTTCATGGATCATGTTTTTGCCATATGGTTGGATGTGACTTGTTTGGATAAATGCATGAATGTGCAGCTGTTCCTGTTCACATGGCTGGTGAGAGGAGTTACTGTAGATACAGTTAGCGAGTGTTCTGCAAGACGAGCAAAGATTTTGAAAAAATTAAAAAAAGACTTGGAAAACAAGCAAGTCTTGGTTTATGAGTATCGAGTATCATGTATCACACATGCGCTTCTTGTTTTGAAGCCGAGCAACACATGATCACAACTGAGACAATGTTTTTTCTCTCATTTGCGCTGCGGAATTGTGGGAAATCGTCTGCCCTGCTGGGTCTAAGTGTGCTCCTACTGGTATAATCAACATCCGTGCACGCGTGTACTGTTTACCATAACACTGTGACCATGTGTGTGTGTAAAACATATTTTATTTTGTCTGTATGCTTGTGTGTACAGCACGCATGTAAAGCAAAAGCAAATCTCATTAGAGAAGTTAAAGATCAATTTTCTCTCTCTGCTCAATGGTTAGCCTGTTACAGTATGTGTGTCTGTGTGCATGTGCGCCATTGGTCACCGTGCCACACACACACACACACACACGCACGCACGCACGCACACACACACACACACAAACACACACACACACACACAACACACACACTTTCTCTTTGCTCTACAAAGATTTAATTCGTTTTAGTTTTATTTTACAGCAGTGATTCTGTTAGTGTGTCGCTCAATCGAGTGTCATTAGAGATTTCTTGTAATTTTTTCCGATAAAACAGTGGGAAGGGGCTCCTTACTTTAACTTCACACACACACACACACACACACACACACTTAATATCATTATATTGTTAATTATTTTTAGGTATTTGTTTTTTGGGGGGCTGTGGAACGAATAATTTGAGTTTCCATTATTTCTTATGGGAAAAAATCGTTTTGGTTTACGAGTGTTTTGGAATACGAGCCCGCTTCCAGAACAAATTATGCACGTAATCTAAGGTTTTACTGTACATGGTTTGATGCACTTTGGAGCTGATACATTATTGATTATTGATATGATACATAGCTGATATTTTTAAAACCTGTCTAGAGAAAGCTTAAATGTTAGGATGTGAAAAAATTTAAGACACGTTTGCGGTAGGGACTGCTGTAGCCTCTCATCATCAGGATCATCATCATTATCATCATCATCATCATCATCATCATCATCATCATTATCATCAGGCAAATGTAGAAGAACGTACTGGAATCGATAATGATGGCCAGAGTGACTGGCTGAATGGAAAGGAGAGAGTAATTAAATCAGTAAGGAGCAGCTTTATCATAACAGGGACTCACAGGGAGGGAAAAGGGAGGTGGAGGTAGCCCATGCTTGTGTGTGTGTGTGTGTGTGTGTGTGTGTGTGTGTGTGTGTGTGTGTGTGTGTGCAATGCATTTCAATATATTTTTTGCAATTATTTTTTTTCTAAAATATTCTTAAATATATTTTACATAAATACTTTTTTATTTTTTTTTAGTTTTGGTGATTACTGTTCACAGCTCATGAAAATCAAGAATCCAGTTTCTCAAAATATTAGAATATTTCATAAGATCAATCACAAAAAAAAAAACTAAGTGCATTTATTAACATATTACTTTTTAAAAGTTGGACATTTTTAAATTGGAAATTCTTTCTTGATTTTTCTAAATCTTACTGTATATAGGAAATACTCTAATATTTTGAGATACTGGATTTTTCATGAGCCACAAGTCATAATCACTAAAATGACAACAAAAAAGTATTTAAATATTTAACTTTACATTTAATGTAGAATATATGTGCGTTTCGTTATTTGAAGTAAATTACAAATAAATAAAAAAATAAAAAATAAATTGAATAAACAAATAAACAAATAAATAAATAAATAAATAGATGCACTGTAAATGTCTACCTGGATGGATGCTGAATATTATTTGCTAGGACTGATTTATTTATTTTTTCGTCCCAGTACAGCTGTGCTGGTGGATATATACTGTATTTTTTTCTAATCAACGTTCCTTAAATGGGAATAGGCACCGTGACCTGACCAGGGGAAAGTGACTCCTAAAAATAAATAATTAATTATAGGTTAAAGTTGGGACACAAATATTTTGGGGGTTTTGGTGGAATATGTCTTGAAGAAAAAATACTGACATCTGTACTGAAATCACTTATGGTATCTCCTGCTTTTGATTCCATCTTGAAAAAAGCCAACAAATTTGATTATTCATGTTTATACAATTCTCCAGCCAAGCATGTTACTACAGGTCATTAACCCCGAGGCCACTTGGAAATCACCCTTGAAGTGTAGGATTGTGTAAACAGGTTAAGCAAACTTCACACATCAAGTGTCACTCTTAAACAGACTTGGGTTTCAAAACAAAGGCAACAACAGATCTCAAAAGGGTTTTATATTCTTGCCTTCCATATTAGGTCAGGCTGGGTTGTCAAAAAGGAATCTATCCACAATATAAACTAATATAAATATTACATACGTTGACTTGAAAGCACCCTAACACCCCCCCCCCCCCCGCCACACACACACACACACACACACGCGAGTATGTCAAGCTAATGAAATCTGAGTATTACAGTACATACATTAAATCACATCTGCTTCACGACCACAGAACTGAGTAATCTTCTCTAAAAACTGGTACTAGCTGGTGACGCTGAGTTGTGTGTGCTGTGCATCAAGTTGTGCACATACTGTATGCATCAAGTCTTTTATTTGCTTACTGCGCTCAGAAAACTGGGTCGAAATCTAAAGCCACAGCATCAAAGATTTTTTATCTCTTCCTTTAATCTGAAAACTACAAAAGTACATGAACAGGAAATGGCTTCATTTCTCAAGAACGCACGCTTTAGAGAGACTTTTATTAAATGTGTTTAAATATGATCAACCTTTCAAGATATTCCCATGTCGTTACATTTATTTGCATTGTTGGTAAGTAATTAACCTCTTTTCTTTTCTTTTTTTTTTTTTTACCTTATTTTGTTTCTTGCAGAGCAAACAACTAAGCAGGTGCATTGTTGATCAAATTAGTGCATCCTGCATTAGGTATTTAAGATATATAATCTGGGTCTAGTCTAGTGTAAACTATAAGACTATAAACGCTAACTTCAGGAAGTAGAATTCTGTGATTCAAGCCGAGGTTCGATAGGGTGCAAATACTGTAGCTTTGCACCCTGATTGACACAAAATGCATCAAAGTATAGTATTGATAATTTTCTGTTCCTGGTAGTTACCAGAAATCTCCTATGGATCTTATTTGAATAATCAGGATTATGGGCGCACGTATATTTTTAATCTGAGCTTGATTTTGCTCTACAGCTGCAGACACTATTCGTGCAGTTTGTGCTGGAAACAGTCATATCTGGCAGTGACCCCAATGTTTAAAAACAGCTGCATAAGATGTGTTGGGTGGATTTATTGTCTTATTATATATGAAAAGAATAAAATGACACAAAGCAAGCCATTGTTAGAAAATCACAGACAAGCATGTTGATAATAAGTGACCTAGTATACCATGTAGACCACCATCGATTCCACTTGTACCTTATCTGCTCAACATAAACCAAATGATAAGACCTACATATGACAGTGAATCAATGATTTAGAATCTTAATTCATTAAACTTTTTAAACCTCATGATAAAACCTCTTAAACTCATTAATCTTTGTTAAAGATGTGGAATAGTTAGCTATGAACTAATATGTTTTAAGGTGAGTGACTGAATAATAAGTCCTAATGTCATCTGTCAACTGTTTGGATCTTTGATCGAAGAATCAGTAGAACCAAGAATAGTATAAATCTTTATCACTTAAACAGCATTTCCCCTTAACAATCAAGTCAACACATGATCTCAAATGTCCATGTAAGTGATTATCTGAAGTCTGTGATGAACAGTGCTGTACATTAATGTCAATTCTAAATGTCAATCATGTGCACTAAAGTTATCCAAGTTGTCACTTGTAGGTTTCTGCCAGGTTCTCTGTATTTCTCCCATCTAAAAACAAGCCAGAGGAGGACTGAGTATAAGAACTTGCCACTAGGCGTGAATGAGTGTGTAAATGGTATTTATCCCTGCAATAAACTAGTGTAGTATGGATCCCTGCCACACTGTTCAGGATAAAGTGCATCCTGAAGTGCATGAATAAACCAAAGTCACCCAGATGGACATTGCTGACAGAAAGTTTTTCACATTTTGTTATGTATCAAATTAATTTTAATCATTTTAAAAATCATTTTTTGCTCCATGATGGCAAAGTAAAAACAGATGTACAGTATATATTCTACTCCGAGTACTTGACTAAATTGCCTAATTGAAATTATTAAGAAATCTGCCCAGCAATGGATTATCTCCTCGTCCAGGGTGTACCTCGCCTTGTGCCTGAACCCATCTGGAATAGGTTCTACACCCTACATACTGGAAAAGTGATCTAGAAAATGAATGAATGAATGAATAAATAAATAATTAGGAAAAGTATACACCTGTCTGTATAAGGTAACACCATAAATGGTGCATGTCAGAGTGAAAACAAAGCCATGAGATTTAAAGTATTTGTAGACCCACAAAACACATAGATCTGGGGAAGGCTATTGAACAATCAACAGTCGTCACAGATCTGGCTACCCATCCAAACTGAGCAATCATGGACGAAGAGCCTTGGTCAGAGAGGTAACCAAGAACTCAAGGGTTACTATAAAGATTTGCAGAAGGACACCCATCACTGCATCATTCCATCAGTTGGGTAGAGTGGCTATGGTAGAGCGGTCAGAGAGAAGACATTTCTCTCCAAATGGTTGCCAAAAAACCCTTAAAGGACACTTAGACCATGAGAAGTTAAATCCTCTGCTCTGAGGACACAAATATTGAAAAATTTCCATCCATCCAGAAACCACTGTAGTCCAACTAGGGACCGTGAAGGCCAATGGTGACCACTGTGTTTATTCCTATCTTTTTGGACTGTGGTAGGACCTCAGGTCAACATTTACACACTTTGAGTAATTTGCGAACACCAATTAGCCTAATATGTATTTCTTTAGACTGTGGGAGGAAATCCTTAGTTTCCAGAGGAAACCCATCATGCACAGACCCCAAGACGGGAATCGAACCCGGACCCTGGAGGTGCAAGGTGACAGTGCTAAGCACTTCGCCGCTTTGCCACCAATTAAACAAATTAGAATTAGAAAATCAGAACTGGGCATCAAGTTTTTAAAATCATCCCTACAGTTAAACATGGTGGTGGCAGCATCATGCTGTGGGGATGAGTTTATAAAGGGAAAAATGAAAGCAGAAAAATAAAGAGCTATGCTGGGAAAACCTTCTCCAGAGTGCTGAGGATCCCTAAGGGTTATCATTTCAACATAACAATGATTTCACCATGACAGATTTAAACATTTGAAACCATTTTAAGATGTAAAAAAAAAAAGAATAAAAAGTGTCAAACTTAAAAAGGTTACCTTTCTTCAGCACTAACTAAATATATTATCATTAGTACAGATTAGGAAAAGGTGATGATATTGCGTCACTAGCCTAAATAAACCAGACACGAGTCAAAAGTGTGTAGCGGCACATAACAGAGATTCTTATCTCAGTCCTTAGCTCCACTCTACATAAAACCAAACTTCCTGTTTTCACCTTAAGCATGTTAATTTCTTGTCAATGTCTGTCTTGTAGTCGTACTCTTCATACAAATAAGAGCGGATGAGCCATCTCCAGTACAAGAACCAGGTAAGTAAAAACACATCAGTTGTCTGATATTCATTTCACTGATGTACAAAAAAACATGCATTTAACCATTCTCATCTGACAGGTTACATCATGTATAATTACAGAAATCTACAACACCTTCGGTTTGGTCCATAAGTTTCCTTAAAATGATTTATGTCTCTTAATTCTCCCCTAAGCCTCAGAAATAAAATATGCAGCAATTGGAATAGGAGTCGGTATATTTCTCTCTGTCTGCTTCCTCGCAATAAAGATCTACATGATTAAAAGACACATGCTGGACAATGAGCAATCAGGCAAGTTCATTACACACCATGAAGTGCATATTTAACATGTAACATACTATTATTCTCCAGTCTTATATTGAGATTTGTTGTTTGTTTTTTTAGAAGATTCAATAAGAGTGTTTTCACGGTAAACAGATATTCACTTTTTCTATTGCTTAAATATTAATATTTTGTGAAAGTTATTTTATTTATAGTATAAACACTATGGTATGAACCCTTTTTTTCCTGTTAGGAGTATTGATGCTGAAAACCGGACCTAATCACAGAAGCAAAACGTGGTCACAAGTGGAATGGATCAGATATGGAGCTATGGATCAGCACAGAGTTTTATGTGTTGTTGTTGTTTTTTTGTATATGACATACAGTATGTAATGCGTTTAAGGCTATTTCCCTATTTCTATAAAAAAAATGATATGCTTTTAATCCTTCTTAGATAGTCACTGCAACATATGCAGTTTATTAAAGGATTAAGAATGAAACAAGCTCCTTTCGAAATTAATTTTTTAACAAATGCAAATCATTTCCATACAGTGACTTTAATTTACACACAAGACACAAAAAAGTGTTTTAACTCCAGGGACATTTAATTTCTATAAAGGACCTAAAATTATTTTAAACCCTTAACATAATGTTATGAAAGTAATAAAACACCCCAGTATACAGCGGATCATTAGCTCATGTGTTTACTATTTAAAGTTTCTACACTTTTGAAAGCTGAAGAGAAGGCCACGTACAGTACAATGACTTTAAAATGATGTTAGCATTTACTGTAATATCATACTTTAACCATAAGAGGGCAGCCTACACTCTAAAATTTAGATCTTCTGCATATCAGCTTACTGTACACATAAGGCTTCTGGTGACCTATTTATAGATTGATAAAATTTTATCTGAGAAAGCGGTAAAAAACCTACCTGGTCCTACAGTATGTGAAAACGCTATTGCCTCTTAAACCTAATAACTGGTTGTGCCACTCTGCAATTAGGGTGATGGCCGGACATTCTCCTTCATGGTTTTCTGCAGAATTCATGGGTCCATGGCAAATTGTTCTGAGGCTGCAAAGCCCCAGACTATTACACACTAGAATGTTATTTTTATGAAATGCTGTGTTAGTTTTTTAGTTTTATGCACATATTACAACAATTATACAACAAAATATATATAATGATATTATCATATTATTGTCATAATATTATCATCAAAAATATAAATATATAACTTTTTTAAATTACTTATTAAATTTTGTAATTTTTTAAATTACATTATTATTTGTATATTATTTATGCACGGTTTTCTTTTCCTGATATATATATATATATATATATATATATATATATATATATATATATATATATATATATATATTCACTCTTTGTTGTATTGCATTCATTTGCTAAAATTAATTAAGTTTTTTCCCACATTAATGTACACACAGACCTCCATATTGACAGAAAAACACAGAATTGTTGACATTTTTGCAGATTTATTTAAAAAGAAAAACTGAAATATCACATGGGCCTAAGTATTAAGACCCTTTGCTGTGACACTTATATATTTAACTCGGGTGCTTTTCATTTCTTTTGATCATCCTTGAGATGGGTCTACACCTTCATTTGAGCCCAGCTGTGTTTGATTATACTGATTAGACTTGATTAGGAAAGCCACACACCTGTCTATATAAGACCTTACAGCTCACAATGCATGTCAGAGCAAATGAGAATCATGAGGTCAATGGAACTGTCTAAAGAGCTCAGAGACAGAATTGTGGCAAGGCACAGACGTTTGGGACGACCAGACTCTTCCTAGAGCTGGCTGTTTGGCCGAACTGAGCTATTGAGGGGGGAGGAGCCTTGGTAAAAGAGGTAAAGAAGAGCCCAAAGATCACTGTGGCTGAGCTCCAGAGATGCAGTCGGGAGATGGAAGAAAGTTGTAGAAAGTCAACCATTACTGCAGCCCTCCACCTGAAGGACTTCAAGATGGTGAGAAATAAGATTCTCTGGTCTGATGAGACCAAGATAGAACTTTTTGGCCTTAATTCTAAGTGGTATATGGAGAAAACCAGGCACTGCTCATCACCTGTTCAATACAGACCCAACAGTGAAGCATGGTGGTGGCAGCATCACGCTGTGAGGGTGTTTTTCAGCTGCAGGGACAGGATGACTGGTTGCAATCGAGGGAAAGATGAATGCGGCCAAGTACAAGGATATACTGGATGAAAAACCTTCTCCAGAGTGCTCAGGACCTCAGACTGGGCCAAAGGTTTACCTGCCAACAAGACAATGACCCTAAGCACACAGCTAAACAACCAAAGGAGTGGCTTTACAACAACTCTGTGACTGTTCTTAAATGGCCCAGCCAGATCCCTGACTTAAACCCAATTGAGCATCTCTGGAGAGACCTAAAAATAACTGTCCACCAACGTTTACCATGGAGAACTGAAAGGATCTGCAAGGAAAATATATATAGGCCTATACAGTATATATACAGTGGGTATGGATGTATTAACTATATAATATATATTAACGAATATATTAGCGTGTATAAATTTTTTGGCTGATTTATAGTTAAAGTTAAAAGTGCTACACAAAGTACATTTCAAATAAAACAAAATATCCTTATTTATGTTTTCTAGGGGGAGGGGGAGGGGTCAAGGTGGCTCAGGTGATAACAATATTGCCTCGTCTCCATTCTGTGTCTCCATTCGTCTTCCATCACGTTGGTAAAGGGTAATCTTGGCTCCAAAACATTTTTTTGTATTACTTTGCAAGTTTCAATCTGTCTTTTCTTCTCAGTGCTGATGAGTGGTTGGCATCCTGCGGTGTGGGCTTCAACAGGTCTCCTCCTGCAGGCTTGTTCAAACGGTTGATTGTGATAACTTCACCTTTGCCCTGTGGAGGTTGCTGGTGACGTCACTGACTGTTGGTTTTGTTTTGTTTTTTACAGCTCTCACAATGGGTTTTTTCATTTTTTAAAGTTGAAGTTTTCATTGGCCGACCTTTTGAATGTCCGGTGGCTAGTTTCTTTCATTTTTAAAAAAAATTCCAGTTTGTTCCAGTTCCACGCCACTAGTGTTTCTCTTTTTCTCAGGTTAAAAATGGCATGTTTTTCTCCCACAGAATGCTCTCTGGTAATCTTCTTGGCATTTTAAGAGGGAAAACCAATGATATAAACTAAAGCTGCCATTTAGAGCTGTTAACTGTTACACAATCTGACTGACAGGACACACCTGGGCAACATGTCAGTCAATATTTATAATCATTTTTTAAAAATGGGTGGGTTTAAACAAATGGTGTTTTTTTTTACCACATCTGGGTGAGAATATTTAGAAATAAAAGCTGAAGCTCTGGTCCATTGTCTCGTATTTATCTTTTCCTCTCAAACCAAAATGTCTTTAGTAAAGGGAAAAACTAAATAATTGACCTTGCTGTTCCAATATTTTCTGAGGTGACAGTATTTCCACTATCTCACAGAAATCAAAAGAGTCCCAGGGGCCATAAATACACCATGTACTATGAATGAGGTCATTTTCAGGATGTATTTATGGCGTTTTCACTGACGTAAAAATCTATAGGGAGGCAGAACCATATTTCATTTTAGCAATTGAACCTTAAACATCTGGATATATTCTGAATTATTTGCAAAGGTGTAAGACATAGAGACAGGTTAGACACAGGTCTGGGATAAAATACGTAAATGAAAAGAAAATGAAATGTAAAATAAATAAAAGAAAAATAACTTCAATATAACTATTGTAGCCCTTCTAAAACAGCATTTTGCTTGTCCCTGCTTAATATTTTACATTTTAAAAACTTTATTTTTTTTCCACACATAATCTATGACAGCTTTACAATTTAAGGTTCTACAGCATTTATTGACCCCATCTTTATTTACTTTCATGCCTCATCTCCAATCTTCATTTCCTAAAGAAAGTGGTAAGTTTTTCTAATGTGGTGATATTTAAAATCAAGGTTAAAAAGTATATATTGAGTAAATCATTAGAATGTCCTCATGCCATGCTAGTCAATCATACTTTGTGTAGGATAATTTTATGCTAGCACGGTGGCTGAGTGGTTCGCACTGTGGCCTCGAACCTCCAGGATCCGGGTTCAATTTCTTCCTCCGGTCTGTGTGCATAAAGTTTGCAAGTTCTCCCTGTGCTTGGTGAGTTTTCTCCCACAGTCCAAGCACATGCAAATTAGACTTGTCAGCATTCACAAAGGGTCTGTGTGCCTGTAATGGAGTGGCACCCTGTCCAGGGTGTACCCCACCTCATGCCCTGGGATATCTCCTGAGATAGGCTCCAGGCCCACCGCAACCTTGTATACAAGATAAAGTGGTATAAATAATGAATAACTGCCTGAAAACTCTTTTGCTTAAAAAAAAACCATAAGCCTGTTACTTGTTTTTTTTTTAATACTGATTTTTAACTGAGGTTTAAAATAAAATGCAGCCACTGTCAGCAAATAACTTTTGTAAAAGGAGATTGTTGTCTGAAATGTGTTAATATTTATTTTTAGTGTGCATAAAAATTTAACAAAATGGAAATAAAACTAAGGAAACACAGACATGAGGGCTTCCTTGAGATGTAAAGCAACCAATCACCTCACCGTCAACAAACCTAAGTGATCAATGAGAGTGAGGAAGACAGCATCCAAACATACCAGTTCACCATAATACTCTACGTCCATGAGTCCCCCAGATCTGCTCCTTTACCTATGGCAAATCTATTTATAAAAATGCTTGGCTAAATAAATAGGTTTTTAGCCTGGACTTAAACACTGAGACTGTGTTTGAGTCCCGAACACTATTTGGAAGACTATTCCATAATTTTGGGGCTTTGTAAGAAAAAACTCTGCCCCCAGCTGTAGTTTTAATAATACCCGGTACTGACAAGCAGCCTGCATCCTTTGATCGAAGTAGGCGTGGCGGATCGTAAGACACTAGCAGTTCGCTCAGATACTGTGGTGCGAGACCATTTAATGCTTTATAT
The DNA here is from genome assembly GCF_024256425.1 of Clarias gariepinus. Classification (NCBI taxonomy): domain Eukaryota; kingdom Metazoa; phylum Chordata; class Actinopteri; order Siluriformes; family Clariidae; genus Clarias; species Clarias gariepinus. Next base: position 5,720,186 of record NC_071113.1, read on the forward strand.
GTCAAGAGTAGTATTTTAAAATTAATGCGAAATTTCACAGGGAGCCAATGAAGTGAAGATAAGATAGGGGTGATGTGCTCGTATCTTCTGGTTCTAGTGAGGACTCTCGCTGCTGCATTCTGGACTATCTAAAGCTTGTTTATGCACCTAGTTGAACAATCAGATAGTAAGGCATTACAATAGTCCAACCTAGAGGTAATAAAAGCATGAACTAGTTTTTCTGCATCGTTTAGCAACAATATATTTCTTATCTTGGCAATACTTCTGAGGTAAAAGAATGCTATCCTGGTAATATTATCTACATGAGCTTCAAATGAAAGGCTGGAATCAATAATTACACCAAGGTCTTTCACTGTTGCATTTGATGGAACAGAAAGGCCATCTAAAGTTACGGTGTGATCTAAAACTTTACTCCTAGCTGTATGCGGTCCTATGACTAAAACTTCTGTCTTATCCGGATTTAGCAGAAGGAAGTTAATTAGCATCCAATTTCTTATGTCCTGCACACATTGCTCAATTTTAGTAAGCTGTTTTTTCTCATCAGGTTTTGCTGAGACATATAACTGTGTATCGTCAGCATAACAATGAAAACTAATACCATGCTTACGGATTATGTTGCCCAGAGGGAGCATGTAAAGGGAAAAAAGCAATGGACCTAAAACTGAACCCTGCGGAACGCCAAACTCCACTAGAGAACATGCAGAATAATTACCATTTAAGTCTACATACTGATAACGATGGGTCAGATAGGATCTGAGCCAGGAGAGGGCTGTACCCTTAATTCCTACTACATTTTCTAATCTGTGAAGAAGAATAGCGTGATCAACGGTGTCAAAAGCTGCACTGAGGTCAAGTAATACAAGCATAGTTACACAACCCTGATCAGAGGCCAATAGGATGTCATTTACTACTTTAACGAGTGCTGTCTCTGTACTGTGATGAGGCCTAAATCCTGACTGATACAGTTCATGTATGCCATTTCTATGTAGATATCTTTTCCAGAATCTTAGAGATAAAGGGGAGGTTTGATATTGGCCTGAAATTGGACAGCTGACAGGGGTCGAGGTCAGGTTTCTTAATTATTGGTTTGATAACTGCTAATTTAAAATATTTTGGAACATAACCAATGCTGAGTGAAGAATTAATTATTCTCAACAGGGGTTCTGTTATTGCTGGTACTATCTGTTTAAGAAAATGTGTCGGTACAGGATCTAATATACAGGTTGATGAATTTGCAGAAGAGATGAGTGAAATTAGTTCATTCTCTTCAAGGGGAGTAAAGTATTCTAGGTTCTGGTCTGACATGGCTAGATTAACATCTGCATCAATTACATTGTTCGGTTTCAAAACCTTAATTTTATGCCTAATATTTACAATTTTATTATTAAAACGTTCATGAAGTCCTCACTATTGCATGATGTTGTTGTGGAGATTTCTGCAGTGGTCTTATTTCTGGTTAATTTGGCTATTAAATATTTGGGTATTAAATAAAAATCTAGGATTTTTAGGGTAAATATTGCCAGGAGCTGTGTCACTGATTACCAACAGTCTTAACTTTCACTGTATGCTACAAGATCTGGAGGTCACAGCGTGATGGTCACTGACAGCAGCAGCAAAGCTGAACTGAGCTTCAACTCTATTCCTGGACTGCTCTCCAAAACCAAAAGTAAGGTAGGCTTTAACTAAACTGCCATGCAAGAGAAAGTCATTGAGGGTTAGTGAGGGCAATCTGTGTGTGCCAAACGTGTGTGTGTGTGTGTGTGTGGTGTGTGTGGGAGAGAGAGAGAGAGAGAAAGAGAGAGAGAGAGAGAGAGAGAGCTGCCTGTGTTTGAGCAATAGGAGGAGGAGCGAGGGTGTACACCAAGAAGAAACAGAACATGCCCTGACTCAGGTTTCAGAGTGAAAAAAGGGAGAAAAGAAAAGAGACTGGACGAGGCGCCTTTCTGTGGCAACGCTGAACTTTTTTATGGAGCCAGTCAGACTGGAGAATGAAGATCTGTGCAGGGTTAACAGTTTTCCTGACTAGCATTTTCTTCAGAGGTAAGTAAATTCTGATAAATAAAAAAATATATACACTTGTGCTAGAGTTTGTAATGAATTTAATGTTTTAATAGCATTAAATGGGCCACTAAATGTTAAATGGGCCCCTACTGAATTAACTAAATATTCTGTGTTTTAGTTTGGTCCTCTAGATCTGTCTGAAGCTGTTTAATTTAAACCTCACTGAAACTCATGAGACTTTAAATATGAACTTTTTTTTAAATACTTCTAAGTTGGCACTGCAGAACTTATTCATATAAACTTTGCAAAAACATGAACAGCTCCGCAGAAAGACTTTCCTGAAGCAGAAAGTGACTCTCTTGCTGTTGACTTTATTGTGGCTTGTGACTCCTCCCTAACCAGAATACTGTATTTACCACACTGTAACACACACGCTCAAGCCAAATTCATACTGGTGTAGGTGTATGTAACCATAATACCTGTTGCTATTAATGGAATCAGAGCATTAGGGCATTTTCAGGATCCTGTGTTTACTTCTTTGACTTAAAAAAAGAAAGTGCCCAGAGTCTGCGGAAAAATTTAAAATAGTTTTTAAATAGAAAAGCCAGATGTCTGAGCACAAAACAGTAGGCAGCCATGACAGGGTGAATGAAACTATTACTTATTTATAATGTTCATGTATGTCTGATGTCCAAGACAAAAAAAAATTTTATATGATCCACCAGTTTGTGTTCATATTTGATATTTTAGAGCATTAAAATGATTTTTCTAGGACAGGAAAGTCCTAGAAAATGATGATGAATGCTGGAGTAAAAAAAAAACAAAAAAAAAACGGATGCTTGGTCGTTGTTTTTTTTTTCTTGTTGTTATTTTTTTTTTTTTTTTGCATTATTCAGTTAATATTGTTATAAACTACAGTATATCCACTGAAATGTTGAGATTTTTTAAAAGGTTATCAAAGTAAATGTGATTTATGGTGTTAATATCAAATACTGGCATATGGTCTGAAAAGTATATAAAAAAGTATTTATTTTTGTTACTGTAATTGTCAAAAATAAATGTATTATATACTCATGAACAATGAACATTTAGCTCTCCTGGGAATAAAATATTTTCTTACATTGAATACCCAACCACACACACACACACACATCATTTCAATTTACAGGCATTTTTTCATTTTCTACTTGTTTCCTCCACTTTAATTTAGCTATTTTCTAACCTAGCTAAACTTTTCCATATCTCCAGATGTTTGCACAGCCATTAATGCCACAGTCACTCCATCTCCGTTCCTGGTGGCTGTTGAGGGTGAAAACGCCACTCTTTCATGTCAGGTGAACCAGCAGCACAAATCAGACACGGCTCTTGCGCTACGCTGGATTTTCCATCCCGCGTCTGGAGGAGACGAGCAGCTCCTTGCCAAAGTGAACACGAGGAAGGCCAAATTCTATGGAAACTACAGCAAGAGTTTCCCCACTCCTAAGATCAAGTTAATAGTAGTGAAGCAGGGCAAGATCTACAACCTCTTGATCATCAACATTACTAGATATGACAGAGGCTTGTACAGCTGCAAAGTGCAGGAGTTTAAGAAGCATCAGGAAAGATGGAAATCGTCAGCCAACTTCACAACAGCTACGGAACTTAAAGGTAAGAGTCTGGAGTTAGTTTTAATTATTTTGCATACACTTTTTGACCAAACTGACTTACAAGTGAGAATGCCCTGATCCTGAAGGTGACAAAGGACCTGCTCAAGAACCTGGCAAGTCTTATAGTTTGAATTTGATGCTTGTTCAGTCAATTTGAAATGAACCTTAGTGTGTTTTAACCCATAGTGTAGTTTTTTTAAAAAGCAAAACAATCACAGTCTGGTATGTTGCTCATGCTGGGACAAGATGATCTCCAAAGGTGAGATGAGGATCTACCCAGCAGTCAGAGTGTCTACAGTAAACGGTGGCAATGGCAGCGGTGGCTAAGAGGGGCACAGAGGTGGCTTAGGGAAGGGGAAAATGGCTCAGACGTTAAGGCACAGAGTTACTGATCAGAAGGTCAATGGTTTGACCCCAGCTCTGCTAGGTTTTTTGGCCCTTGAGCAAGGCCCTTAACCCTATCTGCTCCTGGGGAGCTGTGTCATGGCTGACTCTGATTGACTATGATTTGACCCCAGTTACACTGGGATATGTGACGAAAGAATTTTAATGTGCAGTAATGTATATTTCACAAATAAAACCTTAACTTAATGAGATTGTCTCAATCTGCTTTGATGAAAAATATAATCTTCAATGAAAAAGTGAATTGACCCAATTGTATATATCGGGTATTTGTAGATATGAGACACTAAATGGTTTGGGTTCTTAATCCTTTAGTGATTTTTGTGATTGCTATACACTTTGGACACCCTTTCTAATTCCATGGTCTTTCCTGATTTTTACTTCTTTCTACATTGGTCTTGGTCTTGTTTCTTGGGATGGTCTTTATGAGAGCCAGTTTCAAGTGAAGGAATGTTTCCACTATATATAAACAAAATATATAGTTTAGACTGTCTGAGAGAGAGGCATAAGGCTTTTAAGTCTAAGTTTCCCTATATTCAATTCAAAAACTTGGAAGCCACAAAAACAGTGAAATCTGCCTATATGTGTACTGTATTAAAGGCACAGCATGAAAAGGTGCTGTGAATGTTATAGACTAAACATGCGCCAAAAAACTACTTGTTTTACTCTCGTTAACAATGTTTAAGAAGACTGAACGAACAATGGTGCAATGGTGTACCATACGTCCATGACCTTACATACATAACTGGGTTGGATGTTTGTAATTAAAGAGTCAAATAAAAAAGTGATCTGATCCTGAGTGAGCTGAAGTAGTGTCAAGAAGTTGTAAGAAGTTTGGTGAGGATTTTTTTTTTTTTTTTTTTTTTTTCATGTGTGTGTGTGAGTTTGCTGTGGTATAGAGGATGTGGTTGGGATTTAAGTACATAGTAGCAGAGAGGGTGTAGGAAAGCCCAATAATGTTAGTGGGCAGGGTAACAACACGAGGGGGCGTTCTGTGGAAGAAACCCAGGAAGCAAAGTTAGACCCATCAAAGTTAGACCCTGAATCATCTACACAATATCTATTTTTGAGGTCTACATTTTTGGTTGTACAAGCAAAAAACACCAAGAGCATTTGTGGGCTGGATAACAACACATTGTTGAGAAGGGTTTTAGTGGAAGAATTACCCTAAATTTGTACCTCTAGTACTTTATCCTGTATACGGGGTCATCAGGGGCCTGGAGCCCAGGAAGGGATGCCAATCCATCACACAAAGACATGCTTATACACACACAACTGGCAATTTGGGATTGCCAGTTAGCCTAACCTCCATGTCTTTGTACTGTGGGAGGAAACCAGAGTTGAAATGCGGGAATCAAACCTGGATCCTGGAGGCCTTAAGGCAAAATGCAGAATCAGTGGACAGACTAATAGATCCATCAGCAGTCCACACTACAGAACACTGCTGTATACGTCATACATGACAGAACCAAACGACTACAGAAATCTCCTGAGTTTATTATACAGTAGTTGCCTGTTGTTGATGCAGGATATTGAAGCTTCCTCCTTACTGGTAGAAAACCGCTACTGTATGTACAGATGTACATTTAGTTTCCTCCACCATGCCCATGAATGCAAGGCTTTTTTGCTTAAAACTGAATCTTGAACAATATTTGTAAATAGTAAGGACACCTGAACAGTACTAATAGTGATGGAGGTGGTTGTGTTTTTGGCCAATCCCAGGAATATTTGTGCACAATAAATTGACAGTCATCTTTGCAGAGTATAAATCAAATACTCCCGCTTATGGTGCAGGTTATACTTCAGACAGATACCTAAGTACTGAAAAAGTTGATAAAATTCTGTCCAGCCATCAATGTATGACGTTCCCACAGTCTGATGCATGCACAGAACGCTGTGAAAACTTTTGTTTTTTAATCTGGCACATAACTTCTCATAACTTCACTTCTACTTAACATCTTGATTTAATTCCTGGCATACAGTAGGTTAAACTTCAGTCAAAAACCTGAGTACTGCAAAAGATTCCTTAAATTCTGTCCAGCCAGTTTTGTGTGATGCTGTGACAAAATTTGGCTAAACTGAAAAACTAAATATTTTTTATATCATTAAAAGAGTGAGTACAGACAAAACCTTGCTTTTAGTTATATACAGTAGAAGATGAACATGAAGTATATGCGTAAACATAACAAAATATGTTTTCAAATAGGTTTTAAATTTTTACAAAAACATTTTTTTAAATTTGTTTTGTTGTAATTTTCTATTTAGAAATTAAATTTGGTTGGATTAAAGATATTTTCAATTGTCGAAATGCAATTTTGCAGTGCAGTGCTATACTGTAATATGTAAAAAAATTTTGGTAAGACACAGGTGGTAACCCTTACTTTAACTATCTACTGTATTTGAGTAGCACTGTCTTTGTGTCCCCGATACACTGCAGTGAAACAACGCAGTGCACATAACCTGGAGAATAAAGTGATCATCTAACATCTAAATAGTGAAAATCTAAACTTATTTAAATCCTAAAGAGGGAAAGGGTTGCTCTGATGTACACACACCCACACACACACACACACACATAGACAGAGTGCTGCTGACACTAGACTGTGGGGTGAATGTACAGTAGGCACTTTCCCTGATACTGCATGATACTGCACTGATCTCAGGGATTAATAGACACAAATGCAGTGTAGACAATAAAACCTCCTCTGTTCACCATAATTAATTAATAAAACACAGAATTGAGTTTGAAAAATAACAGAAACAAATCAAACACAATTAAATAGCTGCTATCTGGCTATGACTAGCAAAATGCGATACTAATTCCATAATGAATATACACTTAATCATTATTCAGTTACTAACTTATTTATTTAAATTATAATGCATTACTGAATAATATTTTACATCTAAATGTACATCTAAAAAAAAAAAATCTAAAACCACCTTACACATTACTCATTTGCCCTTTTATTGATTATATTAGACTTCCTCTTTTTTGATTGGCCAGACTGTCAATATTACTGACTGTGTACTGTTACAGCGGTGTCAGTGCAGCCGTGATTTTACAGAACCTCAGGAATATCATATGTGACCCATTACATTAAATCACATATTAAGTCACATTTTTGTTGATTCGACTTCCGGTGTGTATATTTTCAGGTTCCTGGGTCGATTAGTAGATTTAAATGTCAGGTTTATAACTATATCATGTTTGCTGCTGAGATATGGCCAATCTCCCTCATGAACAGTTAAACATCATTCTGTCAATAAATGTATGTGCAAGATTGTGTACAGTACCACAGTGCAATATACTGTATAATACCACAGATTTCAGATATTTACATAATTTATTTAAAAGTATCTTAAACCCTACCCCATTAGATGTCAACCCCCTTTTTTTTGTGTCGTGCTGTTTTGTCTTGTCATTAGTTTTTTGTTCTGGAAGCTTGGTCACTAAAACAAATCCCTTGTACGTACAAGCGTACTTGGCAATAAAACTCCTTCTGATTCTGATTCTAAGTTTTTATACAAGAGAGGATCTGAATTTAAATGAGGATATAGTAAAGACAAAGGTAAGCCTCAGCCTCAGGAGGTGCCTGCAACATTAAAAATTGGTTTTATAAAGAAAAAAGTCTATCACAGTCTACCCAGCTTAAAAAGTTTTCACTGAAGAGCTTTAATCCTTAAAACTCAAGTGGCACAGATATCCACCGGCAATACCGCGTTGAGCTATAATGATTTTAAAAATAAAATGCTACTATGGAAGCCTTTACATTGTGTGTTAATGGCAAAGCTTTAGATTTCAAACTGTATATTTGGGTTTTTGATGATGTCTTAAAAATGTAGAACTCTCAAAAGAAGCATATTATTATTATTATTATTATTATTATTATTATTATTATTATTATTATTATTATTATTATTTTGGTCATAGAGACAACCAAAAAAAACAACAATTAAACATGTGATTATTTTTATCTGTGCTATTTATTTGCCTATAGGACCATTTTTTTTGTTGCCTGTTTTGTGCTGAAAATCATGTCATTCTACTGTACTGTATACTAAACAATCCTAAGCCCTATATATGTTTATATGTTATATTTATATGTTTTTAAAAACACCAAAAAATAATGGCTAAAATGCTTTGAGCTTTAAGAGCTACATTAATGTTTGGATTAAAACTTTTTTAATTCTGTTAAAGGATGAGGAAGATACGTGTTTTTTTTTTTTTTTACTTTTAAAAATGGTGATACTTTAAAAAATTTTTTATAAATTTGACTTGTTGCACTCTGAGTATTGACGAACCTACTGTATGTGATTAAATAACTGACTTGATATGATGGATCACAAATTATAAAAAATACTTAAGATGATTTATGTAAACTACAAATACTTTAGGTGTTTTCTTAAAAATCTATGAATGTAAATTTTAGTTGTTCTTTCTCATGTAGTTTTGTATTGAATTATGCACCAATTATCCATTAAAAGACAGATTCATACTGTCTGTTTACCGAAGCTCTGAATTACATATTTTTTTGCACTTACAACTACAAAGTGGGCCAGAGCCCATGGATGTTTCCATGTTTATCAGTTGCTGTCAGTTAACTGTGATGAATGATGTATATACTGTATTTCTTCCCAGTGACCGACAATGACTCAACAAGCAAATACATACATATTTTAAATCATCTTGAAGCAAATGCCAGCACAGCATGACTTATTTAAAGTGTTTATTAAACAGTGATACTGTACTGTTTCATGGACATTTTCTTTGACTTTTCCCAGTCCGATGTCACAAATTACAACCTTTATTTGAATGCAGCATTATTCTCCTTTAAAAAAAAAAAAAATGATGCAGCTGCATTTACTGATGCGCTTTGAGAGAGACTCTGTCTTACAGAGTGACTTTTGGCATCTCCTTTTTGTTTCCAGACTTCATACTGAATGAATGCTGTGGTAGACCGTTTAGTATCTTGGTCTCATTTCATGCAAATATGTGCTGTGTGACTGAAGAGAAAGAGTCTCTATTCATTTTCCCATTCTGTCACGCATAAATTAAAACCCAAAATAAGTGTATTATTAAGCAGGCCATGAATAGTGACATACATAACAAAAAATGTACCATGGCTTATGATCTCCGTTTTAAGAGAAAGTGCACTGCTCTTTTACATAGTCATTGCTGCATTCAATAATATATCCCTCATACATTATTTAAAAACAAATGACATAAAACGCAACATTAGATGCTGATTTGATACAGTGGGAATAGTGTCAATAGAGGTTATGGGAAGACAGGATGAATTTAATGTGTTTAAAAAGAATTTTAAATTGTATAATGTTGGATTTCAGGCAAATGAGGTCCGAACAAAATGCTACAGTTGGATGTTTGCACACTAATTGGCTTAATTGAATATTGATTGTCAAAGTAAACATGAAATTATTAAGGATACTTTTATAATAATATCAAATATTAAAGTGAAGTATTAATTAACTCATTAATAATAATAATAATAAATGATTAATAATCATAATAATAATAATAATAATAATAATAATAATAATAATTATTATTATTATTATTATTATTTATTAATAGTAGTAAATAAATAATGAAGTTATTTCTGAAGTGCATTCTACTTGTTATTTTTATTTCTTTTTTTTTGTAAACTGGTTAATCAGCTTATATTATTACTCACTCACACACTCACCTTCTATACCGCTTTATCCTATATTCAGGGTCGCGGGGGTATGAAGCCTATTCCAGGAGGCTTAGTGGACAAGGCAGGGTACACCCTGGACAGGGTGCCAATCCACCGCAGGGCATATTTTATTACTGTTTAGGTTTATTCTAGTATTAATTATGTAAGGAATAAAACACTCAATCAATCACAATATTAATGGAAAATAATTAAATCGAGGATTTGGCCCAATGCACAGCAATGTTACCTCCCAAAAAGGAGAACATATCCCAGAATATCCCAAATTATTTTTTTTCTCTTATAATAACAATAGTTTAAGAAATATTTAGCAACAAAATGTCATACGATTTATTAAGTTGTAATTCAGTTACATTTATTGTTATGAAATGTCCATGGTTTATATAATAACTTTCTGCTATAAACACAAAAAAAATCTGATTTTATCCCATAAATTATAATGCGAATCATGTATAGCATAGCATTCACTATGCCAATTTCTGCTATAATATTAATATCAGCTATAATATTAAAACACAAAAGCCCAATATTGTAAAAGTCCCTCTTGAGAGCATGGACCTAACAAGACCTCTGTTGGTGAGCTGTGGTGTTTGGTGCATTCTATCAGTGCTTTATCAGATTTGGAGGCCAGATCAACAACCTTGAACTCTTTCTTGGGAAGCACCGTCTGCAGCAGGCTGTGATGCAGAGTGCTCTGGTACCTTTCTATCAATTCAGTGCTGCATTGGCTTTTCTATGGGGTTGGACTGGATGGGACACCCTTTGGTCCCTGCATGCATGGGTGAGCCTTGGGTTCCCATGATCCTGTAACCAGTTTACTGGTATATAATTGCTAATCAATGTTATTCAATTCACCTGGCAGTGGTGTCAGTCTGGTGTTGAAGAAGTAGAAGAAGTGTACTGCTGTTATATACAGTATTTTTGTATTTATTTGGTATGAGCTGTTTAACACCGCTAGTACTATTGGTAGCAATGTTTACTAAAATTGTAACATTGCTGCCATTATTGTATATTTTATAACAAAGGGTTCAAACCACTAATAATTCAAACAAATCTAAAGCACATTTTAGAACATGATTTATGCTTGTATTATTGTACATTCTATAGAATTGATTCAACAGCGGGGTCATTGCTAAATGGTAAACAGCACATGAGACTGAACTGGCCATACATCAAAGTTTCAGCTTTCTCCCCATTGATGGTGTCAAGCCATCAATGGGGCAGGCTAACCTTGTTATCAGCTGCTGACAGGGCTTAGGAGTATTTCGGAGTCTTCCAGTGGGAGTCGACCATGACAAGCTGCTCGGCCAAGAACGAACGCATCCATAGGAAGGGATAGCCTTCACACGGGCATCTTAGGCACAGGAGCCTGTAATTAACTTAACCACGAGTGCCATGCAATTACCAGGTCTATGGAGCCGCAGTGATGAGTGTACATTTCTCCCTGTTCTTTCTGCAGTGCACTTCCTTCCATCAACCAATGCCAAGGATGGGCTTTGGAGCCTGTTTGAAGGTAAGCCACAGGATTTATTCTTACCCATCCTGTCCTGGACAAAAATAGTGCAGCGCTCCAAATAATATAACACCCATTGAGGTGGACGAAGTTTCTCTTTTGAAACCTGAGAATGTAAATTTTACTCTTTCTCCCCACAGTACTCTAGTTTCAATGCTATGTGAAACTCTTGTGGTCATTGAAAAGTCTCAAGCTACGGTTCATGTTCAAGTTCACTGTGTGTGTGTTTCAGATGTATATCTATGTGCGGTGCTGATTTGCTGTGTTGGGCTTCTGTGCATGTGTATGTTTACCGTGGCTGTAGGCTGCCAGTATGTGCGAAAGAAGAGGCATTTAAAAGGTACAAGCTATTTTTTATTTACAATGTGTATAAATATAAGATGGGATAAAATGGAGAGACAAGAAAAGTCTGAAGTTTGGAAAGTTCAGTTTGAAGTTTTAGGTTTTAGTAAAGTTTAACCTTTTATTCACTTTTTTTAGCTGTACAATCATGGGATTTTAAAACTGCACCTGTGCTTTGTGTTAATACGGTTTACTTTTCCTGAACAGGTTAGCCATAAATACATTAGAACTCTAGTCAATTGGGATATAATGGAAATTAAAATATAAAATCATTTTGACAGTCCATGAAAGTCCTACCATAACTACTCTTACTATAGCTCCTATACCGATACTAGTGAAATAATGATGATATATACATATACAGTACATAAGAAGCCTTTGACTGAATAATTACTGCAGGGATTAATACATTTCAGCTGGCAACACATCTTTAAAGCCCATTGCAGTAAGAAGTTTCTCTTTTCTTAAGTAACCATGTCAGAAGATATATCGTCTCGGGTTACTTTGCTGTAACCCTGTTCCCTGAAAAGGCGGGAACGAGATGCTGCGTGAAAACGCTATGGGAACATCTTGTCATGTTGCCGGTTGTGAAGCATGTGTGTACCAAACACGCCAAATTTTTGGCTTTTATAACCTCGGTCAGGTGACGTCATGTGATAGGACGCACCTGCAGGTTATAAATAGGAGTGAACCGGAAACATTCCTCAGATTGATTTGTCTGAACGGACGTCCGGTCACATAGGCAGTGCGGCATTGGGACGCAGCATCTCGTTCCCGCCTTTTCAGGGAACAGGGTTACAGCAAAGTAACCCGAGACGTTCCCTTTCAAAGGCTACACTCGATGCTGCGTGAAAACGCTATGGGAACGAGAGTGCCAACGCCGCCGCACTGCGAGTGTCTGGACTCCAAGGTTGTGTAGCGTGTGCGCACAAGGCCGAGAAGGTCTCAGAACTATGTCTGGGTAGCTGACTCGAGGACCCGTGAGCCCGGAGTAGCATGAACATCCAAGCTATAAATGTAATTAATGTGTGCGGAGAGGACAACCCTCCGTGTCACACACTTGCTGCAGGGGAATACCTCTTGCTAGTGCAATAGATGAGGTGATCCCCCTGGTTGAATGAGCCCTGATTCCTAGAGGCGAAGTGAGCCCACGCGCCTCATAGGAGAGGGCAATAAGCCCAGTGTAGTGGGGGCCACCCCCCGTTGCGGCCCCAGACCATGTAAAAGCTGCTTTGACTTACGCCACTAGCTGATGCGGTGGACGTAAATCTAAAGAGCACGTACTGGACAAAGTAAGTGAAGTCTTGCTGCAAGGGAATACCTCTTGCTAGTGCAATTGATGAGGCGATTCCCCTGGTTGAATGAACCCTGATTCCTAGAGGCGAAGTGAGCCCACGCGCCTCATAGGAGAGGGCAATAGCATCTCTCACGCCGCTTGCGGCTTCAAAACATGTAAAAGCTGCTCTGACTTACGCCACTGGCTAATGCGGTGGACATAAATCTGAAGAGCACGTACTGGGCACAGTAAGTGAAGTCTCTCCTGCTCCGAAGCTGTAAAGGCGGAGGACAGATGGCTTCAAAACAATAGGATACATATTGGCAAATGTGTGCGGAGAGGACCAACCCTCCGTATTACAGACTTGCTGCAAAGGAATACCTCTTGCTAGTGCAATTAATGAGGCGATTCCCCTGGTTGAATGAACCCTGATTCCTAGAGGCGAAGTGAACCCACGCGCCTCATAGGAGAGGGCAATAGCATCTCTACGTAGCTTGCGGCTTCAAAACATGTAAAAACTGCTCTGACTTACGCCACTGGCTAATGCGGTGGACGTAAATCTGAAGAGCACGTACTGGACACAGTAAGTGAAGTCTCTCCTGCTCCGAAGCTGTAAAGGCGGAGGACAGAAGGCTTCAAAACAATAGGATGCATATTGGCAAATGTGTGCGGAGAGGACCAACTCTCCGCATCACAGACTTGCTGCAAAGGAATACCTCTTGCTAGTGCAATTGATGAGGCGATTCCCGTGGTTGAATGAACCCTGATTCCTAGAGGCGAAGTGAACCCACGCGCCTCATAGGAGAGGGCAATAGCATCTCTCACGCAGCTTGCGGCTTCAAACATGTAAAAGCTGCTCTGACTTACGCCACTGGCTAATGCGGTGGATGTAAATCTGAAGAGCATGTACTGGACACAGTAAGTGATGTCTCTCCTGCTCCGAAGCTGTAAAGGCGGAGGACAGAAGGCTTAAAAACAATAGGATGCATGTTGGCAAATGTGTGTGGAGAGGACCAACCCTCCGTGTCACATACTTGCTGCAAGGGAATACCTCTTGCTAATGCAATTGATGAGGCGATTCCCCTGGTTGAATGAGCCCTGATTCCTAGAGGCGAAGTGAGCCCACGCGCCTCATAGGAGAGGGCAATAGTTGTCCGATCCTCTTAGAGAGGTAACACCACTTAAAATAGTCTTAATTACGCTGGCTGGAAGACCAGCTTGACTTAGAGTCAGAGAGTAGTAAAGGGGACATTTGCTGATCTTGCGAGGCAAAGAGGTCCACCTACGCTACATGAAATTTTCCAAGAATGTAAATCGCCCTGAGGGACAGGAATCTGGTGCGCTAGCTATTTAGCGGCGCGAGCACAGTCCGCCCTGGCGATTAATATACGAGACTGCCATAGTGTTGTCCACCCGCACTAGGACATGGTAGTCTCAACTGCTGGAGGAAGTGCTTTAGGGCCTGAAATAGAGCCATGATTTTGAGGCAATTGAGTGCCGCGCAAAAAGATGGCCTCTCCAGCTCCCTTGGGCTGGACGGTCATTTAAGACTGCACCCCAGCCCATGAGGGAAGCGTCTGTCGTTAGCATCTGCGACGACAAGACGAACTTAGAGTGGGACCCAGAGTCAGAAACCGGGGTCTGAACCACATAGGAAGGGTACGAAGCACCTGGCGCGTAGCCCTTATTGGGGATTGGCCCTAGAGTAAAATCCCCTGGTTCTTAGCCACAACTAAAATGCTCTCATGTGCAGAAGGTCCAAAGGTGTCACCGTGGATACAGCTGCCATGAGAGCTAAGATCTCTAAAAGTGATGGTCACTTTCTGGTCTAGCTTGATTTCCTTGATGGTGTTGAGAATGGATTCGACACGAGCGGGAGACAGCTGTGCCCGCTTACGCTCAAATTCCATGTGACACCCAAAAATGTTGTCCTCTAAACAGGAAAGAGCATGCTTTCATGGCATTGGATCTCAATCCTAGGAAACAAAGATTAGCTAGAACGACATGCTGATGTCGAAGCGCTAGCTACTGAGACTGGGCCGGCCAGTCATGTAATTCAATACGGATGCTCTGGAGTCGTAAGAGCCAGAAATACATCCATGTATTTTGTGTATGTGCGGGTGAAAAAGCTAGACCAAATGGAAGGACCCGATACTGGTAAGCTTCGCCCCCGAAAGCGAACCTCAGGAACCTCCTGTGTTATGGCAATATTTCCATTGATTTATTTTTAGATAGCGGTAAAGCCCGCAAAATCTAAAAAATTGGACGCAGCCCCCCCCCGTTCCTCTTGCACTTTCCGGTTTCATGGAAGTGGAGACCACGCCATTGAAACGCGGAGGGTGATGTGAGAACTGAATCCTGTAGTTTCTCTGTACAGTGCTTAGTGCCCAAGGAGATATACTTGGCAGTAGCTTTCACGCTGCCAGTTTCTCAGAAAGGGGCAAAGCTCAGCGGCTTGGTTAAACGGGGGGGGGGGGGGGGGGGATGTTAGATGTTCGGCATCCTGAAACACGGCAGGAAAAACCCGAAGAACTAACATTTTATTGGAGACTGGAGTTGCCCGAAACACCAGTGGTGGCGGAGCAAGAACACCAACCTCCTGGGGGTGCCAGGGAGAACACTTTATTCTTTAAAAGGAATTCTGCGTGCCTCTCCCCATTGGGGGGCCACCCCCCACGGTCCTGGGCACATGAACCTCAGGGCTTCTTTGTGAAGACAATATAGTCTGACCTCTTTTGAGGCGGATTGCGTGACGCACCCCAATCTTGCGACGGGGTGCCCAGCTCAAAAACACTCTCCTTGTGTGTTTCATGCCTCGCAACAGTCAGACCCGGTCGAGACTGGGTGGCCGACAGTCCCGACTCTTGAGCAAGGCGGGGAAGGAATTTCCCGAAGGCTTGTTATACAAACTTCGCCTCATGAACCTAGTGGCGACCGAGTTAACGACATCGCCAAGTAGGCCGGGAGGCGAGATGGGGCATCGAGGAGGAATACACGATCCTTCTCCTTAATGCCCCTGAGATTCAACCACGAGTGCCTCTCCGCGGAGACCATAGCAGCCATAAAACGGCCGATAGCACGAGCCGTCTGCTTTGTTGCACGAAGAGACAAGTCTGTGGCCCGGCGTAAATCCAATACGCCTTACCTTGCAGAGCCCCGCCAGTACTCAAGTCTCTCAGCAGGTCAGCCTGGTAGGCGTGCAAAACCGCCATGGTGTGCAATGCGCCAACCTGACCTGCTGCCTGAAAAGCTTTTCCCTCCAGGGAAGATAAAAAGTCTACACAACTTGAAAGGAAATAATAGCTTTTCAGGAAGGATGATGTCCCAGAAGAGAGATAGCCTGGAAGCGTCTCTTCTATCTGGGTGTCATCATATAACTCCGCGTTTCTACCTCAATTATATTTAAATAAATAAATAAGTTGATGGCAGGAAAACACGGGATGAATACAGCTTACTCCATGAAAGGGTTAACTTATATGGAGATTGCTAAGAAAAGGGGAGGGAGCGTCGTTGAGGCTCCGCCCCCGGCCACCCGACAGAACCTGCCGTCTATGTTTTTTTTTTTTTATTATTATTTTTAAGTGCTTAGAGCCTATTACCATCTCCGCGGAAGCAAGAGAGGATGTTTATCCTTGCCCATTCACAAAAAGCGCGGCGCGCGCTTGCGAGCGGACAGAGGGATTTCCCGATCCGATGAGAACGCGAAAGAAAGGAGTTTTAAATCCGTCTCTCACTGCTCTGCCGGATGCACGAGTTTAAGCTCCAGGAATGCGCGGCGGCTCGAAGATTCTCAAGGAATGCGAGGCGCGCGCGTAGCACTTAATCGAAGCAGTAAAGTGTAGAGATCGCCCTCCGATATGGTTTATACACACGGAGGGACATCTCGTTTAAACTCTGCCATTATCGGTGAGTTAAACACTTATTTTTGCTGGTTAGACACAACACGCTCACAACTAGACAAGGTGAAGACAAGAATCTGAGGAATGTTTCCGGTTCACTCCTATTTATAACCTGCAGGTGCGTCCTATCAGATGACGTCACCTGACCGAGGTTATAAAAGCCAAAAATTTGGCGTGTTTGGTACACACATGCTTCACAACCGGCAACATGACAAGATGTTCCCATAGCGTTTTCACGCAGCATCGAGTGTAGCCTTTGAAAGGGAACTAATGACTGTATAAAAGACGACACTGTTTTACAAAACGTTCAAAAAACGTGCAAATTATTTTTTTAAAACGTGCAAATTATTGGCCTGCAACAAGCAAAAACTAAGGAGATTGCTGAAATTACTGGAATTGGCTTAAGCACTTTCCATCACATAATTAAAACCTGGAAGAATAGTGCAGGAACATCATCATTGTGTAGGAAATGTGGACTGGAGTGCATTTAGAAGCTTGCTGAAATTATATCATAAAAACTGACTGTATGAATCACATTTGTTGTGGGGTTGGGGATGAATAGGAAACACCTTGTTGGTGGGACCTATTTAAAAAATCCAACACTTCAATTTGGTAGAAGATTGGTCTTTGGAGCCATGAAAAAGGTCATGTGGTCCGATAAGTTCTCCAGAGCGATAGGCACATCAGGATAAAAAGGGAACAACATGAAACAATGCATCCAACTTAGAAAGTGCCCACTGTAAAAGACTGTGGATGTTGTTTCAGTTGGTCAGCAAAGTTATAAAATAAAGTCAGATAACCAGAATCTACTGAATGACCAGGTCATCACATCTATGGAGTTTTTCGTCCCTGATGACAGGCATATTACAGGATTACAGTGTCAAGGATGATTGAGCTCGACTTGTGTAAGAGAGGTTCTGGGAGCATAAGGAATCATTTTCACACATGACTAGACAAATACACAGTCCCACATTGAAAGGTTCTGGGAGGTGCTGAAGAAGACTTTATGGAGTGGTTTATGGAGTGACTGTTATCAATCAAAAGCAGCATTCATTTTGCAGTTAGTGCTCGCATCTCAGAACCCCACTCAAACTCAAACTCAAACGAATTGGTTATAGATAACCTGAAAATATGACCTTCTTAAAAATGTAAGCCTACTCCATTTGTTCTTGCCTGAATATAAATGCAGAACAATCTGACCATGAGAAGTACACCAGGTGATACTTAAGTTTTCTTTGATTTATCAAACCCAGGACTAGTAGATTGTCAATTATTATAATTTTGTTTTGTTTTTTGCACCTCGCTTGACAGAAAGCAGGCGGGCAAAAATGTACAAACTGCTCATGTTTTGTTCTACTATTGATCCTTTGTGATTTGATGTAATAAGAATGTAGATGCCAGGGAAACAGGTTTTTAAACCATTTCATATTCATACTACTTCCATACTGTTATTTTGCAAACTTCTGGCTGTATTTATTATTATTATTATTATTATTATTATTATTATTATTATTGTTGTTGTTGTTGTTGTTGTTGTTATTATTGTTGTTATTATTATTTTTGTTGTTGTTGTTATTGTTGGTGTTGTTGTTATTATTATTATTGTTGTTGTTATTATTATTATTATTGTTGTTATTATTATTATTGTTATTATTATTATTATTATTATTATTATTATTATTGTTGTTGTTGTTGTTGTTGTTGTTATTATTAACTTTATTTGGGTTCTATTTGTTCAGAAAATTATCATTTGGTGAAGAGTCCACAAAACAGGTGAGTTTGTTTAACAGAAGAAATTAATGTGTTAGTTGAAGATCATGAAGCATAATCATTAATGTGATTCTTGTCTCTGCTCAGTTCTGGAGAAACAGTCACTAGTGTGGTTAGCCTATCTCCAGCTCTTCCCAAGAAGCAAAAGAATTACAAGACAAAGAAAAAAATCGAACAGGTGGAAACACCTCCAGAGATCCCAGCTAAAGGTAAACATAGCACTTCTGTCTCTTAATTTATTGTGTAAAGTCTTTTATTTTTGACATCCTTATCCTTTTAACTTACTCATTACCAATACTTTATTTCCCAGCACCCATTGCTGACCGACTGAGAAAGCCAAAACTTTTAAAACCTCAACCAAGAAAGATTGTTTTGGTAAGTTGACTGAAAATAGCTAACCCTTATTCACTTTTTACTCGCAATGGAAGGCAAGTTTCTTTAAAAAAAAAAAAAAAAACCCAATTAACCATGATTATTAGTATATAAATAATCACAACACTACTAACTTACTGAAATCTCAAAACAAAGGGTTTTGATAAAATGTCCATAACAATGGCAATCAAAAGATGAAACTAATTTGCTAATTTTAATGCATTATTATTTCTACCAGTTCCATCAGTGAAATTGTATAAAGTTATGGCTAAGTACCATGTTATCGGTGCCTAACAACTAACATACTGTATTAACGCATGTTAACATCTAACAATAAACATCATGTAACTATTTACGCAGTCAAGCTGTCTGTATGTAGACTTTACAAACTTATCTCCAGTAACAGGTCCTTGTAATAGGCAAAAAGGTTTTCCATCACAGCAAAGTCTTCAGAAAAGAGGATGTTGTAGCTCTAAATGTGTCCTCTCGAGGCGTTGGCTAGCTAAGCATTCAGCCGGTTCAGCCATGCTTCCAAGTTACCATGGCAACTAGCGACTGCCTGTGGTTAGGACAAAAGCTGCATTTGCCATATTAATTAATGCACAAGGCTGGTGAGAAAAATATTGATTAATAGATTGTATCTTGTTTTTGTTGTAAGCAATAACAAGAGTTATCAGCCTCAGACATCACCAACGAACAAAAAGCACCTCAGATTAGAGCCATTATGAAGGATTTACAGAGCAGAAGTAACAGACACAATATTGACTGTCCAAAGGAGATCATTGCAGATTTTGGACGCCTTCAGCATGGCTTTACAGTGTAGAAAGAAAACAACCATGGAGTTAGAAAGTCATCTA
The DNA here is from genome assembly GCF_024256425.1 of Clarias gariepinus. Taxonomy (NCBI): domain Eukaryota; kingdom Metazoa; phylum Chordata; class Actinopteri; order Siluriformes; family Clariidae; genus Clarias; species Clarias gariepinus. The sequence continues at coordinate 5,739,981 of NC_071113.1, forward strand.
AAACTTTTGAGCGGTAGTGATATATATCGAACAACCATTTCTAGGGTTTACAAAGAATGGTGTGAAAAGGAAAAAACATCCAGTATGCGGCAGTCCTGTGGGCGAAAATGCCTTGTTGATGCTAGAGGTCAGAGGAGAATGGGCCGACTGATTCAAGCAGATGGAAGAGCAACTTTGACTGAAATAGTCACTCGTTACAACTGAGGTATGCAGCAAAGCATTTGTGAAGCCACAACACGCACAACCTTGAGGCTGATGGGCTACAACAGCAGAAGACCCCACTGGGTACCACTCATCTCCACTACAAATAGGAAAAAGAGGCTACAATTTGCACTAGCTCACCAAAATTGGACAGTTGAAGACTGGAAAAATGTTGCCTGGTCTGATGAGTCTCGATTTTCTGCTGAGACATTCAAATGGTAGAGTCAGAATTTGGCGTAAACAGAATGAGAACATGGATCCATCATGCCTTGTTACCACTGTGCAGGCTGGTGGTGGTTGTGGTGTAATGGTGTGGGGGATGTTTTCTTGGCACACTTTAGGCCCCTCAGTGCCAATTGGGCATCGTTTAAATGCCACGGGCTACCTGAGCACTGTTTCTGACCACGTCCATCCCTTTATGACCACCATGTACCCATCCTCTGATGGCTACTTTCAGCAGGATAATACACCATGTCACAAAGCTCGAATCATTTCAAATTGGTTTCTTGAACATGACAATGAGTTCACTGTAATAAAATGGCCCCCACAGTCACCAGATCTTAACCCAATAGAGCATCTTTGGGATGTGGTGGAACGGGAGCTTCGTGCCCTGGATGTGCATCCCACAAATCTCCATCAACTGCAAGATGCTATCCTATCAACATGGGCCAACATTTCTAAAGAATGCTTTCAGCACCTTGTTGAATCAATGCCACGTAGAATTAAGGCAGCTCTGAAGGTGAAAGGGGGTCAAACACCGTATTAGTATGGTGTTCCTAATAATCCTTTAGGTAAGAGTATACAGTATATATATATATATATATATATATATATATATATATATATATATATATATATATATATATATATATATACAGATAGATAGATAGATAGATAGATAGATAGATAGATAGATCTTTTATTAATTTAATTGCTGTGGTGAAGAGCCTTCTGTTTTGGGAGAATAAGGTAGTGATACTTCAACTCCCTGTGGTGTTTAATTCCTAACATATTGAATATGACCAATATATTGTACCTGGTTTATAGTTATTGGTTTGTTGATGACATCAGGATTTCTCTGATCTTACAGCCGAAGATTGCAGAGGAGAGCCTAACTTACGCAGAACTCGAACTGGTTAAACCTCTTCCAGATGCCAAAGCTTCAAAGACAGGAACTGTGTATGCCCAAATCCTTTTCGAGGACAAAATGGTGTAGGATGAAATTGCTTTGCGTTACTATTGATTATTTATAATACTTGTTACCAGATTTGTTTCATACAATGTTGAATTATATTTCTTTTTTCACATTTTTGAATTATTTCTATTATTTCTTGAAAGACTCAAGCACTCTGCATTTAGACTGCTACCCAAGATATCCAGCAGACTGATGAAAGATAGTGGTAAAGAACATTCCACTGTGTTTTGTCCGACACATCTCATAGCTGTACTGTATAAACAACCATTTTTAGCCATTGACTGCCCTGTAACTACTCTTGTTATCAGACGCCCCTTTCATCTGTGTGCCAAGATCAAATCCCTGCTCTGGCTATGCACAAATTAGTAAGACAAGGTAGACTTTGATTGCTAGTTGGAGCTGAAGAACCAGACGTAAGCGCAAAATACAAAAAAATAAAAAAGTTTGCTTTAATCACTGTTGGCTAGTGTATGTTTAGTGCATGCTAAGCTAATGTACGAGCAAAATACTGACTAAAATTAAAATGCTGATGACTTTCATATCTGTATCCACCAGTGTTTAGGGACCAGTATCAAAATCGCCTTACATGCCATTGAACATACTGTAGCGTTTTTCACCGCCACGAAGGGATTAGGAGAGACGAGTGAGCTTCCTTGCTGCCCAATGCAAATGGCTGGGAGTATTTTATTCAGCATAGCACATAAACGGCACATTCACAAGTCACACAATCACAAGACACACTTCTAACTCACACACACACACCCTGGCCGAAGCCACTAATCCAACCACCTTTCCTCGACAGGGTGAACACCTAACAACCCCTCCCGCAAAGCATGATGGTTACTAGTCCCAAAACCCCGCCCACGCCACAATACATTTACATTATGTAATATATATATGAAATATGTGTATAACCTGTATATACACTTAGAAGACAGTTTCTTTCATGCTAAATAGAAGGAGCTTGCAAGCTTAAAAATCAAAACATGTGCAGTTGTAACCAATGACAATACAAAACAGGACACTCTCGATTAAAAAGGGTGTTTTTTTGTGGCACTTTGGGGACACCCTTATCATTTTTACTTGAAATGTGCAAATAGTATACCTTCAACTGGAATGTAATGGCCTTTTAAAGTAATGTATTAAAGGTTCCATATTTTACTGTGTTTTTAAAAAGTTAAGTCTTACAGGTCTCCCCAACAGAGCTAAGCAAAAAGCCTTAGCTCCTTATATGAGGTCACGTTAGGGGCAAGTTCTAACTGTTTTTTTTTCCTATCCCTGTCAAAATAAAGGTCCACATTTGAGAATCACCCTGACAAAAAAGAAAGGTACTATTTAGTACCCATATTTTCTGTGAGTGAGTACTGTAACATAGTGTTACAATACAAATTCAAGATTTTGCACAAACATGTACAGTATAACTAGACATTAAATGTGACTGTAAATGACATGTGAAACTTTTGGGATTGACAGATGGGAAGCACTGTTACTGAGTACTTTAACTAGAACTCATCTGCATATTTAGTTTTTCCATGATTTATTATTGAATATGTTTTATTAGTCTATTGGCCTCCACTCTGGAACGACTTCATGCTCCAAACAAACAGAACCCAACATGGAAACTCTCATGAGATGCCGTTAACCCTTTTCATTTAGAAACGAGTACTGACATAGCAAATCTTTTGTCTGGGAAACTTATTTAACTGTGAAAATGAAAAAAACTTCTCCAAACCACACCGAGCGTAATAAAAGACCACTATGTGCACCACTAATAAGTACCAGCTGTAAATTCAGCACAACAAGGCCATCCTCAGCTCACACTAACAGAACGCGTCGTGCCGATCTCTCTCTCACCAGCCTTACACTTACAGGAGAATTTCACAAAATTTTCAAAGAATATGAGATTGTAAATAATGCAAATTGTATAAACTTGTTGACATGGTACCCAGATTAACTTGATTAATGTATATTTTATATGTGTTTGGTATGTATTGTTTCTTATTTGTATTTTTTTTTTTTATGAAAAATGGCTCACTTTTTTAAAGTGAGAAAGATGACTATGGTTGATTTATTGCCAAATGACAACAAATACAGAAAATTGTATCAATTTATTGAATGCAGTTGTATTTATTAAGCATTTCACAATATAAGAACATCCATCCATCAATCCATCCATTGTACTCCTTATCATGTGGGTCACGGGTACATAAAGCTTATCCTAGAGAATTCGAGGCAGGGGGCACGAAATGGAGTGCCAACCCACTGCAAGCACACATGGGGAAACTTGGAAAAACCCACCAATCGCTAGGGGGGAGGGGCTGCAAACTCCACACAAACAGATCGGCAGCAAAATCCTAAACCCCAACCTTGGAGGTGCCAGATGACAGGATTAGCTACTGTCATACTCATTATAAATTCATGATAAAGAAATATAACACATTAACAATTAACACAAGTTAACTCCGTTTACACTAATGCAGCTGTAGAACCACAAAAAGTTCATGAAGAGATAAACAATAAAGGTAAAGTCCATCATGTATACTCATGAATTTTCACCTTAAGGACTGAATTCCTAATTTTTGCCATCTGTCTAAAGTTGTGCACATGTCTAGGAGCCGTTCATTACTTGTTCCATCAGTGGAAAGTGACTTTACACATTTTTTGTGAGTTTTATTTGCATTTTTTGCGAGGTTTGGTGAAGACATAGCACCATGGGTCCCAAGTGTGTTTGCAAGGACGGTAGCAAGAAAAAAACGGAGCCACTTTCAGTCTGGTTTTTTAATCAGCCGGTGCCAAGACGGATTACAAATTAAGGTTAAGTGAGGTTTAATATCTGTTTATTTAATATTTTACTTCATTTACATGTCTTGATATTTAAATGTTTCGATTGTTTTTATATGCAAAAATAGGACTGTGGTGTTGGAAATTGATAATTTTGCAAAAATAAAGATGATCTGCATTTACATTATTACTTATAATAAAGAAAGTGCTGTTGACATGACTCCACCTCATGACTGAAAATCTTCACAGATATTATTTCCTATAGGAAAATGTTGAATGGCTGAAATTCGTAATTCCACTGTGTAAGTCCCAAAATGAGTTCCTAAGAAGTTATGTGTGTTTCAAATGTGGTTGTCATCCTTAAACGTTATTTCCATTGGATTTTGTTCAACCATGAAATTACAGCTGAAATCTGGTTGTAGACACCTGTGCCAATTTAATAACAACATTAAATGTAACTAGATACAGTTGTTTAAAAATGCACGATGTAATATTCATTAATAAATGTAAAACATGTAAGCATTGGTAAATCATTGTGGCATAAGAGGAATAAAAAAAAATCAATATACTGTATGCTGTTTTAGAGAAATGAATCCTCTTCAGGGTGGTAATGGCCTCGAGACCACCCTGATGTGGATTATGTTTCTTTACCAGCAAATGCTGTTGTGTTTTATTCCTTACAATATGAATCATACATTCCATAATAGTATCTTCCAAGATGGTGACATCAGTGTATGAAAGACAGCATGGCACCGTGATGCATGGTGGTGGTAAATCCGTCCACAGAAAGGAAAAACACACACACGCGCTCGCACACACACACACACACATGAATTTTTAGAGTAAACACCAAAAGTAGAATAATGTGTCACGATTGAGTTATTTAAAAATTCCCAAAATAAAACCTTTCAATTTTGACACCAGTAACAGTAATAAAGTAAACAAAGCAGGTGGAGGATGGTTCTGTCTCACTGCATAATTAGAGGGTGTTACAGAGAGAAAGCATGAAACATAAAATCCACATCCTTTTGCTGTCTAAATAAATTCACCCTAACCTCTAAAGCTGCCAGCTTTTAACCAAAATGTCTCAAAGACAAATTTAGTTTTCTACAAACCTGATTTTTTTAAGTTTGAAAAAATATGGGAATTATGGAAGTCATAATAAGCAGCTCAGGAATCGAGGACGACATGCATCTACTGTAGACTGTTCTCTATACTGAACACTTAAAGTGGGTGGTGAGATGAACTTCTTCTAGATGTCTGTACAGCCGTGATGGTTCTTGGTTAGTAACCTAGTAACCCAGTGTAAGGATCTGTCCAATGATGGAAACTTTAAAGCACTTTTGTAAGTCACTCTGCATAAGACCGTCTGTCAAATACCTTAATGTTAATCTAAAGAAAGTGAAAACATTATTTGGTGTGACCCCCCATTGTCTAAAAAACCAAACCTGTTGTCAAATCTTCTAGGTACATTTACACTTATAGTTTTTGATTGGCAAATCGGCAGTTAGATGTTCCAAGCATCTTGGATTACTAACCACAGAGCTTCTGTGGAAAAAGGCAGCCCCAAGTCTTTCTGTCTTTTTAAGTTATCCCAGACAGACTTGATGATGTAGAGATCAGGCTCTGTGAGGGACAAACCATCACTTACAGGACTCCTTGTTCTTCTTTACACAGCAGAAGGTTCTTAATTACTATGGCCGTATGTTTGGGGTCGTAGTCTTGCTGCAGAATCAATTTAAATTGTTTTGCCATTTTTTCCTGCACCCCAGTTCCTATGTACTGGTATGGTCTGGCTTTTGGGCTACAATTCTTCCATGAAGACCATTTCTGGCCAGACTTCTCCAGGCAGATGATGGATGTACCTGGGTCCCAATGGTTTCCACCAGTTCTTTGTTGATAGCACTTATGGACATCTTATGATGTCAAAGGAAATAAGCGTGATGTGTCTTTCATTTGCTGCATTACATTTCCTTGGCCGACCACTTTGTCTACGGTCCTCAACATTGCCTGTTAATTTGTGCTTTTTCAAAATAACTAGAAGAGCACATCTTAAAACCCAAGTCTGCTTTGAAACCATTGCCTGGGAGAGACCTTGATGATGCGGTATATAACATCCTTGTGTCTTCTACAACGTCACCTTAGCAGCAGAGTTTGGCTGTTCCTTACAAGTTTTAAGCCGACTACACAGATGTTTTTCTTTCTGTTTTCTGAATTTGATAATTATTAGAACCTGCTTGGTATAATTGTTAATCATACACTTGATTCTGTCCTACAAAATCTTTAATTTTGCATTTTTTAAATCTAATTTTTTAATCATTCTTACAGCATTTCTTTACACCTGCCTAAATGTTTTTTTTACAGTATATTTTTCACATTCACAGCTGTGGACAAAAAAAACAAAATACGGATCTTTGCTTATGTTATGATTAATTCTCATAAAATTGCACATATTTTTCTGTTTAAATAAAAAAAACTGAATCAGCTGAACACATGAATAAATAAGTACATATCCATAATATTAATGTGTATCAGTACAGTTAACATAAACTGAGTATCGATTCATGAAATGGAATAAGCCTTTGTTTTTATTTGCATAAAAACAGTCATGGTAAATATTTATTAGGATAAGCAAACTGACAAAATTATGTCAGTTTCATAGGCTCAAAGAACATCCCATATCCCAACATTGTCAATGTTTTCCATATGAGTTGATCTGACCGGAGGAGATGAGAGATGGAACATGAAAACCGAGACAATGTAATTGATTCCTCAGTGACAGAAAGAAGAAACCAGATTGTCCAAATCCACTGACATGCAAACCTGAGAGCGAGACTGAGGGAGAAATGAGAAGAGATTCAGTTCACCTTTCATAGATAAGCAACTACACTGAACAATGTACACAGAGTTGTCATACTTAGACACACACACACACACACACACACACACACACACACACACACACACACACACACACATTGTTCCACACATTATTCCACTTATTATTCCACTTATGTCAACTTAATTTATTAATTAATGACTCCTGCTATAACAGTTATACCAGTCGTTTCTTCATTTATTATTTCTTTTTCTTAAATATGATTTTTTTTAAATGCAGCTTATGATGAGAAAAAGGAAAGCTAGCTTAAAGTCTTCGCTCGTGAAGACTCAACTGTGTCTGAAAACCTAATGTTGCACCTCTACTGTACATAGTGCTAACACTGGAGACTCCTTGCAAAAAATAATAAATTACCATCTCATATATCAAAAATAAAATTAATAACCTATATTATTAATTTATATCGTAAATGAATATCAAGATTCATTTTTAAACATGTTTATAAAGTTCACCAGGGCACTCTACGGTACTGTATGTGGACTAAACAGTGGATACTTCTTAATAGTTTAAATATGAAATGCATTTATTCTTCTAAATTATTTTTCTTTTTTTTATTGTTTTCTATTACCAACAAGATTACATTGTGTATTTTCACGAATTTGTAAATGTGTATATACTGTGCCTCAAAATCGATAGAAATTGCATTGACCTGGAATCTGAGCATGGACTGATACCCGATACCAGCACTGGGACCGAGATATACCCTTAGATGTGAAGATGTGGATTTCACAGAAATACTTCTAATATGATGCACATGCTGTATAATAATCATAAGAAGAAGAAGAAGAAGAAGAAAGTATGTAACAATTTATACATTTTAACAGTGGTTATGAATGTACTGTACAAGCAAAGATATTTATTTCATTGTCAAAAATATGCTTAATCATCCCAGCCAAGGACAAAAAACTTTGGAGGGGGGGGGGGGCATTTGTTTTCTTTTCTCACTGAAATAATTATTTTGCAGAATAAAAAAACAATGTTAAATGACATTAAATTAGTAATGAGTTAATAACTAGAAATGATTAAAGTAGGAGAAACCCTCTGATGTTCCTATATGTCATTATTCCAGCGAAGTTTCAGGCCCTAAAAGCTCCAACAAGCCTGAGGACAATAAAACAAGCTTCTTTCAGGTTGCCTGGTTACTAAAGGAAACACGGCCAGCTTAAATTCTGCCACAGCACTGATCTGGATGTCTTGGAAAAAGAGAAGCAGCTAATAGTTTTTATTTTCAGGGTAGTTTGACTAAAACGTGAATAATTTATATGAAGGAACACTCAAGATTAGAGGAAGAGCTTTACAGAGGACACGGCAACTTCTCTGAGCTGGAGACGTGAAGCTGTCTAAAATAAAATCTAGAAGAGCAGGTAAGAATGCAAAATTTGACTTGATTAAAATTTGTTTTTTGTTTTTTTAATTTTTAATTTATTTTTCAATGAAGAAGGTTAAGGACCTTTCTAGTGGTTCAACTATTTCTAAAAATGTTTCCCCTTTTTCGATGCATCTCAGATAGTACAGCCTGCGTGCTCATGACTCACAATAAACAAAATGTCTTTCGGGAAAGCTGTTGAGTCCTCAAACTGAATTCTCAGATTAGTTAGAATGTGTTTATTAATGATCAGCTGCTCTGACAGTAGACTGCCTGCCAGGTTTGCTCTAATACTGTTTCTATAGTAACAGCTCATTCTCAGGGAACCGCATGAAGGACACTTCACATAAACTTATTTTGGATTAAAAATCCAAACCAATATTAAACATTAACTGTAACGATTTAGTGATAAAAAAGTTTTTTTTTTTTTCAAATTTACATGCCAAAATGTTTAATGTCTTTTTATTATTATTAGTAGTAGTAGTAGTATTAAGAATGTAATTCAATTTTACATTTATGCAAATAGGACACTTCAGGAAATGCTGTTATAAGAAAGTAATGTATAGACAATGTATTACAATTTGTTCCAATTATATATTTCTATGTTACAAAAATATCTGACTAGTACAATTAGCATCAGTACCATTAACTACATATAGACAGGTGACGAATGGAAGTAGAAAACGAGGCCTCTCTGATGCTGTGTTTGCCGTATTTATTTTTGTCAGCACGAGCCACATCCACTTGTCCCATTAAAGTGAAGCATCAAATGCAAATCAATACAAAGGTAATCTGACCTTTATCCTTTGATGAAACATCTTAGTATAATTCAATTATATTTATATATTGCTTTTAAAAATACATTATCACGTAGCAGCTTCACAGAAATCGAAACACAGATGTACATTTGAGCGATCCGGGTATATAATGACCAAGCCACTGTTAACAGGAAAACCTCCCTGAGACTGGCTGCAGTCTGGTCCGAATAATTCGATCTCTAAACTCCTTACGTGATTGCTCATGAGGATGTAAACGATGTAAATCATGCTATGCCTTTCATCGCTCCAGTGCAGTCTCAGAGATAGAACTGAAGCTGGTCTTGCTGCTTGTGGCAGATCAACACCTTACACTTTGAGGCTACATTTTATAAATTTTCTTTACATTTTTGATTTGTACCATAACTACTATACAGTGGTACCTCAGCATATGAATTTAATCCATCCTGGAGGCGAGTTCTTACATATTGCAAAAATGCATTTCTTCATAGGAAATAATATAAATGCAGATATTATTACCAATATTCCCCATTTCCAAGACTGTAATCGTATTTTTGCATGTAACAACAATCAAAACATTTAGAAAAGACATGTAAATGAAGTTAAAAATAAAATTAATAAATTTTAAACCTCACTTAACCTTATTTTATAATTACCTTTAAAAAACAAAACTGAAAGTGGCCCCCTTTTCTTCTTGCTACCATCCTTGCTAACTTTTTTAGGACCCATATTGCAATGTCTTCCCAAAAACTTGCATAAAATGAAAAAAATATGCAAAAGAATTATGTAAACCAGCTTTGCTTGGCTTCCAGAAGTACACGCAACTTAGCCAGTGTTCGGTTCAGCTGAGTTCCTTCGCTCGTACTGTACAGTATACCAAAAATGCCTTGCATGCTGAAGCAAATTTCTTGCAAAATCTTTTTTTAATAATTTAATAGAAAAAAAATTTAGGTTTTCATTGCAAAAAAAAAATTGTAAGGCTCATATACCAAGGTACCACTGTAATTTACTTAAAAGTAATAAAAAGAAATTAAGTAATCAATCTTGCATGTATATACATGTGTGTATCTAGACCAAGCAGTAGATCCTTTAAGTCCTTCAATTTGAAAGGTATTGCTCCATGGGAAAGATTTGTTTATTTAGCGCATCCCACAGATGCTTGACACAGATCTGGGAAATTTCGAGGCCAAGTCAACACCTTCAACGCTTTGTCAAGGTTTTACAACCATTTCTGAACACTGTTTGCAGTGTGTCAAGGTCCATTATCTTGCTGAAACATGCCTCTGCCATTAGGAAACGCCGTTGCCATGAAGAGGGGTATACTTGCTCGGCAACAGTGTTTAGGTATACGGTACATGTCAAAGAATTATGGCTCAATGTGCCTGCCATAACTCGGTAAACTTACCAACAGAGAGAGAGATACCACAAACAGCATGCATGATGTCTGATGATCTCTGTTGAGCAAAAAGAACATATTTAATTAGCTTCAGTGGTGATTAGCATGTTCCCAGGCAGAACGAAGAAAGGGAGTCATATGGAGACCTGGAGACTGACAGATGATAGGAAGCACAGTAACATGTTCAGGGTAAAACAAAAGTGTTCTGCAACGAGGAGGTTAATTTATACATATATGCTAGAGGACAAAAAGAGATGTAAAGTTCACAGAATATCAGAAAACCCTAACGCCATGTAATGCATGACTCAAGGTTTCTTAGCAGAATATTTCCCAAAGCAACACACTAACTCCACTAGCTAGCATTCTTCCCATAGTGCATTCTGTCACCAGGTCAAACGTTGTGCTTTAATGGCCCACTTTTGGAAGGTTCTTGCATATCAAAAACACATTATGAGACGCATTGTTTTGGAGATAACATCATCAACATCAAATAGTGAAAGTTTACTTGCTGCCTAATATTTCCGCCTCTAAACAGTTGCAACTGTAACAAGATAATCATATTTATTTTACTTGTCAGTGGATTGAATGATATGCTTGATTTGATATATACACTCACCTAAAGGATTATTAGGAACACCATACTAATACGGTGTTTGACCCCCTTTCACTTTCAGAACTGCCTTAATTCTACGTGGCTTTGATTCAACAAGGTGCTGAAAGCATTCTTTAGAAATGTTGGCCCATATTGATAGAATAGCATCTTGCAGTTGATGGAGGTTTGTGGGATGCACATCCAGGGCACGAAGCTCCCGTTCCACCACATCCCAAAGATGCTCTATTGGGTTGAGATCTGGTGACTGTGGGGGCCATTTTAGTACAGTGAACTCATTGTCATGTTCAAGAAACCAATTTGAAATAATTCGAGCTTTGTGACATGGTGTATTATCCTGCTGGAGGTAGCCATCAGAGGATGGGTACATGGTGGTCATAAATGGATGGACATGGTCAGAAACAATGCTCAGGTAGCCCGTCGCATTTAAACAATGCCCAATTGGCACTGAGGGGCCTAAAGTGTGCCAAGAAAACATCCCCCACACCATTACACCACCACCACCAGCCTGCACAGTGGTAACAAGGCATGATGGATCCATGTTCTCATTCTGTTTACGCCAAATTCTGACTCTATCATTTGAATGTCTCAACAGAAATCGAGACTCATCAGACCAGGCAACATTTTTCCAGTCTTCAACTGTCCAATTTTGGTGAGCTAGTGCAAATTGTAGCCTCTTTTTCCTATTTGTAGTGGAGATGAGTGGTACCCGGTGGGGTCTTCTGCTGTTGTAGCCCATCTGCCTCAAGGTTGTGCGTGTTGTGGCTTTACAAATGCTTTGCTGCATACCTCGATTGTAACTAGTGGTTATTTCAGTCAAAGTTGCTCTTCCATCTGCTTGAACCAGTCGGCCCATTCTCCTCTGACCTCTAGCATCAACAAGGCATTTTCGCCCACAGGACCGCCACATACTGGATGTTTTTCCCTTTTCACACCATTCTTTGTAAACCCTAGAAATGGTTGTGCGTGAAAATCCCAGTAACTGAGCAGATTGTGAAATACTCAGACCTGACACCAACAACCATGCCACGCTCAAAATTGCTTAAATCACCTTTCTTTCCCATTCTGACATTAAGTTTGGAGTTCAGGAGATTGTCTTGACGAGGACCACACCCCTAAATGCGTTGAAGCAACTGCCATGTGATGGGTTGATTAGATAATTGCATTAATGAGAAATTGAACTGGTGTTCCTAATAATCCTTTAAGTGAGTGTATATACTATGTAAATGAACATTTGTAAATTTTCCATTCAGAATTACAGGATGAGAACAAAGAAAGCATGTTTGGATATTAGTACCACATCACCACTGACCTGATGTTATGTTTCTGTTTCTTAAGAAAGATGGCAAAGGGTAAAAAGAAGTCGCACGAACCCAAAGGCCGAAAAATCACGCTTAAGATGGCCAAGAATGCTGTAAAGCTGACAGTTGATGGCAAGCGACGTTTAGACCTCAGCAACATGGGGATCACCACTTTCCCTAAGTGCATCCTTAAACTATGTGATGTTGATGAACTGGACCTGAGCCGCAACATGCTAAAGAAAATTCCGGACACGATCAACAAGTTCATCAACCTGCGTCTGTTAGACCTGCACAGCAACCATCTGGAGCAGCTCCCAGAGAGCGTTGGTCACCTGCAGAAGCTCCAGGACCTTAATGTGTGTAACAACATGCTAACCACCTACGGGATCCCACATACACTGGGCATCCTTAGGAATCTGAAGAAACTCAACCTGGGCATGAACCACATGGAGACGGTTCCACCTTGCATTGCAGGACTGAAAGAGCTTTGTGAGCTTGGGCTCTTTAACAATCTTCTGACTCAGATACCCCTTTGGCTTCAAAATTTACCCAACCTTAACAGGCTCAATGTCAAGTGCAACCCACTACCTTTAGAAAATCCACCAAAACTGGACCCTATTCAAAGGGTAGAATGTCTCTACTTGGTCAGGAAGAACTGCCTCTGTAATGAATGCCTCAAGAACTGTACGGAAGAGAGAGACAGGCTGGACAAAAGACTCAGTGGAAGCTCAGTACAGAGAAAAACCATCATCGCTGGGTTAATTATGACTAACGCCACAGGGCAGGCTGATGAAGCAGTGCACAGATAAAGGCAATGCATAGAAAGCATACTAAATATATCAATGAACATAATTAAATAATTATTATACAAAACATTTTTGGTCAGAATGTGATGATAAAATGTATAGAGTAGCAGCAATAAATGTAAAGTGGTTCTTGGTAGAAGGATAAAAAAAATGCTGTGATTTAACAAATGTATTGCAGTAAATTACAATAATAGATAAGTTTAACACCACTGTAAATGAATGTCCATTTTATATTTTGGCTGGTTTGCCCAGTGGTAACTCTTCAAACCCCCCCCAAAAAAAAAAAAAGGATTTTCCATTTTGTGGCTTAGTGGAATACTGTATATAATTATTTTTCATCCTACCCTTAAGAGAAATTGCAAGAGTGTGTTTGTATTTATGTTTTTTCTGTTATAAGCTGTGAATCATTTTTCACGGATGTTCACAAACATGAGATGCACAAAACTAATAAAAATGCTTTGAAAAAATGAATGCATTTGTTGTGGCTAATTATATTGCATATGCAAAGCTCAGACACATGAAAAATCCAAGGTTAAGATCACATGTGAGATTTGAAAAATGTTTCAACCCAAATTTCCACCTTGACAGGTTTCTAGTTCACATCATGTTTCTTTCCATTGCTCATAGGCACCATCCATCCATCCATCCATCCATCCAGGAACCTCTGTAATCCAACTAGTCACCATGGAGGCCAATAGTGACTATTTTATTTATTCCCATTTTTACCCCAGTCAATATCCACATGCTCATTCACACACTACGGGTAATTTGGGAATGGCAGTTAGCCTAGTTGCATGTCTTTGAACTGTGTGAGGAAACTTTTATCATACATGGTGAGAACATGCAAACTCCACGAGCACAAACCTTGAGGTGGATTTGAATTCAGACCCTAGAGATGCAAGGCGACAGGGCTAAACACTACGCCATTGTGCCTCTACATGCTCACTAGGGATCACATTAATATAGGGGAATCAGGTGTGCCACACTAAACATACCAAACTGCAACTTGTCCCAAACATCACAAACACCACTCTCGCTCTGGAAATCTCCTGATAAACCTCGATACACTGTGACATACAAAGAAAATAGGAAAAGAATCAACCTAAGGGGGGAATATTCGACCCATTGTTATTGTGTTTTTTCTATACTAGCATGCTTAATGTGTAAGAGAAGCAGAGAGAGAGAGAGAGAGAGAGAGAAAATGAAGAGTAAATTGGGGCTTTCACTTTCTCTCACACTTTAAACAGCAGGTACAAAGGCTGCGACAGTTTTGCTGGCACGGTGTGAATGCCAGACAGTAATTATGCATTTACACCCCTGAGCTGATCGGCATTATAACTAAAGCACCATTTATCTGCACTATGATAATGTTTCTCCTTTCTGTCACTGAACTTACTGTGCAAATCAACATGATTACAATTATTTATACTTAAATGTACATACTTACTCCAATCCCATATGTAATTTGTAGGCTTCTGAAAAGCATGAGGGATTTTACTGAGTTTCATACAAACAATCTACTAACTACTTTTTACAGCAAATTTACAGCAAATTTTAACAGGAAAATAATGTTTTATGTTTAGATTATGGTTTAATGTACTAAACTATATATCATTTTAATGATGAACAATGATACGTGATTCAATAAAATTTTATTTGTATATTATTATTCATAATAAAAATTAAAAAAAACGACTTATTCATCTGAAATATTATTTTATCTTGATTACTTTCAAAATACAGACTGAGCGGTGACAATCATATCACAGTGTTTGATTTCACTTAAAGTAATAAGGATGGCATTATTGGTGCTTACAGCTTGGAAAAAAATTGCACTCCAGAACACTGCACTGATTGAGTGATGGGAATTATAGAGACCCAACTGAAAGCGAAATGCCGTCAAATTCTTATGAAGCGAACCCCTGGCCATTGTAACATTTATGTATGTTGCCCTTTTAAGAGTTGTTGTCCCTCCCCCAGTGTGAGGAGGTGTGTGTCTCTCTGTGAAGGAGAGAACGAAGTTGGAGCTCAGGTGTTCTGCTCACCCCGAAACGCTCCATTCTCTTACCCTTTTCTTTACTTTTACTTTGTTTTGTATTATAATTCGTGACGCTGAAAGAGGCCGAAAAAGGTTTTATGCTGAACGTTATTCTTGGCTCTGAGCTCTTTTTTTCCCTCGGCTATCCGGCGCAAAGTGTCACACCATATTTAAGCGACCACTTTGATCAACAGCTTTATTATGCAAAGATAGTTTGAGTTTTATATCCGCTTTTTTTTTTTTTTAACTACACTGGAATCCCACATCCCACCTCCACTGTTAAAAAGGAACTCAGTAACTTTTACTCTAAATACTTTTTTAATGAGCTACTTTTTACTTTTACTCTGAGTAGATTTTATACTGGTAACAGTACTGGTACTTTATGTACAAAAGTTTATTATTCTTTCCACTTCTGCTAATTATGTGCCGTTTTAGATTGGAAATTTACAACAGGTCACTGGAAAAACACTGATTAATGGTGCATTAATTACACAAGAGTTATTACTGGTGTTATTATTATTATTATTATTATTATTATTATTAGACTTTTGTCGACATTAACTTTCTAGCAATGTAGCAACTCTTAAATGTCTGTTCTGTAAAAAATATATATATAATTGTGCAAACTTTGATAAATGACCTTTAAAATAAACTGGTAGAAATTACTCAAACAAAACCTCACCCATGAACAGATAAAGAACTTATCATTGGGTTTCTGCCTGCAAAACTGCTCTTCACTGGATATTTCTTTGTTTTGCTCATCATTCTGTTTATACTCCAGTATTAAACTGTTGTGTGTCAGCAGTTTTGGAAATACTTAAGCTAGCCCATCTGGCACTAATGCCACAGTCACAGTCACTAAGATCACTTTATCCCCATTTCAAAATTCTGATGTGAACGATAACTGAAGCTCTTGAGCCGCATCTAATTTAGTTCATGCACTAAACAAAAGTATAGTCTAAAGGTCTAATTTAGCAACTTTAATTGGTTGATTAGATAAGTGCATGACATGCGTGAAGAACAGGTTAGTGTATTTGTTATTTGTATATCTATATGTACTGTATGTGTTTAAAATTGTTTTATTAAAAAAACACTGAAACAAAATGATATAAAACTGTTTTTTTTTTAACTATTTAGTAAACTGCTGATACAGTTAAAACGGATATCACAGAAAATTTTAGAACAATTTAAATAAATAAATATTATTATGTGAATTATGGCTCTATGGCTTCCTCCAAAACCACAAATAAAGACAAACTAAGTAAAAAAAAAAAAAAAGAAAGACAATTAGGAATAATTACGGTTGACATTCTTTTAATGATACTCTTTAGATTCGCTGTCATGCCCATGACCCCTGCGTGATGATGTAAAGACTCGGGACCCTTTTTTCGCCCCTTAGAAGGGCCCAGACGAGCCATGACACCAGAATGGTCTTACAGAACTACATTCTTTCAAAGGTGAATCCAACTTGTTGACTGAATGCCAATGTATTTTGAGTGGGCTAGTTCACAGTACCAGCATGATGGCAAAAGCAAAACCTGGCAAAAGCACAAGGTGATGACAAAGTTGCGGCAGCACAAATCTCCATTAAGACCACTCGTCTAATTTAGCAACCTCGTCTAATTTAGCATTGCCCAAGAGGAGTCCACACTTCAAGGTCACCTGCCATGTAGCACAAATGGTAGCAGCCTTCCTGTTAAGGTGTCTGTATGCATCCTCCACAGAGTCAATATTCAGCCTTACTTCTAACAACCATCCCCCAGAGCATAATCTACAGAATGAAACAAAGCTCAAGATATACAGTACCTACACATGCAACACAAGGGCCAACTATTCCCATAAAACTAACTTCAATGGCTTCTCTACAGAGCAATAAAGGACACCTTGTTTTAACCTCTACTGTAGCTTCACCAACCACACCAAGTGCTATAACCCTGATATAACACAACGTTTTAGGCCCCATGTATCATATTATTCAACAAACAAATATATTCAAGCTGGGGAGACAAAATCCAATGCAAGGCAAAGATTTCAAGGTTGTTGATCCGACCTCCAAATTTCCCAGATTTCGGTCCAACCAAGCATCCATGGAATGCCATTTCACACACACACAATGTGATGACAACATGGGACTAAACAGCTGTGTGGTCATGAGAAAACCACTTGCTTTAAAATGCTCTTATTTGCTATGAACCATAAAGACTAGACTTTTTAGCAAAGGAAAAAGGTCATGTGGTCTGATGAGACAACTAAACCTATTGCAGAACAATGGACACGTCAGGGTAAGAAAGAAATCGCATGGGGCGATGCACACTGTACAAGAATGCAGTGTTATGAGTTATGTGGTAATGAAACGAAGTCAGCTGACAACCTGAATGTACTGAATGACCAGATTACCCCTGAAGGCATGGGCCTATTTCAGGATGACAATGCCAAGATTCATTATGTTTAAACTGTGGAAAAATTGTTCTGGAAGGAATGAACAATCATTTTCACACATGAATTGGTGTACAGACTGGTTCCAATACAATAACTCAGGCAACAATTAATGCAGGGTTTGTAAAAAAAACAATGCCATCGCAAATGCACATTCAAATCAAAGGCCAAGGTCGTCCAATGAAAAATATGAGAATACATTTATTATTTTACACTAAATTGAACATCTTCTACAGTATGTAGTTATCTTAATTTCCTTGTTTTTCTGTATGTGTGTCATAATATAATAAGTTTTGTATAATGTTTGGTTCAAAAGAAACGTAGACCTAGTCATGACCAAGACCATAGCCAGTAGTGTCCAAGTCAGGACTGAATGGAAAAGGCAGGCAAGGTCAAGACAAGATCAACAGCAAACATGGCCGAAACCATTTCAAGATGAAGAGCCTATGTTTACTTTTATATGCAACAAGAAGCACTACACTCACTCATGACACTTTACCCTGCATACATGGTGGCGGGAGGCCAGGAGCCTATTCCAGGAGACTTGGGGCACAAGGCTGGATAGACCCTGGATGGGGAGCCAATTCATTGCAGGGCATACACATATACAGTACACACTCACACACTCATTCACACAATTTTGGACTGTGAGAGGAAAACAGAGTACCCGAAGGAAACCCACAAAGCACAGGGAGAATATGCAAACTCTGTGTACACACACCCTGAGATGTGAAGATCTGAAACTTGAGAGTTACAACGCTATTAAACAATAAAAAATTTTTTTTTTAAACTGATTAGTCAGAAGGTATAAGCAGCTCAAACTGGAAGGCAAATTCATGTCGATATGAATAATGTCATCTGTATAATATATATTCCATCCATTCATCTGGGGAACTCTAGGACTAGAGACCATGGAGGCCAATGGTGACAATTGTCTTTATTCCCATTTAAACCACTGTGGTAGGACCTGCGGTGAACATTCAGACACACTCCTAATTACACACTCTGGGCACTTCGGAGGCACCAATTAGCCTGATCTGCATGTCTTTGGATCGTGGGAGGAAGCCGGAGTACCCGGAGGAAAGCCACCAAACGGCATGCACACAGACCCCGAGGCGGGAATTGAAAACGGACCCTGGAGGTGCAAGGCCACTAACCTAACGTGTCACCCACCTAATGGAACATTTTATCATTGACATAGTGAGGGATTCTGTTTGGAGATGAACAGTCAGTACGGTTGGTTTCCTGTCAATGTTTTCATGACAGAGGATGGTGCACTTTACAATTTCTTAGTAACATGTCATGCTGTTTTTTTTATTTTCAAATAGAGAGAATGAAAGAATAGGGTTGGTGTGAAAATGACTGTACTGTATGTGGCAGCTTCATTTTCCTATAACAGCACACCTCCTGGTGTTATACAGTCTTTACATAATGACTGGCTGGGTGTACACCTGTGCTGGCTTAATCATGTGACACTGGCTAACTTAGCATGCAACATCCATATCGAATCTTTACAGGGTACCATGGCAACTAGCCCACTACCTGTGTCTAGGTCCAAAACTGCAATGTAGCATAATAAATCACATGGCAATGTAGTATGACGTCTCACGGTGAGGAATAATTTGGCAATAAGTGAAATGTTAATTGTCAAAATGTCACATATTGTTTGGGAAATATTCAAGATATCGAATACATGCTTGGTTATTAATTTGATTCCTCTAAATTTCTGCTCCAAAATTCTGGATTCTGATTTTGGGGGGGGAGAACATGCCAGCTGCCATGGGTTTGAGTGCTGAAGGAGCCATTATTGCTCTCTCATTTCAGTTGCCTCCTCCCCCACCCGGACTATAAGAGGAGCAGCTGTTTTCCATACGGTTGATTCAATTGCACCAGGGCTATTATTCTAACATCCTGGAGTTGGTCTTCTGATATTCCCAAAAATGTATTCCTTTAGAAAAGAAAAAAAAATGTTCTAAAGGTTGTGGGGACCATTATTTTTTATCAGCCTCTTTGCTATGAGAAGAAAAAAGAAATGTGAGAGGATAAGTAGAGAAAGAGAACAAATGGAGAAAAAAAAAAAGAGAAGAGCACGAGGAGATCCCTGGAGAGCAAACCAAGCTGAGCTCACATGCCTGTGGCCAATTAGACGTCAAGCTTATTGTCGCAATAGTACACACACACACGCACACACACGCACACTGAGTGGTCAGTGAAGAGAGGCTGGATGAATAATGCACCAAAGGGTGGGTGTGGAGAGCTTATGAGGGTGTGTGTAAGCGTGCGTATAAGCGTGTATGAGGGATCCCTCCCCCGCTTCACTATGAGGTCAGCAGTAGAACATCGGTGCTGGGAGAGAAGACAGAAAACCGGGTGAACCAGAAAAGGAAGCTGCAGCATAGAAGGGACAGGAGGACAGAGAGAGAGAGAGAGAGAGAGAGAGAGAGAGAGAGAGAGAGAGAGAGAGATCTGGTGGAATACTATGCTGAGCAGGGAGTGACGGCTGCAGTGATGACGGCTATGCTGAGTCCTAAGATCAAGCAGACCAGGAGAGGTACAGTATGCATGCGTTCCTCATCACATCACACATCACACACCATTCACTCTGGTCGCTCTGCATCTCCTGTTCTTCTGCCCTGTCTTCGTTCTTGCATCATTTAATCACACTGTGCTGCACTGCTGATGATAAAATCCTGTGCTGTGAGACTCGGCTCATGTTGCTTTGATGAATCCGTGCTCATGTCATGACGTTATTTGACACGGCATCGATGTGATAACGACATTATTCCTGATCTCATACGGTATACTAAGCATGTAGTGAATGCAATCTTGTTTATTTCTGCATCTTGCTAATTTAAAGATGAAGAATACCGGCTATGAGATGATGATAGGATGTGCAGAGATGGAGCTGAAGTTAAGGCTGATACAGTATGATGTGTTATTCTATCATCTATAATGCAAAAGGGAAATTAAATATGGATGTCTTGGGCTTTAGGGCTCATTATATTATAAACCATTCAGAAATTACACTACAAACTATCATGTTTCTTTTTTATTATTATTATTTTTTTTAGTCGTGACATACGGACGAGCAGGATTGAATAAGAAACAAGCCTTAATTTAGAATCTGCTTGAATCGTTTTTATTGTGTGGTGGCTGACCACGAATACACAGGCGAGGTTACACCTCTCAGCAGCTGGGCACATCCCTCCTTTACACACACACACACATTCCTAGCAAGGACCTTGTACAGACATTATTATTTATGTTTTTATTTCCACTCATGTAAATCTTAACATCAGTTGTGCAGAATAATCATTCAGGTTTTATTATTATCTTTATTATACCAAAATGTTTTTTTTTTTCATTTGGTTCACAAACCTCCCCACACCCACACTCCCTCTCACCCACACATCCACACACCCACCCACACACAACAGGTCTGTCTTCATTAACCATCAGCTGCACAGTTTCTGGCAAATGTACCGGAAAACGCAACGCCTGCCATGGAAGCAATCGGCGTGAGGAATATTGATGACACTGGATTTTAAATACAAAGGCTAGAAAAATGCAGACACAAAACGCAACATATATATTAAGCTGGATTGGTTCATTACATCATCATTCACTCATTATTTATATCGCTTTATCCTGTATTCAGGGTCACGGGGGCCTGGAGCCTATCCCAGGAGACTTTGGGCACGGGGCGGGCTACACCCTGGACAGCGTGCCAATTCATCGGCACGCACACACTCACACACATACACACTCATTCATACACTGCAGGTAATTTGAAAACGCCAATTAACCTAATTTGCATGTCTTTGTACTGTGGGAGAAAACCGGGTGCCTGGAGGAAACTCCATGCACACAGATCACATGGCGGGAATCGAACCCAGAACCTGGAGCTGCAAGGCGACTACTAATCCACCATTATGTAATGAATTAATATGAACACAACACTTTCTGGTGGAAGAGGCAGAGTGTTAAATCCAACAGCATCTAATTCTAGTTGTCTAGATGAAGAAATAGCACGAAAAAAATTAAGATTTGAGTCAGAGTTAGATTAAAGCACTGGAGCTTCCCAGAAGAAAGCACCAACCTCAGTCACAAACAAAAGTAATTCCATAGCAACACTATTATAATGTTATTGCTACAGACAGATAAATAAAATGTCCCTGATCATATGGTAAAAGTTTTAAAAGGGAAAAAATGAATTGTAATCCTGATTGTGTTGCCTTGTTTTATAAAAGTGAAATTTTTTACGGCCCATATCCTAAAAACACCCATGACAGATGGGGAAGGTATGAATCATCACACCGAAAGTCTCCAAAAATGAAATAGTGTGCTGTTGTTCTGTGTTGCACACCGACTTCCAAACTGGCACAAAACTAAAAAAGGGCCGCGGTGCAAACACCCCTGCTACAAATTTATAGGCCAGAAAGAACAGTAAGGGACGTATTGCGTAAAATATATATATAAATCTGTCTATCTGCAAATCAGTATTGTGCAACAGTTGTAAATAAACTCTGTTTTTACATCTGCTTTAGACATCGGAAAATACGCACATCAGCAAAACCTGACACGAACTAATGCACCTCATCGTGATTATGTTCCAAGGTTTTATCCAGGAAATTAATAAAACACCCTGGATACACAGCTTTGCCACAAGATGACTAGCATTAGAACATTTCAACATGTGGGTAGAAATAACAAATACCTATCATCACTAAGGTGGCATGGTGGTTTAGTGGTTAGCAACATTGCCTCGCACCTCCAGGGCCCGGGTTCGATTCAGGCCTTAGGGTCTGTGTGCATGGTGTTTGCGTGTTCTCCCTGTGCTTGGTGTGTTTCCTCCAGGTACTCCGGTTACCTCTTACAAATCAAAGATGATGTGTGCGTGTGTGTGTGTGTGTGTGTGCCCTGCGTTGGATTGGCACCCGTCCAGAGTGTACCCCACCACGTGCCCTAAGACTCTCTGGATAGGTTTTTAAGCCCCCACGATCAACACATGGTTAAAGTGGTATAGGTTATGAGTGAGTGAGTAATTTCACAAATTATAAACAGGGGCAATTTCTTTACCCTAAAAAATAGAGGGTTGGGTAATAAGCTATTAAGCTATAATGTGGTTTTGGGTGCTGAGGGTGCTGTGCTTTGGATGCTAAAATGTCAATCACTTCACCGGTCAGTGGTCATAATGTTATGGCTGATCGGGTCATAATGCATCTATTGACCAACCCTACGTAGATCAGTAAATGTCACACACGTGGCCAGAGACTCGCTTGCTTACATACAGTATTATATAGATCATGAATAAACGATGGTAATTCATTCACTACATAATTCAAGCAACTTGTACTCTGTGTTATGTTCCGTTTTTTATGGAGTTCAGCAGACGCCATTATCCAGAGCAACTCATTATACTGTACATGTGAGCAGTTGAGGGGTAAGGGCCTTGCTTAAGGGCCCAACAGTGGTACCTTGGTGGTGGTCGAGTTGGAAAGTGGGACCAACGCCTTAGCCACCAGACAACCCTCACCCCTTATCATGCTAAATCCTGGACCTAAACTGCCTTAAGGGTACTTACAGTAGCACATGCACTTAGTCAAGTGAAATGTAGAATACACTACACTACACTTACTTACACACTCTCTCTCTCACACACACACAATGAAATTACGATCAGCGCTGCATCCGATTTATTGATTTTATTATTTTTTTCAAAGCTGTTTTATTTCCTCAAACTCATTCTGTGCTCACGACACGACATGTAGAAATATTGACACGTGATACTTCACAAGGCTTTTTTCTCCCCTTTTTCAGCCAATTCCTTTTCTGTAAATGCTTAAGTGATAGCCGTTCAATTCTACGGCAAAACCCCGGCTCCAATCAAAGAGAATGTTTCTCGAGGCACATGAGTTAAAGTGTCAAATAAAAGAAAAGGAGACAGAGACAGGAGAAAACATTTCTTTTTGAAAGCCACACGATGCATTGATCGAGTGTCTGAAGCCCAGAGGCAAAAGGCAGACTCTTGTGCAGGATTGATTTCCATAAATTATACATGATGAGTGTGTCCTCAGAGCCCCTGTGGGTCAGGCGAGTGCAGCCTTTCACTGTTCATAACTGGAACAATTTGCTTCTCATCTTCTCCATTAACCATCATATCTGGACATGATATCTTCTAAACTTTCATGGCTTGTTCTACAGTATGGTGATTTCTTAAAACATTGTCTAAATGACTACAAAATAGGGCGGTAATGATATCAGTATGACAGTATCCCAGAAGTTTTTGATGGGTGAAAATAATCTACAGCATAATATGACATTTAAAACCATACCATGTAGAAACGTCCTTGTTCTTTTATGGTATTATAGATTGATGGCACGTTGGCATAGTGGTTATTACAGTACTGTCACCTTAGACGTCTAGGGTCCGGGTTCATGTGCGCATGGAGTTTGCTTGCTTTCCCCGTGCTTGGTGGGTTTCCTCCGTCCGGGTAACCTCGGTTTCCTCCCACAGTCCAAAGACGTGCACATTGGGTTAACTGGCATTGCTTGTACTGTGTGAATGAGTGCGTGAGTGTTGAGCGGAGGTCCCACCACGGTTGTAAAAATGGCAATAAATACAGTGGTCACCACTGGCCTCCACGGTCCCTAGTTGGACTATGGATATTTCTAGCTGGATGCATGGATAGATGGAGGCCAGAGATTTAAATCTATTTGTTTGGGAACTAAAATGACGTAAGGAAGTATACCGTATATCTACAGTGCTTAAAAATCTAAGCTTTGTCCAACATCAAAGGACAATAAACAGCATCATTAGGTCAGCACTGCAACCTCAACAATACCCAGGGGGCATTATTAGGGTTGAAAACAGCATCGAGAAAATACACAGATATTTGGACAGAAGCTACTGTATAACAAAAATTTTATTCTAAACACAATTTTCTCAGATATGGGTACTCCACCTGGCTTCACAAAGCTGCAGCAGATAAGATTAGGAAATAAGAAAAAACATATTGTTTAAGATCAGGTTAAGTAATGATGTTATTCATTCTAGCCTTGCTTATGATTAAATTTTTTAATCATGTACAAAGTCAATCTTTTTTATAACTTCTATGAACTGTGAAGTGTGAGTTAAGGTTGCTTTGCGGTAACCTAAGAAATAATTTATCTAAAAACAAAAAATGTTTTATGGACAGCTGAAAGAAATAAACAGGGCGTACAAGTCAAACTGGGATTTGTACAGTACGCCTTGTTAATGAACTCATGAAACCAATTCATATTTAAAGAAGACTTTCAGTACAATACATCAATGAGACTCTTAGCCGCAGTAAAAAAAAATTTAACAGTTCGCCGTGTCACTGCAGTGATTCATATAAATATACACAGAATGGAACGCCTGATTCTTGAAAATCAATACGTACAGTAACTTGTAGCCAAGTTGTGCAAGAGACACATCTGTGTTGGAGCCATTAAAGGAGTTCCTGGGAGGCCAGCGTTTCAGACCTGAAGCAGGCAGTCATGATCATGGCTCCAGAATAAGAAAACTTTCTACCTTGATGGTATCTAAGCCCTAGTGAAACACTGGGATTAGTGCATTAGTGTAGCACGGGATTATATAGAGAAATAAAGGGAGTTTTTACTCTCAGAACTGTGTTCTGTTATTCTACGCAATCAAAAGTCCAGAGTTGACTTTGAACACCTCTTGAACTAAAATCCTGTGTCAGGGCTGACTTTGAACAATGTGACCAGCAAGTTATTTGATGTGAATCTACATTTTGAAAATTGTTTAAATACTTATTAAACGAATAAACATTTACCTTTATTGCAGCTGTAGTTATTATCCATTTTAACATAGCAGAATTAAAGTATAAGTTGTCACAAGGTCATGTTTAATTGTAAAAAATAATCACAGTATTCTTTCCGTAGACCATCTGTGAATGTAATCTTCATATGCAGTAAACGTCTTAGTAATTGTCTCCTGTTTTTACTTACAGCCAGGTCAAAGAGCATGGTGATGGGTGAGGTGAGCCATGGCTCGGGTGGCTCCACATCTCCAGGACTCCATGAGGGAGTGCTCAAGGCCGGCTGGCTCAAGAAGCAGAGAAGCATCATGAAGAACTGGCAGCTGCGTTGGTTCGTGCTGCGCTCCGATTATCTCTATTTCTACAAGGACGAGGAGGAAACAAAGCCTCAGGTACATGACTAATAAAAATGCCTATGAAGCAGTACAATAGTGGGTTAAAGTTTGCTGAATTCCTACAGTGATTTAGGCCAGACAGTTTATTGTATAATTATGACTCAATAGCGTCCCTGGGATCAAACTCGGGTCTGGGAAATCTTCCAAAAGCAGCAGCAGCAACGTGAGTGGCATTGTTTAGTCTCTGCGTATACTATGGCAGGACAGTGCCAAAATATCTGCTTTCATCAGATTGTGAAACGAAACAGTAATATGTTTTGCAATCTTTTGTCCTTTTGTTCCTCTCAAATTGTCATGGGATGTGTCTCAAATAAAAAATAATAATAATTCGATCACACATTCAAATGTAATAGGACCATCGGTTAGAGTTAATACTCAACACTAGAATCATACGCAAGAATGTGATCGCAATGTGATAAGATTTTTTTTATTTCCGAGTTATTGCTGAACTCGTCAAGATGCAATACTAAAATACTGCAACAACATGTGACATTTCTACGATTCATTTATACGTATGTGGCTGGTCTACAGTACATGTGATTCCAAGAAACATTTCACAATATCAGCACACAGTATCTGAATGAATGCAACAAAAGATGAGTTTGTTGGTCTTCATCATGGTTCCATTGATACATCAAGCCACCCCATGTATGTTCATGACCCCCAGTCTATGCTGCCTGTTCTCTGGTCTATGGGTGTGTGAAGGACAAGTTAAATCTAATTAAATGTCTATTATTTACATTCACAGCACTGAGCAGATGCCCTTATATGCAGCAACTCAAAGATGTGGTTAAGTAGAAAACGATAGCTATAACAAAGAAAACAGACCTGATCATTTGGACATTATTGGAGACAAAGTTTTCCCCGTTATTGGAAAGAAAACAGGAGAAAAAATGGATCTTCTTACTAAAACATACAGTTTGCTGGTGTTTAGATTCAGATGATGGACTGCCACCTATGATAAAGACGTCCACCAGATATGCTGGTATAAGGTTTGTTCAAAATGCCCTCCAAAATCAGCACACAGAACTGTTAAATACTTATGTTGAGGTCTAATTAAAGGATGTGCTTTAGATTAGATGTGCTGGCTGTTTTAGATGTGACAGCCTTGGTGTTGGTGGTATAGTGTTGTCTTTGTGAGAAGTGAGACCAAGGGGTCTAAGGTGCTGCCTTAAGGCTCCAGTCTCACCAGGTACTGTATGGGTTCGAATCTGACTGCTGCCAGTTTTCCTTAGGGATCAATAAAATACTCTGAGATCCCCTCTAGACAAAGTCAGTATTGTAATGAGCAAGTGGATGAGATCATGACATGGAAAATACTGTAGGTAATAATTTATGGTGGTAAAATGACTGGGTAGAACATTGACTCATCTAGTGATACACTTTCAAAACCCAACAATCCAAGCCAATTAGTTTACTGGATCTCACATACACTCATACACAGTAGTGAGCTTCTTCATGTCTGTGCTGGCAAATCCAACGGCAGCCGACGCGATGTTCAGCTGAAGAGCTCTGTCATGTCATAAGACGGCTCCGGGTAGACGTCCTTTGTAGAAGGCCCTTGTATATTATATCTATTTAACTTAACAAGAGCTCCTAGTGTTTTGTTTCAGGTTACAACATTGCCTGAAGTCTCTTTATAAACCCCTTGTAGCATTAATACTTCCAGTGCGGTCAGAATAAGTCTAAGATAAAATCTGTCTCCAACACATTGTTTAATTTGCGAGATTTATTTTTCTTTTTTAATCTCTTAGTTACTATCAGGCATGTTTTGGTATGAAATGCTTAGCGATTGTGTTTACAGTGTGAAGTAGAAGTGCCCATGCATGCATTTTTAATTCTCAAAAACTATGGCCAAATATTGCAAATGTAGCCAAGGTCTAATCTCTGTAATGCGCCACCACAGCAATGGCTTCTGGTCTAATCCCTTCCTTAGCAGCACATCAATTTGGGTGTGTCTGGCACAGTAATAAGGGAGATCATATTTCTGGTTTACATTATGGGTTCTTGACTTGGGTCTGATAATTTGTAGGGTTTCTTCAACCTAATAATATGATCAATGGGGTCTGGGCAATGGCAGTATTGCGTGGTCAGGATTAAAACTTTGAGCTGATCCTTGGAGAATTCACTGAACTGAACACCATTTCAAAAGATTCATCATGCTTTTGCTTTATATTTTCCAAATATTCTTTTGAGAAAACAGGGTGATTTGGCAAAATTACAGTACCCAGCCACCATGTGCTCAACATTCCTCATCTTCAGTAAGTGCTTTTGACCAGAGCCTATCCCCATAACACTGCACATGAATACACCCTGACCTGTTTGAACTTGATTTTTCCATTATGCCTAAAAAGTCAGTAACAATAGGCCTTTGGATTGCTGCGCTATTCCCACCCGCGTTTCAACACACTCATTACTTTTTCCAACATGAGTTACTTACCAAATCTCTCAATGCAAGGGTGATGTGTTTGGCATCAGCTTGTTTAACTTTAAACGTTAAACCATTATCATGGATTTAAAATGTCAAGAAGTTGTGTATAAAGAACACAATATGCTGAAGATAAAGAAGATATACTGTCAATGGGATCTCAAATACTAAACTTCAGGGGGGTGAAAACTCGCTCTAACACTAGTAGATATTTGGTGGTTTCATGTGCTATACTGTAGATGGCTCATGTTCATAACCTCTGAAAGGGGAATAAACTTGGATGAGCATGTTATACAAAGTACTGTGTGAAGCTGGAACCTGGTATGCAGCGAGGTGATTAAATGGGTAATGAGAGATGCCTGACAGATTTCGATAATTGGTGAGGGCTGGTTTTGTTCGAATCCTCCAAGTGTAGACATGAAAAAGCAGATTCTGGATATTAAGATTTAGATTATGGAAGTATTCTGAAATGCTAACATTTAATGTTGTAGTTATGACGGATTGGCATGTCTTTTGAGGAACAGATAAGTGATATCAAGTTTGCTCCATCTAAACATCTCATCTCACTGCATTGTGTCTAAAGGAGGTGGATGATCAGGAATGAGTACTACAAAAAATCCTTTTGGTCTTCATGTACAGACTACACATTTTTCTTCTATCTAAATCATCACATTTCTTTAAAGATGCTTTAATTTCAAAAGTGTCTATTAAAATAAAATACATTGACAATGATATTTATAACAATTAGATGTCCTTTTGTGCTTCTGAAATAGCAATTGAGCATATTTATCTAGCAAGGATGTGTTTTAGCACACTCTGGAACACTTTAATCTACAGCTAAAACTGTACATCTGGATAGAATGTAAAATATATTTGTTTACTATTACACCAATAAGCCATAACATTAAAACTATTAACGGTTTGGGTTCCCTTTGTCCCACCAGGACACCTCTGACCCCTCTGGCTGTGGCTCCACGGGGCCTCTGTCTGTATGGTGTCTGGCACTAGGTGGCTGGCAGTGGATGCTGTGGGTCGAGGAGTGGGATCTCCGTGGTTTGGACTGTTTGATGGGTTCTTGATCAGTGGACTTGTTCTCTTTGTCTGTGGGACCCTGTGCGCAGTGGGCTGTGCTGTGCAGGGTGTTCTGGTGCCTTTCTATCATGACCATCACTGATGCTACATTGGCTTTTCTCTGGGTTCAGACGAGATAGGCTGGTCTTTGGCCCCTTGGGCGTGGGTGAGGCATGGGTGTCTGTTGCCAGTTTGCTGGTGACCTGGCAGCGGTTTAGTCCGTGTGCAAACTGGTAACTAATATACTAATATATACATTTATATTTTTGTGTTTTATACAAAAAAGTTTTCAGTACTTTTTAGGCATATTTGCTTTTTAGGCTTAATTGTTGTGAATATTAAATATAACCCTAACCCAAAGTATAAATAAATATCTAAATATCTAAGATCTATACGTACAATGTGTTTTTTCTTTTTCTCTTTTAAGAAGTTATAATGTGGCATGGCAGCTATTCACAATTTACATTTGCATGATGGAATACATCAACCACACATTTAAATGGTCTGTTTCGGCTCCAGACAGCGGGTTGAACATGCCCAGTGCCATTCCCAGATGATTGACATTTTCCTCAGAATACAAATACAGACATTACCAACTGTCAGTGTTCTGCAGCCCAATCAATAACATTCGGGTTTTTGTTAGCAACTCATTCTGCTTGCCTGAAGTGTGTGATAGACAGTTCTTCTCATCAGAGCCTGTCAATAATCTACCAGTAACAAATGCTTCGCTCACCAGGATGTGTGTGCAAATGTCAAACCAGGCTGCCTTCCTGCCTTTAATCAATAAAATTCCAAGTGGTGAGCCGTGCAGGCAAATCACATGCTGTGATGAAAGGAGGCAGAGGATGCACCATCTTCACCCCGCACCTACTGTAGTCTATCCACTCTGCGAGGACTGTGAATTGTTATCAATCTACATTGGATTCTAAACCAAACGACTGTTAAGAGCGCAGCTCTGCTATTGATTAGAAGGCTTTAAAAAGGATTCTTAAGCGTGGCCTGTTTCCACTGAAGTACTGTTGTGTTATGTATTATCTCTTACATAATGTATTATGTAACTCTGACAGAAGGAAATGGAAAATGATCACAGAAAATAAAACGAATACTTTAGTTTAAGCTTAGAGGCTGTTTGGTGGTCAGCTCACAGCTCCAGCGTCACTAGATTGAGTCTGTTTCCAGTGTACTGTCTGTGTGGAGGTTCTCGTGTTGTCCCATCATTAGCCTCCAGGCCCATATGTCTTTTTAATGCCTCTCACTGGGGCCAATTCAGATTGGTAGTTTTGGTATTGACAATCTTTCTCATTGCACTCTGCATGGGCCTTTTCTTGAACAAAATTTTGCATATCACGTCCTCATATCACCTTTCTACACTTTTCTTTATTGCTTTATAAATCTTAGTTTTATCTTAATACGACAGTGTGCAGATGTCTTGCGCCACCCCTAATTTATCTATACTGTATTCTGCTTCCAAGGAGCCAGATCTTCTTGTATTTTTAATGTAGTATTGAGATAAAGTTGTCCAGGATGGACCTTTTGGCTCTTAATATTGTTAACATTAGTTGCAAATGTCATTCACCATGAGTTTGTAATGTGT
Source organism: Clarias gariepinus (assembly GCF_024256425.1). Classification (NCBI taxonomy): domain Eukaryota; kingdom Metazoa; phylum Chordata; class Actinopteri; order Siluriformes; family Clariidae; genus Clarias; species Clarias gariepinus. Next base: position 5,771,079 of record NC_071113.1, read on the forward strand.
CTTTTGTCTGGGTGCAGCCATAACCATCCTTACTGTGTTTCTGTACTTTCACCAGTGGATTTAAAATGTTCCTTTAGGATCAATAACATTTATCCATCTATCAATTTAGCTAGTGTATTCCTGCCTCATGCCTAGTGTTTCTGTGTTTAAAATAGATAGATAGATAGATAGATAGATAGATAGATAGATAGATAGATAGATAGATAGATAGATAGATAGATTCAAATTTAAATCTTTTTTGTCACATACACAGTCATTCACAGTACGATATGCAGTGAAATGTTTATACGACCACCAGTGACCTTATAAAAGAGAATTAAAGTTTATTTAATAAATATGAATAAAAGAAATAAGATAAAAAAAATTACATTTGACTAGGATTAAAATAGAAATAAAAATAGAAATATACTTTACAATAGAAAATTTAGATAGATAGATAGATAGATAGATAGATAGATAGATAGATAGATAGATAGATAGATAGATAGATACTTTATTAATCACAAAGGGAAATTGTATAACAATATATATTTAATTTATTATATAATTGTATTAAAAGTGAATCTAAACAAAATTAATTAGAAAATATAAATTCAATTTTAAAACCTATGTATTTTTTTAAACGCAATAAACAGCCCGTTACCGTTTATACTGAATGTTTCTATGCATATTGAAGTATTATCTTTGTCTGGTTAAATCATGGAACATCAATGACAACCAGCGATGAACTAATGTGAAATACAGTCTGTGTAAGCATATTATTTTCTGCCATAATCTGATGTTTAAAATGGATTTACCACTTTGTTTGCTGGAATAGCGAATAGGCTTGATAAGGTGCCAGTGCAAACTCTTCAGTAAATCACAGTGAATTGATGGGACACTTCTTTAACGATGATCATTAAAGGACTCAAATTAAACCAGACTGACAGTTTAGCGAGGTTCATTAACGTTGCTTATTTTGCATTAAAGTAATCAAATTAAGTAAATAAAAATGTAATTGCATTTTAAACATGTGTGTTTTTAAAATATACCGATGGATTTGTTTTATTATTGCAGGGTTGTATCTCACTCAAGGGGAGCCAAGTGAATGAGCTTACAGCTAATCCTGAGGAACCAGGCCGTTATCTGTTTGAGATCGTACCAGGTAAGAAAAATAAATGTCATTCATTTTAAAATAAAAAATCTTAACATGATCTGAAATAGATAGAATAAAACCTATTGTTGTTGTTGTTTTGTTTTTTTAAAACAGTAATCAGATTTATGGTGCTTGGTCTATTTTATATTCCAGTCAGTTTCTCCTGAGAGTAAATATGAAAAATGAAACGCAAAGGTGATCTTAGTCTCTGTCACAGTCCCTCCCACCTGCACACATACACACACAGCAGACTTCACGACATTCCCAAGCATAGGAATATTGATCATATGTGAGCTGAAGATAAACAACACACGTATATTTCTCCTGTCTAATAAATTTTAATGTGGGTCTGTTTCAAAGGGATAAACAAAACACGGGGATTATACAGTTTCACCATTATTGCAGCAGTGCTGGGGAATAGAATCTATTATTTTTTTCTTATAACCAGGTACATTTACAGCTGTACCTTGGCATACAAATTTAATACGTTACTGAGGCGAGCTCTTAGGGTGGTTTTGTATTGTGAAACGCATTTTCCCATAGGAAATAATGTAAATGCAGATAATCTGTTCCAGCCACCCAAAAATATTACAGATATGATCAATTTTAAAACATTTAGAAAAAACGTGTAAATTAAACAGTTTTAAATAAATAGACATTAAACTTAACCTTAATTTATGATTCCTGCTTAAAAAACAAACAAAACTGAAAGCGGCTCCCTTTTCTTTTTGCTACCGTCCTTGCAGACATTCTTGGGACACAGGGTGCTATATCTTCACTAAATTTTACACAGAATGCAAAAATAAATAAATAAATGTAAATTTGACCTGTTTGGCTTGCCAAGTTTTGAACGGCTCCCAAACATATGCCCAACTTTTGGTTCGGCTCGGTTCCATCACTCTTATCCCAAAAATGCTTCGCATGCTGAATTAAATTTAAGAAACCCATGATTTTTTTTTGTATGCCGAGGTACTACTGTACTGTATATTTGACTGACTGCCTTATCCAGAATGACTTACAGAAGAGTCTCTTTCAAAAACACATCCTCATGCTAGTTCACTTGGTCATGGACTAAAAGTACCATTAAACATCAAAAACCTGTAAATACAGTATGAACAAATGTAAAAAAAAATTTGTTTGTCTTTAGGTTTGTCTAGCCATTGAAGTAATGATAACTTTTATCCTACCTGACATATCCATCTAACTAGGTGCGAGGTCAGAGAAGAGCCACATTGCTCTCCTTATACTGTAAATAATTATACCTACTGTACCTGATGTACCTGATACAGTACCACAGCAGCGTTAGATACTGTACTCCAGGCTGTTCACGTAAAGAATGTTAAATAATTGTCGATATAAGCAGCTCTGACAGAACATCCAGCTCTGGGAAAGTAACAGGTTTATGTTAATACACTGATTATCATATTTCCATAATTACACTACAGAACGGGACTTTTATGACAGATGTGCCATACTTAAACATGCTTTAGTATCTGCGTACAGTACTTATTTATATGGTAAATTTTTTTGTAAGGAGTTGATTATTTATTTAGAATTTTTGGAAGAAGTCTCCAGTGTCAGTGCCCTTGTAACAGTCAGGAGTCAAGCTGTGACTTGAAGTTTGTCCATCTACCTTTCATGTCAGAGAATCGCTAAGCCACATGGCTTGCTTGTGTCCTGGGAAATGATGGGTCCATTTGAGTGACGCTAGAGAATCAGAGTGTGGTGCAGAGCAGAACTTGTAAAGGTTGTAAAACTGTCCTATAACTGCATTCTGGATTAGCTAGATAGCACACAGACCTGCCTGGAGCAATGTGCAACTAAGTCCTGAATTGACAAAAGAATGAATAAGTGGCTTAGTGCCTCTGGTGTTAAGAACTGTCCTGGTCCTGCTCATGTCATAGAGGAGAAACTGACATGAGAGAATCAGTTTCATGGAATAAAAAATCCAAAGGAAAGTTGTTTTTTTATGGCTGTTTAGGGTTTAATGTATTGTAATATCATGACGTCCATCCATTATGAGACTTTGACCAATATTCCAAGTCAAGTCCATTGCCTGGGTTTTACCATGACTGAAGGGGTTTATGCACTACATTATGATCATATTTCACCTGTATGCTGACAATAACCACTCATAATCAGCTTACACACGTATGTCTCTACAACCCCTCACAGTGTTTTGTAGGATATTAAATTTGCTCTAAGCCCTTGTGAAAACACTTTACTTATTCTCCTTCTTTCCCTCTAGTAATCCAATTAAAACTGAAATATTCTGTTTCACAGTCCTGAAAAGAGCAGCGTATACTGTTAAGGGTCAGCAGCCAATTCAAACGGAACTCAGGGCGTCCATTCAATGGAAACAAACTAGAGTTATATTTTTGTAATTTAAACCTGTAGACACCTGTAATATTGGCAAATTAGGTCAAATTAATATTAGATTTAAGATGATAATTTAAAAAAATTATGAAATACAGTAATTATACCTATAAACTGATGTACCTTATTCCACAGCGCTGTTAGATTCCCCAGGCAGTTCATGTGAAGAATGTTGAATAATTGTCGATATCAGCAGCTCTGACAGAACATCCAGCTGCAGGCCAAGTAACAGGTTTATGTTAATGCACTCGTTATCATAGTTTAGCATTTCCACAGTTACAATACAGAAAAGGACTTTCATGACAGTTTGCCATACTTAAACATGCTTAAGTATATGTATATTTGTTGACATAGTTAAGTGTCTTGTAAGGTGATGATTATTTATATAGCATTATTGGAAGGAGTCTCCAGTGCCAGTGCCTTGTGACAGTCAGAAGTCAAGCAGTAACCTGAAGTTTGCATGTTTTCTAGTGAGATAACGACTGTTTACACCTCTTACAATATAGGTAATAACAGGGACTAGTTAACCAGAGTACTTGGATGAAACTCACCCAGGGGTGCGTTTCCCAAAAGCATCGTTAGCCAACTATGGTCGCAAGTTCCGTCGTTACCAACATAGTTCAACAATTCGGTGTTTCTCGAAACCCTAGTTCAAACGAACATTCGCAAACAGCGTCGCAAACTTACGTGGTTGGAACTACAGCCTTCGACCTGTGGTTAGAAGCATAGTCTCCTGCCGCGACTGGGTGTGTTCTATTCACAGTTAACGACTCTACGCACTATAAGTTTCTAAATATTTTCCCAACCACTTTGAGCGATTTGGAAAACTTGGTGTTTTGGTGCTCAGATATTAGGCTATTCATTTTCAGTTATTTTAATTACAAATTCACTTTGAAACGATATAACAGCGATACCATCGCAATTATTCCCCCTTCGAAGTGCCCTACGAAAGCATTATTTATGTTCCGGTTGGAACACAGCCTTGGTTTCGTTTGTGCGAAGAAAAGGTGAGTTTTTAAGTGAGTTTTTTTGTTGTGCTCTCAGAAGTAGACGTAGAATACGGACTATTCATAGGTTTAAAAAAATAAAAATTATATATATATATATATATATATATATATATATATCCTCATCAGAAGTGTCATCTTCCTCATTCACAGCAGAACCAGAAAGACCCCCTCTTCCTCATCAAAAAGCGGGAAATTTTCCTCGACTGCAATGTTGTGGAGAATTGCAGTAACTATTACATAGCAGCTTTTGGAGGGGTTCAGTTTCAGGCCACCACTGGACTTGTTTGTTTGGTCACACTTGCAAAGTCCTTCCACTTGTTTCTGACTCCCTCTGGGCTTCTCTCATACCCATTTCCAGAAGCATTCATTTTTTGTGCGATTTCATTCCATGTTTTTTTTTTTTTTTTTTTTTCAGAATTTGTAAATGTGTTTTTTAATTTGGAGAAAAGCAAGATTTGATTGCTCTTTTGTAGTAAATTGCTGTTTCCGTTTCATTTTTTCACATCAACTCTCATTAAAACATGGCTGTATGTAAAGGGATTTATATAGGAAATGATCTTGAGCAAAATAGGTAACAGGTGTTCACAACACAATCCCAGCATTTTCAAAACCCATAATTTCTTTTTATTTTAATTGTACTTATGTATCAATAACAAATAAAAATGAGTTCTAATGAAATATAACTAAAAGTTATAGACTTTATTATTCGAAAAGAGCACATTTAAACTGTGTATGCCTATATAAGTTTTATTGTACAAATAATGAATGTTGCGTTCGGGACATTATTACACCACTTCTACGTAACGTCACTGCGAAAACGCATTGAATGCGAGCCGAAGAGAGAAAAAAAACACTTTACAGTAGGGGGCGATATGTGCTTATGGCACTACTCCGCCATTGTATCGAAGAAGAAGAAGAACGACAGATTAAACCAACATGGTTTTAACGATGGAAGTGTGACACAGATACTATGGTGTTGGGAAACAGTCGTGACTAGTTAGTTATTTTCTTCAACGTTGCATCGTACAATGGTGGTTAAGTAAAGAGCTACATCGTTGTACGGGAAACGCACCCCAGCATGGTTAGAACATGCAAACTCCACACACACACAGACTCAAAGTGGAAATCGAACCCAGACCCTGGAGATGCAAGGCCACTGTTAACCACTAAGCTACCGTGCTACCATTTCATAGACAGTGCAGACAGGTCATTTTAACTGAAATAATGATTAATTTATCACCATTTTTTAATTAAGAACAGAGTTTCCACTCCGAGGCGAGGGGTGTTCAAGTCAAACAAGGACTTGGGATAAAATCTCTTGTAAATGAAAGATGCAAAATATACAGAATACTTCTTTAAAATATAATTAAAAACAAACTAATGTGATAAAGCTGAACTGAAAATTTTCAAGACGTGCTGTTATTGGAAAATAATCAACATGGGAGTGTGAGTGAGAAAAAGACTGAAGCAGAGGTGGGGGTGGGAGAGCTGAAGATGCTGTGATTTGAGTGACAAGAATAGACAGGATTAGGAATTAGAAATCAGATTTAGATGCTTTGGACATGTATAGAAGGAGGAGAATGTTAGATATGGAGCTGGCAGGCAGAAGGAGGAGAGGAAAGCCCAAGAGGAGGTTTCATAGATGTGGAGAGGTAGGATATACAGGAGGTTGGAAATTACGAAGGAAGATGTGGTGGACAGAGTTAGATGGAGACAAATGGTCTGCTGTGGCAAGCCCTAATGGGAGCAGCTGCAGACGGTATAATTTATTTATCATGTACCATCAGTTCTCATTGTGTTTATTTTTACTATATAACAGACACAGATATATAATTTTTATGATGGGACCTCGACCAGATGTGTTCAGAAGAACATTACACTGAGTATGCTGGTCTGATAGAGACAGTGTAGAGAACCACACGGAGACAAAAAGATACAGATCAGAGTCAAACAGTGGATAACATGCACTTTGTATAACATTAAGCATTATAACACAAAGTTTATACTGTATGTATTACATCATGTTAGAGTTGTATTAGAAGTTTAAAGGTTTTACTTGCTGATTGGTTTGTGTTTTTGTAGAGTCTGAAATGATAAGATATTAAATTTCACTTGACAATGTAGTGCTAATGGAATACACAGAGAAAGCCTTGAGGAATGATTAAATGAGAAGTGATATCTGAAAGGGAATATGTTTAGTTGTCCCACTGCTACAGCGATTGAATCTCATTTTCACACTCTACGGAACGAAGTCGATTTAAACTCAAGCACAGATGTTCCTATCATGATGTCCTGGAGTTACTGGCTCTGGATCATTTTCTTTCTCTCTCATTACAACACACACACACACAGTCTAACATTTTTAGTTTTTTAACAATTAATGTTCCTTTGCTTTTTATAGTAACATCTTCTACTTGTTATTGTCTCTGCCAGACTGGCTCCATACTCTCACAGAGCACATTCGACCTCAGGGTCACTATATTAACCTGTTCATAAGTAAAGCCTACCAGCATGAATATACAGTATGTTGATGAACTACAAACTGCACATTCTTTTATCCATACATTTTGCAAATTTCTAAAACAGGGTCACACTTATCAGTCGAATTGTCTAGTTCATGCAGTGATTTTAATTAGCATATTAATTAATTCACCTGAAAGGCTCATGCATTTCAAATTGATGTCATGCAGCTGGTAATTAATTATTAAAGTCAGAATTTGCCATAAACAAAATTAATGCCTTTATGACAGCCCCACTAAAAATGATTAATATGCAAGCGGGGTTCAAGTCGAACCAGGCTTTTGATTGTGCCGAATAACAGAACGTCCTTTATTTCTCAATATAATCTCTTGTTACGCTAATGCAATTATCCCAAAGTTTCACTAGTGCTTGGACACCATCAAGAAACGTCGAAATAATGTTTTCTCAGTGCACCAGAGCAATTATCAGACCTGCCTGCTTTATGCTTGAAACGCTCACCTCCCAGGACCTCTAGTACTATGACTTGTGAGCTAATACAATATCAGGACATTTGATCCCTAAGTAACTCTTTTAGACTTTTTTATTACTTGAGTAATATTTTTATCAGGGTATCGCTACTTTTACTCAAGTAGTTGATTTGTGTTCTTTGCCCATCCATCTATCCATCTAGGAACCTCTATTGTCCAACTAGGGACCATGGAGGACAGTGGGGACCATTGTATTTATTTCCATTTTTACAACCATGATAGGACCTCTGGTCAACATTCACACTCACATTTTGTGCAATTTTGGAAAAGCCAAATTGGCTTAATCTGTGTGCCTTTGGACTGCGGGGGGAAGCCAGGGATAATGCAAGGTGCAAGGCAACAGTGCTAACCACTAAGCCACCGTGCCGCCATACTTTGCTCAGCACTGGTCATATTAACCCACTACAAATAAGTGATTGGACGTAAAAACATTATTCAAGAGAGTTAGAACCCTACAACACCCCTTTACTGCCTGGAAATTATAGCACTGTTTTAATTATATGCGTCCCGTATAGGACACAATGGCACCGCTCAGTGACGAGGGGCGGTGAAACCAGTGGGAAAAGCCTGCTGGCTGATAGGAATTTCCCTCAAAATGCAGGCTTTAAACTTACTGTGACATTGATGCATATGCATAAAGTGAGTGAGAAGAGGACAGCAGGAAATAAAGGACCACAACAGGCTTGGGGGAAAAGGAGTCTGGTCCAGGGAAGTGCATTCAAATGAATTGGTCTGTGATTTTCAACTAAATATGCATTTGTTAAAGCTCAGGTATAGTTTGAGGGATTGACAGAGCAGATTGTATAAATGTAGACGAAGAAGTAAAGGGTATATGAAGGCAAAAAGTGCTTGAAACCTTTCAATGGCATGCGAACAGCATTTAATTTAAAGCGTCGTCTGAACAACTAGCCAGTCCATTGAAGTAAGCAATAGCTTGTGAACAAAGACTTGTTCTTTGACTTTTGGATAAAAATTATTTGGCACAAACAGCTTTAAATGTTTTCCACTGAGCCAGCTTGATTCATATCATTTGGGGGTTGGGGTACGAGACACACAAGTCCAGACTTCACTCAGCACAGAATGGGGCATAACTGCTGCAAAAGAAGAAGGAACAAACAACTACAAGGTACAGTTAATATAACCAATAATATTTATAGAGGTGATCGTTGTATAGCAACTGATGACCCGTGAAGCGTAGTTAACTCTTTAGATCTTACAGCCATAACACTGTAGTGCTCATTTTAAAGTCTTTATTATGTCTGATATATTACATCTGATTAATAGAACATTTATAAAACAATATGCAAATCCAGACAGAAAGCTTGAGCTGTGCTTAATATTTTTCATTGATTATTTTTTATTGATAATTGTCTGCTAACAATTCTGCACTGGACTGTAAATAAGAGATTGAATTTTTTTATTTGAGTTTCACAAATATCAAGTTAACATTCTTCATATGACCAGAGAGAGAGACTGTAATATATACATACAGTATAAGACTTAAGCATATTATTTTATACTTTTTTATGTTCTCTAATATAGTATGTGAATAAAAAAGGCCAACTTGTTCCAAAAATTTATTTAGCAAAAAAAACTCTATTTTTTGTCGTGTTCTCTTCATGACCATTTGATTTCTTTTGGGTTTTCCAGTTTCCTCCAACCCTTCAAAATCATATCGTCTTACGCATAAGTCGATCTAAATATGAATGTGTGCTCATGGTGCTCTGTCATACATTTTTAACCAGTGCCTATCTCATATCCAGTATACTCCACCTCAACCCCGCCCAGAATAAAGCCTTACTGAAAATGAAGGAATTAATTGATTCATTAATTGAGCCCTTTTCCGATAAAGCATCACTGAACAGAACACTAAACCCTGTAATTACCCGTAATAATCTATCAGCCAATTAAATTATAAAAACTACATGACAGTGTACCCAATGAACTCGTTGTAATAGATGTCGGCAAAGGAAACACCAAATATAGATTTGATTTAGTTTTCATAGATGTTTTTTTTCATACATGACTTCTGGGACATTCCTATCCTAACATAATAAATGCCATTTTCTGTTTTTTACACAAATAATTATTCTCAGGTACACAAGGCTGTCTGTAATAACATGTTAAAACTACTTTATAACCTTATTATAGAACCTTTTTTAAATCTTTCATGTTTTAAGCAAAGAATGTAAGGTGAAGATACTCACTGTGCAACACACTGGCTGCTTGAGTGGGTTAAATGTGTTTAAATGTTTTTTGGAGAATGTTTAAGCTAAGACAATGACATTTATATTCTGTTAATACCATTGTACTCACTCCAGCAGCAATAAATGACACACATGAATCACATAATCAACTTTCTGTGACATGGGACATTATGTAATTTGGATGATGTTTAAATACCACGCTATATACAGTACTTACAGTATATATCCCAAATTTATAATATGCATGAGTGATTTTTTGTAAAACACTGTGTGTGGGGTAAGCTGATGCATTTGTGTTGACTGAAGGCTGTAGGACATGTGGTTGATTAATGCACAAACAAATGTTAACAGTGCAATACCTATTCTATGATATACAGTATGTATAAATATGAAATATATCTGTATTTGTTTTAATGATCTTCAACAATCTTTGCTCTTACCAGTTTCTGTTGATTTATTCACTGCACCAAAACTGTGGATAAAAAAAAAACTTAAATTCACACTTACATAAGCCAAACAGTTTGGACAAAATATTTTTCCCACAACATGCCTGTGACTCAAAAAAAAAACATGCAGAATATATTCTCTATCAGTTTGCAATGCTTCTCGTTTAATTTGTCAAAATGTTCATTTATTCTAAATCACACAGGCTGTAATTGTGTGCATTGCATAACACATCACAGAGGACAGATGGCATGCAAAAGGCAGCACCAGAGTGAGAAATGGACAACTCTGTGTCTGTGATATGGCCGTGCATTCCATTCACATTTTTTTCAGTTCATAATATTAAATGATCTTGTCAATCTTTTTAATTTATTTGCATCTTTGATCATTTTGTTTGAAATTGCCAGAGATCTTTGACTGAATGTTCAGAAACCTCAGTGATACCCAGTAATATCACAATTTACAGTAATATACTGTCAGTATAGTGTTGCAACCTATTACATGGAGAGAGCGCCATCTCCTGGTGAAATATCAACCTATTACCTTTATAGATAGATAGATAGATAGATAGATAGATAGATAGATAGATAGATAGATAGATAGATAGATTTGAATATTTGACTAGTGGTTGACGAGTATTAAAGATGATACCATGTGGATTAAAATTTAGCAAATACAAATAAATAGAAATAAACTGGCTGCATGTTGGTGTGTGTGTGTGTGTGTGTGTGTGTGTGTGTGTGTGTGTGTGTGTGCGTGCGTGCGTGCGTGTGTGTGTGGCTAACATTTTCCCTGTTCTTGACAGTTTCCTCCCTCACCCTAGTGTGTGTCAGCATGGAGGCTTAGCGGTTAGCACTGTCACCATGCACCTCCAGAGTCTGGGTTTGATTCCCATCTTGGGTCTATGTGTATGGAGTTTGTTCTCCCGTGGGTTCCTCCGAGTACTCCGGTTTCCTTCCACAGTTCAAAGACATGTAGATTAGGCTTTTCCAAATTGCCCGAAGTGTGTGAATGGGAGTGTGTGTGTGTGCTTTGCAATGAATTGGCACCCTTTCCAGGGTGTACCCCACCTCATGCCCTAGATCTTCTGGGATGGGCTTGAGGGCCCGCAGTATAGACAATGAGTGCGAATAAGTGTGAGTGCTTGTGCCCCGTGATAGATTTGCTTCAGCCCTCCTGTGAACCTGTACAGGATAAGCAGGAAAAAGAATGAGAGAAAGAGTGAGTGTAAATGAATTGCTCATTTGTTAAAATCCTTAAAACTCAAAAACTGTATAAATTGAAAGTAAAATATATTCTTCCATTCAACTTTTTTTGGTGTTTTTTCATCTGTTTCACAGGTGCAGCTGGTGAAAAAGACAAGACCCCTGTGAGCCATGAGACATTTTTGCTGATGGCCAACTCCCAGAATGACCTGGACGATTGGGTGAAGGCGATCAGACGAGTTATATGGGCTCCTTTAGGAGGAGGTAAATACCTGGAGAAAGCAGTTCTGATGTGGCCTAAGGCAGAGCATCCAGTGTCGCCTGCTCACCTGACCATAATAATCATGCCCATTATAACTGCACCATCAGGTTTGGCTGTTGTGCTTCGGAGCGATATGGATCTTAAATACACCATAGATTTAAACTAAAAGCTCCACCCCATTAACAGGGGCAGCATTTACATGCATTGACACACACACACACACATTGATCTATTGATCCTGGAAAGCAGTATGTTTTGTAAAACAGCACTTTTCAGAAACCAATATCAAAAGAAAGCTGCTAGATATTGCATGCAGAAAAGGGTCAGAAAAACAAAATTAATATTTGTTGTGACGACTGTTTAGTCTTGCAATATATCCATCTGTGCATTTTTTTTCCAGGTAATTAGCTACTCAATTGACTTATTGAGCTACTAATTAAGTAACTGAAGTGGTCTTTTATACACTGTAATGTTTCTGGGATAAAAATACTGCATTTTTTCTGTAACATTTAATTTTATGTTAGGAATCCTAAAATGTTTTTGTACAGACTTAATAATGAAGGCATACAATAATAATGATATGCCTTAATAAAAACATTTGTAATAAAAAACAAAGGGTGCCTATGGCCTATGCACATAGTCTACATCATATGTCACAGTTTCCCCTTTTCATGGGCTTTATCCTGATACACTAGAAACAAAAGCTTGTACACACATGACCTTGCAGTGATTAATATTCATAAAAGGACTGTGTGTGCAAAATGGCATGCATGAACTAAATAATTTTTTTACCCACTGGCCACTTCACATGCAGTAAATTAGTTAATCAGCCAATCATATGGCAGCAACTTAGGCATGAAGACACGGTCAAGACAATCTGGTTTAACTCAAACTGGGCATCAAAATGGGAAAGAAGGGTGATTTAAGTGATTTTAAACGCGGCTCGGCTGTTGGTGCCGGACGGCCTGGTCTGAGTATTTTTTTAAACTTATGATCTACTGGGATTTTCAAACACAACCATCTTTAGGGTTTACATACTGTAAAATGGTCCGAAAAAGAAAAGATATCCAGTGAGGGCAGTTCTCTGGGTGAAACGCCATGTTGATGCCAAAGGCCAGAGGAGAATGGCCAGACTGGTTTGTGCTGATAGAAAGGCACAAACCAGTAACTCAAAAACATCCCGTTACAACTAAGGTATGCTGAAGAGTATCTCGGAACACACAACATGTTGGACCTTAAAGCAGATGGGCTACAGCAGCAGAAGTCCTGCTGTAGAAGTGTGCTGCTCCTGTCAGCTAAGAACAGGAACCTGAGACTAACAATCACATGGACTCACTCACTATGACATTCAGATTAAAGGGTCTGAATTTGTAGTAAACAAGATGAAAGCATGGATCCATCCTGCCTTGTATCAATGCTTCAGGGTGGTGGTGGTGTAACGGTGTGAGGGAGATTTTCTTGGCACACTTTGGCACACTTTAGTGCCAATTGAGCAGCATTTAAGCATCGTCCAATTCAGCCTACGTGCGTATTGTTGATGACCATATCCTCCCTTTTATGACCACAGGATAACTCATCATGTTACCAAGCTAAAATCATCTCACTCTGGTTTCTGGACAATGAGTTCATTGTACCAAAACAGCCTCTACAGTCACCAGATCTCAATCCAATAGAGCACCTTTGGGATGAGGTGGAACAGAAGATTCACGTCATGGATGTGAAGCCAATAAAATCTGCAGCATCTGTGTGCTGCACGTCAATATGGTCCAAAATTACTAAGGAATGTTTTCAGCACCTAATTTCAGAATGAGAGCAGTTCTGAAGACAAAAGGAGGGGTTCCATCAAACCATATATATACTGTTTGGACCCCCTGTTGTCTTTTGAAATTTTAACTCTATTTATACCTTCAGTGGCATTGGACTTGTACAGCTACGAAAATAATAATACATTAAGCATAGAATTTGTGTGGACCAAATATAGCATACCTTCCATGAGAGGACTGGAGAGATATTCTCTTACCATCTAGTGTCAGGAATGTTTCTGACTTCCCCTCTTACAGAAATAGCACTGACGCCATGGGTTCTTTAGCCAGCCGGTGATGTTCCTCAAAGGAATAACCTGGAGCATTACATAATAACAACTAAACCTCTAGTTTGTTTTTTCTTTTCTGTTTTTTTTTTTTTCTTTTTGGATTTTTCTTTCGATACTTAATGTCTGCTTTTGAGCTTTGATCGAACTGTCTCCTTCAACGTGCCAGTGTGTGCTATTTCTATCTCACTCGTCGAGACAAGGCGAGCACCATGCGACACACAGGAATGGGATACCAACAACCAGATGTTCAAGAAAATCAAAAATATGCCATTTTTTGTGGCTGAAAAACAGGTGTTCTTTTGTAGTTCGTGTTCCTCTTTGAGCTACCATGATTTTTGCCCAGTCTATGGCAACTGTGTTTGTGCTTCACACCGGCTGTATCATCAGAACTGTGGTCGGGACGTCACATGGAGAAGAGCAGGTTTTTCACAGGCTTTTTTCAAATGCTGTTAAAAGCTATTTAGATCGGGCATTCTGTCATATTGAAATTGCTGAAACTTAATAGGCTAAAGAGTTTCTGGGCATGAACAAGCCAAATACTGTATTCATGGGTATAAATATGTATACAAATCTAATAGCATAGACTGTCTTCTGTTTCATACCATGTTCGACAGGAATCTTTGGACAAGGCCTGGAGGACACAGTTCAGTACGAAAAAAAATTTGGTGTTCGACTCGCCCCCCTGTTAGTCGAGCAGTGTGTGAATTTCATTAGGGAACGAGGACTCGATGAGGAGGGTCTCTTTAGGATGCCAGGCCAGGCCAACCTGGTCAAAGAGCTTCAGGATGCTTTTGACTGTGGAGAGAAACCTCAGTTTGACAGGTAAAGGATTTTTTTATATCACTTTTTGTTCCAGGATTTGTGTCCTGATTTGTGTCCACATTCACTAATCACCAAAATGATAGGGCTGTAGTTGGTTAGATCTTAATTATACTGTAGGTTCTTGTCTCTCCAGAGTTTTGCATGTTCCTCCCCAAGTCTACATGGTTTCCTCCAGGCTGTTTCTCTCCACATACCAAAACCATTTTAGCAGCTTAACTGGCCAAACTAAATTAATAATAGGTGTAATTAAGTGTGTGAATGTACAGTATTTGTTCATAGTGTCTTAACCAAACCTGGTTATTTAAGGGGCGTTCAAAACAAACCCAGGATGAATGAAGGCGTAAAATTGACAATTGACATATTCAGAAGACCTCAAAGCAAAGCAATATGGTGATGAGGCGGTAAAACATTTGAATGGTGAAAAAAAATGGCTCTAAGCCATTTCACCCTTTCTGCCGTTGAAGGAGTTCCTGGGAGGCCGGTAAGACTTAATCAGGCAGTCCAATCATGACTCCGGTGTACTGAGAAAACTTACTACAGTACCTAGTTCTGTTATTCTGTACAATCATAAGCCCTTGTTTGACTTGAACACCCCTCGTATTTCCTCATCACACCCAATATACCCGAGATCATGACCCAGATTTTGTTATAAGGGTTACTTAAGATGGATGAATGAATGAACGATGATGACTAATGTTCATAAACTATCATAACAAACACTTTAACTCTTCCTAGTAACACTGACGTCCACACTGTGGCTTCCCTGCTGAAGCTCTACCTCAGAGAGCTGCCTGAGCCTGTCATCCCCTTCTGCAAGTATGAGGATTTTCTTACTTGTGCCCAGCTTCTGGCCAAAGATGAAGAGGAGGCAAGTTTTGATCCGTAGTGGTTTGCTGGCACTATCACACATATCCACATTTGTATTATTATGTGCAAATTGCTGTGGGTGATGGTCTTTGTTCTGCACATTTACCTTTTATGCCACCACCACTTATAGGGACTGCAAGAATTAGGACAGCAAGTGAAGACTCTTCCCTCGGCTAACTACAATCTCTTAAAATATATTTGCAAGTATGTCCACAGTACGGGTTTTAAAAGTTACAATACTGAACCAGTTTTGCTTCAGTCTAGTAAAATATTAATTGTGTCTGAACTTTAAGGTTCCTTGATGAAGTACAGTCACACTCTATTGAAAACAAAATGAGTGTACAGAACCTGGCCACTGTGTTTGGACCAAACATTTTACGTCCCAACATGGAAGACCCAGTAGTTATTATGGAAGGTATGTTTTGGTCATCGACCCTAATTGTGCATGTCAGAATTTAATTTGATCTAATGATAACCATCTTGTCAATGTATCAATGTAGACCACAGTTTGTAGTATTTTTTTTACTTTGTCACCGTTCAAATAAAGCTACTTTTCTCATTTCATTTGGCAGGAACCTCTCTGGTTCAGCATCTCATGACTGTACTTATCAGCAAACATGATCAACTGTATCCTGATCAGGAGTTGGAACCACCTGAAGTCTCCATGGAGGTGAGATCTCAGCACCATCAGCAGTCCAACCTAATTGGCTGGATCTCTGAGGAAGATCTCCAAAGCCTGACACCTCCTGGGAAAAACCCCAACATAAGTGACCATCCCAGCAGCAGCAGTACGTCATCTTTGGATGGTATCCCAGCAGTCCCGTCTCCAAAATCAGGCCCTCAAGGAAAAGCTGAGACAGCCATCAGTCCAAGCAAGCAAGCAAAAACTTTACCTTCCTGGAAATACACATTCAAAGGTTCCTCACCCCGACCCCAACCTGCAAAAACTGCCGGTCCATCGGCAGATGTGGCCAATGTCTCCAGTGGAAACTGGCTCATGAACGGACTCTCGTCACTAAGAGGGCATCGTCGTACTTCCACAGGGGAACGTGCAAAGGATTCTGGGTCGTCCCAAAGACTTTCAACCTATGACAACGTTACTGTTCCCAATGTAGACAGCCCTCAGTGGTCCAACTTATCTTGTGAAATCTCAGTGTCTGGGAGTGACAACATGGAGTCAGACCCAAGAACAGAGTCGGATGAAAATTCCTTAGATCCTGACCAGCCTGTGGATGATGTCAGTTGCATAGAGCAAGAAGATGCCAGTGGGAATATGGTGTCAACCTGCAGCAGTGACACCAATATACACAATACTGTGCCAGTCATCACAGTCATGGCCGAGGACACTGATGAAAGCTCGTCATCACTGGTCAGTGTGGTAGCAGCACTGAAAGATGAACTGAAGAGTCAGAAACTGGTTTACGAAACTAGGATCAACAAGTAAGTATTAAACCATTTCATATGTCCTCTTTTACACGTAATCAAGAAACTACTAATTAAAATGTAAAAAAGAAAAAGATATCCTGGTCCTAAAAAGTTTTAACGTTTCCTTGATTCTTTTTCTCCCCCCAACTCTGCAGGCTGGAAGAGTCAAGTGCACTGCTTCGTGCTCAGATGGAAAGATTGGAGCATGACATGGAACAGGAAAGGAAGAAACAAAGAATGCTGGAAATCAAACTGAGGAACTCTGAAAGGGCCCGGGAGGATGCCGAAAACCGTAACCGGCTCCTGGAGAAAGAAATGGAGGACTTCTTTTCTACACTCGGGGACCTGGCTCTTGGAAGTAGAACAAGTGACATTTAGCGATATTTCAATGTGTTTAGGACATGATGGAAATCATCCACAAACCAGTCTGTGGGCAGTACAGTCTCTGCATTTCCTCAGGTCTCTCTAGAAAGGCATGGACTGAAATTCCATGTTTATTCCATGACTATTTCTCTAACCTCATATTACTTGATTGTCTTGACCAGGACCTACAGGATGACAGAAGATATATCAATGAGATACAAGGCCTTACTCACCAAGGTCTACAACAATATCACTGTGGATGTTTGTGCAGTGGATTCCTGCCAGGAATGCCAGGCTGTTTACCCAGTTGTTTACACTTACAGCTGTTTTGTCCAGGTATAGAGACCGTTTCCCAACTAATGCAACAAAGACCATTCATAACCAAAGCCTATGTAAATTGCTGCCATTATTCAGTTTGGAAACATAAAAGTCTCACTTCTGCCCTAAAAAAAAAAAAAGAAAGAAAAAAAAAAAGAATTGTAATGACAGTGCCTTTGTGGAGGTTTTGTGTTGAAAACGTATCACCTGACTTGCTTGACTAGTATAGTTCCAAGTTTTGGAAGGTATATTGGAAACATTTCATGTCATGTATAATATTAAAGTCAGTGTTATGAAAAGACGCGTTATAAAATGCATCATTAAATGGGAAATGGTAATGCTCAGATTTTATGAGATATTTAAGAAAGTGATTAGAGGTTAATATAATGTTATAAGAATGTGTTCAATGTTGATTGTTTTACTGATTGATTGGAATTTATTTTATAGTGTGAAAAGTCCTTTTGAAAACACGCTGTGTGTATTTCACGTGTGATGATTCGGTCCAAATCAGGAACGAGAACCCTTTTTGTTACAAGTGATTAATAAGCAGTCAATATTTATAAATCTGCATTACAACCATAAACAATAAATATACGCAACACACAGTCATATTTGCTATAAACTTTTTGTTGATTTGCGCCCAGTGCTTCAGATACTGATAAATCTTTTTCAGTAGCTCCTCCCACTAAATTCTATTTCTGAATAGAATTAGAACACATCTTTTCATGGCTGTCGAGCATATAAGGACATAAACAATCCATCTCAACGTGCTTAAGTGTTATTTATATTTTTGAAACCCTGACCAGTTAATGTGGTGCTATTGTTCTGTACACAGATATGTGCAATTAAATGGAAAATTTAATAATTTAGAGACGTGGTGGTGTTTTTTTCCTTTTCTTTTTACACAACACTATTTTTTTTTTTTTTTTTTACAAATTAAGTTTACAGGCCAATGAACTCTGATTCCAATCAAGAGCGCGCAGCTTTAAAAGATGAAATGCTAAACTAAGCCTAATGCAGAATACTAACAAACCACACAATAAAACAAAAGGAAGCATATTTCCAACAGAAGTATTTATTTGCAGTACATGTTTTAACATTGGCTTGGTGAGATCCCAGTGCATTTATTCTAGTAGTGCACTTCTGATAGTCTGTATGCAGGAAAGAGCACACAGAGTAAGGGTTTTGCATTGCCAGTATTGCTAGCAAAGATTACAGACTAGCTTACACAAGGTTTTTTTTTTTTTTCTTTCAGCCTTACTAAAATGATCCATTATAATTCATACACCTCTGTCTTGTTCCAGCTCATCAGTTTTTGTGACACAATTTAACCCCAGTCACAGAAAACTAAAAAAAAAAAAAAAATTAAATTTATGAATTTAGCATTTTATTTTAGTTGAATTAAACTGAACTGAATTGACAGTACCAAACATTTCTCTACCATTGGGAACATACAGCTAACATCCTGTAGCTAGATACACTTACAAGAAAGCACACAGAGCAGAGGGTATTGCACATGAACTGTTAAAAAAAAAAAAAAAAAAAGACCAAAAATTTACATTACAGTCCTTTTACTTCTACGTGAAATATACATACTGTACAAAACTAGACGTGTTTTTATTTTTAACTATTGACAAACTTTCAAATAAATAAATAATGGAATTTGTATTAACACATCCTGGACACCTTATGGGCAGCTAAATATCCAAGAAGTTGTAGAAATTTGGAGTGAGGTAGTTGATCAATGTGTACTTTAATTAGAATTATAATATCGTTGCAATGTGATAGAATTGTAATTGCGCCATCACATTTCGAAGAAGTAAAAGAAAAGCAAATTCATCCAAAGATGAAATTTCATCAGAAAAAAAAAAACAAATCATCAAATGCTGCCTCCAGAAAGAAGGCCAAGACATAAGAGCACTTAGAAAAAAATAAAATAAAAATAAAAAGAATGAAAAGCTAACCACAAACCAGTAGAAACCTGTGCTGTAACATGATTAAAGAGTTGGCTGGCCATTCAGCGTTCTGTCTTATTCAGCCTCCTGCCAGGCACCACATACATAAACCCCTCGCTAACGTGACGTTTTACATTCTACCATACCGCCCCCAAAAAACCATCTCCACCACAACCATCAACACTAGCTTTTCTTCGAACTTTGAATCCAAAGGACATATTAACTATTATCCACAAACATCTACATTTTAACTACCTTTATACGTCCTGTTTAAAACTATCCTATTAAAACCAAAAGGTTGTCACGTTAATCATGATACACATGACACACCATCAATCCAACAGTCGTTGAATCAGTCATACAGAGTTTAAAAACAAAAATAAAATAAAATAAAAAAAGGCCACACTCCTTACATCATGCGAACTGTGATCTGCTGCGGAATTTCAAAGACATAATGTATGTTGTTTGCAAATGAATGACACAGGCACTTTCATAAAGAACATGAAAATGGAAAAAAATATATATGGTTTAGGATTTAGCACTAACAGACTTTAAGCATTTAAACTAATCTAGTCACTGGTCTGCCGAGTCCATTACTCTGGATGTAGTTGGTGAAAGGGCAATAAGAGCTCGTAACTCGAGTTTGCTGTGATAAATTGAAAACTATTCATCTTTACAGAAATAATAAAAATAATGTGACACTTTTCATTAAGGTTCCCTTTATTTAATATTAACAATAATTTAAAACATAAACTTCAGCATTATGTTCACAGTTATAGCATGTTATTAAATTATTAGAATTTATTGAACTCTGGTGTTCAGAATACAAATGATAAATTAATTTTCTTCCCATGTTCATGCTGCTCACATCACTGTCTGTACTATTTTACTCAGTGATGGTATAAACATCTCTTAATGCAGGTGTTATTTTAAATTGGCTATTTATTAAAAAAATAATAATGCAAGTGTCATTTTATGCTGGAGTTTATGCTTTGTTCATAGCAATGTGTATTAAATAATGACTTTTAATGGCCTCTTAATGTAAAGTGTGACTAACAAAACAACATCTGAGTGAGAGTTTTCATAAAATCTTACAGAATATGTCACTACATCCTGAAAATTATTTCAAATCATAGCTAACATTCTTTTCTATACAGTTATTCATACATTTCACTGAATTCACATTGTATTACTTTTATTTAAAGTCTTAAACAAAAGCTGACTCAAACATTCTCTGGGCGCTGGAATAGACTGTATCCAAACGATGCATTCTAACCGGCCCAGAATACCCAGAATGCACTGTGCCAGAGATATGACCTATATTGTAAATAGAGTTTTACAAACGTTCCATGTCAAATATCCACAACAAACTGATCACCTAACAAAAGCCTTTCAACATTCCAGAGCCAAGCTGTACAAATCACTGAAGACCAAAAAAAGAAATTAAAATAATAATATAATCTTTAATTTAATTTATAATATTTACTGTTGATTAGATTTTAACATTAAAACCTGTACAGTATGGATCCCATACACAGCCATATGTGAAATAAAAAGGTGTCTTGAGTCTATAAAGTCCTGTAGCAAAAAAAAAAAAAAAAAAAAAACTAAGTAGGTTAAAATGCCTATTATAAATAATTTTTTAAAATAGTGAAAGAACTGAGTAAATTGGTTATGACCTGATCGCAGCATTAAGTCATGCGAGAAAGACTCTAAGGTAATATTTGTTTATTAAACAAATATTTTGGAAATTCATTCAAGATGCATTGTACTTAACTCTAAAACAGTAACAGAATGGAAGAGCTGAGTCTTTAACAGGACGCACCATTCCGCTAAACTGCAATAAACTTGGCTCACAGCAATCTCGAAATTCAAAGCATCTTCAGATATAAATTTAGCCTACGACAAATGAACGACATGGCATTGAGGAGATGCAGCGGTAGTTTCAGTCGGACACTAAATCGAGTTCCCCCTCTCTCAAAAAAACAAACAACCAAAAAAAAGCAACCAAAGTAACGCTGGTTTGGTGTAAAAGCTTCTTAAGGTGCTTTTTAAAAACTCCCACCTTACTCTGACTTTTTCCCCTGACCAAAACTAAACAAGTCAGTCTGAAAACAGATGGAGGAACGTCACGGAGGTGAGAAGAAAAACGGGGTGATGGTCAACTGCAGCAGCCGACTTGCCCGGTGGAGGAAGAGGAAAACAAAGTCTCCAAGCTGCTTTCTGTCTCTGAGGACAGCGTGGGGACAGTGGAGACGGAGGACGAAGAGGATGTGGAGCTCTGCTGGGAGACGCTGGTCACTGCTGCACCTGTGCTATGAATAACAAAGGGAAAAAAAAGCAAACTATCAGATGGGAAACTGCATCTAAGGTCAGTGGAGTGATACGGTATATATGGGGTGGACACACCACCAACCTGACTGCAACATTCTATGAGATCATCAAATGATGGGGGGGGGCGGGGGCGGGGGTGATTTAAAATAAAAATCGATTCCGTTAAATATTGTGATTCCACTGTATGGCAATTAATGTATCGCCACGCTTGATTTATAAAAATCATGTATTTTTAAATTATGCATGATTGCATTTGTGGTGATGATTTGGTGCCATTTATTGGTAATCCTACCGAGATATATGGAATAGGTGAAGCACTCTTAACTATTCACACACTGGAAAGCAGCACAACTTCCTGTGTGATAGGACCAAAGTTTTTTTTAGATTTGTAATGAAATCTGACAACAAAAAAAAAGAAAAAAATCAGGAATATTTATAATTAGACTATTAAAAGAAAAAAAAACTGCCAATTAGAATCAAATCGCAATACAAAACATATTTGCAAGGAACAATGAGCGGGCCCAAGCACGATTCATTGGGTGCATTTTGCCAACAACTCAAAATAACTGACTTCCTGTTGAGTTGAGCCCATGACATGCAATGAGAAAGGTGTTTTGAGCAAGTATGAACTGTATGAAGTATTCAGCAAAATCTCATGTGAGGTCCTGCATGCTATGCCCGGGGCCCTGCTGCTCAGACTTCCTAATGGCAGCAAATTCCAATCTGTCTGCTGATTTTTATTAGTTTTTGAGCATGTTAAGACCTCTAAAAAGCCCCGGATGCTGGAAAAAATATTTTTTAGAAAAACAAGAAGGCCCTCAAACACTATGACGACATAGTGCTTGGGCCCAATTAAATCAGCACCTAGGTTACATGATGATATTGTTTTGAGCGGTCCCTGGTGATTTGGTGCCCTACCCAAAAGCCACGAACAGACTGAAATTAGCCACCAAAGCTTTTTTCAGCTAAGAAATAGATGCAACAGTAACAGTAAGAAAATGTTGAGGTAAAAATCTAAAAAAATAAAAATCACTGCTACTAGAGAAGGAAAGGCAACCCACTTCAGTATCCACGTAAAAAAAAAAAAAAAAAAAAAAACATGGACAGCATCTAGTAAGGCCTGCCGTGCTATGGTCAATGAGGTCACGAAAAAAAAAAAAAAAAAAAAAAACAAGGAGAAAGACGTGGATCAGGTCCAACGACATTTCAATTTACTTGTAATATGCAGCTAATATACACATATAAAAACTATAAAAGAACACATTTAGCATTAGTTAATTAAGTAACAACAACAGCAGTCAGTTATTATAAAAGGTCAGCTGTTCTGAAATAGTTTTTGCAAGAACAGTATTGTCGAGTTTGTTTGTAAAACCCATCAAGCACCATGATGAAACTGTCTCACATGAAGAACTTCCCAGGAAAGCAAGACCAAAAGTTACCTCTGCTGCAGAGAAGTTCAAATAGAGTTACCTGTTACCTCAGAGATCACCAATTAACAAACAGCACCTCAGATTAGAGTCATTATGAAGGCTTTACAGATATTGAGTAGCAGACTTTTCATTGTCAACTGCTCAAAGCAGATTATTTCATATGTTGGACGTCTTTAGCATTGTTTTACAGTGTACAAGTCTGACCTCATAAATGCTCTACAGCATAAATGGACACGAATTCCCACACAAACACTCCAAAACCTTGTGGACTGCCTTCCAAGAAGAGTGGAAGCTGTTATAGCTGCAAAAGGTGGACCGTCTTATTGAAGTATATGTATTTGGATACAATGTCATGTGCTCAGTAAATTGTAGTCATGTTTGGTCAGTCCATTGCTTTATGTGGGATTTACAGATGCTCTACTCAATTACTAATTCTATTTTGAAATTTCCTAGTACGCATTCATCAATACAATGAAATGTATGGACAGTGTAGATGACCTGGGGTTTGTACAACATTTTTGTGCTACCCTGAGAGATCTAAACCCACTTTACAAAACAGTTGGGCCATTTCGACATGAATAAAAACTAAAAAGCTATTAGAGAAAAGCAGAACATAAGGGTCAAACTAACCTACTGTAGCCGGTTGTCCACGGATTACACCGTTTTTCGAGCGCTCCTCCCAGTCCAGCACCTCTTTATATATCAGCTCTGATGAAGAAGTAGAAAGTTTCAGTAGAGACAACAAACGATTTGGGCAACAATCAAAAGAGGAATAATTCTGTAAAACTGCTACACAACATTGATCATTGTTAAAAGAACAATATAAGTAAATTGAATTGAATTAATTCTCTGCACGATGAAACTAACATTTAAAATATTTTCTAAAGTTAAATGATGTGTAAATTTTGTCAGTTCAATGTTGACAAAGTGAGAGGTTCAGTATCTCTTCAGGCAGTGAATACACACAGCATTTCTCCTCAATAATAAAGTTAGCAATAAAAGTTAACACCTTTCCACTCATCCACAGTGTGTTCCCTCTCATCCAGCTGTTTGTCTGTGATCAGTGGAGGAGGCTGGAACAAAAAACAGCAACTTAATCATCTCCAAAACATCTTGTTTTCTATTTTAACTCTATGGTCAGTAGATCGATCCGGAGCTTAGGTTGCTGTCAGGGTGAAGTTCTGCATGTTTCCCAAAACAAGGCTCATAAGCTTCTATGAAACTAATAATAAATATTAAAATTTACTGTATACACATGATTATTATAATAAATTATGAATTTTAATAATTCCTTATTGATGGCCACAGGATGTTACAAGATGGCCAGTTGCTCTATTAGACCTATTTAAAATTAAGCCACATCCTTTTCACACTTTGCTTTGACTTTCCTGTTAATTAAAAGCTGCTGTAAATGTGTGTGTATGTTTCTGCACACCCCTACTTATCCCAGGATTCCAAACAAAAGTGCACTGAAAAAAATAGATAAATAAATAATCGATTCAATTAACCAACAAAAAATGATTTCAGTTTAACATCACATAGCTCTAATTTTTAAAGCCATGTAAAATCACTCCAACAAGTCCAGAAACTCATTGGAGCTGAAACTGATGGGTTAGAGTTTACTACGAATACTAAGTCAACTGATATCACTCACTCACTTGTTTAAATTTAATTTAGCAGAATAACAATGTTTTTATAGGAAATTAAATATATTAATGTATTCAAGTGATGTTCAAATAAAACCAGGACTTTTAATTTTTACAGAATAACAATAAAGTGCTACACTAATGCACTTATCCCAGTGTTTCACTATTGCTTGGAAAACATCGAAATAGAAATATTTCTCAGTACACCGGAGTCATTGACTGATTCACGTCTGAAACGCTGGCCTCCCAGCTTTTTTTAAAAAAGTCACTCAGTCAATGAGTGTGTAAAAATGTCCTGTCAACTCCACCCCAAAAAGACATTCTGGCAAAACCCAACCAATGACAAAATAAAAAAATATATATATATTAAAAAAATTAAAATAAAAATACCTACCGCTTCAACCTCACTGGGATCATACCACACATTGATGTAGGGATGCTGCAGGGCCTCGTCCACAGAGATCCGCTTGGATGCATCTATAACCAGCATTTTGGACAGAAGGTCTCGAGCTTGGCTTGCTGCAGGTAGAGGGGGGAAAAAAGTAACAAAAAAAGTGTACATGATATACTATATTGCCTGCAAATTATTTGCTCAATCATTCTCAAACAAAAAGCTGCATAAAGCCAAACCAACTTATAATTCACTGAACTGCATAGACTGAGGTTGGTGATAGAACACATCAGTACATGGCTCAGATGTGTCAATATTGCTATTAACCAAAACAAAAATGGGCATTAAGCAGTAAGACAAGACCATGTCACTGAGTTAGACCTAGAATCAAGTAGCTCTTAATCCAGAACATTTCAACAGACACTTGCTGAGAACAGTTAAACATGCTCACCTTTGAGCTTATTGTGGTCAGAGTCAGCAGGGAAGAGAACATCAGGGAAAAGCTTTTCGAAACTGTACCCTGCGTATCGGGGTCTGTTCTCCACATAGGTCCTAACGGACTGGTTCAGCTTCAGCATGAACTCCTGAGACGGCGTACCCAGCTGCTCGATCACCTTATTCCACTGGTCAATATCTAGAGTTCACTCGGTTAAAGAGAAATGTGGACAAAAGCACTGTTTGGCTGGCATTAGTCCTGGACTATGGGTAATGAGTAATGCTCTGCTTTAAGACTGCTAATCCATCACTGAGAAGTTCTTAAACTAAACTATTAATGCTTTTACTATTACTAAAAGAGAGAGAGAGAGAGAGAGATTATACATTCCAGGAAAAGAAAAATAGTATGATGTATATTATATTAATATAATAATAATAATAATAATAATAATAATAATAATAATAATAAATTATGTATCATAATTTTATCTTTATATTATATCATTAGTTGTAATGGGCTTTGTCTATAATTTACATATTTGTTTCTTTTTTTTTATACTTTTAAGGTAATGTTCAACAGATTTTGGCAAATATCCTCTTAATTATCCTCTTAATTAGATCATAAGTGCCATTTACAGATAAATACGTCTAAATACCAGTTTCAATTACACTCACATTTCAATTCATTTCAATCTTAATCATACTCATCAAACTGTATGTGGCAAAATAAATGGAATGTGATTTTATTTTATAAAGCCCTAATGTAATTCAATATTACTGATGATTATCAAAGTGTATGTGAATAGATGCAAAAATCTTTTCAAGGTTTGGGAAACCATGCTTTTGAGATTTGCTTTTATCAGTTTTGTTTAGTTTGTTTACCTAAATTAAGTTTAAAAAGTAATTAACTCTGTGTGTATGTAGGAAAAACCAAGTTACCTGAAAATTTAATCACGTCCTACTTACAGAGAGACACTGTAACCCCCCCCTCCAAAAAAAACAAAAAAAAAACAAACAAAAAAAACAATCAAACATTCACCTAGCAATGTTTTTACACTTGAAAAGTAGAGTTGTAAATAGCATCACATGATTAAATATTCTCAGCCAAAAGTAGACGAGTTCCCTTTGTGTCTGATTCCTCTAAAGTTTTCCTCATCATGTCATCATCAGGGATCCAGAGTCAAGAGTCCTTTAAAACTGCTCCGTGACCATTTTTATTGCCAAAAGCTCTTAAAAATATTGTACAATCATTCTGCCTCAGAAAAAGGGTACTATAAAAAAAAAATCTTCACAAGTCCAATACTATAACGACATTCATGTTTATGATGGATGTCTTGCAGTGGATTTTATCTCATGACTGTTTAAGCTTGAATGTTTTTGATTTTGCTATTTTGATGCTTTATTTAAAATTATACTTGTAAGTTTAAAGTGATAATGCTGTTTTGCAGATGAAGATCATCCAGGCCTGGGGCTTTACGCTGGAATAAAGGACATTCACTGCTCATTTCAAGCCGTAGTTTCCACTTACTGGTAAAAGAAAAACATACAGTAGACTGGGATTAAACCAAAAAGACACACAAATACTGACACACAAATGGTACAACAATGACGACCAGGTAAGGATACGATCAGTGCCTGGAAACAGCACACTGCCTCTGACCATTTCGGCCATAATGCAGCCAACAGACCAGACATCAACTGAAAAAATGAAATGACAACCAAATTAAGAACGCACACAAAAAAATAAAAATTATGCATACCGCAACTAAAATCATACACTTGATGCAGACAAATAAACAGGATGCAGAAAAGTGATGTGGAAGTGATGTGAGAAAGAAAGAAAAAAAAAAGGGACAAGACATCATCATGCAAATCTGTCATAATCAAGGAGGGGGAAAACATTCAAGTAAGAGCTTAAAAAAACACAGTGCTGAAACTGGAGTGCGATGGCAGATAAGGTACTGCATTCAATCTGGACACATGGGCACGGATGTACTGATGATCCATAAAAACACTCAATTTGGGGGGGAATTTTAAAAACAATGTATTTTCATTATTATGATGAGTTTTCATAATCCTGAATGTCTGTGTTATAATCTAAATAATGTTTAACATATACATTATATTATGTTTGTTAGGTCAGTTAATTGGGTTAGCTTTTTGTCTAAACAGTTTATAGTTAATTTAATGTTGTTGAACTTCCATGAAACGATGTTAGTTTCATAGTTAGTAATATTTTTTTTTTAACACTTTCTAGACTTTATTTCAAATCCACTGATCGGAACCACTTGCCATGTAAGTCTGTGTATACATCATTGCTCTTAACATGAAAATCAAGACTAATCAGAAACGAGAATTTAATGTCTTTGTGGTCTGTAATCTATCCTCTTCTTTTGTTTAGCTGAATGATGATGCTGTATAAGCTCCCCAAAATCATCAAGTACAGAAGAACTGCACTGGATGACGACCAAAAAACAAAACCGAGAGCTCGAGCCATCACAAGGATACAATCCCTTCCTGGGAAAAGGATTTTGTGGCGAACCATTTCTGCCATTATGCAGCCCACAGCCCATATATCCACTTAAACATATGTAGCATAGGAGGAAGAACAGAACAGTGTGTATGAGAAAAAAGCATCCATGGTCCGGGATTGTTTATCTGTTTTTGTAAATGTCACCATGTAAGGCATTAAGTCATCCTTTGTCCAAATTTCCTATATCTTTAAGTGGGGTTGGACCAAGAGCGTAGGTATTACATCCCACTTCTTAGTACGTCCCCAACTAAAAAGCTTTTTAGAAATGAAAAATGTAACGTTCTTGAGGCAGGTGGATCTAACAAGCAGGAGCCATGCAAAGATGATTCGACTGACTCTGAAACACTGGAACGACACTTGCTTGCCTGAATCCATAGAAATTGTTGACAAAATATCTACAATTTTGGTGATTATAATATTTTTGGTAAAGCTCTAGAGCCGATCCTTCAGCATTAGTGAAAGCCCTGCCTTTACACAGTTGTAAAAGGTTAAGTGTTAGAGACAGGCGAATCCAATCAGCAGAAGGCATGCAGAAATGATATGACTGTCTCTGCCACACACACCAACAAAAAGTTCCAATAACGCATTAGCCAACCCTTTCATAACGTTCAGTATTGTGTTAAGTGGTGGTAGAGAGAAATTTACTGGGCATGCTGCAAGGCTGGACTGAACCGCTGGTCTCGGCACTCACCGTTAGCCTGGTAGCCCATGCCTAAGATGACCTCTGGCGCACGGTAATAGCGCGTCACTACGTAGGGGGTCATGAGGAGCCCAGTTGCAGCTGTGCGAGCCAAGCCGAAATCCAGGATCTTCAATGTGCAGTCTGACTTCACCACAATGTTGCTTGGCTTCAGGTCCTGCACGGAAAGATGAGAAAAGAATGGAGGCTTTAGGATAACATGCAACTCCTACTGATGAAAAAAGGTAAAACAAGCAGATAGTACAATATGAAAGAATCTATTGTAAATCTATTTTAAAATATAGTCACACTGCAGCTGCTACTTATCTTTTATACGCCATATTTTTATATTTATCTTTTCCTACCCATATATTAGGATATATTTATATACCCAGCCAGCTAAAAAAAAAAAAAGTCACCATTTCAGAAGAGGTCAAATTATTGGCTTGCAATCAGGTAACCAAGATATTTAAGGAGATTTAAAATGTATGGAATTGGCTTGAGAACTGTCCAAGCGGTGTTAGGCACCGTAAGCCGCCGCGAGTGACCGCACGACGTTGCAAGACGTTCTGCAAGGTGCTCTGCAAGGTGCTCGAGCTTCCCCGAAGACCGACGTGTGGAAAGATGGAAACGTAATCACAGTGAATCATGATAAACCGCATGGGTGAGACAGGGGTATTAGTAGTTAACAGATTATGGGCCAAACTTCGCTGAGTGATGATGGTAGAATAATTATAATGGTCTTGACTAAAACAACATGCATGAGAAATTATAAAGGAGTTTTAATTTTCTGGAATAAAAAAGTACTCGAACTAGTTAGTTTTATCAGAAAGTAACACTATAATGTAACTGATTACTATTTAATGACAGTAATTTTGTAATACAATTAGTTACTTTAAAAAGTAACGTACCCCAACACTGTTCCATACACACACAATGTGACGAGAACTCAAATAATTGGTACTAGCACAACAGCTGTATGGCCCAGAAAACCCCTTGTTTGTGTGGAAAAAAAAAAAAAAAAACATAAAGCAACTGGGCAACATAAAGATTGGACTTTGGGGCAATTCAAAGCGGTCACATGGTCCAGACTGACCCTATTCCAGGGTGATGTGTGTGTCAAGGTAAGAAGTGAAGCTCATGAAGTGATGCACGCATACTGTCCACTGTACAGGCCTCTGGAGGCAGTTTTATGATCTGGGGTTGGTTCAGTTGCTCAGGTCTAGACTCAGCAACGTTATGAGGCGATAAAATGAAGTCAGCTGTCGACCTGAACGTACTAAATGACCAGAGTATCACATCTATGTCTAGTGTTTTTAGTCCCTCCTGATACAGCCATATTCCAGAATTCAAATCGTGAAAGAGTGCTTCCGGGAGCATGAGGAATCATTTTCACACATGAATCCACCACCACACTGTGGACAGTTGGCATGTGCCACATTATTATTGGCCAGGCAGCGCATGTATAGTATAGGTGTATATATATATAGACAGGTGTTCAAGTCAAACTGGGACTTTTGATAGTACAGAATAACAGAAGACAGTTATGAGGGTTATAAAAACTTCTTTTATTTTTCTATAATCCTCTGATAAACTAATGCACTTACAGTTGTGTTCAAAATTATTCAACCCCCACTGAAATTGAGTGTTTTGGCCAGTTTGACATTAGTTTTGATCATTTCAGTCATCTTGTTTACAATTAAATCAAAGAGGCACTTGTAAGTCAGACAAATATAACAACATTTATAATGAAATAACCTCAAATGTCTTTTCTGTGCTCACATCATTATCAGTTTTATTCAACCCCCAAGTGACATTCATTCTTAGTACTTAGTACAACATCCTTTTCCAGTCATAACAGCTTTTAAACATGAAGCATAGCTTGACACGTGGTTTGCAGCGTCTATGGGTATCTTAGCCCATTCTTCATGGGCAAAAGCCTCCAGTTCAGTCAAATTCTTAGGCTTGCGCGCTGCAACTGCTTTCTTTAAGTCCCACTTAAGGTTCTCAATCGGATTTAAGTCTGGTGACTGCGATGGCCACTCCAAAATGTTCCAGCCTTTAATCTGCAACCATGCTCTAGTGGACTTGGCGGTATGCTTGGGATCATTGTCCTGTTGAAAGGTCCAACGTCTCCCAAGCCTCAGGTTTGTGACGGACTGCATCACATTTTCTTCCAATATCTCCTGGTACTGAAAATAATTCATGGTACCTTGCACACGCTGAAGCTTCCCTGTACCTGCAGAAGCAAAACAGCTCCAAAGCATTTACATTTACATTTAGGCATTTGGCAGACGCTCTTATCCAGAGCGACTTACAAAAAGTGCTTTAATGTTTACAACATTGGATACATACTTACACTGGGTTAACTAGGTTAATAACTAAGTACCATTAGTCCAACACATCTGAGTTTTTTTTTGTTTTTTTGTTTTTTCGGGGGGGTGTTAGTCCAAGTACTGGAGAAACAGATGCGTCTTGAGTCGTCGTTTAAAGATAGTCAAAGTCTCTGATGTACGGACATCTAGAGGAAGTTCATTCCACCACCTAGGTGACAGAACAGAAAAGAGCCTGGATGAATGCCGCCCTCGATCCCTGAGAGATGGTGGGATGAGGCGAGCAGTGCTGGAGGATCGGAGGGAACGTGGTGCAGTTCGTGGTGTAATTAGCGCAGAGAGGTAAGTGGGTGCTGGGCCATTTTTAGCTTTGTAGGCAAGCATCAGTGTTTTGAATTTGATGCGGGCAGCTACAGGAAGCCAGTGCAGGGAGCGGAGGAGTGGGGTGGTGTGGGAAAACTTGGGAAGGTTAAAAACGAGTCGTGCTGCTGCATTCTGGATCAGTTGCAGAGGACGAATCGTGGACAAAGGCAGGCCTGCCAGGAGTGAGTTGCAGTAGTCCAGTCTTGAAATAACAAGGGACTGAAGTAGCCTGTGAAGAAAGAAATGGGCGAATTCTTCTGATATTGTAAAGAAGAAATCGACAAGAGCGAGTAAGGTTAGCGATGTGTGGGGAAAATGACAGATGATTGTCCACGGTTACCCCGAGATTGCGGGCAGTGGTTGAGGGAGTGATTTGGTTGTTGTCCATGGATATCACAAGGTCTTGACCTGGAGATGAGTCACAAGGGATAAACAACAGTTCGGTTTTACTGAGATTGAGCTTCAGCTGATGAGCAGCTATCCAAATAGCTTTGGATATCCAAATATCCAAAGCATGATTGACCCCCCGCCATGCTTCACAGTAGGCAAGGTGTTCTTTTCTTCACAGGCCTTGTTCTTCCTTCTCCAAACATAGTGTTGATCCATGGGCCCAAACAGTTCTAATTTTGTTTCATCAGTCCACAGAACACTATCCCAAAACTTTTGTGGTTTGTCCACATGACTTTTGGCATACTGCAGTCGACTCTTCTTATTCTTTGGAGACAGCAAGGGGGTGCGCCTGGGAGTTCTGGCATGGAGGCCTTCATTACACAGTGTGCGTCTTATTGTCTGAGTTGAAACTTCAGTACCCGCATTTGACAAATCTTTTTTCAGTTCCTCAGCAGTCACACGGGGACTTTTCTCCACTTTGCGCTTCAGGTAGCGCACAAGAGTCGAGGTCATCATCTTTCTGCCACGACCAGGTAGCTTTTCAACAGTGCCCTTTGCCTGAAATTGTGAATGATGCTTCCTATGGTGTCTCTTGGAATGTTTAACATCCTTGCAATCTTCTTATAGCCATTGCCCTTCCTGTGTAGAGAAATCACTTCTTCTCTTGTCTTCCTGGACCATTCTCTTGACTTCACCATGTTTGTAAACACACCAGTAAATGTCGAGAAGGAGCTGAGTATCACAGTCATTTTAAATCTGCCTAATTGGTGCTTATTATGTTTGATTGCTGTTCCTTGACGTCCACAGATGTTTTCAATACCTGATCGAAAACACTTGAATGAACCTCTGTTTTTAAAAGTGGTAGTCTTTAAGGGGTTGAATAATTGTGTCAATGAAGAAATCACAAAAAACAACATTTAATACTGTATTACAAAAACAATTGATGTCATTTTAGCTGCATTTGGTTCTTTAAAAAGTCCTTGTAAGATTTCATTCTGAACACAATTACAAATGTACACTGAATTCCCTAAAACCCTTTACAGCATTGGGGGTTGAATAATTTTGAACACAACTGTATAGCAGGGTTAGAGCTTGGATAAAATCAAGCTAAAACGTTTTCTCAGTACGCCTGGGCCGTGATCGGACTGCCTGCTTCTGCTCATCATCACATTAGATCATGCCGGTTTGAACACCCTTCATATTTTTATATGACAGGCAAGCAGAAATTATAAATAAATGAATAAATAAATAAATGAATTAACAAACAAACAAACAATTTAATAAATGTCATTTCAAACTGCGTCTAATTGACCTTTTGGCCTAAAACACAGTGAAGTCAAAGAACGAAATATGTTTCTGTTTTAAGTTAAAAGCCGCACTGTCGTCTCTTGACTTAAACAGTCTCTGTTCAGTAATGAAATAAACGCTGATTTAATCTGTCAGCGTTGTTGGATACGGTTCACGTCATTATTGTATTTTTTGCCTTTATTTGTAGCCTTGTTGTTGGTGCAAGTGAGGCTGGTTTGGGTATTTCAGAAAGTGCAGATCTCCTGGGATTTACACACAACACACACACACACACCACAGTCCCCAGAGTTTTATATATAGAAAATTGTGTGAAAAGCAAAAATCCATTCTCTGAGTGGAGGGACCCTCTGCACGATTATTTGTTTGTCACACCGTTCTGTGTAAACTCTGGGGACTGTGGTGTGTGAAAAGCCCAGTAAATCAGCAGTTTTAGAAATCCTCAAACCAGACCATCTAACAACGACAACCACACAGTGGGTAAAGCCACGGAGGTGAAATGATGACTGTGTGTGTGTGTGTGTGTGTGTGTGTGTGTGTGAGATTGTTTAAGTAGATCCTCGAATAGTGATAAATGTGTATATATATATGTATGTAGACACAAACTTTAGAATTCCTACTTGGGGCAACAACTAAAGAGACAAACACTCTGTGTTGCGCAGCCTCACCCTGTGTATAATGCCAGCTGCGTGCAGATGTTTGATGCCACAGAGCATCTGGTAAAGCAGATAAGAGAGTCGCTCGTGGTCCAGCTCCATCTGAATCACCTGACAGAGATTAGCATCCATCAGCTCCATGACCAGGTAACTGCAAATCACACACACACAAACACACACACACGGGAGTTAAATTGAAATGATAGTGAGGTAAGTGTGAAAAGTATACACAATGAGGAGAATATGGATACATAGTGTGTGTGTGTTGGGGGGGGGGGGCGTTAGTGTGAATAAAGCTTTATTAAGGAGGACTGGAAATAAAAACCCGACTCACAGCACAGTCACTAATTATCCTCTAAAAGACAAAGTCACTAACTATCCACATTCACTTTAGATGTGAATCCTTTACTACTAACCTGACTCTCATGTCCTTCGTGAATAAAGCCACGCCCCCGCCACTACAAAGGCTGTCTCTGATTCAAGTAGCTGTTTTGCTTGAATTAAGACTACAATGTTCCCACACTTGGGAGTTTTGGCGCTATTACTCACATCACTCCAGTAAGCCCCACACCTACACCTCAGTGTTTCCACCGTTCGGAAAAAGAAACGAGCGCAATGACGTCATCAACAAATCGACCGACTAAAATTAAATTCGATGGCAACTATTTTGATTTCCGATTTTAGTCGATTTATTGTTGCTCTCCTTCATAAACTATTATTCAACTGTTTTACTTAAACAAAACAAAGAGTAACTATTAATCAAAAAACAAGTTGTCTGATAAGGGTGACAAAAAACTTTTTGAATTGGAAAAAATTAAGACTGAACATTTTGATCGGTCACCATATTGGATTTGGGCTGTTTTGTTGAAAGCAAGAGATAAAGACTTGGCAGTGGATTGATCTTTTCATCAAGATAATGACCACAAAACTGCATCCAAGTCAACAGAGAAATGGTTGAAGGAACACCCAATCAATGTCCTGAAATGAGCATCTAATCCCCTGGAGGAGGAAACACAACTAAGCAAATCTAAGAACTGCTTGACGTGAAGAAGAAATCCAGGATTCTGACCAACATCTCCAACTAGAGGTCTGCATTCCTGCGGCTCTCCCGCGGGACCCGGCAAGATTTTTTGCGGCGCGGGAATAAATTTACAAACAAAACGCGGTAGCGGTTGGAAACTGGTGTAATTTAAACGGGAGCGGTCAGTCTAATAATATACCGATCCCGATGTCCTTTCTGAACAGCATATCTGCGCTTTATTCATTCTTATCGAGCACCTGTATGACTTGCGCTCATGACTGCGCTGCACGCATGGACTGCGACATGCATTTTATTGGCAAGGTCTGTGCACGCAGGATTT
Organism: Clarias gariepinus; assembly: GCF_024256425.1. Lineage (NCBI taxonomy): Eukaryota > Metazoa > Chordata > Actinopteri > Siluriformes > Clariidae > Clarias > Clarias gariepinus. Next base: position 5,806,424 of record NC_071113.1, read on the forward strand.
GCTTAACGGTCACCAGAGGGGGCTGTATTGAGGATGGCAGAGCAAAGTGTGGATGCGCCGTCCTCGAAGGACGTTCAGCTTACGTCCTTCAAGGTCAGTTTACCGTCAAGAAACCCACATCGGGCAATTCTGTAATTTTTGCTTTCAGCGACACCTTTCCTAAGCTGTTGACAAAAAATGTCACATTTATATTTTGAATAAAAATAATAAATATGCTACAATTTTGTACATTGTTTCTACAATTTTCCCCCTGCAACACATTTTCCGTATTAACCATTCTTGTCAAAAAGAATAAAAATAAAATATATTGTTGTACAACCCACAGTTTTTTTTTGTTATCCCTCTCTTTCGGTTTAAATGTGAGATTCTGGAAATAGATAGACATTTAGCGGGAGCGGTCGGGTCGGTAAGAAAATTATTCTAAGCGGGCAGCGGGTGAACAAAGAGTGATATATAGCGGACGCAGGTGCGTGTGGGATAAAACCTCGTGGGAGCGGGACTAAAAAAAAAACAGTCCTGAGCAGACCTCTATCTCCAACCTCGTCACACAGTAAAACAGTTCTTCAGAAAAAATATATCAACTTCATACGTTCAACCGAGAACTACTACAGAGTACATTTTTATTAAAGGTTGAAATAATTTTTGAGTTACATATGAAGTATTGTGCAAAAGCCTTGAGCCAACCCTCATTTCTTCCTATTAAATTAATTAAAACAATGTCTAGTGTAGATTACACAGTGTCTAAAGATACAATTAAAAAAAATCGGTCTATGTAACAACCTCAGCAGCAACCTCATTTCCCCTCTTGTCTGTTCCAACCACCAGAATACTAATTACTGAACAATTGGAGCATGGTTACCCGGCTGTGTGTGATAATGTCACGTTTAACGCGGATAATAATATGACTAAGTGAACTAAAAGCTCCTAGATGGTTGTGTAGAAGTTGTGTATACTGTACAAGGGGGAAAAAGTATTTATTCAGCCACCAATTGTGTAAGTTCTCCCACTTAAAAGGATGAGAGAGGCCTGTAATTTTCATCATAGGTATACCTCAACTATGAGAGACAAAATAAAAAGAAGAAGAAAAAAAAAACACATTGTAGAATTTTTAAAGAATGTATTTGCAAATTATGGTGGAAAATAAGTATTTGTTCAATAACAAAATTTCATCTTTATACTTTATTATTTACCCTTTGTTGACAATGACAGAGGTACAACTAGGTAACATGGACTTTAACTGCCTCCAAAGATTTTCTATGCGGTTGAGATCTGAAGACTGGCTAGGCCACTCCAGGACCTTGAAATGCAACGTTTCATCTTCAATGCCCTTGCTTATATAAGGAGGTTTTCACTCAAAATCTCACGATACATGAGCCCATTCATTCTTTCCTTTACACGGATCAGTCGTCCTGGTCCCTTTGCAGAAAAACAGACTCAAAGCATGATGCCCCACCCCATGCTTTACAGTAGGTATGGTATTCTTTGGATGAAACTCAACATTCTTTCTCCTCCAAACACAAAGTTCTATTTTGGTTTCATCTAACCATATGACATTCTCCCAACCCTCTTCTGGATCATCCAAATGCTCTCTAGCAAACTTTAGATGGGCCTGGACATGTACTGGCTTAAGCAGGGGGACACATCTGGCAATGCAGGATTTGAGTCCCTGGTGGCGCAGTGTGTTACTTATGGTAGCCTTTGTTACTTTGGTCCCAGCACTTTGCAGGTCATTCACTAGGTCCCCCCGTGTGGTTCTGGGATTTTTAAACACAGTTCTTGTGATCTTTTTGACCCCACGGGGTGAGATCTTGCGGGAGCCCCAGATCGAGGGAGATGTACGTCTTGCATTTTCTAATAATTGCTCCCAAAGTTGATTTCTTCACATTAAGCTGCGCACCTACTGTAGATTCAGTCTTCCCAGCCTGGTGCAGGTCTACAGTTTTGTTTCTGGAGTCCTTTGACAGCTCTTTGGTCTTGGCCATAGTGGAGTTTGGAGTGTGACTGTTTGAGGTTGTGGACAGGTGTCTTTTATACTGATAACAGATGCCATTAATAAAGGAAATGAGTGGAGGACGGAGCAGCCTTTGTCCTCTAAAGAAGTTGTTACAGGTCTGTGAGAGCCAGAAATCTTGTTTGTTTGTAGGTGACCAAATATTTATTTTACAGAAGAACTTACAAATTAATTCATTAAAAATTCTACAATGTGATTTTCTGGATTTTTTTTTCTTATTTTGTCTCTCACAGTTGAGGTATACCTACTATGATGAAAATTACAGGCCTCTCTCATCTCTTTAAGTGGGGGAACTTACACAATTAGTGGCTGACTAAAGACTTTTTTGCCCCAATGTACCTTAAAGGGGAACTATTTTTACAAGAATACATTAAATGTAAGATGTGGGAGTGGTGGCTTAAGCGGCTAAAGCTCTAGACTATTTTTAGATCTGAGAATCTGGGTTCCTGTGTTGGTGAGTTGCCACACCTCATACTACCCAGCCACTGCATGCGGTGCCAGTCCCATTTGAGAGATTTTAATCTAACATTTGTTAAATGTTAATTTAAACTGCATAATCTGTTTTTCATGCATTTTTTTATACCAACATGACACAGTTATAATACAAGTAAATCTGAGTATTTTAAAATTGTGACTAATTATAGACCACGACTCTGCATAACTAGATAAAAAATTTTAATTGATTGACAGCACTAATTAAAAATTTAAATATAAAAAACAAGGGGTGGGGGGTTAAGACTTTTACACAGAACTGCACGTCTCTGATTGAACATCATTACTAAAAATAACAGACACAAACACATCCATCCATTATCGTGTTCACTTTATTTCCTCCCATGACATGCACCTGAAGGCAAAATACACTCTCAGTATCTAGAGGCATTCACGTGTGAACAAACTCTCTCACGTTACAAACACGTTTCACAAATGAAGAGTCAAAAATAATGGAAAACTCACACGTCTTGAAACTCTTCAAGTGTTTTCTGTGGTGTAAAGACATTTAGGAGTCCAATTATCTGCAAAGCAAAAGGAGACAGGTTAAAGAGAGTGTGACACTATTATAAGCGTACTGCTTTTGATGTCTTCTTTAAACCTAATGGATAAGAATTTAAATAATCAATAACTCTACACTCAGACCAGCAATTACAAATCAGTGGAAGTGCACTTTAACATCTGGATAATGGATCAATAGTGCTAGGAAAGAGCAGCATAAATAAGGGCACTTAATGATGTTTATTTAATGAAATTACAGTATGTCTTAAACTAGAGTTTTAACAAGACGTACCACAAAAAAAAAAAAAAATATTGTCCAAAACACAATATTGGTGCTAATATTATGTATTATTTTTTTATAATGTTATACATACTGTATAATACAGAAAATGTGTGAGCCAAAGAAGCTACTTCTAAAGTTTTTGGGAGTTACATGGGAGTGACCAATCTCGCTTCCCTAAAAATTTCAAGTTGCAAACTTTAGCCATTTTAGAAAGATGATTTTATACGTGTCCCAAAGTTTTTCAGTGTTACACTGTCTCACTTCAAACAATAATCATTTAAAATAGAAATTATTCACATTCCTCTATGAGTATTTATATTAAAGTTAATGTAAGCTTCTAGAAGCATATGACCTGTAAAAATTGTTGCTTAAATTAAAGCATTCCGTTCAAAATTAAAGATTTTTTTCCCCAAATTGTTTTTGCTTAGGGCATGAGGCGGCCACACACACTCACACTCTTATTCACACACTACGGGCAATTTGGAAATGCCAATTAGCCTAACCTGCATATCTTTGTACTGTGGGAGGAAACCGGAGTACCTGAAGGAAACCCACCAAGCACGGAAAGAACATGCAAACTTCATGCACACAGAGACGGGAATCGAGCCTGGCCGGGAATCGAACCCGGACCCTGGAGGTGCAAGGCGACAGTGCTAACCACTACATCACTGTGCCGCTGCCAGTAACTACTGTTAGCAGATATTCCATCAAAATTTCAGGGCAACATCAGCGTTTGTATGAGAGATGGTTTTTGGGCAAAAGCTTAAAAGGCAAAAAAATATATGTAGCTATGTCAAATTCATGTTGCAATTAATGTTGCATGCTGCAAAATCTTAACAATTTTACATTTTAGTAGAATAATAAACAGATTTATGTCTTTTCATGTGGAATCTAAATGGTCCAAGTTTCATCTGAATGACAGTTAAGATCGTTAGAATTTTAAATTCGAATTTAAAAAAAGTAACCGACACTACAGACATAAAAGGGCAGGAAATTGTATTTAGCGAATGTGTTTCTTTTAATCTAATAAACATATAAATGTGTATGAGTATTTACAAAAAAAAAAAATAAAGAAGTGCGGATCGGGAGAATAATAAGAAGCATTAAGTATTATTAAAAATAGTGTTATATACTCAGCAAAAAAAGAAACGTCCTCTGACTTTCAACTGTTTTTACTTTCAGTAAACTTAATGTGTAAATATTTGTACGAACACTAAAAGAGTCGACACCATAGGACATAAACTAAAAATGTTCCACAATGTGTTGGTTTCACAACACCATGTTTTGGACATTTGTATCTTTTAGAGCTTCTAAAAAAATAATCCAGCAATGTTTAAGCAGGTATACAATGCATACATATATACAGTACTACGCACATGGCACACTTTAAAACTCTGCTTACATTCTTGTGGTTGACACATTTCATGAGCACCAGCTCTCTGTACGCCCGTTTGGCATGGGTCTGGTTCTGGAAGGGCCGACTGAGTTTCTTAATAGCGACATTTCTCTCCAAGATGTGGTCATATGCTGAGCTATATTAAAAAAAAAAAAAAAAAAACATGAGTTTAACTCATCAAATGATTTTCCATTGTTGTTCTTAGTAATTGTCTGTGAGACCAAAGTTACTTACCAGACGATGCCTTGTGCTCCAGAGCCGATGGGTCTTAAGTTCTGGTACCGCTTCAGGACGGTAAATGTGGAATCTCCTACATCTATACTGTAATACTCTTTCTCACGCTTATTCCTGTTCATGGTGCTATTCGTGGTAAGTGTGTGCTGGGCATTCAAATAGATCCCACCCACACCAGACCTGAAAGACAGAAAGGAAAGATCAATGCACTGTGGAGAAGCTGACTGTTGGAGGGGAAACATTACAGCAGACAGTGCTCTGTTTTAGCAGAGGAAACAGTAACAGTCTAAACACTAGGTGTGAACAGAGTAGGTTTGTAGAAAGCGTCCTACCTACTATAGACGAGATTTGCATTTAACTGATGTTAGCAGAAATAATAATAATGATTCGTGATTTTGTAAAAGGGCTATTAAAATTAAAACAGGCTCAGAGTTATTGTCCAAACCCCCCGTACAGTCCTGAGCTCGCTCCAAAGACTTTGGTAACATGTTTTTTTGCCATTAAAGGAGTTCCTGGGAGGCCAGTGTTTCAGACATGAATCAGACAGTCAGTCTGGCTTACTGAGAAACCTTTCTACCCTGATGAAATCCAAGCACTTCTCAAACACTGAGATAAGAGTATTAGTGTAGCAGGGGATTATATAGAGAAACAAAGGAAGTTTTTAATTACTCTTATAACTCTGTTCTGTGCAATAAAAAGTCCCGGTTTGATTTGAACACCTCTTACATCTCCAAGAGAATAAAATAAGACCACAAGCTTATTTATTTATTAAATCAGTTAAATAGTTAGTTAATTAAATACTTAATTATTAAAGTTTCTTATGGGTTTGCTTAAAGGTTTATAGTTTTTCTAAATGAAGATTTATTTATGACTAATCGCTCTGTGTTAAAGCCTTAAAAGCTTCCACTATGAGATGAAATCTCCAGGGCGGTATAATCACTGAACGCTTTTCCACTAATGTGATTTAAATCACCTAGATTGTGTGGTGGACATAAAGACATGCACATTACACACTCGCGCACGGTCGAGACTCACACACGGCAGTGTTTTCCCTAAAGAGAGCCCTAATGAGGTGTGGCTGATCTGCAAAGAATTTTCACAAAATAAATGGGAATGATTTGTTTTAAAAGAAAAAACCCAAAGAAGAGAAATAATACATAATAATTAGTGCTGTCAATCGATTTAAAAAAATTAACTAATTAATCGCACAATTTTTTGCAATTAATCGCGATTAATCACAATGAAACTTTTTGGATATGTAAATGTAAATAATTAATGTAAACTCAAGACAATAAAACTATTTAAATTCAAATATGATTGTTTATTGGAATTTTTGTTTAACTTGTAACACAGATTTTCTCATGTAAACAACATACCTGCAATAAACCATCAATATTCTCCAAATTAACTGTTGGCTTAAAAGCCATATTTATTAAAGAAATAAAAACACAGGTATGTGCCATTTGTGTCATTTGAATTTCAAAACAATCAATGCAATTTACATTGGCGAGGCCCTGTAGAAGTGATATGTCAAAGACGAATTACTTCTGTGGTATTTAAATTCGGCTTTGCAAAATGTACAGATTACTTTTCTTTTATCCACAGAACCATCCGGCAGAGTTTTATACTGAAACTTTCCGTCTAAAAGTCCTTCCTTGGTCTTATCCATACTTCTTTGCACGTTGAACACACGTTGGCCACAACAGAAAAAAAAAAACAACTGCAACCGCGTTAATTGCGTTAAATTTTTTTTATGCGTTAAATATTTCAAATTAATCGCATGCGTTAACGCACTAATTTTGACAGCACTAATAATAATACATAATAATAATAATTATTATTATTATTATTGGTAATAAAATTACAAATAATATAAATAGTGAAAAAAATATTTTTTTGCGATGACGCATGCAGCGAGAATTTTCTGCTCTGCTAAAACAAAATTGGAGGTATAGCGGTAAATTTTAATAAATACGTGAAAGTGAAGCACATGGCATCCCAAACTTTTTATTCTTTTCTTTTTTTAAGTCAACCAGACATCGAGTACACACAGTTCCTCAGCTTATGGTTCCTCTTTGTTTGGTCTGTTTGCAAAGTATGCAAAGGAAAGGCATATCAAGGAAACACTATAAACTTGTTTACACAACAGGACGACACCATAAAATGTTCACACGGTGCATGAGCGTTCACTAAAGCTGCACTAATCTTTCTTAAATCACAATTGTGATTCTTCTCCACAGAAATTGAGATTATGGCATAATTCTCGCATACAATTCTAATTTTTTTCCCAACCAAACCATTTTTTGCACTCAAGCAATTAAAAAATAAAAATAAAAAAGTGCTCTTCACACAAATCTTTCAAGTGTCTTCAAAAGAAAAATGAAAAAAAAAGTCACATTTTCTTATTTTAGAAAATAATGTAAAAGCTATTATACAGAAACAGAATATAAATAATAACAACTAATAAAATAACAAATAAAGAACATCTGTGCTTTTTTGGACACTACAGCCAAAATTCACCATATACACCACCGCTCAATCAGTTTGGGATCACCTTCTAACTCAATGTTCTTTCCAGATTTTTATTTCATTCTACATTTTAAATTTTGAAGTCGTTCAAAAGTTACAATAACAGTGGGATAAACATTATTTGCAGAAATAGTTATGCCACAGTGTAAGTTTAAGATTTGATATTATTTGTTTGGTGGAGACATTATTTATACTGTGATCTGGCAACCCTGAAATACAGAAAAAGCAAACAAATACCTTGTGTGCAGGCAAAAATAATAAAATAAAAATTAAATTTTTATTTAATAATTTTAAGAAATTAATAAAAAAAAAAGTTCTTGCTCATGAATTCCCACAGTATATAAGTCCAAATAAATAACCCCACACAATGTCTAAAACCTTGATATTATTCATCAATTTTTAAATGCCAAACCGCGAAGAGAGATCCACCCAGATTAAAGACCAAGTGTGACCTTTACACTTCTGATTATTTATGTTTTTTTTTTTTCAACAGTTTGTTTAAACTGTTTTGGTTTCAATGATGTGTCTCACACATCTACTTTTTCAGGACTGTCTTGTTCTCTGTTTATAATTGAAAAGTTGTTAATTGTTAATACACTCAAACATAAAAAAATGAGGAATCAATAAAAACTTTATTTTAATAAAAACAGTGAACGACATTTCAGCCAGGTCTCCAGAGTTTTACCCCTAAGAATCTGAATTCAGATAACCTGCAGCAAGCTATTTGTGCTTAATTTGCAATTAAGCTTTACTCCATTGCACACACAAGTTAAAGACAAAAAGAAATTCAGGATTTGGCTCAAAATTTAGTCATTGCACACAATTTCACACATCTGGCTACATAAGAATGAACCGTCCTTTTAAAAACTGAACACAGCTTTATGAAAGCCTCTCATAATTTAGATGTTTCTATGTGATCCTACAGACCTGAAAGACAGAAAGGCACACTCTAAACAATTTACACATTGCCATCCTGTGTGGTAGAAGTGAATTACAGTATTTTATAAGTTTGTTTAGAAATAATAATTATGGCAGATGACAGAGATACGTGCTGCTCAGTTAAATGTGGATTTTTTTTTGATGATTTAATTTGGTTAAAGTTATAAATAACTGTGGTATTTGAATTGAGTTTGTATCGTTAAATGCCGAGTTTTAATTTTAGGTGAGAAAACTAATGTTTCATTGATACATTTAATGACTTATTAAACTTTTTTTAAAGGTTTAAAATTGTAACAACGTAATATCGCGTCCGATGTTTATAAAATCGTGATACTTAAAGAATCATAATTTCAATCAAAACAGCACCGAGGTATTAGGATTATATCGTATCAGGTGGTGACTGGTGATTCACGTCCCTATAATTTAGTAATAACTTCTGTCTGACGTAAACCCTAATGATGGCTGTAGATATTCTCACAATCTAACGCTTAAACTTGCTCAAAGTATGCTTACGTTTTCTTCTTCGCATGAGGCACCTGGATATTATAGATTTAAGCCTTAAAAATTTTCAAAAAATCTAAAATATGACCCTGATTTTTACACTGAAGAGCTTTCCAACACATGTAGCACTGCTCGACCCTACAGTATACAGTTCCTCATGTCATCTCAGGGAGATTCTCCTTGTCACGTCCTCATGTCTGGCTTGTGAAATCAGGGAAAAATTTAAACCTGTATCTGTACCCGGATATGTGTAAAGCTGTTCATTGTTAGAAGTGCAATATGACTAAAACTGACCTTACAGCATGCACATTTTGTGAGTCATTAAGAAAAAAAAGTCTATATATAATAAAAGGTAGAGGCACTGTGTCGTTAAGAAGTGTATCCAGGGAAACGTATTTAAACTAAGAACTAAAACTTGGAAAACAATTGGGATGGGTTTGTCTTATACTTGTGTATACTTTATGAAAAGAAAAAATAACAGCAGAATCAGTGACTGTGTAGGTTTGATTGACATGGAAACAAAGTGTTTTCTTAAACCAACAACACAACAGTATATCATTATTTTCCATCAAGTCTCTTCAAGTTCTGCTTACAAAGGGCGATCATAAAAAAAATCTTATTAAAATAAAAAAAAAGCAAAAAATTTGCCGCAATTATGTCTGTGGAAATGAGTTTAGTCGTGAACATTTCTTTTTGTTTAAAAAACCCGTATGATGCTGTTGGACAAGGTCAAGGCAGAGCGTCGTGGAGCGCTCACGGAGGGGGCTCGCCTTCTTCATGAAATGGTGAAACTTGCGGCTGACTTACTGTATGGTCAAAAATTTTGGCATTCTGAGGTGGAACTTTTCCTCAAGAGACAAAAAAAAATTCTTTAAAGACAGTCTTCACCAGTTTATCTATCGTTTGGAGAAGTGTGTGTGTCGCCTTAGGTGGAGGATACGTAGAGAAGGACTAAGCATATGACTAGGGCTGAAACGATTCCTCGAGTTATTCGATTACAAAAAATGATTGAGGCAAAATCTTCTGCCTTAAAGCTTCTTTTAATAAATGTTAAAAGCTTGCGTTATGTTTTTGCGCAATTATTTGTTTGGCGTGACACAGCGCGCTTCCAGATGCAAGCCGCCATTAAACACCACAAAGCGGAAGAAGAAGCAAACAGTTTGCTGTGTATTGATTTGAGGGAGCGTTCTGTTGCGGGCTGGAAAATGGAAAGAAGCGATAAAAATATCAGTGAGCCAAAAGATGAAGAAATCAACAAGAGAAAACGACAGAAATTGTCAATAAAGGCTTATATGTTATGCCTGAGATGTAGATTTTGAAACTTTTAGTTCTGAAAGTTTAGTTGCAAAACGTAGTGTTTTTTTATAATTATTTTTTTAAATGTATGCCTTAGTTTTGTTTTTTTTTTGTCCTTAAAGTCATTTAAAATACCTTTTTTTTTTTTTTTTTAGAAGAATGTATGGCACTGTAATGCACTTAATTCATCTCAGTCAACTTTAATACTCCGTTCTCACCTACGTGGTTTCGCGCAGGAAGTACGGTTCATCTTGATTCACCGCGAGTTTTGGCGCTGCGATTATGTTTGCATCTTTCCACGCAAAATTTTTTGCTGCCTTAAAAACATCTTTAATTTTTGGTGGACCTTGGTATGTTGACATGGGCCCTAATGCGATCCTAATGCTAATCCAATCGGAATAAATCTGCATCGTATAAACACTACACTCTGACCAGTCTGACCCGATCGTGAATAATTGGAATGAATTTTCTAATCAGAGAAGCCGTTGTTCCAGCAGGGAAAACATTTTTCCCTTCCCTTCCTGATCGGTAACTCATTTCCGGCGGTGTTTACTTTCTTCCACTGGGTCTCTGTCTGAGGGTGGAGCTTTGACCAACATTTTACACGTGGTAAAGCATCTAACCAATCAGGGAGGAGACCGGATTAACCTGAGAAAGTTTGGAAGCCTGAACTTTAAAAGACTAACAAAATCTGTTATGTTTTAAGCAGATTAAATGCTTGATGTGTCAAAAAAAGTGATAATAAATTTATCAGCTCAACTTCTCGATCGATAATCTTATTGAGTTCAATTATACTAAAGGAATATTGTTCTTGTAGAAGTAGTATGTACGCACGTATGAACTATGCTGTGTGATTATCATACTGTAAGATTTTTCATATCACTTTCTCCTTCCTAAGTGTAATTACTGTCGCAATTTAATGATTTTTTTTCCTCCCTTGTTTTCCCCTTAATTCAGTCAGCGCTGATCTGATTCTCAGCTACTAGTGTGTGTGTATGTGTGTGTGTGTGTGTAAATGCTAACATACACATCCTCTGCAACGCTAATGCAGCATCTCTGTTTATTAGAGGAGACACAAATCGCAAACTGGTAGGAATGTGTTCATTTCAGTCTGATAAACTCTCAGACAGACAGCAGGGCCGGGCATGCTCACTCACACACACACACACACACACACACACACACACAAAATGCTGTGGACGGCTGTGGGATTCTGAAGAAACAAGTAAGACTCTTGGGCATCGCTACTACTCATGAGCGTCTCTTTAGGATATTAACGTAACCGTAGATGAATAAAATTAACAATTGATTTAACCAACCGATCTTGAGGCGTATTTAACCTTGGTACAAAATAAATCCTATGCAGAGTTAAACACTGTAATTAAAGGTGTTTTCCAAGCATTAGCAGCGCAATAACAGTAACAGCAGCACAGGTATTTATCACTTCGACAAACCTGTCCACACACGTCCTTATTCCCGTTTTAATCCGGCCTTGCACGAGTTCTCTACGAGCTCCATGCAGAAATACGTTTCTTTTCATAAAAACATTTTTAAAAATACAGTTCATGCAAAGCAGGAAAAAGGGCCGCGTAGACGACCGCGTCCTCCACAGTTTAGAGTATTGTCTTTATTTCCTATGCCATCTACGTACACATAAAGCGATAACAATAACCCTCTACCATAAAATAACACTATGTTTGCCTATACATCCTGTAAACCATCTCTCACACACAATCTTTCATTCTGCTTTTCCTGCATCATTTGCATTATTCATGTAATCAAACGCACCGAGCTCTTGGTGTGGTGCATTTCCAAGTTTCATCCACTAACGTCAGAGCTGCACGTACGCGGCTAGACAAGACCAAGACGTACCAGGAGTTTCATTATTATCTGTCGCCGCACCACACCGTACGTCTCTATTCAAGAAAAACAAGACGAAGCACAGGAGCGGTTCAGAAAGTGCTAAAACATGAATGAAGACACACCCTTAGCTCTCCTTCTCCGCATGCAAGTGTGTGTGTGAGAGAGTGAGAGAGAGAGAGAGAGAGAGAGAGAGAGAGAGAGAGAGAGAGACTAAATGTACTTTGCTATTCTGTTACCTTTTAAGGTAAATCAGTGTTACTCACAGTTGTCTATTGTCATCTTTACTCGATCACTGTGTGAAAACAAAAACAATAAATAAAAAAAAAGACTCCTGTAACAGCCAGGATTAGATTCTGCCCTCACCCTGGGTGTCACGCCTCTGTATGTATGTATATTTAAAAATGAATTATGATGAAAGAGTGAATAATAAAAACAGAGATTAAGTCTGTTTAGACACGTCATAATCAGAGGGATTAATGTAATGTAGTAAGATTTACTGTGTGGAAATGAAGACCTGGCACAATCGAAAGCAACCGAGTGTTTATTTTCCAGCAAATCCATTTAGTTCGGAATTAATTTAGTGTGAAATATATATATATATTTTTATGTGTCATTAATTGTTCAACCCTTGTAGTGATTAGAATCTGGAATCTGGGATCTGGCATAAGGATTAGGGAGAGATCAGATAACCAACCATCTTGGTAATAGCTGCATTGTGAACATAATGTAATGTGTTGTAATGCACCTGCATTGCAGACCTACAATGACCCTGCAATACAACTTTACAAAAACAACAACAACAAAAAATACAGAAAAAAGAAAAAAAGGGAAAGGTGATGTGATTATAATGCATTGATAAATAAAAGACCTGAACATGAACATGGCATGTTTGGATCCTCTCATCTCCGAAAACCCAAAAACATGCATGGATGGGGACTGGGAACATTAAATTCGTGGGATAGGAATCACCAGGGACGACCGATATGGAATTATGATGATACCTATATGTGAGTAAAGTTGGATTGTGGTCTGTAAGTATCAAGGTTTTATAATATATCAGGATTTTATATCATTTTGATCTTTTTTTTTTCTCCAGTAAGCATGTTACCGGTTTAGTCTAATTAAAATTTCTTTCTTTAAAGTATAAAAATATCATAAAAATTCTGAAAAATCATACCATCCAAACAGTTATAAAAATCACGATATTTACAGACTCCCAATACAAATCGAATCATTACCAGGGGATCGTGACAGCATCGTATCGGAACGAGATCCCTAGTAAACTAATTCGTTTCCCCTGTACAGGATGCTTTGCTGGCTGCACATCATGTTTGAACAGTTTAGAGCACCACCTACAGGATTAAACAGGAATCCACAAACTGTAGCAGGGCTACGGATTTAAAAGTTACAAAAGTCCGGTCAATAAAGTTTTTATTCAAGCGTGAGTTTTTGGCATTCAATTTAAACTTTCCATTGCATTTTAATAATATTTATAGTTTATTGTTATACGGAATGTACGGAATACAAACAACAATCATTAACCAGTCTTTAGGGAATCTTCATTTGCAACGCTGCTGGGCTGTAAGTGAATGTGAAAGCACTCTGGTTGCTCCGTCATACCGGGCTCTCAGTTCTGGTATTTTTCCACGCCCTCACTTTGGACTGCTGCAGATACGTTTTGCTCAAACGACCAGTGTTTTGTCTCATAGTGAAGCTTCACATGACTGTTTGTTATCATCATCACCACGGTTTCAGAACATATGAGACAAACTGGTTTTAAACTTCCCACAGAAAGAATAAACATACATCGATCTGTCCGTTCATCTTTAAACGTTCAGTTTTCATAGTCTACTTTCCTTTTCCTGCCCCCCCCCCCCTCACCGTACACTCTGTGTATATACAGTAAACCATCGCGTGATTAGTTTTGTTGAGCGACGCACAAAGTCGCGTACACATTGAGGGGAAAAAGCGCTAGATTTCTAGTATATTGATTATCCTCATTTACCAGAAAAGCATCAGGATGCGGATAGAACTGTCGCTCGGTCTGGACATCTTTCTTTTTACGGACGTTTAGTGATGCCTGACCTATAGGATTATACAGCAAGAGCATCTCAAAGGCCAACAGATATTATTTTCCTATTCAAAAAACCTATGTGGAGATTCATTAAAGAATTATGATAAGTAACTGAATATTTTCACCTCCATCTCAATTAAATTCATCCCTGGTGTGAGGGAGTGTGTGACTGGGTTTTGCCCCTGCCCCACGCATGGTGTTCCCAAAACAGGCTCATCTGCAGCCCTGATTGGGATAACGTTTACCGGAGTCGGATGTATGAGTGATTAAACAAGCTCTCCCAGTCTTTACAGCTCACCCCATGCACTGCTATTAACTGTCTGAAGCCGTCAGTTGATTTCATTAGTATTGCGGGTTTTTAAACGATAGTGATTGTCGCAAAGCAGCTTTACAGAATCAAAAGACAATCAGGGAAACAAATATGAAATATGTGAGAAACTAAATGAATCAAAATGAACAGATCGTCCAGAGGACGATGGTGGCAAGGAAAAACTTCCTGAGATGGCAATAGGAAAAAACCCTGAGAGGAACCTTGACCTTGGGTCACAGAGGCAAAGAAATATCACCGACAATACACGATCACGCGTTTTATTTTTGTTTTCAGTTGTTTCTGTAACAAAAAGGTAATAATAATAATAATAATAATAATAATAATCTCATTTTAAGAGTTTAAAATTTTTTGCGACATCATTTCCATATTCTTGTAGTAGCATAATGTACATGTCATAGACGTAATGCTAACATTTGTTCTACCCGACATATGTGCAAACCCAAATGCACAGTTTAAAATCTAAAGCCTCTCATTAACACACACTGGTCATTGACCTGTGCTGTGTAGCTGGGTTTTTACGGATTAGATGAAATCCAGTTTCGTTATTGGACGCTCAGGTATAAAACTGCAATATAGAAATGCAATATACAAATTCACATTTCATGCAAACTTAAATAATTCTTTTGACTGTGTAAAGCTGCTTTGCGGCAATGAAAATTGCTAAAAGCGCTATACAAATAAAATTGAATTGAATTGAATTGAATATAGGAAGGAACCTTAAGAGGAATCGGACTCGACAGGGAACCCATCCTCATTTGGGTGATAACAGATAGAAGGAATTACTTCGCAGTCATGCTCGTTTTCAGTCTGTTGCAACGATTGAGCGACTGCAGTCACAGACAGTCAGAGAACAGACGTCAGCCGAGTCTAAGACCGTCTTCATGGTGAAGTGAAACTGTCCGCAGTCACCACGCACATCCAGAGCAAGAAGATCTCTGACCAAAAGCGAGTCGACAGGATGAGTCCGGAGGGTAGATGAGGTCTGGATCACTGGGAGCACCATGTTTTAGGCGATTTTAACTATTGATTCTTCAGTAAGATTAGTTATGACATCATGATCTTTAATGCGTAACCTGAGAGAAAGCAGATTCAGGTTTTCTACTAAAAAAAATCAATTCCAGTGTGAATGCTCATGAGAAATCCAAAGGCCTCATGATTTCAGGAGATTGTGATTCTTAACTCTTTCTGTGTGTGTGTGTGTGTGTGTGTGTGTGTGTGTGTGTGATACTGCCAAGCATTTGACATCCATAGCTGGAAGATCTCAGGTGACCTGCTTTGCTCTTGTTTCTTTGTGTCCTGTATGTGTGTGTGTGTGTGTGTGTGTGTGTGTGTATATTGTCCACCATTTCACTAGAAATCAATCTGTAATGTCTAACAGTCACGATATAACTCACATTTAGCAGACAAACAGTCTTGTTTGGGATAAACTCTGGGTTATGACAGACTAAATGAGCTCCTAATGAGGTAAATACCGGGTAAAAACAATACCGTGTTGCTCAATTAATACCATTTTGACTTAAATGTGTCTAAAAACACAGCAGCTGTAAAGACATTTGCAGACTTTCGGGCTTGTTTAGCTAAACCGCTAGGTTACAACATTAACGCTGGCTGAATTCCAAATGGCTTCCCATTGAACTTACTATCTAGTGCACTTCGCCTTTACAAGCCCTTCCTGTACACCCGTACTAGGGCGCCGGTGTAGGGAACAATCACGCCGTTTGGGATCCAGCCTGCAACAACGAGCCCAATACCCTTCCTCAAAACAAAGTCCTGGAAAAAAAACATCATATCATATCTACTTACACTCTTAGCGATATTCCCAAAGAAGGTCAGCGTCAAAAGAAATATGCCGTCCTCCGTCTCTAAACAGACACACGGGAATATTTGAGTTATTTTCCGCTGTGCTTTGAGCCGCAAAACCCTGGAGCCTGCTGCGTTTCCGTCCCCAGGCCAGGATCTGAGACTTGCGCAGTACGTCACTCGGTCTTGCGTTGTGATGACGTAGACAGTTTCTGTGCTTTCTGAAGGCGTACAGGAAATGTTTGTCCTGAAAGGTTCTCTGACTGTTGAAACCAAGATATACACATATAATTGTTGTTTTAACACTCTGGTGTAAATACCAAGTCATAATTTACATAAACCTCAACAAAAAACACAGTAAAGCTATAGTGTAGTCAGCCTCGATCTGACACAAATATTAGTCTTTGCAAAGTCTGCTGCTTCAGTGTTTTTAAGATTTTTTTTTTTTAGATATTACTATGGTATAGTGAAGTATAATTACAAGCATTTTATAAGTGTACTAACAGTTGCATTAAATTTGTGAAAAAAGTCAATATTTGCAGTGCAGTATTTTCCTGGCATGTTGTCAATCATCTTCTGGGCCACATCCTGACTGATGGCGCAGCCCATTCTTACATATCCTTGGAGTTTGTCAAAATTAGTGGGTTTTTGTTTCTGTTCTGACCACGGACCCAAAATGTCCATGCTTTGCTCTCAGAGCCACTTTTTGCCTTATGGTGAGGAGCTCCATTATGCTGGAAAAGGCTGTTTATTCGTCACTCAACTCTTCTTTGAAGAAGTTGCTCTTGGTGGATGTTTTTGTACCATTCTTTATTCATGGCTGTGTTCTTAGGCAAAATTGTAAGTGAGCCCACTTCCTTGGCCGAGAGAAAACCCACACATGAATGGCGTCAGGATGCTTTTTACTCTCGCCATGACACAGGACTGATGGTAGCGCTCACCGCTTCTTCACTGGACAAGCTTTTTTTTCCAGGTGCCACAAAACAACCGGAAAGGTAATTTGTCCCAGAAAATGACTTTACCCCAGTCCTTAGCAGTCCAATCCCTGTACCTTTTTGCAAAATATCAGTCTGTCCCTGATGTTTTTCTGACCGACAGACTGGAGAAGCAGTTTTTTTGCTGCCCTTCTTAAAATGTATGAAGGTGTTACCATCAGTCCTGTGTCATGCCATCAGGAAAGCACACTGAGACTGTTGCGACAATTATGATTATGCTTATGAAAAATATATTTTAAAAATAACAATTAAAATTATGATGATTATTACTACAATTATGACTACGATAACCCGCTTCCACAATCTTTATTTTTACAAATAGCACCTTCTTAAATATTCAATTAAATCCAATTCAGATTAATTTATATACTAGCGTAAATGCCCATCGTTGACAGTCAAAGAGTTTGTAGGCAAATAGTCAGTAGATTATTTAATCTGGCACATAACTGTTCATAACATCACTTTTACTCAATAATCTGGTGTCACTTATAGTACGGTGCAGGTTAAACTTCAGGCAGATATCCTAGTATCCAAGACAGACATACAGACAGAAAATATTCTGAGGTTTCGGGTCTTCCAATGTATGAAACGTAAAGATATCTTTAAAAAAGTTGACCAATGTACATACGAAAGCTTTCCTGTACTTATATGAATATTTAAATATCCCGTAATATCTAGCACTAGCATGATGGATAGAATAATTTAACAGAGTAGCAGAAGATAAGTACATTAATTACAAATTCAATAAACAGACATGCTTATTCAGAGTTTCATTATTTCATCAGCAGGCCTCATTTGTACCTGTGAATTTCTTGTTGTGCTTATTTCTTGCTGAAATAATCAGCTTTTGTTAAACCCAACTCTCTTTCTTCCTTCTGTTGCAGCCTCAGGCAAATTCTTACTTCATGCTTCAAATAAACTTGTCCCACCCCATCCTGCCAACCCACATTTACCCAGTCCCACCCTGTTCTGCCACCCCAATTTTGCCACTTGTCCCCTCCCATCCTGCCACTACACTTTAACCCCCACCCTCGATGATAGAGATGAAACAATATGATTCCTTTATCTCAAGTGTCAAATAACTGTTCAAACTGTTCAGCTGTTCAAACTCCAGTCTTTAAGATTAAAACTATAAGACTATGGATCTTTATATAAGAACACGGGCTTTCTTTTTTATTTTTATGATCCACTGAGACAATTAGGGGCAGCTTTAAAAATTGTCCACTTTTGTCTCATTTTTCATTTTTTATTTTCTATATCTTTCAGAAATTCAATTTAATTTAGTTGATTTTTATTTATATAGAGCTTTTGGTCATTATTGCAAAGCAGCTTCGCAGATTTAAAAAATCATGCAAAAAAATTAGAAAAAAATTATAGAATTCTTTATAAATGTTTATTTTCGATGAGCAAGCAGAAGGTGATGGTGGTAACAAAAAACTCATTATATAAAAATAGGAAGAAGCATTAAGAAAACCCAGACTTAACAGGAACCCATCCTCATTTGAGTGATATCTGATAGTAAGACTATATGTTTATGTGCTATAAGGCTGAAAGTTTAATATAATACGAAAGGTGTTTAAGTTGATGTATAAAGTCCACTTTAATTAATAGTAACTTTTTGTGGGAATTTCAAGCCTAAACGACCTATTTAGCCACTGCAGTCACAAGTCATCACAAACAAACTGCCTGAATCAGCCAAGTCCAACACCATCTTCAATGTCATCAAGTGAAACGGTCCTCGCTCATCATAAATATTAGTATTTAGTAATACCATGTACCCAGTAGATTTTTTTAAAGAATATAATAAATACGCTGTGTTTATTCGCTCATTTCATTTCTTTTTCCAAACAACAGTCTCCACTCATTATCACAGTGCTGTACTCGCCAGTATAATGTTTTTCGCACTAACCCTGTTGTTGACCTTGCTGCTATGGACTTATGTATGTGCATGTAACTTGTAAAGTCTTGGTGCACACTCCCCCAAAAGCCACTGTGTAATTCGAACCCTCATCATATCACAGGATGATTCTCCTTCAGCAGCTGTATCCACAGGCCAGTACCCCAATGTATGAAAGGGGGAAATCTGACCTCTCCAATAAACTGACATACTGGACGAGGATTCAAGTCTATAAAAAAAGATAGCTTTTACTGCCAACATGCAGTCACAGAGAAAATATTCATCAAGGTTGAGGTGAGCTTTATGAGTTAGTGAAATACATAAACAACACTAACATAAAATTTGCTGTCTTTTTCTATCTGTGTTGCATTTTTTTTATCATCTATTTATGTGTATACCTAAGATAATAATTAGGTAGTTAATTAGTTAGTGTAGACCTTTCTGACATTTGTTTTAATTCAGGTACACTTATTGTATTAGTACTGTACATGAATCTAAATCATTTGTTCCTCCAAGTCCTTGATTTATTTCTCACTCATTTTAATTCATTCAAAGAAATCAGAATGTAGCAAAGATAAAATGGAGTTAGACAATGAGAAATTGTAATCTAATAAACCTTTGGAATGTGTTGTGTTAGCGTTTAATTTCCTGTGTAAGTAATGCTACGTTTAACAAATCTTCCTGATGAAATCTTATCACTACATAACTTACAATTCAATAGGAAATTTATGACTTACAAAATATAAACCATCCAGATAACTGTATGGTGTTAATGTTTAAATTAATAATTAAATCTTTAATATTAATAAAATAAATATTACAGTATATGTAAATATTATATGTTAGTACCGTTATTTAGTTTAAATAGGTTTGCCATCCAGTGGTGGCATTAAATTAGTCAAGATGATGATGATCTTAGATCACAGTTTTTTATTGAGTGAATTAAATCTAATAAGACATTAACATTTACTTTGAGGCATTTGGTAGACGAGACTTTCTTACCCAGAGTGACTTACATTCATTGAATAGATACTTACACTGGGGTACTAAGTGCCATCAGTCAAACACAGTTGGGAAGGCCTTTTTTTATTGGGTGAAGGTGAAATCAAGTGTTTTAAGTACATAGGGTTACAATAAGGTGTTATTAGGGGCCACGTTTTAGTTAAAGAAGAGAAATCTTTTATAGTCTGATGTTTAAGGCGCGTTTGTGGATGTGCAGTGTTCCTCACAGGTGTAGAACATACTGGCGGTGGTAGCCAGCGGAGCGGGCCGGCATCACCTGGCAGCACAAAAGTGGTCTGTTACAGTACATACAACAAACAACAAATACATACAGCCTTTAACACATTATTTTAATTTATTTGATATTTTTATTAATTTCAGAATTCAAAGATCCAACATACTAACCCTCCCCTCTATCTACCCGTATGAAAAGAGTAAGATGAGGTAAATCAAAACAAAGATGGCACTGTGTGTCACAGCACTTAATCTTCCTCCAAAGAGCTCCAATGCCTGTGCATATGAGAATGCCTCTGGTGCTGGTGCATTTATCAGAAATTCACAGACATGCAGCCGAATGCTCACCTTTTCAAATTCAAATTCAAATTTTATTTGTCACATACACAGTCATACACAGTACGATATGCAGTGAAATGCTTATACGACCGCCGGTGACCTTAAAAAGAAAATAAAAAACTATATATAAGGAATACATATTAATAAAAAAAGAAAGAAAATACAAAAGAAAATAAATGCAACTAGTAAAATAAACAAACTGTACAAATAAGGGCATAATAAAAATATTACAAAATATAGAATATAGGAATATAGGGGGGGAATATATATATAAACAGGCAGATAAACATGTATTGTATAAAGTTGTATAAAGTGACTTATGAAAAGTGACACGTGCAATTGCTTCAGATATGTAAATATGTATTGCATGAATGTGTCCATGATTGTCCAGTCAGTGTCAATGTTTAAAAGATATTACTCCTGTGTGTGAGAGACCGTATTGCCTGCGGGAAGAAGCTCCTCCTCAGAATGTGATCACTACTGAGGTGAGGGCTACAGGGCGGTAGTCATTGAGAGAAGCAGGATGGGGTTTCTTCGGGACAGGAACAATGATGGAAACTTTGAAGCATGTGGGGATCACCGACTGAGATAAAGAGATGTTGAATATCTCAGTGAACACAGATGCTAGCTAGTCTGCGCAGGCTCTTTGGATACTTTTAATGTCTTTCTCAGGTCAGTTTAGACCTCAAAAACAGATCACAGAAAACACTGTATATTTACTGCAGAATGTTACATTTCAGCACTAAACAAAGTAAAATGCATGAAATAAATGCATAAAAATTAGGAATGTAATATTAGCTAAAGTAAGTCAGTCTTGCTAGCCAGCGTTACCCGAAGCAGAAGCTACTACCAAAGTAAAGGAGTTACTCTACATGGCCTGAGTTGTTATCCACCATGCCACATCGTCAGAGAATGTATCTTTTATTGTTGTTATAGTTATTGCAGCACAAGGTTCACATGCTTTTGCTATTGAGTTATGTTCCTCAAAAATTGAAAACTAACTTTTATATTTTATGGCATTTGTTTAATTTAATTCTTTTTGTTGCATGCAGGTTAATTCTATATGAATGCTCTTCCTGTTTATATATTTGCTAACCAATAGCTAGATAATAAATCTGACGTTATGTGATAAACTGAAAAAAATTTTAAAACAGGAAGTATATGAAAGATTAAAAAAGTGATAAAAAAATCATTGCTTGGCACTCAAATGCAAATAAATCTACAGGACATGTGGATCACATCTGACTTGGATAAGCTTGGGTTTAAAGTGCAGACCAGAACCAGTTGATCCGACTAGGATTTGGTTCTGTGCCACATTTGGACCAGATGTGAGAATGTGAGAGTCCTGGATCTGAGCTGGACCTGTTCTGGCCTAGATTCACATCAGATGTACAAAACGTATCCGTGCCAGTTTTGGCCCGTGTGCATGAATAAGCTGGGCTGAATCTGTTTACTAAATCTGTTACATATGTTGGAAGTTTTGGGTCAGATTAGACCACGTGTGCGGTAAGAAGATTTTAAACCTTCTCCAAGTTCTTTGGGTGTTTTAAAACAATTGCCTACTGGTTTAATGCGCATGATGCATGAAAACGATGCAGTCAGGATCAAATTTATTACTATTTTTGTTTTAATGAGAAAGTAAGTAAATATTTATATTGGTCTGTAATAGTTCTAAGTTGGACCAGACACTAAGATCTTACTTGACTGAACTCAGCTGAAAGATAATTTCCTACCTCCCAGCCTCCTCAGCACGCCTGGCCATTTCTGCTTAAAAGGTTAAGGGAAATAAACACTGTTAGGGGAAAAAAGTATTCAGTAAAAATTTTTAACTCTTCACATATCATGTCCAAATGTTTTACACCTCTAGACTTGCATAGATTGTTTTTCTACGTTGTTTAAAAAAAAAAAGAAAAAAAAGAAACAGTCACCTGTGGAGACGGCATATGAAATATTTATTGATGGACCAATTGCATACTGCAGAACATCTGTGACAGAAAGTACATTTTTGTCGATATGTATCTTTTATGAGCTCCGTATACTGTAACTCAGTTTAGGGTTGTTGTGCTGCTAGAAGATGATCTCAAGTCTTTTGCAGACTCTTACAGGTTTTTTTTTAAGATTACCCTGTATTTGTCTCCATCCATCTTCTCATCAACTCTGACTGGCTTTCCTGTCCCAACTAAAGAAAAGCCCCACATCCCCACTACATGATGCTGCCACCACCATGCACGTTGTTAGTTTTCCACCATACATGGCAATTAAATTTTAGGCCAAAAAGTTGGTCTCCTCTGACCAGAGTATCTTTGCAGCTCCTTCAGAGTTAGTATGGGCCTCTTGGCTGCTTCTCAAATTAATGTTCTCCTTGTCTGGCCTGTCAGTTTACTGTAGGTAGACGGCCGTGTCTTGGTAGGTTTGCAGATGTGCCATACTCTTTCCATTTTCAGATAATGGATGGAACAGTGCTCAGTGAGATCTTCAAAGCTTGGGATTTTTTTTTATAACCTAACCCTTCTTTAAACTTCTCCACAACATTATCCCTGACCTGGCTGGTGTGTTCCTTGGGCTTCATGATGTTGTTTGTTTACCAATGTTCATTAACAGACTTGAGGGCTTTACAGAACTGTTGTATTTATACCGAGATTAAATTACACACAGGTGGATTCTATTTACTAATTACTGTAGGTGACTTCTGAACTTAAAAAAAAAAAAAAAATTGAAAACCATTTATCATTTTCCTTCCACAGGTATGTGCCACTTTGTTTTGGTCTTTCACATAAAACCACAATGAAATACATCTAGTGTACGCTTGTGGTTGTAATGTGACAAAATGTGGAAAAGTTCATAGTATATGCATTTTTGCAATTCACTGTGCTGTGTTTTGTATATTTGCTTTCTAAATTTACATTTTAATAAAGAAGACTTTCATACAGTATGTACTTTGGGGAGAGTGTTCTCCCCTAAAGGTCATGGAGAAAGGCAACTCCAGAGGATTTGGCTACAGTACATCAGCGATTGGGAGAAGGTCATCTGCTGCAGAAGCCACAATGGCCATTAAGGAAATTAATGTCAACGTACAGTATGTAGCCCCATCTACAAGCAGACAGGAGCACAATCCTAACCTCGTCCCAACAGAAGACGGAAAGTCAGCACAAGGACACAGTGTGAGTCACAGCTATCCTTTATTACTGTATCTTACAGAATGGGAATTGTTGCCCACGACCTACAGTAGGGAGCCTCCCAATCAAGAAAACACACACTAAGTCTGTAAGATTACTTTTGACTGCAGTAATAAGATTAAGAATAGTGTTATTATTAGGAGTCAAGGGTAATACAGTTTTTCAGATATTATTGCGTAGGAAATAATACCTATTATTTAAACTTTTAAAGGATGAATAAATAAACACTGCCTTTTGACCTGAACTTTGCTTACACAGGCAGGGGTTTTAATTAGGAAAATGAGTTAACATTGATTGATTTGATTTGCATTGTCTTATGAAGCCCTGTTCACAATTTTCTTTTTCTTTTTTTTTCTTTTTTTTTTACATAAATGCATGTATAATAGTAATGCTTTGCATGCTTTTAATTATTCACTTTTTCCAAATAACCGAATAATTCCAATAAAAATTGTGGAAGGGGAAAAAAAGACATAAAGAAAGAAAAAAAACAACAAGAAAATTTTAAATTGAAAAAAGGACAATTATCCTTACCTGTTTGCTTAGTTAAATCTAGGTGGTGACATTTTTTTTTTGGCCGGACAGTGAATAGCAACTGCTTTATTAATATCCAACATTGTAGTGTATGTCATCCTCAATGTACTGTACTGTTAAATTGTTATTTGCAACAGATTTGCATTACATAATGCGGCATCAATGATTATAGCAATAATATTCATCAGGAAGTATAAAACTTTATACACATATACCAACAAATAGATTTAATGCAATAGATTTAATTAAAAAACATCTACAGTAATATTTAGACTTGTTATTAGATTATTGTGAAAATTTACACTCATTCATGCAACCTCCATGCTTTTCCAGGAAGGATGAGTACATTTGTGAGCCTGTTGCTGTGCTGGAGTCCCGAGGGTCCGCTCTGGACGAGGATGAGGTCTGGACGATCCTGCTTACTGCAGCAGAAACCTTAACAAGCATCTCAAATGACGATAAAGAAATCCAAACATTAGAGATGCACATGGAGATTTAAAAAATAATAAGTTCATATTTCTCTACACAGCAAGTTACATAAAAAGTAATTTTTCTGTACAGTATACTGTATATGAGAAAAATTTACTAACATTTGATTGAACAAACTATATAGTCTGTCAAGAAACATTTTATGCACTTCTTTATCTATTGCACCAGCTAGCACATTTCCAAATCAATCTTTGAACTGCAAGCTCAGTGTCATGACCCACTACATCCTCCTCTACCTGTTGAAGTCAAACCAGGACTTGTGATAAAATTTCTGGTGAATGAAAAAAGCGATTAGCGTTTACAGAAGACTTTAAGCACAGAACGGTGATGAGATTCTTATCTGGAGTAAAACATTTGAATGGTGCAAACGTTTTAAAGACGGCCGTACGTTTGTGAATTACGATCCCGACCAAGCTGGCTCAGAGCCCACTGTAGTTGTTCTTTTGAAAATTCAGAAAAGGGAATGTCTGATCCTTAAAAATTGATGGATCAATTGAGGAGACCCATCTGTCTGTGAGAACTGTACGGACAATCATACACTAACACTACTTGCACATAACAGGAACTCGGCTGGTAGTTATAGCCACTTCACCTGTACGGTCCTGCACTCGCTCCAAGACAAGTCCATTTCTACATGTTTGGATCATTTAAGGAGTTCCTAAAGGGCTATCGTTTTAGACTTGAATCAGGCAGTCTGATAATTTCTCTAGCGTATAGAGAAAACTTTCTACCTTGATGGTATTCAAGCACTAGTATAGGTATCATTTACATTTACATTTGGGCATTTGGCAGACGCTCTTATCCAGAGATTTATAATCACAGTCATCTGTTCCCAGTCATCATGCTTCTCACACATGACTTGGAATTTCAGTGAAGCTTTGTTTGTTGAAGTCATGCTTTTACCTTTATTTAGTTTTGCGAAACTTCACATGCCAAAAATATACGCTTCTTTACCATGTTTTCAATAACGAGTCCAAAAAAGATGATGTTGCCATAGCAGTTAAAATAAGTTTTATTACTTTTTTAGCAAAGCATAGATATGAAGTTTGAACTTTATATATGAATTATATTGTATATAGGTATACTGCATCTCTCTGTTCATCAAATTCATGAAGTGCATGTACAGTAGGGTGTGATTTTGTAACTAATCACACATTTTAGACTAAAATTGCACACACTACAAACACATAGCATGCTTTAAATCAAAAGTAACTGTGTTCCATCACGTGAAAGGGGAATTAAATTTGAATAAACTTGTACACTGTCTAGAGGCAGTTTCAAAACAAACTGATCCCTTCAAGTAATCACGAATAACCTCTTTATAGGAAAAGAATACAATCACTGGTATTGTGCCCTCACTTCAAAACTTGAGTACCCTAACACAAAGCATCTTTTGACCTGCTGCTGTTTACTGTAGTGAAATCTGTGCAGTATTATTAGCCCGGGCTCCATTTTGATCTCACCTAGTGGTAGTGTTGCGTTCAAGACCTGTGACCGGACTGAAAATGTGGCATCCTTCACCCCTGCTGAAATGACCATGACTCAGTCTTCTTCAAGCAAAGCGGCTGTGGAGAAGGTGAGCTTCCAAGTAGAGCTTTTTCTTGCAATCAGATGTTGATTTATAAGGTTTCAGGCTAAAGGCAAAAAACTGAGACTGGGAAAATTGAGGCACCATTCAAACAGTGCTTGAAGCCTTCTGTAAATGTCAATCAGTTTTACATCCTAATTACTGAGCAATTCTTGATAAACAGAAATATGTTTTCCTTTACACATGTTAAGAGTCCATGAAGTCTGATTAGTTCAAAACTAACGTCTAAAACGTTTTTAAAGAGCTCATTACAAATACACAGACAGAAACAAAGTCCAAACCTACAGGTCAAACAATGGTCAGCGATCAGGTAAACAACTATATCAAAGGCTGAGACAGAATACAATTTCAATTAAACCAACTTTAAAGTCAAATAACAAATAGACATCTATAACAGGGCAAATGAAGAACCAAAACTTGCCACTTTACTCCGTACACCTGATCAACTGCTTATTATCAACACAAATATTTATTTAAATTAAATTTAGGCATGTGGACACGGTCAAAATGATCTGCAGAAGTTCAAATCGAGCATGAGAATGGAGTAGAAAGGTTATTTACACTAAGTGATGAGTGGTCTAAGTACTGTAGGTCCAAAACTGCTGATCTACTAAGAACATAAAACAGGCTATAATTTGCAGCTTTTGGCATCACCAAAAGTGGACAATAGAATTGATTTCTGCTGTGACATTCAGATGGTAAGGATAAACAACGTACGAGTGTAGATATATCAGGCCTTCTGTTTGGGCTGGTGGTCATGTAATGGTGGAAAGGATATTTTATTAATACAGTTTCAATCTCGTTTTTTAAACATGAAAATAAGTTTACTGAACTCACATGGCCTCCACAGTCATCAGATCTCAATCCAGTGGAGCACTTTTGGGATCCAGTTTGGGATGTGGCGGAATGGGAGATTTGTTAAAATAGGAGATTGTTGAATCTATGGCGCAAAGAATAAAAAAAGTTCTAAAGGTAAAAAATGGATCTCACCCAGTGTTGGCAAAGTAGCAAAGTGGCCTGGCAAGTGTACTGTATTTGTTGAGGTACCTACTGTATAAGGAGTAGGCTGACAAGAAGTCTGGACTCGTATTCACGAAGCTTCTTAAGGTTAAAAGTTTCTCCTAGTGACGAAATTCTAAGACAATTCTTAGAATTATGACATTTTTTTAGAATTTTCTCATAAATTTAGGACTAAATCTGAGTAAGAACAAAAATGATTCATGCCCTAAAAACAGATCCTAAGGTAAAAAAAACGCAGAGAAAAAAAATAGTGGAAAGAAGAAATATCTTCCGAACACTAAACATAAAGTTAAAAGTAAACACTGCTCTTCTGTCCTATTTGGTTTTCTTGTTCTTTAACTTCCTTCTATCTCTCATGGATTGTTGGCTTCATACCATCCAAAAGTGCAACTTAAACAGAGTGTCCTGCAATCCTGTACTGTAAATTGGTAAAAGCTGAGCCATTTTGCTCCCATCAATCTGAAATCAGTAGGGTAAATAAATGTAAGCAATTCGATATATTAACTACTGTTTGGAAATTAGTTGCCTTAAAAGTAGACACATTTGACTGTTTTAATCAATTTTATTTTTATACAGTGTATAGATATTTAGCATATAACAGAAACATTGCATAAAGTAGCCTGTAGTCACAAATATTATGATTTCACTGTCTGTTCTATGATCATATAGTCTATTTCCACAAAGGGTGCATTTTAAGACCTTTACAGATTTTAAATCAACTAATCACAGTCCTTGAATTGCTACGTCATCCCTAGCAATGGGGTCGACCACACCTCCTCACTAAGATAAAGGTTTTTGTACTTTCCGTACTCAGGGTTGCTCTAAGTAGTTTCCTTAATCACTTTTAGTCTAGGACTTCCAGCTGGGACTTTTTAAGCTAAGATAGGAGCTCTCTGAGACAATTCTAAGAAGCTTTGTGAATACAGGCCCTGGTGTTTTGGTCGAAGTCAGACTGGTCCAGGACGTCCTACAGCACCCGGTACGTCTGCTTTTATGGAGCTAAAACTTTTTTTTTGTCCTTGACTTTTGCAAGCACAATTATCTAGAGTTTGAAGATATTTTTTTTAAGTTTATTTACAACATTTTTTTCACTCTTATTTTGTGTGTCTGATGGTGCTGGAGACAATTTTGGGCAAACTGGTGTTTAAATTCATACTCTGTTGAATATTCAATTCCTATTGATCATATCTGACAATATTTTAAATTACGAGAAATCCCAAGGTAATATTGATTTAGTACATTATAGTTTCTGACTCACAGCAACCTGTATGGTAAATGCAATACATAAACATGAATAAAGTTATACTGGAGAATTCAAAACTATGAAATAACACAAAGTATTGCATTAACAACAACAATAACAAGAACAGTCAGTTGTTATTTTAAGAGATGAAGGTCAGCTGTTCTGGAACAGTTCTTGCATTAGCAGTATTGTGTCAAGTGCATTTGTAAAACCCATCAAGCACCATGATGAAACTGTCTCTCATGAAGACCTTCCCAGGAAAACAAGACCAAAACTTACCGCTGCTGCAGAGGAGAAGTTCATTTAGAGTTACCAGCCTCAGAAATCAACAATCATCACTTTGGATAAGAGCGTCTTGCCAAATATGAATGCACGTTATTGTCATGGCTGTTTCTTAAATGGACCCACTAACTGATGATGGCAACAGGTTACAGAGAAATGCATTAAATCTAATTTGGAGGGGTTTCATCAGGCAGCAATGCAGCAACCCAAAACATACTGCAAATCAAACAAGGGGCTTCATTAAGGGACAAAATTGCCCGTTTCACCTCGTAAAGAGGGGACTGAGGGTGGAAGCCCCCAAACAAACAATTGAAATAAGCTACAAACTTGGAAAACCCATCAAAAATGCAGCAGTTTGGTGATGTCAGTGGGTCAGCGACAGATACTGTACAAAACTAAATATTAATGCTATTTACTTGAAGTTACTTTAGGACTATCTGTTCCAAAACTTTTGCTCCCCCTAATATTGGACGTATTTTGTATATTTTTAAAGCTGCAGCTTGTAAACATTACAGTAACTTAATGGGTAATCATTGTATTACTGACCACTGGACTATAAATTTGGGATATATGTTTGCTGATTTGTTTTTCAGACTGAGAATGCATTGGGTAACTCAACACTAATGATGGCACTAAGTCTGTTGATTAGACACAGACTTTGAGGTAGGACTGTTGTGTTAATAACTATCTGATCACATTTCTTTAAAATTAATATAAAACTCTATAGAGGTGAAAATCTATAAACCAATTAGTACAAGATCTACTTTGCATTAGGAGGCTGCACTGAGAATTCTGCTTGGGCATCACACACGCTCCAGGCTGAATATAACAGGTAAAATGTGTGTTAATAACTTCCTCATAAACTTCCTCATTTCAGGCTAAATTAACTTCATAAGGCAAGTAAATTGGGTTTGGTTATGGCAGTGGGCCTTATGTGGTGGAAGTGATTTAACTCAGTCTGTTTACGTTGTAGTAAAGCTCGTTTTCGTCCCATCACAGAGGGAGCACCAGCAGTACACACCATGAAGTCAAAAGTCAGCTTAATGAACGATCTGACCAGTTATTTAACTTCACACACAGTCTCACTGAGAGGACGCTCAAGGTAAACAGTTTCCCAGTTGAAAAAACTTAATGGTGTCTTCATTCTTAAAGTTCTTTCTTCCATCCCTATCTCACCTCTTTAGTTTGACCTCAGCATGACTTCAGCATGGCTTATAGATTTCTGATTGTAAACTTTCAGTAAATTTCATTTTATTCAATGCTTTCTGTTTTTACTCTATGCGGTATATTATAACAACTAAAATCTCCCTATACTGTATAATGGTTTTCTTTTTCTTTCCTGTTTCTTGATTCATTATTAATTTTGGTCCCCCTGTTCGTCTTTGGAGAGTATTTGCTTGACCCCGTCGCATCTGAACTGCTCATTAGAGATCTAGACCTAGATTTCTGTAAAGCTGCCTTGTGATCGGGAATAGCCTAGATGAAAAGACTCTATATACTGTACATCTTATATAAATCCTATAAATAATTAATCAAAATGAATAAAACATTTGTAGCATCTGCCCATGGTTCTATTTTTGACTTTAGTCGAAAACAATTTAAATGTAAAAACCTGCATTACTGTATGTCGAGGTGCAAAAATCTGTCTGTGCAAATGTCTGTTTTGTATAACCAGGGGCATAGTGTAATGTAGTGTAGTATATTATTGCGTCCTTGTCAAGTGTGACATCACAACTAGAGGATGTATTTGATATAATTATTGCCTATTCAAGAATGGTGAAGCACTTCTACTTTGGCCTTGCCTACACTAGTAGTGTATACTGATGTCATTTCTTGTCATATTTATTTATTTATTTATTTTTATTGTCCCCCAAATGTTTTCTTTTTATTATAAAATCCTGGCCAAATCATTACAGAATTTTGGACTGCATTTATTGTATACAGTGAAACCTTGAATTGCAAGTACTGTAACTTGGTCTGCAAGTGTTTTGCAAGACGAGCAAAATTTAAAATATAAAAAAAGTTAATAATCAAGCGAGGTCTTGATCTACAAGCAGTAGGCATGCACTTTGTCTGCCAATAGTTCTGCCTGTATGTAATCATACTGTATGTAATTTGCCAATCTGCAGGATTGTGGGTAATCGTTTCCCATGCTTAGTCTCCCGTACGTGTGCATCACTTGTATAGTCAACATTACAATTGAACACACACACACACACACAATCTAATAGAAATAATCCAATAAATATAGAAGTGCAGGTTAATTTGTTCCATATACAAAAAATATAATACTATTAATACTCATATATATATATATATATATAAATTTAATAATACAATTTTTAGAGAAACAAATATAAAATACCTTTGCTACTGTAATTTTCTTTGTGTGTACATCTGTCTTGCTGAAAGATAGTATGACATTTAGACCACCACAATGTGTATGTGTATGATTTGTGTACTGTGTATCTCTATTGTATAGACAGTCATGGAAATGATGCTCTTGATGAGTTGGTGACTGTGATGATGACCCCAAAAACCAAGCAGAGGCTCCATGTGCCTTAAGTGCATGTCCTCAGTGTACAGTGTACAGGTATATCACTGACAGCAGCACATTTAGAGCATAATTGTACAAGCTAAACAAGTTAATAACCCCTGATCGGTCTGAGACCAGAGAGGTTTACAGTGCAGCTAATCAAAGGTCTCAGACAGTTCAGGCATTAGCATTGCTGAAAGTACAGTACACTATCATACTGGATCTTTTACAGGCTAATCTGATTCAAGGAGATAATTTGGACACCATCTGACAAGGTCAGCTCAGGACGCAGACCTCTATTCACAAACATGGATTTTAGCTTCCTGGTATCCATAGACATTACCAAATAAACTGTAAGAAATAATTATCCAGTGGATCCTGGATCTGAGTTGGGGCTCTATGCAGTGAGGCAGGCCTGATACACCTCTACCAGGAACAAGGGGGCATACCACTAAGATGCTCCAACTCAACTGGCTAATCTCTAGTTAGAGGAGCAGTGACTTAACCCCCATATATATATATATATATATATATATATATATATATATATATATATATATATATATATAAAAGCAGTATATTTTAGTCTGTTCTGTTTTAGTCACAGCTAAATCACACTCAGTAAAACAATTAAGTTAGTACTATACTAGAGATCCACTTCCGACTGGTTTTTCCTACCCTCATGCTAGACGTCTTCCGAGCTTGGCAGTGCCTTGATATTGTGTCCATGAAGACACAGCCTTGAAGGGTCTTTTCTGCTGAGAATGTACCATAATCCTAGCTGCACAGAATAGTAATGATGGAATGATATGATTCATTACATGGTATAAATAGTTCATTGACAACAATATACTGTATGATTGTAGAATGCTTGCACTAATGATATTAACTATATTGGTGAAATAAATACAATTTCTAAAAAATGAATCTGCATAAAGAAATTTTTATCTTTAACCAAAACATGAGCCACATTTTACAAGTAAAGTGAAACGCTGCCATGCATCAGCAGAGGGTGCAATTGCCTTTTAACAGTTTTTAGATGACAAATTATCACACTATGGAATTATTTAGAGTGCTGGACAGGGTTGTTGAATGCAGGTCTCCAATCTGAGGGAATGTACTGTACATGGAGAGCCTGTTGTCTGGGGAAGCAGCTGGAATCTGGTAGGTTTTATTTACACCATGTAATTGTAGTGTCACTGTTCCTGCAATTTGTTTATAATGATTATGTTGATGTGGTTGATGCAGAATGTATATACATTCTGTCATAATACTGTACATGTTCACTTTCTAAATGTAGATCCTTATTTGTTGTTCTTTAGACCAATTTTGTTAATATGATTAAGGATCAGACTGTGGCACTTAGAACTGGCTCGGTTAATAATCACATCTTTTTGTTTAAAATAGACGATCGTGTTCTAGTGGTGGGCCAAACCAGGCTGCAAGATCAAAGAGAACATCAGACTGGAACTTGTTGCTCTATATTCTTCTTATCACTTTAAGCACTCAACTCCTTTATATTCTAATTTTGAATTAAACTAGTGTTTTAGGAATCTGATTTTATGAAAGAACAGCACTGGCAGAATAAAAGATGATGCGGTTCTTTTCTCAGATCTCTGTGAGATATTAGTTGGCACTGGGAAAGCTGTGATGATGTGCAAGGGACTTGCAAGGACTGTAATTACCTGCTTAGCTAGATAATGTAATTAGGTGGAAGAACAGCGAGGGCATGGTAGTTTGTTTAAGTGCTGGTACACAGAAGTGGTAAAAAGCAAACATACAGTTTAAAATGTAGTAATTATGTTTTTTTTTTTTATTCCTATGTACTATACATACTTTTTGATGAGTTACAGTAATCAGCAGTGTTCATCTATTCCATTCTGCCAAGAACATGGACCCAATTTTACAAGTTATTTTATAGACAGTTACATGATAATTTAATATGTACAGTACACTTCACAAGAGTAATTAAATTTAACTCAATATTATTTAGATTTTAACAACCATCATTGTCAAAAAGCAGCCTTTCAGCCTAAAAATATGGAAATAATTGTGAATTAAAGTGTGATACCTTTCAAAATGCATGTTTGACACCGTCCCATGAATCTCATAAAGGCTCCAAATGAGACATTACTTTCTTTTTTACAACAACAATTTCTGAAATAAATTCACTGTATTTTTCACAGCAAATACATACCTGTGATTAGCTAATTTGTCACCAATTTGTGAAAGAGACAGATCTCTCTGTAGGCACTATACACACTTATTCACCACCACCATTTGCACATTACAGGAAGTCGTCTGGGAGTTATTGCTACATCCCCCATACAGTCCAAGCCCTTTCCATATGTTTGGAGTTCCTGAGAGGCCAGAGGTTCAGATGTGAAGCAGGCAGTCCGATCATGGCTCTGCCGTACTATCGTAGAGTTTTTACTTTCATAACTGTGTTCTGTTATTCTGTGCATTTAAAGGTCCCGGTTTGAGTTGCACTTCCATTTCATGCAGCTTTCCAAGTTTTTCAATCCTTAGCGCCCAGTGCAGGAGTGGCTCTACCAACACAATCCTGTGGTTGCCATGACAACATCCATCACTGTTAGAGCCCATGACGACAGTTTTGCATCAGCTTCTTTTGACTGCTCTATCTTGTTTGTTTTGGTGTAGTAAATGGCCTTGGCTTCAGTTTAAACACATCCCTGGACTGTGAACCTGTTTCCAAGCTAAGCAGCAGAATAAAGTGACCTCATACAGAAGGGGGATGTGATCAAGGACCTTTTAAAAGGTGAAGCTAACATTAAAAAGACAATTGTGTATGTGTAATGATTAATAATGTAATATAAATTATTAAATTAGTGAAATAAAAATAAATTATTATACTTAATAATGTGATACAGAATACAATAAATATGATACAGAAACACATTCAGATCTAAAATAATAAATAAAAGTTTTCTTTTCAATTACATTTAGTTTACACCCCTCTGCTTAGACTACATTAGTCTAACAAGTCTTGTTTAATGTTCTTGTACCACTTTCAGGGCAAAATTTGGTCTACATTTGTGAAATGATTGATGGACTGGAAAATGAAAATTTGTGAAACAGGAATGATTATTCTACAGTGAATTATGGTCCACTTCACCCAAAATGTGAATTTAACAGGCAAAAATGTCAGTAGTTTAGAATACCTTATTGTACTTGTGAAACCTATTATGAGTCTGTTTATATTTCTAGGCTGTACATCTTATTCCTTTGACTTTTATGGGCCATTTATTTTGTTTCTTAAATGAATTATTACAGTATATGCAGTACTTTTATAAGAGTAAAAAAAAAGGTACTTTTATACCTGAAAGAGCTGTACTGTGTGTGTGTGAAAGTTACCAGCAGGGGGCAGTCTGGCCTTTAGTTTTGTGCTGAGAATGCTGGAGGACTCCCTGTCCTGCACAGTTTATTGTTTGCCTTTATTATCACACCCAAATCAATTGAAAAATGGTTGTTAATTATCTGATTATTTAAATCAAGTGTACGGGAAGATGGGGACACGGTGCAGAGCAGAGGTCCTCCTGGATGAGAGTTGAGAACCGCTGCAATAGAAGGAATACAGAAGGAAACACAAACCACATGGCGCTCACTGGTGTCTATTTATATCGTTTCATAGCTGTGTCTATATACACACATTTTCACCCTTGAGTTGAAGTCCATATTGAAGAACAACCCTTTCACTACATTTAGCCAAGTCAAGAACACTCTTAAAAAGATACAGTAGGTGTGTCATTGTCAAACACTCAGGCGGCTTTATGAAGTAAATACAGGTGCTTCACAACAAGAGTTTATTCGGTCTAATTCAATCTAAAATAACTTGATCCAGAATAATAAGAAGAGAAAAGAGGAATAGAGAAGGAAAGGACCGGTTCATCATCCAAAGTGAAACACATCATCTGTCAAACATAGTGGAGGCAGTGTTGTTATGGCATACGTGTGTATGACTGACAATGAAACATGGGGTCACTGGGGTTTATTGTTATCAGACTGCTGATCAAAGTGACTGTATTCATTTAGAAGTCTCTACTCTCTGCTCAGATTCAGCCGAACACTGCAAAAGTGATACAACAGAACTTCATATTGGAGAGGGATAATTCAATTTAATTAATATGTAGCTCATTTAAAAAGTGGTCATTGTCGCTAAGCAGTTTTACAGAATCAAACCATATAGGACCCAAAACATACAGTGAAAGCTACCCAGTAGTTTCTAAAGGCAAAGAAATGGGATATTCTTCACTGGCCAGGTTGGTCACCTGATCTCTAGGCCAGGGGTAGCTCAGTGGTTAAGGCATTGGACTACGGTTCGGAAGATCCCAGGTTCAAACCCCACAACCACCAAGTTGCCACTGTTGGGCCCTTGAGCAAGGCCCTTAACCCTCAACTGCTCAGATGTGTAATGAGATAAAAATGTAAGTCGCTCTGGATAAGAGCGTCTGCCAAATGCCTAAATGTAAATGTAAATCTCAACCCAGCAGCGCATGCTTTTCACTTACTGAGGACAAGACCGCAGAAAGACAGCTGCAGTAGTGCCCTGGCAAAGCATCACGAGGGCTGAAACTTTCGCTCATGTCCAGACTGTGCAGACTTCAGACAGGCATTGACGCCAAATGATTATCATCCAAATATAAAGGTTTCCTTATGTTTGTAATAGTTAGTTCAGTATATATATATTTTTATAAGCAACCCCCCCCCCTCATTTATTTATTTATTTATTTATTTATTTGTCTGTGTGGGAGGTGGGGGTGGGGTCACCCCCCCACCAGCTGTTATTCCTGAATAGTTAATGCTACATTTTTGTTACATCCTTGATTTTAAAGTCTTAATTTCAAGTAAAGGCTTTAACAAAAACCCTTTTCCTCAAAATTTGTTTCCCTGACTGCACATCACTACCTCGTTTTTCTAAATTCTTTGAAATTGTTTGACTTTTAGCCTCCTATACATGCCATGATCTGTTACTATTTAGCTCCCATGATAAATAAGCTAATAAGTTAATTAGTTTTGTATTAAAAAGCATGCTGAATTGAGGTTTTATTATAATAAAAATACAAATTGAAGTGTTTGCATTACTGTATGTCCTTTCTTGTTTTTTATAGACCAGTAGGTGGCGCTAAGACTATTTCTGTTAAAACGATGACGATGATGATGTGAACAGAAATAGCTTCAACAGAACATTTTGTTTCTTCAGAGTTGGAAGGTTAAGAAGATAAACAGCTAGAGAGAAGTTTATAATTAAAGATTATGATTTATAATTTGTCGACTCCCAGACATTTTTCCTGCCAAAGCGAGAGTTCGTAATCTTGTTACAGTGTTGTTAATCATACTGCACTATTAAAAAGTGTGTTTATTATGAATACTTTAAATCCTTGTTATTAGCCTGTTTAACTGGATACTTGGATTAAAATGGGTTTTATTCACGGCTTAAAATGAATCAAGTGAAAATCGAGTCAGGCTCTAAATAATCTCAACTAAGACCTGTTTCTCTTCAGGATTAAAAAAGTTCTATTAAGTCTGACACATCGTCAACCTATGTGCACAGATTGCTCTGGTAACAAAGCCAGAGGCTCGCATACAGCACGAATATATTTATGTACATTTCCTTTCTACATTACAGTATATCTATCTATCTAATATATATATATATATATATATATATATATATATATATATATAAATAAATATATATATATATATATATATATATATATATATATATATATATAAACTGTTATTTTTATATCATTGGCATTAATTAAAGAACATTGAAACTGCGCATGCTTTCACAAACCCAAAAATGAGGACAAAGAAAACAAATTTTCAATTAAAAAACGGACTGCTTTAAACACGTCTCTTTTTACAGAACATATAGTTCACTACTTATTATTATTATTATTATTACTATTATTATTAAATATCATACTGTTACAGTCATGATTGAAATTAATTTCAATTTCAGTTCTTCAGGCTTCAGCTCAATCAGACATTTCAAGCCAAAAAAACTTTCCACCTCTGTTTTTTGGGTTTTACTCTGATCTAGTGTTTCTTACCATTTGAATCCTGTAGCCTACAAAGTAATAACCACTAGTTACAAAGACACAACATAATTTACAAATTACACTGATTGGCAAAAATGCATGTAATTCCAGCAAATTAGTTTTGTTCCTAAAAAGACTCGCACACGATTTCACTAAAAGATTGATCAATGAGGCCCATTGTTTCCATCTGTTGTTAACAGGCCCTCAGTGTGTGTGCAACCTGTCAGTCCAGAACTTTCCTCTATAAACGGGTCACTGACTGTGGCACAGCAGTCTGTCCACACACCTTGAACTTAAGGTCTGGCCCTTTGCAGTGACCCCAGTATACTGGCATGTTCGCAAGATGCAGGCAATTGAATGCAAGCGAGTTTTAGCAGAGTTGTTGAGAAGCGGTTCTTTCTGGGGCTCCTTCAAGGGTTATACGGCAGCATTGTCTGCACACTTGACAGTTTGCAGCTGTGGGCATGGACTCTTTTTTCAAGAAGATCTCTAAACTAGAAGCAAAACCTTGAATTGGGACTTGGTGCTGAGCAATGCTTCAACTGACAGATGACTGATTTGCTTTTGAGGAATCGAGTCTTCCTGTGGTAGTGTCACCGTTCAGCTGTGTGTGCTGTGGCTCACACCATCAAGGGACACTGATCTCTAAAGACAATAAGGTTATCTCATCAACACTAAACACTTTTGATCTGTTTATTTTGATTTGATTTGATTTGATTAGATTTTTGAGCAGCATTTTCAAAACCAGTTTCACTTTCACAATATGATTGTATTTTCGCAGCACTTTAAAACATATTTTATTTCCTATATAATGCAGCACTTTAATAATCCGTAGATTATAAAAGTAAAATAAAATGGCATCCCTCCATGCTGCTTATATTCCCTGTATGGTCACAGGAAGTTTGGAGCCTATCCCAGGCAGCTCGGGGCACGAGCGGGGAACACCCTGGATCTGGTGCCAAGCCGTTGCAGAACATAAGCACACCCACACTTGCAGTCATAAAAATACCAAATACTGCACTAAACCTACACTTTGGCCAGTAGGAGGAACTGAAGTACCCGGATGAAGTACCCAAGGTGGATGAATGCTGGTTAAAGAAATACAAATTAGTAAAACGAAAGCTGACATCTCCATTGGAGGCATCTCCGTTGACGTCATCAAACTCCACTCGATAAAAATTGTTTTACTTTGTCACGTATTAAATAATGAAATTAAATTGAATTAAATAATGTTGTCCGCTGCAGAAATGCAAGGATTTATAACAGCTCCTGGCAACACAACTAAAATTGAAGGATTCTACTTTTTGCTCTACTTTTTTAAGAGTTTTGAGCTTGGTGATTATAAATGCATTATAAAGTTGTCAAATCTAACAACCCTGTCATTTACTCTTCTCCTGATTCTTCTCCTGAGCCTGGGGCATTGGGTCTCCCTCCTCTTTGGAACTCTATAAATACCAATTATTCCTATTGTTGATGTGTAGCTGGAATAATAATTATACTGAGATAAATGAAGAAGTAAACGCATTGTCCCACGATTCAGCAAAATGTAGAAAAGTGGGAAAATCTGAAACACATTAAAGTTGTTGGACACATAATAAGGCAATTAGTAATTTCTTTTTCATGCAGATCATGAAATGTACTGCGATCTGAATGAAGGCTTTATGAAGATACACATTTGTCAAACGACTAATATAAATAATCTTACAGCCAAGCCGCCACTGTACGGTTGCATGCATAAACTTCTCTTCCTAATAATTCATCATTGAAAGTTGTTTTCCTTTAACAGATATTCTGTTGGACCTTGGTGGTGTAGTGGTTAGCACTGTCGCCTTGCACCTCCAGGGTCTGGGTTCGATTCCCGTCTCTGTATGTATGGAGTTTGCATGTTTTCCCTGTGCTTGATGGGTTTCCTCTGGGTACTCCGGTTTCCTCCTGTAGCCCAAAGACATGCAGATCAGGCTAATTTGTGTTCCCAAATTGGCCGTAGTTTGCAATGAGTAAGTGTGTGTGTCCTGCGATTGATTGGCACCCCTTCTAGAGTGTACCCTGCCTCCTGCCCTAAGCCCCTTGGGATAGGCTCCAGGCCCCTCGTTACTCTGAATTCAGGATAAAGTGGTATACACAATGAGTGAGTAAGTGAGATATTCTATCTCAAACCTTTTAATAATACTGCTTTACCACCAATTTAACTTTTCATTTAACGCACCTAGAACGTTCAGTGTTATCTACCCTGTGAATATTTGTGATGTGCTTTTAAGTAAAAATGACTGTTTGATCCAGTCCATCGTATTTTGGGATATTATTTTTTCAGTTTTATTTAAAACCTTTAAAAATATGTAAACCTTTCTTTTAAGAATATATAGTAAAATTAGTCTTACAGCCCATAATAATACAGCATCTGAACATCATCAGGCATGCCTATTAAGTGTAGGCAACATATGTTGGACATTCTATAAATAACACACACAACTGACTGTGACACGTTCAGATTACCCTGAAACATGATTTGACCCTATAAAACGGCAGCGGTGTTCCCCAAGGTCGTAGTGCAGATCCGTTGTCTTTTGGGGTTCTGCATGGATATGACTATTTCACTGGTGCACAAATAACCCCTCACCTCCACTCATAAATAAAAGGTTCCTGTGTGTTGTTGAGAGCCTAAGTGTGCATCTGGATCCCATTTGTGAGCATGTTGCCTTGTAAATGCTGTAAATGATCTTGGATGGTTTCAGTTAAACAAGGCCAATAGTAGCGTGATTGGCTTTCCTTACTTTTGGCATTAAACAGTGTAGATCTGGAGCTATATTTCTAAAAGCTGGGGGTCAGGTGAACAATTCATATAATGAATGAGTGCCAGTAATAGTCCTGTTTGTCTCCAAGTTATGGATGACTATGAAAGCGAAGATAATAGGGAGGTAATGGCACATGTAATGAATTTACCAGTTAAAGCAAAAAGATATTTTATCCGTGCACTTGTATTTTGTTGCACTAGAATAAAATACATTGATTTAAGAATAGAGACAAAATTAAAAGACATTAAAATGATTTATTAATACAGATGTTGGACAGAGTGAAAGCTCTTGGCTGTCTTGTGCTCTCTAGTCATTTTTCTGGCATGGTTTATGTCCCCAAGCAGAGGTTATCAATTAGACTAGTTGGTACTGGTACTGGTCGTGCTGTATGATCCAGCTGTTGATACAGAGTGGCTGAGATCTTCCAGTTAGGAAGTCCAATATCCTGTTGGATGCTGAACTGAAGTCTACGGACAGCATTTGAACATATGTGTCCTTATTGGCCAGGTGGGTGAGACAGACAGATGATGTGTGGCAATGGGTCGCCCACTAAATGGGTGGATATGAGAAGACCAGAGGGGCTAGTGAGGGGCAGCAGTCTCTTTAAGCACTTCTTGATAATGGATGTGAGAGTAATTAGACAGTGGTCACTGAGGCAGGACACTGGAGTATTCTTTGGTATAGGAATGATGGTGGTGGCCTTGATTCAGTGTTTGGTGGGTTTCCTCCCACAGTCCAAAGACTGATTTAGACTAGGCTAAATGGCAGTCCCAACTTGCCCATAGTGTGTAGAAGAGCGTGTAAGTGTGTGTACAGTATGTGTGTGCCCCACCTGGTGCCCTACTGTAGGTCTCCTGGGATAGGCTCCAGGCCCCTCATGACCCTTTATACAGGATGCTTTATACAAAGCTCCTGGTTGCAGTATGTCTATGGTTATGGTCTTAGAGACAGTGGTATCACTGATGCACTTGCTGATGTACAGTAGGTAGTCACCGATGCCATGTACTCCCCAAAGTGAGTGGAATCACCATGGACCAGTCAGTGTGCTCAAAACTGTCCTGAACAGCATATAAGCATATGACAAGTGGTCTATATGCTGGAATCAGTATAACAAAGATGTAGCCAAGATGGGGTGGCACACTGCCCGGTCCATGCCAGGAATGTTTGTGTAAACAAGATCCAGTGGTTTTGCCTCTGACATGTGGACGGAATTTAAGGAGCATTGATTTGAGGTTTTGATGGGTAAAAATTGCCAGTGAGAGTAAACAGCCAAAGGGATAGGGAGGGTTCTGCAGTTCACTGGAGCCCTATACATTTCACAGAGCACCATCTATAAGAATGGCTGTGAGTTCCATGGAAAATAATAAGTTCTGCTATTAACTTTCACAAACTCCCCTGTTTTTTAAACTAATGTAAACACACAAGCCACCACCGTGAGCCTTACTGTACAGAACCGCCTTTCTGTTGACCTAAATGTCTCCTCCATGGATCACCTGGAACTCTCAGCATCCTTAACTGTTGCTAAGAAATATGTTGGTGAAAAAAGATGCAGCAATGAAGCATGCTGAGTAGTCCACTGTAGTAGCATGTAGTCCAGTTTACTGTCCAGGGAGAAGACACTGAAGAGTAGAATGGACAGAAAGGTCAGTTAGCTGTGCAGGTTAGTTAGTACAGGTTAGTTATTTTGTTGTAATGTAATGTAATGTAACAATGGTGGTAGACATGAAAACTGGTTGTTCTGATGTCCATCTGCCATTGGGCACAGACACGAACTAGCACCATTTAGGATCCGGAGTAGGTGCTGCATGCTGTTACCGTGCCACCATCTTGTACCCGGTACAATAGTAAAGTCAAAGGACCTCATTGCAGATCTGAGAAAAACAATAACAGATTTACAAGTCGTTTCTAAAGTCCATTTCTAAAAAACTCCAGATTCCAAGATCAGTTTAAACAATTGTACATATTGTAATGGAAATACAAGTTATTGAGAGGTGTAGGCTCTTTGCTGAGGTCTGGAAGAAGACCCAATCTGTCATCCTCAACTGAGAGGAAATTGCTTCAGGTAGTCAGGAACAAGCCAGGAACCACCAAGGCACAGACCTGCCTCAACCTGGAAGCTGCTGGAACTCCAGTGTCACAGTCTACACTCCAGCAGGACTTTACACCTCCATTGCTTCCAGGAGTCCTTTTTTTAGTCTTATGTCATACAGTAGCTAATCCTGTTGGGCTCCCTGCTTGCATACACTGACATAATCAATTACATTACAGTGAGCATACCTAATCATGGAATATCTCTCAAGATTTCTTCCTTATTTTGTCTAGAGATTTTTTTTTCCCACTGTTGCCTTTGGTTTGCTCGTTAGGGGCAAAGTAGGTGGTAAAGCTCGTTATAAAATGGATAAAGCAGGCTTACTTTAAGTTGTCGATAATTAACTTTAAGCTGCTATTTTGATAATTTGTGAACACAGTCAGATATGTGCCAGGAAACAATTTTACAATTTTTATTCAGTTCAATTATATTTGTATAGGGCGTTTAACAATGAACACAAATGGTCATGAAGCAGCCTTATAAAGCCAAACATTTGAATTTATATATATATATATATATATATATATATATATATATATATATATATATATATATATATATATATATATATATATATATTGTTGTTTTTTTTGTTTTTTTAATTTATGTGTTTATACCATCATTAATTTATCGTTAATGGACAAGCTGGAGGTGACTGTGACAAGGAAGAAGGAAGAAACCTTGAGAGTCTAAAAAGCCAGACTCAAAGGGCACCCCACTCAGCTGGGTGATATTGTGACCATAAATAAACCTCTTCTTTGATCAAAAGTGCAATTATATAACAGGAAATTAATTGAAGTTGGCATGAAGTTCATTTTGTTGAGATTATCAGCTGTTGACTGATGGAGACCATCAGAGCAATTGCAGTCATAAACCATCATAGAAAACTGTTTAAAATGCAGTCCAAGCCATCTTCATAGCTTTTAAGTGAAAAAAATCTTAAGTAGTTACATCTATCTTTAAGCAGACCATATGGGGCCACTCTGTGCAGCAGTGAGTGGTCTCTATGTGATAAGAACTACTGTAAAAACCAGAAGTAGGGAATCAGTATGGATCAGATAGTTAAAGAGAACATGAAGGGTCAGGACTACTAGTATCTCAGGAGCAAGACAGAGAGAGAGAGAGAGAGAGAGAGAGAGAAAGAGAAAACACATAATTAGGTATGTTCACTGTTGCGTAATGGATAAGGTCAATAAACATTTTGTGCAAGGTGCAAGCAGGGACTGCACTAGGACTAGCTATGACAGCATAGCCAAATTTAAATAAACACTAATAATTCTGCCTAAATGGCTACTAAAAGCATCAACTTAGAAACTTGCTAGGGGACAATCAAGCAATTATGCTGTGCTGTCTGGGCAATCTCGGTGACATCATGGTTGGTACTGTCGCCTTAGACGTCCAGGGTCCGGGTTCGTTTACTGCCTCGAGTATGTGTGCATGGAGTTTGCATGATCTCCCTGTGCTTGGTGGGTTTCCTCCGGGTACTCCGGTCTCCTCCCACAGTCCAAAGACATTTTTACAATAAACCCCAGAAACAGGCCAGGTAAAAATTCCTTCACATGCCATTCACCGTGCATCAACCAGTGCAACAAGAGAGCAAGCAAACAAATCACCTACATTCAGTTTTTTACCATTATTGCTCATCAGTATTAGAGCTTTGGCTTCGACTCTTTGTTTTA
Organism: Clarias gariepinus; assembly: GCF_024256425.1. Classification (NCBI taxonomy): domain Eukaryota; kingdom Metazoa; phylum Chordata; class Actinopteri; order Siluriformes; family Clariidae; genus Clarias; species Clarias gariepinus. The sequence goes on from NC_071113.1 coordinate 5,850,634, forward strand.
ACTCCCCTGCATTTCTCTCCTCTTCTTACAAGACTTCAGTTACATTAGTTGCCTAATTTACTGTTCTTCTGGTGCCAAAAGGAAGCCCCCTGTGACTGTCTGATTCATAAACCCTTTTGCCAAATGACAATAAAGTTAGCTTTTTTGCATGTCTCTTTTAAAAATTATGGGGCCCCCTGGTGGTTTTTGGGGCCCTAAGTGACCGCTTATATTGCTTATAACAAGAAACGGCTGTGATCTCAACCCAACAAAATACCTGTGGTTGCTTGATTTTGAAGCAAAGTGTTCGACAGAGCTCTTCACCATCATCATCAAAACAAAGCAAGTTTTCACATTTTCCGCTGCTATTAAAGTGCCATCCAGATAGACTTGTTTGATTTAATGGGTATTCCTCCTGTCATATCCTTTCCGTCCTTCAGCTAACAGTCTATTACAGTCATCTTGTTAATGGCTTAATTGGACTACCATGATTAAAGTAAGGATAGGCAGTGTTTGTCTAGGAAATGCTTCAAAGGCACGCACCGTAAAATCACTGGCTTTGAGCGCATGAACAGGAAGCTATAAGAATGTTTTGGGAAGAGTGCAAGGTAAAAAAAAAAAAAAACAACAGATAGACTCTTTTGATGTATTGCATATGCTTTTTAGTACTTGTATGCAGAGTAGACACATTGTACAATATGTGTATTTGTTTGTGTGTTTGTTTAAAAACCTTGAATAAATGTACTTTAATTGTGTGTATACAGCTGGCACGGGACCTGAATGTGTTGACATTGTTGTGTGCGGTCCTGTCCAGTGTCAGTGCTTAAGCATGCCAGAGGCCAATGTTACAACGGAAATCTAAGACGGAAGTCTTTCTGCTTTAGGAAAAGAAAACAGCTGAGAGGAAAACCATTAAAGCTTATTTTACCTTTTTTTGAAGGAGGCACAAAAATATATATTCCTTGCTTTTATTATTATATTTACGATTTCATAAATAATCATAATTAAAATAAGCTCATATTATGAAATCATACCATATACTGTACCGTAATCATTTATTTTATACAATATACCTTGTATTTATTTATACCATATATAGTACCATATAACATATAATTAAACCATATACTGTACAATAATGATTTATATTACACTATATACCATATAATTATACCTCATATTATATAACATATACCATAATCATTTATATTATATCATAAATTAAGTTAAGCCTTTATTTGTCACATATACATTACTGCAGAGTGAAATTCTTTCTTCATATGCCAGCGTAACTGGGGGTCGGAGTGTAAGGTCAGCCATGATACATAACCTCTGGAGCAGATCGGGTTAAGGCCCTTGCTTTTAACGGCCCAACAATGGCAACCTGGTGGAGCTGGGACTCGAACCGCTAAACTTCCAATCAGTAACTCAGTGCCACTGTATATACTATATACCATATAGCATAATCATTTATATTACATGGTATATCATATACCATATCTTTATACCATATACAGTATTTATACAGTACCACATGTCATTATTATTATTATTATTATTATTATTATTATTATTATTATTATTATTATACTATAATAATTTTATCACCCACCATAATAATTTAGATTATACTATATACTATATACCTCATAATTATACCATATACAACAATTTCATATTATGGTATTATCATACCATAATACCGTTTACTGTCCTTGCACCACTGCTGCCTAAGAATAGATTACTGATGAAAGGTTTTTATCTTCACTAGTAATAGCAATACAGTGTCAACATGATGATAAAATATTTTTCAGTTTAAAACACAAAAATCTTTGTATCGCTCATAATGTGAGTTTGGGTTTAATAGCCGCGGGAAATGGCAAACAGAGCTGTAGGGACCTTAAACTACTACATTTAATGAAGCAGACCCAGCAGTTATGCAAAACACAGTCCATTGCTTCCATATGGTGCGAGACTCTCGCATAGGCTTTCCGATCAGAACGTAAGAATGTGAGCTGCTTTGTGTGCTGCAGAGATGACTAACATGAACTTAATGAAGAGAATTAAGTTCTTCCTTCTTAGAGAATTATTTGATTGAAGAGTTTTTGAAAAGATATATATATATATATATTTTTTTTTTGCTAGACCAGACTAGTCCATTGCACGTATGTGATACTCTGTATGAGTAATCCCTTACCGTGCCTTCACTGATTTAGCTGAATTGTTGAAAAATGAAACTCTGACATAAACACATTTCACATTTCTGAGTTTCTCACTTTAGAAGTATGGTCAAATTTCTGTACATGATAATTTACTGTTCAGCCTTTTGCATGCCATGACAAAGTCCAGATTTTATATAATTAATGACTCACATTTTTCATCTTGTACTTTTAACCGGATTGCGGTTAGTAATTTCGTATGCAGAGTATCTAATGGTCTTAAATCCGTGTTGTCCTGAAAGAATCTTGTATAAATAATTTGGGAGTGTTCTTATTAACATGCAATCCTTTTTTTTCATGGCCAAACTATCCCTCTAAGAATATTCAGTACCATCAATAAAAGCTGACAGATAAATTATAGTCATTTATTTTTTTGCGTGTGCATTTTGAAATTAAAACAAATTTTAAAAAACTTAAGAAACATGCCAAAAATATGTTTCTGCTACTGATGCTGGAATTTTCCTTAAAACATTCACAACCGAGTGAATGCCTGCACATTAAAAATGCAAAATTTTCTAATGGGTTCATAACATTGTTAAAATGATTACAGCTTAGGCAAAAATAAAGGTTTTCTCTAAAGCAATGGTCTTCTGTAATATACTGTATCTACTGCCATGTAATCTTCAGCAGCATGCGGACACAAACTTGGGAATACACATGTGAGGTGCAAAGTTTACCCTTTACACAGTCTTTCCGTTTTCCATAAAACCTCATAAAACCTCAAACAATGACCATCTAATTTAAAGCCTCATTATTCATAAATACTAGATGATCCCTTGGAAGGAGTTTATGGTGCTATTATCTGGACAGTTTGATGTAAGTGGCAGTGACACAGTGTCAGTATATTTTAAGTTCAGTATGATTCTGTATTCTCTAATACTAAAGAAAAGTGACCCACACTCTAATAAATGTCAATCAGTCTTCGTCAAAGCACTAATAAACATTCACATTTCAACTAGAGCTGGTATTGTCGGATCTTGTATTGGTGACAGCTGTTTTATTGTACTTGGACTTTTCCTTAGGCCGGCCAACAAAGCCTCTTTTTATAGAATGGTTCATGAGTAGGGAAGCCAATTAGAGTGAACGTAAACCAGAGCCTTGACCCTACCATCTGTGAAAGACTTCGCAAATCTGTCAACAATCACATTCGACTTTTTGATTCAATTATATTTGTGTAGAACCTTTAGTAATAGACATTGCAATGAAGCAGCCTTAACAGAACCTATTGAGCAAGCCAAAGACAAAAGCTGCAAAGAAAATCTCCCTAAGACAACACGTGGAAGAACATTGTAGGAGGACCAGATTTAAAAGGGAGTTCGTGCTCTGCTTGGTGACACCAGATAGTGTGTTTCTGAATAGTTATAGAATACAAGAGTAGACACGAACAGTACTAAGTGTTTTAAATACACTATTGAATTCAGGTGTTTCAATTAAGCTTCTTATCACTAGTGAAGGTGAAGTGAAGAAGCAATCTTAATGCTACTGTATACCAAGACATCCTGGACAATGCTACAGTATGCTTCTAACTTTGTGGCGACAGTTTGGGGAAGGCCAACATGACTGTGTCTCAGTGCACAAAGCAAGGGCTATAAAGACCTGGTTTAATGAGTTTGTTGTGGAAGAACTTCACTGGTCCTAACACCGAGCCCTGACTTCAACCCCATCGAGCACCTTTGGGATGAACTGGAATGGAGATTGAGAGCCAGGCCTTCTCATCCAACATCAGTGCCTGACCTCATAAATGCTCTACAGAATGAATGGACACAAATTCTCACAGAAACACTCCAAATTCTTGTGGACAGCATGCAGTTTGGGCATACTGTATTGTGAATAAGAGGCCAGGCATGAGAACAGGACAGTCTTTGTGAAGTCTTTATACAGCAGAAATTCTTAGATACAAATTACAATATTCAGAAGAGATTGTTTACTGAAGTAAGGGTACATTGTGGTGCTTGATGCAAATCCACAGTATCCATATTGAACCAAGTAACAGGATGAAATCAGGCAGGTCAGGAAGATAAGAGAAGCCATGTTTAATTTTAATCATTTAAAAAAGAAGTTGCGGCCTCCGAGTGGTGCAGTGGTTAAGAGATCGCTGGTTCGATTTCCGGGTGATGCTGTACCTTCTCGCAGCCAGAGGTCTAGAGAGAGCTGATTGGCCGAGCTCTCTTAAAGGGGAGGGATGAGAGGTACTTGGTGCTCCCACATTAATTACGCCTCTACAGCCAATCAGGGGCGTCTATAAGCTCGCACAAGAGGAAGAAGTGGATAGCACTGTCCCCCGAGGGTGACCTGTCCCCGCTCCCAATGGTGCCTGAGCGAGCAGTTCGATGTGGCATCATGTGGTTCGGAGGAAACACGTGATAGTCTCCAGCCCTACCGACTGAGTGGTAGTAGTGGCCATAATGTGGGAGCCCCCTAGTGACAAGGAGGAATTGGACACAACTAAATTAGGGAGAAAATCTGGAAAAAATTTAACAAATAATAAATAATTAAAAAGTTTAACCTTCATATTTTTTGTGAAAAAAATCTGACAAGAGGTAATTTATTTAAAACTCTTAAAGCTCAAGTGGCACAGATACATGTACAATACGTGCCGGCAACACAGCATAGGTAAATGGCAATAAAAAAGTGCTTATATGGATATATATATATATATATATATATATATATATATATATATATATATATATATATATATATATATATATATATATATATATATATGGATAAAGTGCTTATAAGTGTGTTAATGAAAGGCTTTAGACATCATGTACTGTATTTGGGTTCTTGGATATGTCAAGTAGAACAAAAGGTATCATTACTTTTATAAAAGGTAACTTTTAACACTACAAGAATATGGGAATGACATCACAAAAATGTAGAAATTTTAAAATGTGCATATTATTATTATGATAATTATGATTATTATTATGATGATGATGATGATGATGATTATTATTATTATTATTATTATTATTATTATTATTATTATTATTATTATTATCATTGGTCATAGAAACAACCGAAAACAATCATAAAAACACATGATCATGTGTATCTATGCTATTTCTTTGCCTATATGACCCATTTTATTTTATTCTTTTGCTCAATCATGCTTGCCTAGTTCATCAAATTGCCTACTAGATGTGCCCCCAACTTTGTTCGCATGGAATTTAATTGTGCACTCACTAGCGTTTTTTTTTTTAAGCATTTGTTGAATTTTGGAATGATCTGAATTTTTAAGGTGTTGAAGATAAAAATTTAATATCGCATTTATTAAGTAGTTTTTAATTGCACACTCATAAGTGCATCTTAAAAAATGTACAACGCCATCTGTTGAATTTTGAGATGAACTTGTGATTCTTTCAAGGCAGATTTTTTTTTTATGTAATAAGGTTGTTTTTAATTTAAAATTAAAAGTAGCATATCTTCTCTTCTTGTGGGTCGATTGCGATAAATCAAAGCCTATATGTTACCTCGAGCTCAGACAAATACACCTGTGAAAACCCCATTAAAATCTGTTCAGTTTTTTTTTCCAGGATGCGAGCGCAATCAAACAAAAAAAAAATGCAAAAAACATCTTGATGTGTTCTATTACTGATCTTACAACCTCACCCCCCCCCCCCCCCTATAATTTTTTAGCAAATATCATAAATGTACAGACAACAATTAATGGCTGAAATGCTTTAAGCTTTAAGGGCTAAAAGGGAAAAGTCTATAAAAAAATGTCCAAAAGAGAAGCATACCACCAGGTGTCACTAGTGCGTGCATAACAAATCAAAAATAAAAATCTTCATCTTCATGCCATTAATCAATCAATATACAGTATATATCCGAAATGTTCTTGTAAAGCAATATTCCTACGTTCTATGTTCATTTCGAACAAAGCAGCTGTGTGATGTACGTGCATTCGGTCAGTATTATCACAGGCAAATCACAGAAAGGGATTCAGTGCAGATGTGAAGTGGTTACTGGTATGGCGTCAAGACAGAAGTCAGAACCCCACTCATCTAGTACTCATGCACTCAGTGACCAAGAGGATGTTACTTTGAGAGACCATTTCATTGTGGTTATTTCGGTGGAGATGCTTGAGATTCCTCCGGCTGTGATCTGGCTTCACATAACTGCCATGTCTTTGTTCTGGGGTCCATTGCACCAACAAAGAGCCAACCCAGAAATGTATACATTTGAATGTTTCTGTGAAGGGCTTGATTATTTCAATATTTGTGTGGTCTAGGAAAGCCGGAAAAAAAAAAAAAAACTTAATTTATTGAGGCAGAGTAGCTAGTAGCTCTTAAGACTCTCACATCTGTTAAAAAGTGGAGGACTTCCACTTCTCAGCTACCACAACAGGATATGTTTATCGCACAAGTCAAACACCAGCAGATGGTGCAAATTAGCCTGCATGTTGTTCCACAGGCAGTGGCAGGAGTGTAGATTGCAAGTGGATGTTTTGGCTTCCCGCTAGGTCACCAAGTCATCATCGGCTTGAACTGTGAACACACAGTGACATTTCTGAGTTTCTTCCACCCATGCTCTAGCTTGAGAATGGTCGATTGGATAGAAATAGATGATGACTGTGCTGAAGTTGTCTTTTCTTTGGCGCTGTATGCTGAACCGTGAGGTCTTTCTACTTCCATTTAAATGTCAAAGCAATAGAGGGTTTTAATCGTGAGCTTGACTACACGTTTTAGATCATGTTTTTATATGATGATGTCAAGTAAACTATTCTACTGCATTCTACAGTAATTATGTATTTAAGAGAATTTTGATTTTTTTTTTTTTAAAGACAGCTTTAACAAATTAGACGGGTGGACGTTTTTATGCCTTTCGGACTGAGAATTGCCTCATTCTCCTTCCAGTACAGTCATTTATCTTAAGCCTTTTTCATGGAACAGAACCCTCATCGTATCCAAGCAAAACATGAATAAAGATTTAAACGGATTCCAACTGGTGAAAGAGTGATGTTCAGAAGGTGTCAATCACACATACACAGGCTTTGACATCAAACTAGAACTTTTCCAGGATGGAGGTGGGGGGGGGGGGGGGTTAATACATTTGGCTTAACCACTGATTTAGTTATCCTCCACTTCACTCTTCATAAAGCCTCAGGTATAATTCCATCATTACATCACTGAAATAACAACCACCTTTTTCTGCCCTGCCACGCGATTCGATCTCCACTGGAGACGGTTCGAGCTCTGCTTAGGCTGAGTGAGGCCAGACGAAGAAAAACAATTTCCAGACTAAACGCTTGAAGGATTTTGTACTTTTTCCAGATCCTTCATAGAGGATTTATTAACCTTATCATAGAGATAGTTTTTTAAAACTCTCTTTGTTTTTTTTCCCCTATAAAAGTAAATATGAGACATTAAAATATTTAATCTGCGTTTGATCGAATTTATTTCTCATCTAGAACAGTTGTAGCAGATTACATAGTATTTGCCAAAACACGCAGAATCAAGGACAGAGATTTGTTTTTGTATTTTAGGGCTGTATTCAAAATTGACAGTTCAATACATTTATCAATATTTATTCAGGAAAACTAATCAAAAGGATTTTCCAAGATGACAGGTCAGATTATTAAAATGATACGTTTACACCTCTGAGCTTGACAGAAGGGTTTTCTGTGACATCTAACCCACTGCATTTATTAAACACAAAGACTTGCAAATAAATCTTTTTTTCCTTGATGTTAACTGCAATATAGTTTAACATAAATAAAAAAAATTAGACTGTATTACAATGATAAAAGTTATATAAACATTAAAAATCTAATACAGTATATGGTCCGAATAGTACATTAATGCACAAAAGTTCTAGTTTTAATTGTTACCTTAATAACTGCAAATCTTTTGACTTGACCTGTACAGATTTTATTTTAATATACAACAGCTTATAAAATATCACTTGATCCAGCTCCTTATATTTTTCAGAAAAATTAACTATAAGTAAAGTGACAGAAAGCATGAAGCTTAAACAGGATGAAAAACATATCCACTGTTGAGAGTTGCAATTAGTAACTGGGTAGGTCATGCAAAAACATAGTATTTTGTTTATATCTTGCGCTGACAGTTTAACGTGCACGCAGTTTAATGCAACAGCAAGAAAAAATGTACAGCCAAAAATTTTGAGAATTACACAATTTTTGTTTTTTCACAAATTCTGCTGCTTCAGTGTTTTTAGATCGTTTTGTCAGATGTTATTCTGGTATACTGACGTATTATTACAAGCATTTTATAAGTGTCAAAGGATTTTATTGACAATTACATTAAGTATATGCAATGAGTCAATATTTGCAGTGTTGACCTTCTTTTTCAAGACCTCTGCAATTCTTCCTGGCCTGCCAATCAACTTCTGGGCCACGTCCTGACTGATGGCGGCGGCCCGCTCCTCCATAATCAATGCTTGGGGTTTGTCAAAATTTGTGGGTTTTTGTTTGTTTACCCGCCTTTTGAGGATTGACCACAAGTTCTCAATGGGATTAAGTTCAGGGGAGTTTCCTGGACATGGACCCGAAATTTCCATGTTTTGTTCCCCAAGCCAATTTTGCCTTATGGTGAGGTGCTCCATCATGCTGGAAAAGGCTTTCTTCATCACCTAAACTGTTCTTTGTTTGTTGCGAGAAGTTGCTCTTCTTATTCATGGCTGTGTTCTTAGGCAAAATTCTGAGTTAGCCCACTCTCTTGGCTGAGACGCAACCCCACACAATGGTCTCAGGGTGCTTTACTCTTGGCATGACACAGGAATGTTGGTAGCGCTCACCTTCATACATTTCAAGAAGGGCAGCAAATAAGCCACTTCTTCACAGGAAAAACATCAGAGACAGACTGATATTCTGCAAAAGGTACAGGGTTTGGACTGCTGAGGACATTTTTCTCTTCTTTTTTACCTTTGGGACATTTAAGAAAAAGCTTGTCTGAAAAAGAAAAGGTGAGCGCGACCATTAGTCCTGTAGAGCATCCTGAGACCATTCATGTGGGGTCTCTTCTCAGCCAAGGGAGTGCGCTCACTCACAATTTCGCCAAAGAACACAGCCATGAATAAAGAAAAACAATATTGATTCAATATTGTCACAATAGTGACAAAAAAGCCTTTGACACTCATAAAATGCCTGTAATTATACTTCAGTAGACCACAGTAACATCTGACATGCTGTTACGCATGCACCAATATCACTTTTTTGTCAGGCCGAGTACAAGATTAAGTACTTCCGTTTGGGTTTTTGCTGATATCAAGTACAGTGTGAAGAGAACTTTTTGGAATGCCTGACATCTGAATCCTATTATCAAATACACCTGCTATTACTTTGCTAGAGTGTGAACCATAACTGCTCTCCGCAAGCCCTCTGATGTGCTTTTTTACACCCTTAATCCACTCAATCTTCTGTTGTTTTTTTCAGGGTGAAGAAAAATAATATTCTATTACATGCAGTTGTGCTTATCGGAAAAGCCATATACTGTACTAGTCCAAATCTAATCTTTATAATAAACAGTAAATACATTTTATTGGGCAGGAAATTGCCTCCTTTCACTTTATGGGCATTTTGTTGTCCCTCATATCTATAACGAACATCCTTTTTTCATCACTATCCACATCTGAAATGCAAATATTATACTCAATACAAAAGTATTTTAAATACACTCTCACATTTCTGTCTATTGTCATAGAACACGACAAGTGGCTGGGAAACAAACAAGACACTGAGAAAACAAGACACTGAGCATCAGGATTCAGACATTATAAGGTGAATAATGAATTATGAATTATAAGTTGGTAATATTATGCACAGCAACATCATGCCACACCCACCTAAATATAACACTATAGTCATTTCCCCCTATCAGCACCAACATCCCTGTAAGATTTAAAAATGTAAACGAATCCAGTTAATACTACAGTAAGTGTAAATTAATCACACTTATTCTGCATAATTTAAACTAGTAGGTTATAATGTACACTACCACTCAAAGGTTTGGGATCACTTTTTGACTCAAATGTTCATTACTGATTTTATTTCTTTCTACACTGTAAAACAATACTGAAGTGGTCCAAAAAACACAATAATCTCCTTTAAACCGTTGATATTAAGACGCATCTGCTACTTATGATTTGTAAATCCTCATAACGGCTCTAATCTGAGGTGAATTTAAGGTTAACTGGTGATTTCTGAGGCTGGTGACTCTAAATGAACTTCTCCTGCAGCAGAGGTAAGTTTTGGTCTTGTTTTCCTGGGAAGGTCTTCATGAGAGACAGTTTCATCATGTGGCTTGATGGGTTTCGGAAATGCACTTAACATAATACTGTTCATGCAAGAACTGTTCCAGAACTGCTAACCTCCGGGTCTTAAAATAACAACTGACTGTTGTTGTTGCTACATAATTATTTAATTCCATACGTGTTATATCATAGTTTTAAAATTCCCAGTATTGTTGTTGAATGTAGAAAATAAACCACTAAACAAAAACAAAGATATTAAAGTAAGTGAATGCAAACTTTTGAGTGGCAGTGTAGGTGTTTAAATTAAGATAAGATAAGATAAGATAAGATAAGATAAGATATCCCTTTATTCGTCCCAAAGTGAGAAAAGTTCTCTGTTACAGCAGCGAAGAAAAAAGATGTGCAAATAAAGAATAGGGACAGTACAGTGTATAAATACAGGAGAAAACAATAATTGCACTTTTAAACAATTAAAATTGCACTAGTTTTAACAAATTGCACAGGGGTAATATTGCACAGTTTAAAAAGTCAGTATTGCTAATATTGCACAGTTTATAAAGTCATTATTGCTAATATTGCAGTTTATAAAGTTATTGCACTGTTCTGTTAGACTTTCTGTTATTGCACAGTTCTGCAATGAATTGCACTATAATGTTGCAGTTTAAATGGTGTTATTGCACAGTTGCTATTGCACCCAAATCTGAGAAATTATAACTGTATTGTAAAATAGTATTGTAATGTCATATTTAAGATATTGTAATTATTGTAAAAAATCAGATATTGTAAGATTTTATAGACTATGGACAGGCAGCAAAGTCATATTTTGATTGGACTAATAATATTTTTTTAAATGTGTATTATTGTAACAGTTTTATGTAGAATTGTACATATTTTCTTTTAAATCTGACTGACCACATATTACATTTTTAACAAACAGTTTAAACTCATCACTGTTTGTGCATGCCTCAATTTTTATTATAGTTGCAGGAATGAGAACAGATGATATCTGTATTGACTCTTGAGTAACTTTTATTATTTCATGTGTAGAAGATACACATGTTCTTCTACACATGAAATATGTATATGTAATATGCAAATATGTTATATATGTATATATAAATATGCAATAAAATTCATGTTTGATTTAGCATCATGTAGCAGTACATTTATTAATTCTATATTTTTTATCTTATTTTGTATCAATGAAGCTTAGCATAATCAAAAGAAAATTATAGAAATGTGTATGAAATGTGCAAAATGTGTATGAACCAAAATGATCAGCGACGGTGCTGAGGGAAAAACTCCCTGAGATGGAAATAGGAAGAAACCTTGAGAGGAACCAGATGCAACAGGGAACCCATCCTCATCTGGGTGATAACAGGGACAGCGGAGATTGTAGTGCAGTCATACTCTGTGTTTGAAGGCTGGAAGTTCAATATAACAGTTGATGTCATTACAGCATATAAATAAAATGTGAAGCTGGTATTTCTGTATATTTGCACTAACAGTATAGTCCCCTTCTGGAAGTTGTTGAAACTTTTGCTTTTGCTACAAACTGAATACATTTACAGGAATATGAGATGATAGATCAAAATTTATATTTATATTTATATGTGGTAAACAACATAAAACTTATTTTAAACACCACCCCTTTTGGATTGATTATAAATATCGGAACATGTGCCTGACAGCTGTTTCTTGTTGTTGAGATGTGTCTTGTTAGATTGGTTAATTGTTTAATTGATTATTAGCTTTCAATTTCTACACTTGGTTTATCTATCTATCCCTAAGTCTATCCATCTATCTATCTATCTATCTATCTATCTATCTATCTATCTATCTATCTTTCTATCTATCTATCTATCTATCTATCTATTTATCTATCTATCTAAGTTATTGCATAAGCACTGGACATAGCCAATACAAGAATTCAGAATGTCCTAAAAAAGCAACAAACCACTGACATAACAGCCAGACATGAAACAGGTTTCCATCAGTAATTGATGACGGAAACATTATAAGAGCTGTAAATAAAAACTCCAATGACATCACCAATAACCTCCATAGGGCAGCAGTGACGATAACACAATCCACCCTATGAAGAAGACTTTGAGAGACGAACTATAAAAGCCATACTACAAGATGCAAAACACACATTTGAAGAATTTTTAGGCCAGCTTAGAATTTGCAAAGAAATACAGAGATTATTGAAAGAACAAAGTATGCAGACAGAAATGAGCTGCTCACAATCCAGGTCATACAAACTCATCAATCAAGCCTGGAGGAGGTAGTGGCATGACTTGGGCCTCCATGACTGCTTCTCAAACAGGATCACTAATCTTTATTATTAAATATGTAACTCATGATGATAACAGAATCCAATCTAATTCAGAGGTGCTTCATCATGCAGCAAGACAAAGAAGCAGCAAATCAACAAATGACTTGAGTGGGGAAAAGAAGTGGAAGGATTTAGTCTGACCAAGTCAGTCACCAGACCTTAACTCCATTCAGCAACATTTTACCTCCTGAAGAGAAGACTGAAGGTAGGAAGCCAGGAAAAACATCATTAAAAAGACTGGAACACGCAAAAACATACAGTGTTATTTACCTTATTTGATTTTAGTCTGTTCAAAATACTTTTCCTTTTGTTGTTTAACACATCTAGATATAAATAAGTGAAAATGAAATAACCTTAATGTTCTGTACTGATACTTTTAAAGGTCACTGTATAACTCTAGTTGCAGATTGTTTATGATCAGAGGGTTGGGGATTTGAGCCCCGCCTCCAATTAGTTGGGTCCTTGGGCAAGAACCTTAACCCTACAACCCAGATACTGCATGCAGTGCCGGTCCAAAGCCTGGTTAGAAAATGGGAGGGTTGCAACAAGAAGCGCATCCCGCGTAAAAACCTGTGCCAAATCTTATGGATCAAATGATCTGAAGTGGAGCCCTCTAGGATAAATTGGAAAAATCCCCCTAGGGTTGCGCAATCCTGTATACAATAAAATAATAAAGCGGTATAGAAGATGAGTAAGTAAGTGTTCTCTGTATCACATTCTGATAAAAAAAATAAAAATGTCAATATACTGTATTTAAGAATTGACCGAAACTTTCTTATCCCAGTACTACTGTATCTTTGTAAGTGTTACTACAGTACGACTCTGGGTAGAAGCAGGCTCTGTGGTGGGCCTGGGTTATCAAGGAACATTGTTAAAATGTAAAGCTTTTCAGCATGGCTGGATAACTGCAGGCCTCACCCTGGCAAACCTCCCAACCCACACACACACCCCTGCTGTTCCCCATAAACAAACTGCTCCAAAATGCACTTTGTTTTCTCAATTACACGCTCCCCCATTCTGGAAAGCTCAGCTTTGGTGGCTTGGTAACAAAAATATGGATTCTGACATGTGTGAGACATGCTGTATGTTTTTTTAAGGTAAAAAAAAGTAATAGTTTCCACGCCATTCATAGGTTACGTGGACGTGCTGTACAAATATAATTTTTGTCACTTATTTGACATTCAGATATTGGTTTTATTGGCAGCTAATATGCAATAACTCTTGCGAAGAAAAAATAAATGTGCTTGTCACAGCCAGTAGCCTGATATCAGAATGGCTCTGGGCCAAAGTCTACTTGTAGAAATTCACAAAATTGCACAAATCATGATTATTCTTTTCCTTTCTCTCGAATCCAAACAAAGCGTTAGTAACTCTAACGCGTGCATTTCATAAGTAAGGGCGTTTAATATTTGATACGGAACATCAGTTTCCTATAAAAGGTCATTAGTGGTCATTATAGTCATTTAAGTACCTAAAAGATAAAAAGTACACGTGTCTACTGTAAATGCCTCACTAGCAAACAGATACTCTGAAGTTATGAACTGTCTTTCAACTTTGTTATAACACACTTCAGGTTTTTAACGTTAAACAAATGATTATAAAACATTATCTTAAATAATCTAAAAAAATAAAAAAAAAACATAATATTTAGACTCCATTATCTCCATTACATCACTCTTTGTTTCCTCTGAATGTGTTGTCTACAAATGTACAGTGTAATTGCAAATGATTCTCTGAAACGCCTGACAAAATGGATAACCTTACGTTTGTCTTAAAAAGAACACGTCTGGGAGAGTCTCGGTCGACACACTCTGCACAATGTCACTGTAAAATGAAGCCGAACAGCTTCGCTTTGCTAATTTATTCTCATCAGCATCACGGCAAGTGTAGTCTGTAATCTTGATAAGTCTTCAACATGGTCCAACTTTCAATGGATGAAAATGTAAGGGGTAGATATTACAGCATGGGGTGTTGCAGAGGTCAAGCAAAACATCTGAGATCACACTATGAGGTTAAGAAGGCAAAACAACTCGAACAAGAAACTGCAATTTTCCTATGATGGGTGTTCAAGTCGAACCGGGAGTTATGAAAAGTAAAAACTACTTTTTATATTTCCCTATTTAATACATTATATTCTACACTAATGCACTTATCCCAGTGTTTCACTAGTGCTTGGAAACCATCAAGGTAAAAGTTTTCTCAGCCATGATCGGACTGCCTGCTTGACATCTGAAACACTGGCCTCCCAGGAACTCCTGTAGTGTCCCAAACATGGCTTGGAGCAATAACTCCCAGAGGAGTTCCTGTAATGTGAAAGTAGTGTTTGTGAATAATGATTGTGTCTACTGTTCCCACAGTCAGATTAATCTCTTCTGCAAGTTGGAAACAAGTTATTCAATGATTTTCAACCATCAGGCTGCAGTGGGCTCTGAGCCACCTTAACCAGGATGGTCATGCACTAATTTATGGCCTTCTTTAAAACATTTGCACCATACAAATGTTTTATGGCAGCTAAGAGTCTCATCATCGCACTGTGCTTGTATGTCTTCATTTATAATAAATTGCATCACAAGTCTTGGTTTGACTTGAACACCCTTTGTATATTCAGTAGATTGAATGAACAAAAATAGAGTAAAATAATGCCAAAAATTTAAAGTGAGTCTTATGTCATTATGTCATATTTTAAAAGGTCTATAGATTCCATAATAGCACATAAAAAAAAAAAAACTAATAAAAATTAAAAAATCACAGTTGCTGCCGTGGTCCTTTTGTCCGTATCTTCTGTTTATTTCATTCTTTGTTTCAGGAAAGTATTTTCTGGCATCCATCCAAATCCTTCTGGCCTGAACAAGTCTGATGATTGCCACTGATCAGCATGCTAGAAGGTCATCTAGATGTTGTGGTTTTGTGCATGCGCTATTAAGCGCAGTTACCATGTTGCTTTCTTTCTAATAATGGGATAAAAAAGTGACAGCATGACACAGTGATTGGGGACAAATTCTTGCTCTTGCCAAGACAACTTCTCAGCAGGCAAACACTGGCTTTGTCTGGGCAACAGAGATCTTACTGTCCCGGCAGCCTTGCTCTCTTTAAACTGGAGAAACATCCCAAAAGCACACACAGAGCGGAGCTCAGGAACCTCGAGTTACATATTTTATGAAATGGAAGTCTGAATCAATAATTTCGTATGTAAAAGGCACATCATCATTTGATCGTTACTATGTAGCAACAAAATGGTTTCCCAAAAGCTCTTCTTGGCTTTGGATATCTTGACTGATGTAGTCATCGCATATCAAGAGTGGTGTGGTCTGTTTTAGTCATGCAACATTTAGTTACTGCTTTCAAAGACAACTAAGAACTCCACTGCATGATCCTCACCGTGAGGCCATAGTCTGAAGGCCTCATCTGTCACAAAAGCTATTTATCACGCTATGATTTTTCTTTTTTTTTATTCTCTAGCAATCTATTAAACTTAAAAGTAATGTCATGACATGCATAATATGATAGAGAGCACATAAACCCAACACCACAGACTTTTTTCTGCGTATACAAAAGAAAAGGACAGGAGGTCATGACTATCTCCAAAGAAAATGTGTTATTCTATAGGTGTAAATATTCAAGGATGTGAGCTGGACCTGTAGCCAGACTTTTTTTAGGAGGTGTCCTTACCAAAAATCTCATATCTGGCTCTGATTAGTTGTTTCTCAACATGGTGGTCTCCTCTTTGAAAGCTCAACCTCACAGGACACATGAAGGCATTTAAATGAACCTCCATCACCAGATTCCAGTACGTTTTCAGCATTACTTTATCAACACATCACTTTTAAATCCTGGAAATATGCAAAAGTCATGGAAAAGTGAAATCACATTATTGCGTAATAAAAAAAAACCGTTTAAAAAAAAAGTTAAAATCACAAGTCTAATATTTACCGTACATTACTGTAAATGTGGTGCACACCCACAGACTTCTACTGTAGGGAACTTTCATAGTTAAATATTAAAATGAAGCTTAACAATAACAGGCTCTGTATGTTTGCACATTTAAAAAGGTGTACAACTCAACAACAAAACATTGCTGTGTAATATACAGTATAACGTTCCAAAAGCATTACGGTCTGTCTGTGATGGAGCATGTAGAGCTTTCCTTTTTTATACGAGTTATATAAATGGTAATTATGTGCACGTCTATAGATATTATAAGCATGAATTACTGTTACTAATGATCACATAAAGCATTTGTTATTCCAGAGAAGTTTTTTTTGGCTGTATTTCACTTTTACAGAGATCAGTGTGTGCGCTGCTGCAGTAGACTGTAGACTGAAATGGCTGCTGGACAGTATTTAGTGGACAGACTTGAGTAACCCCAATACATTACATAGTAAAATAAACCCTGTGTGTGGCAGGTTGTGATGTGCTGGTGTTGTTGATTCCTTTTTGTCTTGGCCAGTGTTGATGATCCTTGGGTGCCCATGATCTCATCACCTACAGTACAGGTATACAGTATAATTTTACAGGTATATAATTAGTATCAGTGTTACTCAGTTTTGCCTGGCAGTCCATCCATCCATCTATCCATCCATCCATCCATCCATCCATCCATTCATCCATCCATCCATCTATCCATCCATCCATCCATCTATCCATCCATCCATCTATCCATCCATTCATCCATCTATCCATCCATCCATCCATCTATCCATCCATTCATCTATCCATCCATCCATCCATCCATCCATCCATCCATTCATCCATCCATCCATCCATCCATCAATTCATCCATCCATCTATCCATCCATCCATCCATCTATCCATCCATCCATCCATCCATCCATCCATCCATCCATCTAGGAACCTCTGGAGTCCAACTAGGGTCCATGGAGGCCTATGGTAACCACTATAGGCCAATGGTGGCCATTGCATTCATTTCCATTTGTACAACCATGGTAGGACCTCCAATTAACATTTACATGCTTACAGTATTCACACACTACGAGGAAATTTGGAAACTTAACTGGCTGTGTTGTAGGTTTTATGGCTGATCCGAGCATTTGGACTAGTTTTAAATGCAGTTAGCAGGTGGAGTACTGCTTTAACAGATGGTATGTGACATTATAGCCTTCGCACCTAAAGTACCGGAGGTCCTACCAAGGTTGTACAAATGCTAAAGGCCAAGTTCTTTTGTACCTTTCCACAAATGGAAATTAAATAAAGGACTTTCCTAGAATAATATTTTACCTACTGTAGGTTGTCTCTGCTTTCACTTAGACACAGGATTTGTGTACTGTGTCCACCACTGCTTAGATCATACAATAGAGCTTGTGAAGATTGTATTATCCACACAAAAATATGCATATTTGTATTAAACATTGTATTTGTATTTCATTATCTCTCATTAACACTTTTCATAAAATAACAGTGTGTTGCATGAATCACTGTGACCTGCTATGCAATAAACTTAAAAGGATACATTTTGTGACGTACAGTAAGGTAGCATTTGCAAACTCAATATTGTTAGCCAACAGCTATAGACGTTTAAGAAGACAATCTAATGTTAACTGGCCCTAACAGGAGAACCTCAACAACACCATCCGCTCATCACAGAACCATCATCTTGGGGAGAGTGTCCACTGTAGAGCCGTATCTCAAAAAGACTTTATAACAAATCCTGAGAGCTTTTCTCAAAAAAGATGTTGAGGTCAGATGAGAAAAAAGTTGAGTTATTTTGCCAAAAGCCAAGTATAATAATTTATATTACCAAAAATCTAGCGCAACAGTCAGATAACAACATTCCTGTGATTAGGCACAGAAATAGAAAAATAAATACAATTATTTTATTTCATTCTATTTCCGTATAAAGACATTTGAAAAGAAGCAGGAGATGATAATATTCTGATGTGTTTAAATGTGATAATACAATAAAGAAAAAATCGAAATAGTTATTTTGGGGGAGAAGTAGTTCCTGGATGCACTGTGCATGAGAAATTACATGGAGTTTTAGTCTGTAAATCCAAGCAGTTTTTATAGCAATATTTCACCTACTGTATACAGTGTGATGCTTATGAAACTTGTATACGAGAAGTTCGATCTTGGCTCTGGCGTACTGAGAAAACTTTCTACCTTGATGGTGTCCACGCGCTACTGAGACACTGGGATAAGTGCATATTAGTGTATCAGGGGATGATATTGAGAAATAAAGGGATTTTTTTTTTATTCTCAGAACTGTC
The DNA here is from genome assembly GCF_024256425.1 of Clarias gariepinus. Classification (NCBI taxonomy): domain Eukaryota; kingdom Metazoa; phylum Chordata; class Actinopteri; order Siluriformes; family Clariidae; genus Clarias; species Clarias gariepinus. Next base: position 5,869,617 of record NC_071113.1, read on the forward strand.
TACTGTTATTCTGCACAGTCAAAAGTCCTGGTTTGACTTGAACACCCCCTGTAGTCTAATCAGGTTTTATGGTATTTCTGCCTCTTCCAAACACGCTGATAATCAGGTTTCGACATTCTACTCACAGGCTTGTTAGACCCATTTAAACTAGCTTGTAATATTGTGTAGTTATGTGCCTCGTGGCAGGGTAGGTTGTTGTTCTGACCCTGCAAACCTATTTGCCTGCCTAATAAAATATTCATAGGAGAAAAGGAATGCCACTTTATGGCTTCCCTTCTGTCTGTGGTCAGCTTCCTGTGGAGACCCCATACAGCGCTCTATTCTCAGAGCAAACAAAAGAGCCACTGTTCAAATCTGTGTTTGACAAACACAAGGGTGTGTTGGCCAAAAGTTAATCAGTGTCATTTATCCAGAGTTACTGGATCTGATCACTGAATGCAATACGGCCTGATAGTACAGTATTATCAGTATTGATTCTGAGCATCAACATAATTCTAATTCTTATGTCGGTCAACTAATGCGTGTCAGTCCTTGTGTACCCTTTTTGTGCTCAGATATAAAGACCAAAACATTGTAAGCAAGAAATTAGGGAAATTATAAAAGAACTGAGAAACTACACTTTGTTGGACATGATTTAGAAACAGTATTTCTGTAAATATTTGTTATTTATAAATCACATACTGTAATTAAGCAAATAAAAAAAAGAATGTTACAAATGCTTTATAAAAATCTAAGCTCATTAAATTCTGGAACCCTCGAACAAAATATAAATGTTACTTTAAAAGAAAACAGTGCCCCCTTATTGGTCACTTATTAACAAATAAATTATCAATCAATAATAATTAAGGTTTTTATTTGATGATAATGTTATCTATATAAATAAAGGAAATATTTTGGCTGTACATTGGTCAGAGCTCGGTCTTTCAATTACAGTATGTCTTTACATTTCATACATTAGAAGTAAATAGAATAAAAAAAAATATTTATTTGTATTAATAAGTTAGGCAGAGTTCTGCTGTACAGACAAATAGACAGACATGTACAGTACGTGGCCTTTAAACTAAAATAATAATATCATTGATTACATTAAAGCTGATCAGATTATTTTTAGGGTTAACATTTAACTATTTCTACAAATTTTTACTTTTCCTGATGGATACTTTAGGTACATTAATAAATATACATTAATAAATTACTGTAATCAGTTAACATGTTTAATGATTATATACAAGGATTATTGTGCTATGTGGGTGTTATATGGTTATTTGAAATATGTGTTAATTGTATGGGTTCGATTCCTCCCTCGGGGTCTGTGTGCAAGTTTTTCCTGTGATTGGTGGGTTTCCTCCCAATTTAACCCAAAGACTTGCAAATTAGGTGTGTGTGTGTATGGGGGGGGGGGGGGGTGTCCTGCAATCGATTGGCACCCTCTACCCTGCTTCATACTCAATGTCTCCTTGGATTGGCCCCAGGGACTCGCGACCCTATACGGGATAAGCGAGTTTTTATGCTGATAATATAATTTGTAATGAATCACAGACAAAAAAAAATAACTTGCAGTGTTCAAGTGTCATGTGCTAAAGTTTAGTCGTACAGTAGATCTGCTAACTGACATGTGGAATAGAACTAAGTGTAGGAGACTGGCCTTAGCTTTATCGGTTCTCCAGAGTGCACGTACAGTGTGTGTTTTAGTGCAGTGACAGCTTGTCCAGCGTGTTAACAATGTTCTTATCTGTTTATGTAGCACAGTATGGAATTGTCCTTCCACCAGATGGGGTAAATCATAAAGAAGAGGAAACCACATCTAGATCCGCTTCATGCTGCAGGATGTTGTGAACCGTAAGACAGATAAATGGTTCCACGTTTTCTTTGCTCACATTGTCACTGCTGTATTCAGGTTTTAGTTTTGGTTTTTATAGCACCATTGGGGAGAAATAACTATTTCAGTATTTTTTACCAGGTAAAATTCTTTAAACCTACAATGTGCAAGTTAAATCTTACAAAGAGAGCAGCTCACACATCACTTGGTTGTGAACCTTGTAATTAATCTATTTTTTTCATTTTTAAGGCCAAATTGGTAATAAAGTCGGATTTTATCTGATAACTTACTGATAACACTTTCTAATGAAATTATAAACTGTTAAAGTGTGATGATGTTCATTATCGGTTGACACGTAGAGCTCGAAAATCAATATTTTATTCATTTTATTTAGAAAACGGGATTGTATATTCCATCCTGTGTGCTGTATCTCTGCATTGATGTGAGTCACTGTTTCATCACAACTGGGTACCCAGGCAGAGGGAAAGCTCCGAGCCCCAAAAGCATCAAACATTAAGAGGCCATTAAGAACAAGAACAACATCCACATTCTGCCCAAAGTTATCTCATTATCTCATCTTATTTAAAGCATGTCTTAGTAATAATGTTACATAAGGGTACATCGCCATGCTACAGCATTAAATGTACATTCACCTCAACTTCATCAGTAATCTCCCAGAGTCATCAGGTGATCAGCGATTAGGTGACAACAACCTGTTATACTTTACATAATGTTATGTATGTTATGAAAGTTAAAAGTCATTAGAGAGGTAAAAAACTTGTTCCCTGGTATCGCAATCATACACACACCTCAAAGAAATATGCATGCAATGTAAATTACATCAAACCAAATTAGTAGTATTTTAAACAGAGAGTCTCTTGAACTACATTATAATAAAGTTATTAGTGCTGCTAGATGGACATACAGTATCTCTCTACTCTTATGGAAGAAAATTATAATAATTTCAAAAAAATCTTATTTAATACTACAGCAAGATTAACTAGAAATATGACCACAACTAAAGGAGTAGTAAGGACTTTATGTGGACAAAAACAAAAATCATGATTTAAAACCAGACAATTTAATAAATGTTAAAATAAATAATATAATAAATATTAACTTATGTACTAGATCATGCACTTACATCTTTTCTCGAACACATAACACCAGAAATAACTGAACCCCTTCTAAAAACAGACGACACTTCACTCAGCAGATCCTAAAAAAGGTTTAATTCAATTCAATTCAATTTTATTTGTATAGCGCTTTTAACAATTGTCATTGTTGCAAAGCAGCTTTACACAATCAAAAGAATTATTTACATTTGTATGGAATGTGTATGAATCAAAATGGTCAGATAGTCCCTGGTGAGCAAGCCGTGGGCGACAGTGGCAAGGAAAAACTCCCTGAGATGTCAATAGGAAGAAACCTTGAGAGGAACCAGACTCAACAGGGTTCATTTGAGTGAAACAGAGAGCAGGAATTGATTTGCATTTATACTGTGTGTTAAGTGGCAGGCAGTTCAGTATAACAGTTGATGTTAATTGATGTTAATATGGAGTCCAGGTAGTTATTGGAGGCTCAGGTAGACTTGTAGGAAATTCCAGTCCTGAACTATCAAGCAACTGCAACCAAGTCAAGTCCCGAGAGAAACAGCTGTCAACATCAGTCGAGGCCAGAACCGTCTTCAAGGTAGAGTGAAACCATCCCCAGACACCAGACGCATCCCAAAGAGACACCACTGATCCCAGTATTCTTCTTTATAGACTAGAAAATGTAATGGTAAATAAGGGAACAGTCCTCTCCTGGCTTAGGTTTTATTCAACTGATGGTTGATCAGTTTGTCGATGTAAATAGGTCAGAGGTAGCTCAGTGATTAAGGCATTGGACTACGGTTTGGGAGTTGAGCAAGGCCCCTTAACCCTCGACTGCTTAGATGTACAGTATAATGAGATAAAAAACTTACTTGCTCTGGATAAGGGCATCTGGTAAATGTAAATGTATCTCAATAAACGAGAATATTATCAAAAACAGTGACTATTCCACCTGTGCTAAAGTGAGGTTTTATGTCTGTGAAGATTCACAGTAATGCAAATTGAGGTTGTGTTTTAGGCCCACTGCTATTTTCTCTCTACTGCACAGTACATGCTTCCTCTGGGAAACATAATTCGTAAGCATGTTATTAGTTCCCACTGCTATGCTGATGGCAAACTGTTTTATGTCTTGGCAAAGCCAGATGAGAGATACCAGCTTAATAAAGTTGAGAAATGCGTGAAGGACATTAGACACTGCTAATGCTAATTAATTTCCTTCTGCTTAGTTCCGACAAGACAGAAGTGCTGGTACTTGGAACGCATGCGGCTAGAAGTACAGTAAGCTTTTCAATTACTGTAATGCTTTACTGTCTGGATGTTTATTGTTCGTGCCTCTAGTACTGTCTACTAGATGCATAAACACGTTCCAGTTAGTCCAGAATGCACTAGCAACTAGTGAAAACCAGAAGATATGAGCACATCACTCCTATCTTATCCACACTGCATTGGCTCCCAATGACATTTCATTGCGTTGGCTTTCCAATGAACAATTGACCTATAAGCATGAAATGGTACCGGAGTGAACTGCTAGTGTTTTATGATTCGCCATGCCTACTTAAATCAAAACCTATTTATTCGTTCAAGATGTTTGTAAATAGATTTGCCTTAAGTAAAGGTGCAGATCTGGGAGACTCATGGACGTAGAGTATTATGGTGAACTGATATGTTTGGATGCTGTCTTCCTCACTCTCATTGATCACTCAGGTTTGTTGACAGTGGAGTAACTGGTTGCTTTACTTCCCAGGGAGCCCTCATGTCTGCATTTCCCTCTGGCTTCCCCTATTAGTTATCCTGTCGTAGTTAGCCCTGCTGGAGTCCCTGCTTGCCCTCTGCACTAAATATACATTCACCTTATCCGTTATGAGACTAAGTTTACCTAACTGTCCTCTCTCTAACCTAAATATATAACCCAAGCAGGGGGAACGGTGTGGGGTGTGATTAGAGCTGAGAGGGAAGTGGGTGCTGGCCCATGTTTAGCTTTGTAAGCAAGCATCAGTATTTCGAATTTGATGTGGGCTGCTACAGGAAGCCAGTGCAGGGAGCGGAGAAGCTGGGGTGGTGTGGGAGAACTTGCAGCTGCATTCCGGATCATCTGCAGAGGACGAATGGTGGACAGAGGCAGACCTGCCAGGAGTGAGTTGCAGTAGTCCAGTCGTGAAATAACAGAAACAAGCACCTGAGTAACCTGTGTAGAAAGAAATGGACAGATTCTACAGAAGAAACTGATAAGAACAAGTACTGTAAGGTGGGGAGGAGCAATCTGTGGGAAAAAATGGCAGTTCAAGGTCCTTGGCAGGGAGGACAGGAATAAGTTGTGTGTCATCTGCATAACAATGGTATGAAAAGCCATGCAAGGATATGACCTCAGCAAGTAACTGAGTATAGAGGAGAACAGAAGAGGACCAAGAGGGACACCAATAGAGCAGATGTGTCCTCCATGTCACCTCATATAACAAGAGAATCTCGTGGTTCTCCGTGTCGAATGCAGCTAAGACTTCGGGGAGGCTGAGGACAGATGACAGTTTAGTAGATCAGGCAGCATGAAGCTAATTTTATCACAATGTCTAAGGCTACTATAGATGCGTAGTCCTGCCTTGATGTTTCCATCTTTTTATATCAACAGACAGGTGAAGTGACATGTTGGCTTTGATTCTCATTTTCATTTTAATTATTGAATATAACTATACTGCTCAAAAAAATAAAAGGAACACTTAGTCCCGGTTTGACTTGAACCATGCATACACATACTGTATGGGAGGCGTTCAAGTCAAACTGGGACTAAGTGTTCACTTTATTTTTTTTTGCAGTATATTATTATTATAATCACAATTTTCATTCTCATGTAGGCAAAAATGTTTCACCGTTAGGTGTCTTTTGATTTGCAGTGACTCCTGACACAAGAGGATAACTGGACCCAGACCCATGCCAGCAAAGGACTGGGAATCCCTTTCATTTATCACCAGTCTGTTTCTTATACAGTACTGTATGTGGTCTATGGATCCATGGTTTTAGACATCCTGCATCCTAATACAATACAATATTTGAAGTGATTTTATTATTCAAACTTACGTGTTTTAAAAACCCCTGAGATATGAAAGTTTGATACCAAACCAGATACAAAGTTTTGCACAAAAATAAATGGTTTAAAAAAATTTTTCCAGCACTTTAGTTTCTGCTGCTGGATTTTCACTTGCTTGGAGAAAAATATGACCTACCTTAGACTTCACTATATTTTCTATTGGGCAAAAAGCAAATCGTCCATGCTGAATGTTTAATGACTATTTGTTTATTATCTTTCATCTTAGTCTGAATTCTGGAGGAAATTGTATTCCGGATTGCCAAAACTGATTTAATCATTTGACCTTTTACAGTGCTAGCATACAGTTAACATGGTTAACCTTTTTTTTTCCCTTTTTCTTTTTTTTTTTTTTTTGCATACAATGAAGCATTTGTTCAGGTTACTTATTTTAAATCTTATAATATAAGATAATATAAGATAATATAAGATATATATAATATATAATGAGTTAAAGCTATGTAATTAACTAAAGGTAAAATGGACATCTGCCCAAAACACATCATAAAAACTGGTGCCATTATTTGCTGCCAACAATTGTTTTAGTTTCTGTAAAAATCCTTTGTTGTGCCAAATGGATATAAATAAGCAAGATATTATTAACTCAAAATTTTAAACTATTAAGTTATGTATAACACCTTTTCCTGAATTTATCAAGTGAGTAAAATCGACTAACATCCAAAAAAAATCTTTAAATTAAAATAGCCTTTAAAAAGGTTCTGTACATTCCTTTACATTTATAATGAATACACGCATTAGTTAGAAGCATGCACACTGGACAGATGCTTCTTGTTGGCTGTGTAATGTAAAGATCTAACGTGATTGGCTAAATGCAATGAGCAGGTAGACATATTAATAACTTTATAACATTTTAGTTTATTCTAATAATTAGTCAATTTCAACACATTAATACATTGACTTCAATTCAGTTTTATTTACATTGCGCTTTTAACAGTGGTCACTGTCACAAAGCAGCTTTACTGAATCAAAAAAATAGAAAAAGGGAAATGTGTGAGAAAATATGTATAAAAATAGACCAATCAGGCATAACATTAATATCTCATGTAACATTAATGCATTAACACTGATTATCAATTCAATCAAGTAAACTGATCACACGATCATGTGCACCCAAGATTTTTTTTTGCCTTTCGGTCCCAATGGCCAGCCTGTGTGGACTGAAGCACAATTTACCAAAACAAAATTTAATGCTGGCCACGACAGAAGGACACCAGAACACCAATTGCACCACAACTTGCCTCATGACCCATGAGCCTCCAATTCTTCAGATCCCAATCTGACTGAGCACCCTTGGGATCCACCAGACAAATAAGTCCAATCCATGGAGGCCCCACCTCGCAACCCACAACACCCAAGGTATCTGCTGGCAAGGTCCTGGTGCCAGACACCACCGCACACCACAAAGGTCTTGTAGTGAAAGAGCTGCCTGGTGGCACAAAGGGAACCTGGAGTATATAATATTGGGCTTAATGTTTTGTACATATGTTCATACAAGTACAGATATCTATTAGGAAATTAATAATTATACTGTAGAGTGCAAAGTCTTAATAAAAAAATAATTATTATTAATTTATCATAAAAATAAATGCTATAAAAAGTATTTTTGTCAATGATAGAATGTGAGAAGACATTACCAACAAAAACAGTTTTCTTCTGTTTTAGTGCCTATCCTACTGTACAAGTGAAAGAAAGAGCTTGCCTGTGTGGTGTACAGTACGTGTTACAATAATATTGTCTTTTCAACTGCCGGTAGTCAGTCTTTCAGTTCATTTTTCTCCCGCTCGGGAGTTGTGCTCTAGCCACAATTTAAATGTGTCATTCGTCACTTGGCGCTCAGCAATTTATCAAGACCTGGAGTTTAGAAGGACGTGTACGGACTGGATGTATTAACACAAAGGTAAAGAACTGGCTGTAACTGAGGTGTGCGTAGGCAGCTATGTGAAAAACATCCTTAGCCACAACTTGATTAATAACAACTAAAGCCCTGTGCCAAAATACAGTGAGACTTTTGGAAGAATTAAATATTATCTGACTCTGTTTTACCAGACATAAGACTTTATAATGGTTTTAAAGGGGAAACTTTTACAGACTAGGCTTACAGTATCAACTTAAATGAATGCATACAAATATCATAAAACTAGCACTGTTTAAATAATTAAAAGGGTTACACTTCAGTGTAGGGCACTTCTCAAGTAAAGAAAACCTACAACCACACAGAAATCTTTAAATATTACAGATTATTATTTTTTATATATTTTTTTTTTAGGTATAGAGACAGGGGAACAAAAATATTTATATGCACATTTAAATGAACACTAGAAACATATATCTTCCTCAGACAATTTAATTACTGCATCTGCCTTTGAGAATCAGACACCATGTCTGGTAAATCCCCAGGTACCAATAATCTAATCTATGAACTGTGGTAAGCTAGTCTACCTGCTGCAGTTCAAGAGTTTATCCACCAAATGCCTGGGAATACCAAGAAGCTAAATTACAGCTGGAATATTTCTTTAACAGGCCTTGGATTCGAAGTATATCCCTGGTTCTATGAAAAGGTCACCATTTGAGAAAAGTCAAAATATTGGCCTGCGTTAAGCACAAAAACAAATAAGGATCGTTGAATTTACTGGAATTGGGTTAATAACCCTCAAAACCCCAAAGCAAAATCTAAAGGGATGGAGCTGAACCATCAATTTCAGGAAAGATTTGCAGCTGGGAAAAAATCATGAACAGAGATTAATTAAACATTTGGTGAACTTGCGGCATAAAAAAAGAGCTATGTTTAATAGTGAAAGTACTGTAAAAGCATTTCCATACACACACAATGTGCTGAGACCTCACAGGATTGGGACTAAACAGCTGTGTGTCTATAAGAAAAACTCATATTAGTGACATTCATCAGAAAAATGTTTTTGGTTTGCTAGGGAGCATAAACAATGTACTTTGGAATAATGGAAAAAAGCTCATGTGATCTAGTGAGTCCAGATTGAGCCTATTCCAGAGCGATGTGTGGCAGATATAGACAGACATGTCTCAGCTGCACTGGAGCCCCCCAGGGTTGTGTTCTAAGCCCCCTGCTGTACTCATTGTACAATTATGACTGCGTGACTATTACCAACTTCACCACGATCATCAAGCTTGCTGATGACACTGTCGTGGTGGGCGTGATCTTTGACAACAATGAGAAGGTCAACCTGGAGGGAACACTTCGGAATCTGGAGGACTAGTGCCAGGGGAACAACCTCCTCCTGTTTGTCAGCAAGATAAAGGAGCTGATAATGGACTTTATTACAAAGCAGGAGAGGAACTACCAGACACCCATTATCAGCTTATAAGGACTCTCAACCAGAACTACATACTGCTCAACTGATTGGACTTTCTACATGTATGTTTCCTTCACACCTTCACACATGTGTTGGAACACACCCAAACCAACATTGCACATTTGCACAGGACTGAAGGACTAAATTCACAAACATATATGTTTGCACATTCTGGTTTACACATTCTGGTTTATGGTTACATATAAAAGGACTACTTTTGCACTTCTGCACTTTAAAGATGTACAATATCACCGAAGCTCATTATTTTATTTCACACTCCATGACCACACCGTACTGCTGCACTGCTGCACTTTCCATACTTAGTACTGGTTTATTTATACTGTACAGTTCTTACATACATACATTTTTCTTACATTACATACATATTTCTTTTTTTATATTTTATTATATTTTATTTCATCTTATTGTAACAAAAGATAATAGATTTTTTATTTTATGTTTTTATACTGTACATCCTTACTTCTACTACTTCTACTACAAACAGTAGTGTGAGCAATTTACTATGTATCATACTGTGTATGGTTGCATTTGTGACAAATAAAAATTTTAATTTGAATTTAAATACATAACCCCCACTTTACAAGCCCCTGGAGGCAGTGTTATGATTTTGGGTTGCTTCAGTTGTTTAGGTCTAGGCTTAGAAACGCTATGTGGTAATAAAATAAAAGTCAGCTGATGACGTCCACGGATCAGACCTATGAAATTTTTCTTCCCTGATGACACGGGCATATTCCAGGACCCAAATTTTAAATGAAGAGTGGTTCTGGGACCGTGTAAATGAACTAATAGAGACCATATTTTGTTCATTTAGACACAGTGCTGTCAGTGATTATTGTTCTTCATACATCAGGGAAATAAACTTTTTTGACCTATTCTTGAATATTTTTATTCTTTTTGATTATTGAACTAATAATTCATTTACATAAAAAACATTTTATGTTAACTATAACAAAATAATAACAAAATATAAAAGTTGCTATATATATATATTTTTGTCATATTAAAATAACTTATGACTATGACTATGAGATTTGTTGCATTTCATTATCGCCCGATTTTTTTCCTGCATGCAGAAATGTAATCTTTGTGCCAATTTATTCCTATCTGTGGCTTCTTGCTGGGTTACACAACGACAGCACAACTCCTCCAGTAAGTGATAAGCATCGCTACAGTATGCTGCAGTGAATCATATTTCACACCCCATATTTCAGGGTTGATTTTTGCAGGTCTTAAGAGAGATGCAGTTAAAATCCCAACAAAACTAATAACACCTTGGCTTGCCTGCAAACGCTCAGATCTGGGCTCTGGGCCTCGGTCATTTGGTAATGAAAGGAATAGAAGCGCAAGTCTTGAAAATTCATCTTCGAACCTGTACAATTTATTTAACTTTAAGATATTTACGTCTACGAGATGTAAGGCTGCCAGAGCTGGAGTCTTGAATCTGTGTTAAAGATCCTGAGATGAAAGATTACAACTGGGCAAAGTCAGCGAGGCAGATATTTCAGTCTAATGACAAATACAGAATTTGAGAATATGCGTAGTCACATTTTCCATACATGCAAAATGTAACTCCCTTCTGTTCACTTTTTTTTTAAATATTATTTGCATTTATCAGCTGACTGACAGGTTGTTCAGAAACAAAAGCGCAGTGTGAGTGCTGTTTAGTCTCCATTTCTTTCAGTATGAAGGAAATACTATGTACCTGTAGTAATTCTTCATTCTTAATTGTACAGTGCTTACATCATTTAAACTGTTAGCATGGAGCTATTCCATACACCAGGCCCTATAGAGGTTTGTAAAAAAAAAAAGAAAAAAGAAAAAGTGGAATATTCTAGTTGCTTTTAAAAAATGTTCTTTTAAAAAAAATTATATATACTGTATATACATTTTATCCCTTTACCTGCAGACTTACAGACAAAAGTCTATATAGAAAAAAGATCATTTGGATGAGGACCATTTGAAACATGACCAGCTCCTTCACCACAGTGAGAGACTCCAGGCCTCCGGCACCCCTGAACAGGATCAGCTGTATAGAACATGAGTGAGGGAGTAAAACCAAATAAAGTACATGGGCTATAACAGTTAAATAACATACTGTAGATTATACTCACTCACTCATACAACTTTGTTCTGTATACAGGGTCGCGGGGGGGCTCCAGCCTATCCCAAGAGACTTAGGGCACAAGGCAGGGTACACCCTGGACAGGGTGCCAATCCATCACATGGCACACACACATACACACAGGTTCACACACTACGGGCAAAGTGGGAACACTTTTCAGCCTAATCTGCATGTCTTTGGACTCTGGGAGGAAACCGGGGAACCCGGAGAAAATCCACTAATGACGAGGAGAACATGTAAACTCCACGCACACAGATCCGAGGCGGGAATCGATCCCGGACACTGGAGGTGCAAGACAACAGTGCTGACCACTAATCCACCCACATGGATTACAAATTAGATAAAAAAAAGTGCAGATTAAAGTTATCACAACATGCCTATTGATGAACTTCATGCTTACTCTGAGATGTAAGATGAAGACATAATTGATCTCTTAATTAATTATTTCCAGCTAAATTTTTGTTGTTGTTGTTATTTTGTTTGTTTGTTCATTTGTTGTTTTTTTAACAGAAGAGTTTGATAACAATCAGAGGAACACTAAATCCCCTCAGTGCCAACTCTAGATCTAAAGTGCCATATCACAAAGATCATGTAGCCCTTTAAGCTACATTATTATTTGTTTTTGCTATTTTTTATTTATTTATTTTATAAACATATATAGGGCTCAGGATTGTGCGGTACAGAGTGACATCGTCCTTTTATCAGCACAAAATAGTCAATATGATGAGCTAAATTTTAGTTCATCATATAGCACAGATACACAGGATAATGTGTTTTGATTGTTGTTTACGGTTGTTTCTATGACCATAAAATAAGAATAATGCGTTAATTTTGAGAATTCTACATTTTTCATTCCGGTAGTGGCAAAAAAAGGTTACCCTTAATAAAAGTAATGATAACTTTTATTCTACGGGACATTTTTAAGTACACAAATACAAGAGGTCTAAAGATCTACGCTGTGATAAGTTTTAAGTGTTTTAAATGACTCTCTGCATGATTTATTTTAAAAAAGACTTCATTTATCAATTAGTTTAAATTTTATATTTCTCCTACTTTATTGATCTTTTATTGAACTCTTTTCAGCTTATTGTTTTTTGTTGTTTTTTGTTTTGTTTGGAATTTTTTTTTTTACCAAAAACGTTGACACGTTAGTGCTACATCACAAACATCATATACTGTACAGAAAAGCTTTAACTTTACAAGACTGCCCTGTTTTGCTGTTCAGGAACTAGGAAAATGTCGCATTTGTGTATTAAAGCATCTTGGATTACCAAGATTATTACAATTCACTACGGCTGTTCAGCCCTTGTAAAGAATTAGAGATCAGGGGAAAAGGGAAATATCACTAATGGCTGTCCTGAAGCTGCTTAGACCAGGCTGATTTATACACGGTGAAAGAGAAAGGCATGCTGAGAAAGAGTAAGTCGTGCCTGTTGTCAGGCCATTTGGTGCATTAATGTGGAGTGTAATGGTCTAGCTGAAGAAACGATGATGGGAAAATGGTTTCCTGTTCAAGAGCCCCTTGAAGTGATTGATAACAGCGAGGAAGGAGTGCACTGGCCTGCGACCAGTCACGCTCCCCTTTAGCGAAAGCACAGATAAACAGACAAGGAGCCAGTAACTGGTTTGGCTGCTGAAAAGAAGAGGAAGCGAGACCAGATGGTCCTTGAGATGCACGTGTGTCATAACCAAACACAAGTCCACATCTGTAAACCACACTACTCTAAGTGTCTGGGCAATCCTGTTTAAATGCCATGTTTCTAAGTAAAATGGTAGACTGATTGCAATGATAGCATTTCAAAAAAAAAATTACTTTAGCAGCTCTCACATCAGGGACATTTGCAATTCCAATCATTGTTTTATAGAAATTCACTCATTAGTATTATTTTTATAGTAATAACTCATTCCCAGTGACTTGTATGGTGGATAATTTACATAATCTGATATTCATCAGGAAAAAAAGAACAAAAAGTTTTTTGGGATTTTTTTTATATGTAAGAGTCTTAGAGGCTTAACTTGTATTCCATTGAATTAAAACCCAGAGGAAATAAAACATGTTGAGATTTTTGGAACACTGGGATTATTGGGAAATAATCTGCTTCCCATCTGGCTGCATGGTGTGTAAAATTTGTGTGTGCATGTATGCGTGCATGCATGTGAGTGTGTATTTTAATTCCTTTTATTTCTTAAATCCTTTGACATACATACATACATACATACATACTGCACATATTAAAGAAATAGTAATTAAGAGATTTATTAGAAGCACTGGAGACTCTAATATAAAATCCACATCAGTAGGATAAGACTTTTGGTAAGATGTCTTTTATTAAAGCAGAACAAAGACAAATGGCCATCTGCAACGCATACATCATGTTCGTGTCAACAGAACGCCGTCCTGATGGGATTCGAGCTTTACTTTGAATAAAGTGTTGTTCGTCTTTGTCAATAATGTCTAAAACTGATTGTGACAGAAAAATTGCCATAAATTACAACTTTTGCTGCAGTGAGTGAAAACATGGAAATGTGGTTTGGGAAAGTGGGCAGTATCTTAAAACGGCTGATAATGTGGTTGTTTTTGTGTGTAAATGCAGCTCCTCTCTGAATGGTGTGCCACAAGACTGGTGAGAGCACCTCGTTGCTTTTGTTATGGAGACCAAATGTCTAAATCCTGATGATGGATGATCCACTTTTCATCCCCATAGCAGATAGCATGCAGAGCTGGGTCAAAGCTGTTCACTGCAGGAAGACAAGAGAAATCTAATGGGACTGGACCCCTGCAAAGAAAGAAAAATACATCCAAAATGTGTTGATTCTTAAATTTAACCTAACTGTAAATGTTTATATATATATATATATATATATATATATATATATATATATATATATATATATATATATATATACATGCATGTTTGTCTATGTATGTCTGTATGTACTGTATGTCTGTCCAGCCAGATGTTAAAATTTGACCAAAGTTTTATGAAACTTTTGCAGTACAGGTATATCTGCCTAAAGTTACACCTGCATCATAAATAAAGTCAAATGTTGAGTAAAAGTAAAGTTATGTACCACAATATGTCATAACATCCAGCACTTTTTTTTTCTAATCTAGTGTTTTTCCCCATGAGGTGGACATGGCTGTACAAGTCACTCAACAGATGCAATCAGTGAAACACAAGCACTACTCGGCATGGCTTACTCCAAAAAAAAAAAAAAAGAAAGTAGACTATGAAAACTGAACCTTAAAAGATGAATGTTTTCAATGTCATTGTATGTTTATTCTTCCTGCAGGAACTTTAAAGCCAGATTGTCCAAAACCACACATGAGGTGTGTGGTGCTTTTAAAAAGCAGTAATCTGAAGTGCCACTATGAGATAAAAACATCGGCCATTAGAGCAAACATACAAATTACATAATCAATATAAAAATGTCTATTAAAACATAATTTTATCACTCAAAACTGGCTGGACAGAATTTTATTAAACTTTTTCAGTACTTCAATATCTGCCTGAAGTTTAACCTGTTTCCTATTCAAAATGTTGAGTAAAAGTGATGTTATGAACAGTAATGTGCCGGTTTTAATAATCTACTTTAAAATAAACTACTAATGCGCTACTTGCTCAATGTAAACAAACACCTGCACAAATAGATATCAACTGGAAAAGCAAAACTGAATAATTTTACTGGGATTAGTTCATATTTTCACCCATGAAATAAAAGCACTGAAGTCATTTTAAAGTAAAACTTTATATGTATATATATGTATCTGGCTGTTGTACTCAACCTGTTTTAATTCAGCAACAATCCAACAATCTCTCTTCCAGATCCTGACAAGAACTGGTCAGAAAGCATGAGGTGTCGGCCAAGCACCGAAGAAAATTGTATGAGTGACGTACAAAGGTTTTGGCACAGGAAAAGTAGTTAACGGAGGTTTTCATGGGCTTTGGATGTTCATGACAAAATCAACCAAAATGGCCATTGAGTCAGAGCCAGCAAAAAGGAACTCTAATTACAAAGGAAGTTGGTGAGAGGCCAAGATCTACACTGACTTTTGGTTCAGATAACCGCCCTGGGCAAACATATCTGGAAAACTGGGAGAGATTTTAGTCTAAATCCTCATCATGTGCTAAAAATGAATAATATAACCATTTTCCTTGGGATCAAAACACCTCCTTAGATTACAGGTAAAGCACGCAGATTATAAAGGCACCTGATGAATTTTATCATTTTCTGATTTAAAAAAACTATTTAAATACATACTGTACTGTTATTACAAAAAAGACTATCCTAGTCCATAAATTGTTTTCCAAGATAAATAGTATGCTTTATTAGTACTGGAATAAAGAACCCACTATTGTTCAATAATAATACTTTTTACAATTAAAAACTTATTTTAACCAAAAGCAAAAAACAAACTGAACCATGAATTAAACTACTTTTAAAAGCTGTTTATGCAACAATTTCCTACATCGCCCTGACCTTCTAACATTGTTTTTTTATTATTATTATTTCCGTTATTATCTACTTCATCAGTAAGCTGATGTTGATGAGGTTAGCTGACAAAAGAATCATGAGGTTCGCACAACTCGCCAGTAAAGTAAAAGTTGATGAGATATTGTACAGGACTGCGTAAAAGTGGGTTTTGCATGAAAATAGAAAGGAGCAAGCGTAAGAAAGTTATCAGAAGAGCTCTGGTATATTCTCCAGTATACTCACATCCAGCATTTTTACTAAAAAAACAAATAAACACTATCAATTATTTGTAAGCAAAGAGTTTTCACGCCAAATATTAATAGTGTTTAAGGTGTTACTCTTAACTGGCCTGTAAAGAAGTTTCTTTTATGTAAAACATCTTTGCTTATGGCATTTTTTTATATATCTTACTGGTACTGTAAGTAAAATAGCTGTTATGTTTTACTGAGTGTGCTGGAGAATAGGCCAGAGTTCTTCTACTGTCAGATTTGCTACTTTCTATTTTCATGCAGAACCCAGGAGTCTACTTTAGAGTGTTTTTTTTGTTGTTGTTGTTGTTCCCATCATGTCATGTCATGTGTTGCTTTCTTTACAGACATGCAAATATTCTTCTGTATTGTTTTATTGTTTCTGATTTTTGTACGTTTAAAAATAGTGAATGGATACCATTGATAATTAATTATATACCAGTAAACTACTCTACTCCCGACTGGCTAGCCTTTGATCCCCATGGGCAAAGATAATTCTTGGGTGGCGATGGCAGGTTCATGGGCACCCAAGTCTCATCTATTCCCATAGTGATCAAAGTCTAAGCCAATAGTGTCTAATCCCACAGAAAAGTCAATGCAGCAAAACTGACGAAAAACGTGAACACTAAAGTCAAGTGAAGACAAAAGTATCAGAACACAAAGCTCATCACAGCCTTCTATGTATTAAGATATGTGTCAATTATTTGCCACATGTTCCTTACAGCACAGTGAAATTATTTTTTTTTCACTGGGATCAGAGTGCAAGGTCAGCCAGAATTCAGCACCCCTGAAGCAGATAGGGTTAAGGGTCTTGCTCAAGAGCTCAGTAGTGACAGTTTGGCAGTGCTGAGCTTGAACCCCCAATGCTCCAATCAGTAACCCAGAGTCCCAACCATTTGAACTTGAACACTTAGCAGGCAAAGAGTTCAAGGTCATTGACCCGGCCTCCAAACTCCCCAGATCTCAATCTGGCAAAGCATCCATGGAATGCACTGGACAAACAAGTCCAATCCATGGAGGCCCCACCTCACAACCTACGGCACCCAAAGGATGCGTTTGCTAATGTCCACAGATTCCACAGCACACCTTAAACCTGAATTGTTTTAGAGTTAATGATTGAGATTTAAAGTTAAGGTTTATCTATGTATATTTATATTAGAAGGCAGGAGGATTCCTTCAGAACTAGTTAAGACATTGGACATTGGACATATTGCTGGCTAAGTGGTTTATACGCCAAGTTGCACAGACAGTTTGGCATCAAGTCTAGGTCCCAGTTTAGGATGATAGATTTATGTGACATGTTTTACTTGCTCATCAGCAATCCATCAGTCTGTCCCTGATGTAACACCTATGCTGTGACAGCTCCTTTTAGGGAGACCCAGAAAGAGTCACTTCTATACAACTTCTAGCCACATCTATAAGAACTCCTAAACATTGTTCACAGTGCAAGATAAGGGGACCTTATATAGTAGATGTTTAACATCACAGTAGAAAGCTTTTCTTAATCAGTGCATAGATGGAGCATGGCCTCCTACAACTGTGTGTCTGATAAAATCCTTTTAAACAAGAAAGAATGCTGCAGTCTCTCCCAGGGGCTCGTGTGTGGTCTGTTGCACCACAGTGACCCATCTAGTCCAGGGCAGGAGGTCCAATCTGAACAGTAGAATGCATCAGGGTTTTGTGGTGACAGCAACAACAGGCAACAAGACTGAAAGCTGTTGGTCACCATTCACGGTTTTACTACTATTGGTGCTCCTGCCAACACTCCTGCCAGAACGTCTGCATAAGGTATGTGGCCACTTGCAATTATCTGGCAGCACACTGTGTAATTGAGACAGCTCTGTCTTTGAATATAAAGGCTTGTACTGCATTTCAAGTTTCTACTGCACAATGTCCTACTGCAGTTTCTCATGACTGACTTTAAGCTTCTACAGTACATGTGAGCTCTGTCTGGCTCTATCCACACAGCAGCCAGTCATCCAGAAAGGGGAACACTTACAGACCCTGGCATTTCACACACGTTGTGAACACCTTAGGTAATAAAGTTAAACCAAAGCAAATGACTCTATAACTAAACTATAATGTAATGTAATGTAATCTTCCACTTTTGTGAAAGTGGACGAATCACCTGTGTTTCATAACAAAATGAAGGTGGAAATGCAAAGGTGGATCTTATGGTATGACAGTCAATCTAGGAAGACATTCATATCATTGATGGTTAAAATAAAGTGAATTTTATAGAGGGGGCGGGGTTTGTTGGTGGTGTTTTTTTTTTCTTCTAACAAATACGTTCAAGAGACATTTAGCCAAATTGTCTCTTTCTGGTAAGGAATTTGGCTTTCATTTGTTTGTTTGCATCATTGCTTATTTGTACTGTTTAATGCACCAGTATTATATGTCTTAGCTTCACAATGTTTTTGAGATTAAAGATTCTAATAATATCTTCAATAGCTTCATCCAAGAGACTGAAGTCAATAATGACACCAAGCAATGTTCACCATTATTGCAATACATAATCAGAAAGCTTACTCCTAGCTCCTTGTGACACTAATAAAACTATTTCTAAAATTCAGTAGGAGGAAGTTACTCAGTGTCCTATGTCATTTATACATTCCTCATACCAGATTACATACAGATGTATTTTACCAGCTTTGATATATATGAATACTTGATACTGAAGGTAGTGTGTGTAAATATTCTCTCTCCCTCTGTTGCAGGGCCGCTGCTCTTTTACTCTACTCTTATATATACATATATACATCATGTAATATTTCATTCCACTCCTTATAAGAAACTTCATACCACAGAAAAAAAATCATACCACATTACTGGGTAATTAGGCCCGAATTTTAGGCAGTTCTCGAATCATTTACAGTATTCCCTTCAAGTCACTCAGTTGGAGAATGGTATTGATTAAATACAATATGCAGTTACTGTATAACAGTCATGTGGAAGTAAACCTGGATCATACACAGCTTTTTAGGTGTACATACTGTATGTGTCAGTGTCTAAGAATGTTCTTGCAAATATGAATCATACAGTTAACAACTGGTTCGGTTTGATGGTCTCGTATATTTTAAAACATTGGCTATTGGTAAAAAAAATCTAACTAGATAGATAGATAGATAGGTAGATAGATAGATAGATAGATAGATAGATAGATAGATAGATAGATAGATAGATAGATAGATACTGTAGAATGTCAAATTATGTCATTTCCACCAAGCTCAGATGAAAGACATATTTTTCATGTGTGTATACAATCTTTGGGCCCCACTTAAAATAAAATCATGTTAATTCAATGCAAGAAATTGGAACAAATGTTTAACTGTAACAGGCTGCAATGTGCCTAAAGATATTTAAAAGTGCTTAAGAATTAAAAAATTGGTTGTTTATGTAACTCAGCAGCAACCTCATTTCCCCTTTCATCCGTTCCAATCAGCATTCAGCACCAGTATACTAATCACTGGGCGGATTGTTTGTCATCACCTGCACCCGTTTCTCAATGGTTCATGCCTTGAATAGCTGGATTTTTTTGCTTGAATGAGTCATGTGTCACTGTGTCAAAAATGTTCATCTGAAACTGCTCAGGTACAGGGACTGGACTGAAAATGAGAGAGAAAAACTCACCAAATGATATGCCTTCATAGAAAAATGTTAAAATAAAGTTATACTTAAATACAGCATTTACAAAATAATATATAATAACTTTTTATCGTTCTTTGTATGTGTGAGTGTGAGGGATGACAAGAGAGATAGATCAATAGATAAAACATTGTGGGAATGAATTATTAATGATATAATTTCAAGGCTAGTAAAAACAGACATTTCTAGACCTCTGTGTTAATCATTTATATTGCATATATAAATTTTGTTTGTTTGATGTACAAAATGTGCATGTTGCAGTGAGCCAGCAGCTCAAGATTTGTTTTATATAAAATATGAAGTTTGTGTGAATTCCTATGATGTGTCCAGTATATGATGTGAATAAAAATGAGCCCCTTTCATCCAGAGCGTCCTCATCCGTCATTCTGCCACTGCTCCAGGTCTTTACCCCTACGCCCTCCTCAGTCTCGTGCAGGGTGAGGAAACAAGTGCATGAGGCAGTCCATGTGCACGAGCGCGCACGATCAATCCCTCCTGGACTGCGGACCGATCAGCGCGCGCCCGGAGCGCTTATTGCCGCGCCGCCGCGTGCACTTCTCGATCACTCAATCGGATGCTTTCTAGGTAACTGTCCGCGCTCACGTGCATGCATTAAACATGGCGTTTATTCTTGTTTATGCGCTGCGCATCGTTCTGCTTTTTGACGCTGTGGAAGTGAAGCACGCGGACTCGGGTGCACGAGAGGCGGATGCACCGAGGGACGCGATGGCTGTGCATATGCTCAAACTCTACGAGAAGTTTAACAAGGAGCAGCACACACACCGGGGAGAAAACACTGTCAGGAGCTTCCAGGCACTCCCGGGTAAAGCAGGTTATATGTGTGTGTTTGTAGATACGTACATGCATGTTAAATCATTTTGTGAACTTGAGGTTTATGCAATTTATATTATTATTATAAGTAGCAGGCACATTATTATTATTATTATTATTATTATTATTATTGTAGCATTTGTTATTATTACTATTACTATTTTTTCAGTAGTAGGAGACACAACAACCATATTATTTTTGTATTATTATTATTATTATTATTATTATTCAATCTGATAAACTACTCAAGTTTTGTTTTTTATTTTTGAATATTTTAATATAAGTACAATAATATAATAGAGAATAATATAAGATTTAATATGTTAGTATTAAATCTAATATTATAATATAAATCTTAAATCTTGAAATAATATAAGATTTAATATGTTAGTATAGTATCAAATATATTTAATAATGCTTCAATTACAAAAAAAATTGTGAGTGCATAAAATGAATGCACATACTACACAATATACTATACAGTAATACTGTATATTTTGCTGATGCTACAGTTTGTTTTTCCGTTTTGTTGCAGTCTCTACTCATAAGATTATGAGGCTGTTGTGTGGTGGTGTTTTTTTATATATCTATTCACATTAAAGTGAAAGTATCTTGACTACAGTCTTACATTACTGTAAAATCGTAATGCAAACAAAATACTATCAAGCAAATTAGCTTATTCTCAAATACATTTTTTTTAACTCTCCTTTTCTCAGTGACCTCCAACAACAAGCTCCTCTTTCACTTTAATATGACCGCCATGCCTGAATCAGAGGTGATCCTCTCCGCGAGTCTGCACTTTTTCAATCGGCTCCGGCCCCTGAGCTGCCGACGTTCCAGAGGGCCCTCATGTCACAATCAACACCTGCAGCCTTCAACCCCAGTAAAGCTGGTTCTTCGAGGGATGTCACAAGACACAACTTTCCAAGCGCTTTTGGGTAACATCACATTGTCCCCTCACAAGAAAGGGCACTGGCAGATGTCTGATGTGTCCTCAATTCTCCAGCGGGCTCGTGCTCAAAATGAGCTCTTAATTTCTTTGGAGTTTGACTTCGGAGATAGACCCCAATGGCTTCAGGATCGCTTCACACCCCACAATTTGCCTTATATTCTCATTTTTGCCAACGACTTAGCCATAAATGAACCAAACAGCATCTCTATGAGCTTGCAGAGGTATAGCCCTGTGGGAGAAGAAAGAGGAAACAGACCACCCTTTGTCATGCCAAGCACCAGGATCAGAAGAGAAGCAGAGCATCTACAGAATTACCTTTCTGACATCCAGTATGATGATCAAAAAAACAAGGAACTGTGGTATAACACTTACTTTGCATTAAAGCCCAAAACCTTGTCTAAGGGTCAAAGTGGGAGGCAAAGTCCAGAAGTCATTAATGGGGGAAGTAAGACTCAGGAGCTGAGCTTTGATAAAAGGACCATGAAAAAGGCTCGGCGTAAGCAGTGGAGTGAGCCCCGGGTGTGTGCGAGACGTTACCTGAGGGTGGATTTTGCAGATATTGGCTGGAGTGAGTGGATTCTCGCCCCGAAAGCATTCGATGCCTACTACTGTGCGGGAACGTGTGAATTTCCCATGCCTAAGGTCAGACTATATCTAAACAATCAGTGGTGATTAAGATTTTTTTGCAAATATTAGTAGATAATAACTTGGCAAATTTTAATGAATTCTGAAGGCAGTTGCTGTTGTTTAGTGAAATTGGATCTTAAAAGTGATCTTTTTTTGCCAAATTTTGAATAATTCTGAGCAAATTTTTTCGACTCTCTTCTCGTCATCTCTAGGTGGTTCATCCGTCTAATCACGCCACCATCCAGAGCATCGTGAGGGCAGTGGGGATTGTTCCTGGAGTTCCTGAGCCTTGCTGCATTCCTGAGAAGATGAGTGAACTGGCTGTACTGTTTCTCGACACCAGTAGGAACATGGTGCTGAAGCTCTACCCTAACATGTCTGTCGAGACCTGCGCTTGTCGATAAAGATGATCACCATGTGTGTGTGTGTGTGTGTGTTTAATTTTAAAGAAAGAGACTATGGACAAGCCTTCACAAGAACAAGGCCTTGGGAAGGCAAGATGTTGTGTATTAGATGATCGGATGTAACCCTTTCAGACACGTTTCAGTGGAAGATTTTTACGTACATCTCAGAAACTCAAAACTACTATAACAATCCTGTGTGAGTTTACAGAATGTTTTTTGTTTGTTTGTTCCCTATACAGTTAGTGTAATATCATGTAAATTATACCGAGAAGTAACAGTAGAAATCTTCAGAAAAAAAAAAAAAAAATTCTTTTATAATTAGGTTTATACATAACTTGTAAACAGTAACCCCTTACTCTATGACTTTTATAGTGAAAATGATATGGAACAGTACTAAATCATGACATAATTAATAACAGATTTTGTTTAAATACAAAATATAGCCGGGTAAATTTATTATACATAAATAATTAAATGATTACATTAATCTCTATGAGATCCTCTTTCTAACAATAAAAAGAAATGCCTTTAAGCAAAAGCGATCCTGTCCACTAAAGTGGTGAAGCACTCCTGCCACCTAGTGTTGTTTCACTCATATGGCAGACAAATTCCTTAAACACAATTTTTTTGTCCGGAGCTATTAATCAGTTTTGCTTTGATTTACAAGTATATAAATATGATTTTTCTTAGAGTTTCAGGATCAGTGGAGAGGTGCTTTTTACATAAATAAATATTTGAAGTAAATTAGTATTTAATTGCTCACTGAACTAATAAATTAATGTATTACTTAACTAATTTGGATTCATTACATATCTCTCTCTCTCCTTTCTCTCTCTCTCTCTCTCTCTGTAAGTTAACAGTAAATAATAAACACTGAAGTGTGAGACTGTTTTTAAATCACTTTGCGCAGTGACCATGACTAGGATACAGGATTTTTTTATATATATATTTAAGATGAATAAATAAAGTCATTACTTGCACCACACATGAAGCTCAAATTTATATTAATGGATGCAGACATTCAGCCGAATCTCCTGATCCTTCTTTGTTTTGTTTTTTTTGTAAATATGCATACAAATTTATAATTTTGCTAAATGCCCTTTTATGTCTGTAGTGTCCGTAACTTTTTTAATTCAAACTGTCATTCAAATGAAACGTGGTCAATTTAAATATATTTCACATAACAAGGCATGAACCTGAAAAAAGTGTATTATTCTAAAATACAAAATTGTAAAGATATTGCAACAGAATTGCAACAAAAAGGGGGGGGAGGAATCCTTAATTTTGCATGAAATGCTTTAATTTAAGCAACAATTATTACAGGTCACAGGATTCTAGAAGCTTACACCGATTTTAGTGGCAATACTCATAAGGAAATATAATAATTATTTAATTATTATTGTTTGAAGTGAAACAGTATAACACTGAAGAATGGGCATTTTTAGAGCACAAAATAATCTCTCCAAAACAGCGGAAGTTAGCAACTTAAAAAGGTTTTTTGGTCACTTTCATGTTGCATAAACTTCAGAAGCTTAGCTTCTTTGGCACTTAAATCTGTATATGTATAACTTAAAAAATAAAATGAAATCAGCCCCAATACTGTGTTTTGGACGATTCTTTCTTTCTTGTGAGTCTGGCCCGGTCCTGGTACAAACCTCAGCACATGAAGGGGTCACAAGATCTTATCATTTCCCAAATTCATCCGAAATGGAATGAATTTATTCTTTTTTTTTTTTATTTTGTATGTAAAAAATATGTACTCCAGTGCGGATGTGGATGTTCTTGCGTTCTACAAAGAAGGACTGTTAATGAGTTTCAAATTTATCTGTGCTTGTAGTCTATTCATGGACATTATGTTTCTTGATGTTTTTCTATTTTTAACAGAGACCACATCGTTACAACCTAATTACGTGTTTGAGAGACAAACCATAAACTGGTATGACAGTACACAGGCCAATGTCCTTACTCCCACTAACCCAACAACAGTCCTAAACTGTGGACAGTTCATGTAAAATAAAGGATTCCAACCCTTTATTGAGTGTTACATTTAAGTTAATGTAAATGTTAAAAAATATTTTATTTAATCTGAAGGTTTAGCCACTTTAATGTATGATAAAAGAAATTATAGAGTGGTCTTCGAAGCAAGAATCCAAACACTCAAATCCTACAACTGACCCTGGAGAGGGATCAACATTCTTGTGTATCCTTGCCTCTCGTACTCGTACGAAATCGTACTCATTAAATGCCTAATTCTGCGAAAATGTTTACAACAACTTCATTAACCACAAGCCCCCGAATGATAACAACCCTTAAAACACAACATCAGTTGTCCAGATAAGAACAGCCAGGCTGCTACTTGGGTCGTCAAAAGCATGCACTGTTTAATGTACGAGTATGAGAGTGAACTCGCTTCTGAGGGTTTTTGCACCGGAAAATCCCAATTTCAGCATTTCGTCCTCAAAAGAAAGCCAGATGTAAAGTTTAGTGCTAGAGAACAATGCAGGGATTTCAATATTTACTGCTTCACCTATGCCTCGGTTTGGTTTGTGAGGGAAAGTCAATAAGTCAAGTCACACAGCAAGAGGACAAGAAGTTTGCTTGGCGTCTCGCGGACGACCGAGTGGAGCAAGACGACTTGGAGAGCCTTTTAGAGCCTTTGAAAGAAGACTTCCTGAAGATGCTGAACTTCTCAGGAGTTCCAATGGAAGAGAGGAAGGTTCAGCCTCCTCCATTTATGATGGAGCTGTACAACAAATATGCCTCGGATATGCCCTCTGTTCCACGTTCTGATGTCATTCGTAGCTTTGTCATACAGGGTAAGGTCAATTCAGTTACAAAAGAAAAAAAAAAAAATACACAGTATTGGTGCCGATGTTATTTTTTTATATGTTACATATAAAGTACAGAAAATGTGTGTGGCCAAAGAAGCCACTTTTAAAGTTTATGCAACATGGAAGTGACCAATCTTGCTCCCCTAACTGAAGTTAGTGACTTGACATTTTTAGGGGAGCAAGGATTGGTCACTTCCATGAAGTGTGTGACACATAAACAATAATTTCACAAAACTGGCTTCACACTTCCTTACTTCAAATAATAATCATTTAAAATGCTAATTGTTCATATTTCTTCATGGGTATTGATAGAAAAATTGGTGTAAGCTGCTAGAAGCATATGACCTGGAAAATCAATGCCTAAATTAAAGCATTCCGTGCAAAATTAAGAATTATTTTGCCCAACCTACTTACAACAGCAGTTTTGTTGAACTTATGTTATGTGACCATAAAACATAGAAAGCTAAAGTTTATTCAGTTAAAAAAGCTTTTTCTAACCTGCCCAATAATTACTGTTTTTTTATTCCCTTAATATTCCAGGGTGACCTCAGTATTTTGTTTGTGGGTTAAAGCTTAAAAAGCATAATAAGATAGAATAGAATAATATACACTTTTTCAGGTTTATGTCTTTTCATGTGAAATCTAAACTACCCAAGTTCCAAGAATGACAGTTAAGACCGTTAAAAGATTTGAATTTAAAAAAGTAACAGACACTATAGACATAAAAGGGCGTGAAATTGTTTTAAAAAATGTGTTTCGTTTTATCTTATAAAAATATAATTGTGTATAAGTATTTACCCAAAATGAAGCATGGATCGGGAGATAAGAGGCATTAGGTATTATGAAAATAACAATACTATGTTTTGGCCATAACGTATACTAATACTGTTATGCATTACTGAAGTAAAATAAGATTAGGTTTAATCTCAGTACATTTACCTGATGCTTCACAGTATCCCTCATCCCTGTAATTCTATGGTATGCACATTTTCTTCATAATTGAGGAATGGTTTCATGGTTTCAATAATAGCATCCAAAAAAATAAAAACTGCAAACCACTGTCATAAATATTATTCATTTCTTGCTATGTAAAGAAAACTGTAATTAAATACAAAACGGATTTTGTTTATTTCTTTTGCAGAGGTGACCCAGTCGGTTATCAGTGAGAATAAATCTTCACACCGGCTCCTTTTCAACGTTTCAGTTCCTAGCTATGAAGAAGTCATCGTGGTCCAGCTCAGACTCTTCATGCTGCGGCAGAGAAGTCACTCAGCCTGTGATAACACTTCTACTTCCATTAGCATTTACAATGTAGTTCATACGAAGGCCAAAGAAATATTACACCATGTGGACAGGAAGGACATCAGCGACACAGAACACAGCGACACATGGGAGGCTTTTGATGTCACAAGTGCCCTCCAGAGTTGGCTTCAGTCGAAGCACGGAGCAGGTGTATTGGAGGTTGAGGTGCAAAGTGGAGGCTGTGGATCATCCCAAGGGGGAAGCTATGAGATCAGCCTCAATTCGGAGGACAGCACTTCACCTGTTTTAATTGTCTTTTCAAATGACCTTGAGAACAGGAAGAGAAAAGTCAAAACTGAGGTACAAGAGATGATGACTCACGAAGAAGAGACATTTTTATTAAGCAAGGATCCCGTAGAAGACTATAACAGTGAGGTCCACCTGGATCAGTCTCATAGAAGAAAGAGGAACGCGCGGAAGAACTACTGTCGCAGAGAGTCGCTTAAAGTGAACTTCAAGGACATTGGATGGGACAAGTGGATTGTGGCCCCTCCTGAGTATGATGCATATGAATGTAAAGGTGTGTGCAGTTTTCCTCTAACAGATGACGTGACCCCCTCTAAACATGCCATTATTCAAACTTTGGTAAATCTGAGCAACCCAAAAAAAGCCCACAGGGCCTGTTGTGTTCCAACAAAGCTGGACCCGTTAACCGTCATGTACCAAGAGAACGGCATTATCACTGTGAGACACCTTTATGAGGAGATGAAGGTGGCAAAATGTGGCTGTAGGTAGTGAGAAAATAGCTGACGGAACAGATGACATGCTGATCATGTGTTAGGCTTCATGCCTTCAAAGTAGTACATAATCTGTATCCTTGTAAAAATGTTAAAAGTTATATTTAATGCAGAGTTTAAATTAAATATCGTTTTTTCTATCATGTATAGTAACTGCATTATCTTGGTAATAAAGTTTAAACACTTAAATAATAATATAAAATAATTTAACTTAATAGTGTCGTATTTATGTACAGTGCTGTGAAAAAGTATTTGTCCCTTTTGATTAATTTGTTTGCATATTTTTCACACTTAAATGATTGAAAATAACCTAAATAAATACAAAATGCAGGTTTTAAATGACGATTTTATTTATTAGGGGGATAAAAGTTGTCCAAATCTACCTTTTCCAAATCAAAATTACGGCTTTAGAGTGGCCTAGACAAATCTTTACTTAATCCAGTTGAGATGCTGTGGCATGACCTTAAACGGGCTGTGTCAGGCTTAAAAACCATCCAATATAGCTAAAATAAAACAATTCTGCAAAGATGAGTGGACCAAAATTCCTCCACAGTGATGTAGTTTGATTGCAGTTGTTGCCACCAAGGGTGGTACAACCAGTTGGTAGGTTTGGGGCAATTACTTTTTCACATAGGGCCAGGTAGGTTTGACCTTTTTTTTTTTTTCTATCAATAAATAAAATCAGTAATTAAAAGCCAAATTTTGTATGAACTCACTTTATCATTGTGTAATATTATAACGTGTTTAATGATCTGATATTTTTAAGTGTGAGAAATATGCCCAAAAGAAAATATTTTTTCACCGCCATTTAATTGGCCACAAATGAAAGTTCACAGTATTTATAGTATATTTGTGTAAATATGACATTATGCTTACATGTACATTGACAGGTCAGACAGTACTGCACCTTAGACAAGCTGATATCATTCATTCTTATTTAATGAGGGCAAGAGTGGATCCAGAGCCTGTCCCAGTCAATAGGCTCGAAGTGCGATGCCAGACCACCATGCACACACACATTCACACACTCATTCATACTTAAGGGCAATCTAGAGTAGACAGTCTGCTGACAGAATGTGTTTAGGAGGTAGAAGAAGGAAACAGGAGAATCTGGAAAAAAAAAAAACCCGGCAAAACAGTATGATTCTTAACTTAGCAACCCTGTGAGGAGGCAAATATCCACTTCATGTCATGTGTAGATAGCGCCCTCTGCTGAGTACTTGGGGTTTTTCCACATAAACTAACTACAGCTGCCTATGAAATGCAGTTTTTTGTCTTATATATGATTCTGTTATCAAATATTTCATAATAATAAAATATATTTAATCAGTCATCTCTCCTGAAGTTTTTTATCACTTTTACCAAAAATGTAATATACAACTATATCTATTAATTTTAACACATGCGTCAAATTCATGCTGTTTATATGTTGAACTGATTTGGTGTTAGACGTCATATTACACCTACTGTAACTGTCTATAAAATTATGTTTCTTATTTTTTTACACATTTCTTTAAATTCTCGTAAAAATTATTTCTATAATAAACGTTTAAAAAATTTAATAAAACAAAAAGACAGATAATATTCTATTCAGTTTTCAATTATCAATTATCAATCAAGGGGATCAATTAAATGTTTTGTTGTTGTTTTGTATGTTTGTTTTTGCCCAGTCGGTTCCTCTTAGCAATTATCCTCTTTCTATTCCCACGCATCAGTATATAGGTCAAAGCTCCTGGCGTCTTAACGTGAGACTTACTTTCCATTGGCTGTGTGGAATCAGCAGACAGCACTGCATAAGAGATCGGGTATTAAAAGATCAGACTGGATTAAGAGTACAGTCCACAAACTAACAATCTGCAAGGGGGTGTTACGTAATTTTTGCATTGTTAAAATGACAAAAGGGTCTCAGTTCATGTCTAAACCCTCAGAATTATATAAAAAAAATACATTTGAATAAGTCTAAGCATGTCTACACCATTTTTTAATAGTTATTTTTGTTTTGCTAAAAGATTTTTATTTTTGAGGAATACGGACAATAAAATTAATTGAACAAAAATCATGCTTCAGATTTGTGCCATAAATATTGCGTGTCGTAAACTGTAACAATACTACAGCTCTCCCTGGTAGAGAGGCAATGGCGATAACAAACTCAAATCTGGGTTTGTATTACAGTACCACATCATGTCATGCTTTTGTTAAAATATATACTATACGTTTATTCCACCATAAAGCATCCTAAAGCATATTGCTAACCAGGGGTGGAGAATATTGAATTAATTGCCCTTCATTACTTGACCATGGGGAACTTATACTTTACTTGAGTACTGAAAGTCAATAAATATAATTTTATTACCCAGACAAAAAATGCTTTTAAAATACTTGTTACAAACCTCAGAAGTATCTTCCTATCTCATTGACTGTATGCTACACATCACTGTAGAAAATAAGAATTAGGAATAGCACTAATTTAGACCTTCTCATGCTGAACAACGTAATTAATGTTATAGTTATGTGTTTATGTGTGTCTGAAGATGGAAATGCCACCAGAATGGCTCATGGATCTCTTGAACCCATGCCATCTCCACGCACCCAGACCCCGAGGTGGGAAACAAACCCTGACCTTGTGGGTGCAAGGCGACAGTGCTAATTACTACACCACCTAAACATAAAAACATATTGACATTATTTCATCAGTAAAGAATGCTTACATTAAAATACCTGAGTGAAGCATTATTTATATTATGTGAATTTCAATTGAAAAGCAATTCAACTTAAAACTCAAGTGGCACAGGTATGTGCCGGCAACATAGCAAAGGTCAATGACAAAAAAAAAACGTGCTTATATGGAAGCCTTGCTATAATAACAAGGAGGCTTCAGATCAAACTGTGTATTTGGGTTTGGTGGATATGTTAGCGGGGGACAAAAGTTATCATTACTTTTATAAAGGGTAAATTTTACCCTTATGGGAATGACGTTGCAAAAATGTAGGACTCTCAAAATGAGCATAGTTTTATTATTATTTGGTCATAAAAACAACCCAAAGCAAACATAAGGACAGATGATCATGTGTACCTGTGTGATTTTTTACGTGTGTGATTTATTTTTGTTATTTATTGCTCAGCCATGTTTGTATAGTTTGTTCAAATGAAATTCAGTTCATCATATTGCCTATTTCGTGCGAACAAAAGGATATGTCACTCTATACTGCACAATCCTGCGCTGCACATGTTTTAAAACATGCTTATAAGTGTGCAGCTAAATTCCACGCAGTCGCGGGCACAGCTAGTAACGGCTAAAATGCTCTGAGCTTTAAGGGCTACATGAAAAACATTTGTGCATTTTGCGGATCAGTGATATATTTCTTTTTTCCCAAGGCTATATAGAGCATGGATGACTCACAAGAACTCTACTTACAGTATTTTCTTTTACCCTTTTAAAGATGTCTCATCACTCAAAACAATAAATAAAAATGTTTGACACTACATTACTCAGCTAATGCAGATGCATTCGCCATGTGTTACGGTTAACAGGAATGAAGTTGTTTTAAAGTTCACAGCTCTCCTACTGTACCTGCCAGAAGACGAATTGGCTGGGTGGAAGATATTCTGCCAAATGTTATTCATATGTACTTTCATGACATCCAGAAGGCAGCACAAAATATACTGGAAACTTTGAGCGTTTGGTCTCATTTGACTAAAACAAGCTAAAACGACAAACTTTCTCATGGTCGTTTGAAATGGGTTTAGCAGCCAGATACTTGCAAGCTCTCCTCTCCAGCGGAGCATGCAGAACCACATCGCAGAGAGCATTCGTAATGCCCCGTTCCCAACCAGAAAAGTATGGAATGTGTCTGGAGTTAAACCACATGTTTATGCTTGTGATGCACTAAATGATACCCTAAAAATATTTCCTGTGAAATACCACAAACTTCAGAAAAGGAAGTGTTCTGAGAGGTTGTTTTTTTTCTCTACAAGCATGTTAACTGTATTAAACTCCATATGTCCAAATTAGCAAAGTGCTGTACATGGATGTTTGTACAAAAGTTTAAAAATATATTTAAGGTAGTATTTAAATTAATATTAATTTCATTTAGAATTATCCAATATAAATTTAGGTATTGTTATATCTTTTTGTCCATATTTTATTTTAAAAGATTTTTTTTATTACCGACATTTTAATGCTAAAAAAAAGAGCAAGTTCTTCAGATATAATTGTAAAGCATTATAAAGTATGCTTACAATGCTTTAAATTACAATGCTAATCACATGTTTCTAAAGCCGGTGTACTATACATAGATCAGCCATAACACTAATACCACTTCATGGAGAATTAAATACCATGGAATATCAATTATATGTCAGTAAACTAATGACGTGATCATGGGCACCCAAGGTTCATCTACGCCCACAAGGACCAAAGGCCAGCCTGACCTGATCTCATACAGTAGAAAAGTCAAGGCAGGACAAAATCCCGAAAAAGGTCAACCCAGTGCAGCACAGCCTCCTACATACTGGGCTTAGCAGGCAAAGAGTTCAAGGTTGTTGCCCTGGCCTCCAAATTCCCCAGATCTCAATCTGCACGAGCATCCATGGACTGTCCTGGACAAAGTCTTATCCATGGAGGCCACACCCCCAACCCACAGAATCGTCCAGGTCCCAGACAGCTCCACGGGTCTCCTGGAGCCACGCCCCAGTGCCTAATGGAGAACCCAAAACCAAGAGGGTTTTAATGTTTTGTAGATAGATGTCATGTGCCACATAATAATGTGCCAAATAAGCCAAAACATTGTATTGGTGCTAAAAAGTGTCTCACCCAGGGGGAAAAAACGTGAATTTTCAGATAGAATTATATAACACCATTTTTCATAATACTTAATGCTTCTTATTATTCTCCCGATCCATACCCAATTTTTTGTAAATATGCATACACATTTATATTTTTTATCGGATCTAATGAAACACATTTTGCTAAATACAGTTTTATTCCCATTTATGTCTGTAGTGTCTGTTACTTTTTTTTATTTAACTCTTAACTGTCATTCAGATGAAACTTCGCCAATTTAGATTTTACATGAAAAGACACAAACCTGAGTAAGTGTATTATTCTAAAATACATAATTGTTAAGATATTGTTAAGATACTGTAAACGTGAATTTGCCATGGTTACAGACACTACTTTATTTTTCTTTTTTGCTTTTTAAGCTTTTACCAAAAACCATCTCTCATGCATGTTTTTATCAAAAAACAAAGAAAGAAACAATTTTTACAGGTCATATGCTTTTTAGATAATCTTTATTTAAGTATTAATAGAAATATGAATAATTGGCATTTTAAAAGATTATTGTTTGAAGCGAGACAGTATAATGTTTAAAAAAAAATGTCATTTTTGGGGCACATATAAAATCATCTCTACAAAACAGCTAAAGTTAGCAACTTAAAATTTTTAGGGAAAAAAGATTGTTCACTTCCATGTTGCATACATTACATTTCAGAAGTTATACTTTGGCACACACATTGTTTGTATTACATCTATAACATTAAAAAAAAAAAATGTAATAAAATCAGCAGTTTTTTGTGACGATCATTACTTTAGTTTATTATTGCCTTACTGATGCAACTGGGATAATGAGATTAGAGGTTTAAAAGCTTCTTATGTGTGTGCTAACAAAAACCGGACTGTGAAAATAATCTCATTTAACAAACCTCTCTGCAGGAAGCAAGTTCCCCAGACCTGACATCAATTTAATCTTTGAGGACAACCAGGCACTATGGCTCAAGGTTTACTACTGTTAGCCACACTGCTAGTTTTTAGCGATGACGCCCGCTGTAATTTCTCACCTACGCTTATTACGGATTTGGCTAAAGTACTTTTAGAGAACTACTGCTCTCCAGAAAAGCTTTCTGGTATGGAAGAAGTAATAGCTATTGCCAACAACAACACGGAGATCCTCAGCATCCAAGATCCCAGTATACTTGCCAGTATACTGACAGATGGGGTTATGAGTACCATTGGTGATCCTAGAATAAAGGTCCTTTATGATCCGCATCATGTTCCTGCAGCACCTCCAGGAATTCCTGACATCCCATTAGAGCAACTGGCTGCTTTGGTCAAGGGCACGGTAAATGTAGAGGTTCTCGAAAATGACATTGCCTACCTGAAGATTCAACACATTTTTGGAGAAGAGATCGCTCAGAAAATTGGGCCTCTTCTGCTCCAGCATGTCTGGGACAAAGTTCTCCCTACCTCAGCCATGATCCTGGACCTTCGTTCCTCTGTTAGTGGGGAACTGTCTGGCATCCCTTACATTGTCTCCTATTACACTGATGCAGAACCTCTAATCCATATTGACTCTGTGTATGACCGTCCTACAAACAGCACCACTGAGCTCTGGTCCATGCCCACCTTATTAGGAAAAAGGTATGGAACCTCCAAACCCCTGATCATTCTTACAAGTAAGAACACTGTTGGCATTGCAGAGGATGTTGCTTACTGCCTGAAAAACCTCAAAAGAGCTACCATTGTTGGAGAAAATACAGCTGGAGGATCGGTGAAGATTGAGAAACTTAAGCTTGGTAATACTGATTTTTATGTTTCTGTACCCGTGGCCAAATCCACCAATCCCATCACTGGCAAAAGTTGGGAAGTCAAAGGAGTGGCACCAGATGTTGAAGTCAATGCAGAAGATGCCATGGATGCTGCAGTTGCAATAATTAGGCTTCGAGCTGAAATCCCTGCAATTGTCAAGTCTGCAGCAGCTTTGGTTGCAAAAAACTATGCCTTTGACAGTATTGGAGCTAACCTAGCAGAAAGGTTAGACGCTCTAGTGGCCAGTGGGGAATACAGCATGATTTCTTCAAAGGATGAGCTAAAAGCAAAGCTCTCAGATGATCTTCTTAAACTGTCAGGGGACAAGTGCCTGAAAACTACGGACAAGCCTCCTGTGCTGCCTCCAGTGGTAAGAAGTGGTATAGTGGATTTAGCTGTTTGTTTGTTTGTTTGTTTGTTTGTTTGTTTGTTTGTTTGTTTGCATGCAATGGTGCACATATTTAACAGACAATATTTCTACAGGTGGATTTTAAATTTGCAAAACTGTCCTAAAACTCTTCTTTGTCGTTTATAGCTTCCTTCGCCAGAAATATTTGTTGCACTTGTTAAAGCTTCATTTCATACTGATGTTCTTGAGAATAACATTGGTTACATGCGCTTCGACATGTTTGGAGACTTTCCACAAGTGGCTACTGTTGCTCAGATCATCGTGGAGCACGTTTGGAACAAAGTAGTGGATACGGATGCTATGATCATTGATCTCAGGTAAACCTGCATTTGTAGTGCTCTACTCATAGATTACACCACAGATATTATATGTTTAGAGCAAAACATAGAAAAACTTAAACTGTACTACACCTAATTCTCTTACTTATAAGTAATTTAAAATTATTTTTTTAGAGCTGTATTTGCAGTAGGCAACATTTAATAACAAAATATTAATACATTAAACAAGAAAAAGAAGAAGAAATATAGGAAATAAGAAAAACAAATTTTTAAAATAATAAGGTTAACTAGCTGTGTGCTAGATTTTTTTAAATAAAAGCATCTAGAGTGCTTCCTTTAATCAAAAACATGTCTTTAATAAAAAAGAACTGAAGATTCATATTGCTCTATAAATACTCGCATGTCATCGTCACATTAATTCCTGATATTTCATTTAAATTTCACAACATGAATTCCATCAACATTATTATTATATTACAGGCACGTAAAAAGAGAGAGCTAAGCAATAAGATAAGCAATGTCTTCGGTTAAGCCCCCTACATGCTAGGGCAGTGAGGGCTCAATTGTTTACGGCTGTGGGTTACTGGTCTACTGATCAGAAGGTCAGGGGTTCAAGCCCCACCCCCATCCACTGTTGAGCCCTTGAGCAAGGCCCTTAACCCTATCTGCTCCAGGTGTGCTAGATCTTGGCTGACCAGCCTACTAACTGGGTTATGTAAAAAAAATAATTTCACTGTGCTGTAAGGTATACGTGACAAATAATTAAATCTTAATTCCTGTTTTTGCAGGACAGAAAAGTGTATTTATGTGTATTTTGCATGCATTTAAATTGCATTTCATACGTTTGGAGTGTATACTGTATTTAAAAACTTCTGAGCTCAATAAAGTTTCATAATTTTATGAATATTTAAATAAATAAGTAAAAAATCATATAATATATATATATATATGTATATATATATATATATATATATACATAATAATATATATATTAATCACACTCATATATATATATATATATATATATATATATATATATATATATATATATATATATATATTAGTGCTGTCAATCGATTAAAAAAATTAACTAATTAATCGCACAATTTTTTGCAATTAATCGCGATTAATCACAATTAAAAGACTGAAACTTTTTGGATATGTAAATGTAAATAATTAATGTAAACTCAAGACAATGAAACTATTTAAATTCAAATATGATTGTTTATTGGAATTTTTGTTTAACTTGTAACACAGATTTTCTCATGTAAACAACATACCTGCAATAAACCATCAATATTCTCCAAATTAACTGTTGGCTTGAAAGCCATATTTATTACAGAAATAAAAACACAGGTATGTGCCATTTGTGTCATTTGAATTTCAAAACAATCAATGCAATTTACATTGGTGAGGCCCTGTAGAGATTGTTTCGGTGGGGTGTTTTGCTTTTAAGTGATATGTCAAAGACGAATTACTTCTCTGGTATTTAAATTCGGCTTTGCAAAATGTACAGATTACTTTTGTTTTATCCACAGGACCATCCGGCAGAGTTTTATACTGAAACTTTCCGTCTAAAAGTCCTTCCTTGGTCTTATCCATACTACTTCGCACGTTGAACACACGTCGGCCACAACAGAAAAAAAAAAAACTGCAACCGCGTTAATTGCGTTAATTTTTTTTAATGCGTTAAATATTTCAAATTAATCGCATGCGTTAACGCACTAATTTTGACAGCACTAATATATATATATATATATATATATATATATATATATATATATATATATATATAATGTGGTCTGACAACTGTCAGACAGTGACCCTGTACTTAATAAAACTTCTTGTACAAGCCAGTATTATCCAACAATAAGGCTTAACTACTCGGTCAGAATCATGTGTCCAAATCCAAATCACAAATCCCGTACAAATCTCTGAATAATCCATAGTTATGTTTAAGGACTGAATACCAGCTGGAGTTTTAATCCCTCGACATGTACAGTACACCTAACACTACTCAGAAACCTCCCTTATAAATAAATAAATATATAAATCTTATTCATGTTAATGCTTCAGAGACATTAATTATAACTTATAACTGTTTTAAAGAAACAATGTAGGTGGGTCGACACACCCCATTGCAGGCCTCTGCTCGTACTTCTTTGATGAAGACATGCAGGTTGTTTTGGACAAACTATATGACAGATCATCTGGTACCACAAGAGTCCTTGCCACCCTTCCAGAGTTGACAGGTTGGGTATATCTCATATTCCTTTTAAACTGTATTTCCCATTAAATATTTCCACACTTGAGATGATTTGTGATGTGAAATTTATGATCGGTGCGGTACCTGATCATGCCTTCTGTACTTCTCAGGTAGGAGATATGGCTCCAAAAAAGGCCTGCTGATCCTGACCAGTGAAGTGACAGCTGGTGCAGCCGAGGAATTTGTTTACATCATGAAGAAGTTTGGCCGTGCCATGATTGTAGGTGAGCCGACCTTTGGCTCCTGCCAGCCACCTAAAACTTTCCAAGTAAGCAACAGTGATGTTTTCTTGGCAATCCCAGTCATGCACTCAGACACCACCCAGGGTCCTGCCTGGGAGGGAGCTGGAATTGCCCCGCACGTCGCAGTGTCTGCAAGCGAAGCCTTGGACATGGCCAAGGGTATACTTACCAAGCACCTCATAGGCCAGAAATAATCTTTCAAAACTGGATAAACTAGGACAACAAAATGGTATGAAAGACGAAGGTTAGGGATGAAGAAGCCATAATATTTACATGTCATACTAGATTTCATCACAAAACTAGAAAACTCATATCCTTCCCAAAATCTCCTGTAGTCTCTTCGACTTTTGTTTCAATAGATTCTAATTAGAGAACACAGTTGCACACAATGGAACACAGATAAAAATTACAAAATTATTTGAAATAATAATTAATTGTACAATTTCATTCCTGTTGGATCACATTTAAGTTTAGCACTGTCTGTTTAAGCATGTTCTGTACATGGAACTCAGTTGTTTTGCACTGTAATGTAATCCCCATGATACCTCATTAAAAATGCATTAAATAAAAATCCATATTTCGAGAAATTTTCCATGTCTGAAAATCACTTTCTAGTTGTGTCTTATTTATGTCTGACGAAATGGAACAGTATCGAAATGACTACATGGGGGGGGGGGGGGGGATCTTACTCTCTCTTACTGGAAGGCGGGAAAAAAATGATGAAAGCAAATGAAATGTAGATTCAAAGTTTAATAAAAAAGGATCCAATGACTTAACCCTTTATAGACCACATAACCTCCCTGTTTTTTAACACAAAGCTTAACGTAGCATTCAGCTTAATGTAAAATATTAACCCGTCCACAAGATGGCACTCTAACACTTAGTGAGTGCTAAAGTGGTTGGAATGCATCATGTGATGTTAGAAGACTTTAACACAACAAAGAAAAGAATGTTGTTTGTTTCTGGATGGGAATCAGTACTGGAATTGAAATGAATTGTTTTTCAGCTGATACACCGAGTTGTTTATGGACGCCCAAAGGAAATGACGGATGTTTGAAATTAAATGAACCGTGA
This sequence comes from Clarias gariepinus, assembly GCF_024256425.1. Classification (NCBI taxonomy): domain Eukaryota; kingdom Metazoa; phylum Chordata; class Actinopteri; order Siluriformes; family Clariidae; genus Clarias; species Clarias gariepinus. The sequence goes on from NC_071113.1 coordinate 5,908,004, forward strand.
TATGAAGTCATTTGAAAACATGCAGCTGTTCAAGGTTATGAGTTTGAGCCAAGAAAGACAAAGAACAGTAGAATCTTTGGGCGACATGGCATTGTGGAACCAAAAGCTTCCTATTCATGTAGCCCCCTCTTGTGGCTGGGCAGTTATTGATACCATTAATGAAGTAAACAGGTAGTTAAGATTGGAGGGGATTATAAAGTAAAAGCACTGAGAATAGTCATGGGTAAGCTTTTGTTGCTGATCCCTGCATACAAGATAGATATGTCTTACACTCTTCCTGAGTCTGGGTCGAGTCCCACCGTATGGAGTTAGCATGTTCTTCACGTGCTTGGTGGGTTTTCTCCGGGTACTCTGGTTTCCTCCCACTGTCCAAAGACATGCAGATTAGGCTATTTGGCGTTCACAAATTGCCCGTAGTGTGTAAATGTTGACTGGAAGTCTTACCACTGTTATGGGTACCACTACTACAGAGGGTGCTGGATGGATGGATGGATAAATGGATGGATGGATGGATGGAAGGATAGATAGATGGATGGAAGGATGGATGGATGGATAAATGGATGGATGGAAGAAGGGATGGATGAATGGAAGGATGGGTGGATGGATGGATGGATGTGCTACACTAATACACTGGGTCATATTCCTGCCCCCGGACTCTACAGAGTGGCTAATTGGTCTAATAACCTAAAGCCATACATTGCTTCTTATTACTAAGATGACTTGTGCTCTGGAAAACTGAGAAAATAAGTATATAAAAAAAGTCGAAGAACAAAAATGAGTATGATTTAATACCTTTATACCTCTAATTTGTGAACCTGGACAACTTTAAATTGTACGCGAGAATGAATAGACATTAGATATTTTATTTATGTATTTATTGTCATAGGTAACTAAAACTCCTACAGCAGCCCAGAGTCTTTGAGGGAGAAACTATTGTTGGAAAAGCCTTGACCCTGACAGGTAAACCTGACCTGTCCACACAGGTAAAAAATAAAAATAAAAAAAATCATGGAAGTACACATGGAAAAAAGTCCCAAACTTGCTAATATTTTATAAAAATATTATGCAATGCATTTAACATGCCATCATTTACATAAGCTTATGCCATGTCACAACATTTATTTAAGTCCAGAGTCAACTTTATGTTTTTCAATTGTAATAACTTTATGTTTTTTGTTTTTATTTTTTATTTACCTTTTTCCATTGTTCCACAGTCCACTGCAAATTAGCACTGTCTGTTTAAGCATGTTCTGTACATGGAACTCAGTTGTTTTGCACTGTAATGTAATCCCCATGATACCTCATTAAAAATGCATTAATCAGAAATCCATATTTCGAGAAATTTTCCTTGTCTGAAACTCGCTTTCTAGTTGTGTCTTATTTATGTCTGACGAAATGCAACATTATCGAAATGACTACATTGTGGGGGGGTGGGGGGGGGGGAATCTTACTCTCTCTTACTGGAAGGCGGGAAAAATGATGAAAGCAAATGAAATGTAGATTCAAAGTTTAATAAAAAAGGATCCAATGACTTAACCCTTTATAGACCACATAACCTCCCTGTTTTTTAACACAAAGCTTAACGTAGCATTCAGCTTAATGTAAAATATTAACCCGTCCACAAGATGGCACTTTAACACTTAGTGAGTGCTAAAGTGGTTGGAATGCATCATGTGATGTTAGAAGACTTTAACACAACAAAGAAAAGAATGTTGTTTGTTTCTGGATGGGAATCAGTACTGGAATTGAAATGAATTGTTTTTCAGCTGATACACCGAGTTGTTTATGGACGCCCAAAGGAAATGACGGATGTTTGAAATTAAATGAACCGTGATATGAAGTCATTTGAAAACATGCAGCTGTTCAAGGTTATGAGTTTGAGCCAAGAAAGACAAAGAACAGTAGAATCTTTGGGCGACATGGCATTGTTGAACCAAAAGCTTCCTATTCATGTAGCCCCCTCTTGTGGCCCGGGCAGTTATTGATACCATTAATGAAGTAAACAGGTAGTTAAGATTGGAGGGGATTATAAAGTGAAAGCACTGAGAATAGTCATGGGTAAGCTTTTGTTGCTGATCCCTTTATACAAGATAGATATGTGCTACACTCTTCCTGAGTCTGGGTCGAGTCCCACCGTATGGAGTAAGCATGTTCTTCACGTGCTTGGTGGGTTTTCTCCGGGTACTCTGGTTTCCTCCCACTGTCCAAAGACATGCAGATTAGGATATTTGGCGTTCACAAATTGCCCGTAGTGTGTAAATGTTGACTGGAGGTCTTACCACTGTTATGGGTACCACTACTACAGAGGGTGCTGGATGGATGGATGGAAGGATGGATGGATGGATGGATGGAAGGATAGATGGATGGATGGAAGGATGGATGGATGGATGGATGGATAAATGGATGGATGGAAGGATGGATGGATGGATGGATGGATGGATGGAGGGATGGATGAATGGAAGGATGGGTGGATGGATAAATGGATGGATGGATGGATGGAAGGATGGAAGGATGGATGAATGGATGGATGGAAGGATGGATGGATGAATGGATGGATGGATGGATGGATGGATGGATGGATGGATGAATGGGTGGATGGACGGATGGATGGATGGATGAATGGGTGGATGGATGGATGGATGGATGGATGGATGGATGGATGGATGTGCTACACTAATACACTGGGTCATATTTCTGCCCCCGGACTCTACAGAGTGGCTAATTGGTCTAATAACCTGAAGACAGACATTGCTTCTTATTACTGAGATGACTTGTGCTCTGGAAAACTGAGAAAATAAGTATATAAAAAAGGTGAAGGACAAAAATGAGTATGATTTGATACCTTTATACCTTTAATTTGTGAACCTGGACAACTTTAATTTGTATACGCGAGAATTAATAGACATTAGATATTTTAGACAGTTGAAGTTTTGTTATTCTCATAAAGGCTTTCTTTTTTCGAGAAGAATTTGCATAGTCTACATGTAATCATAGAAGTGTACTGAATATCTTGTGTACAGCATTGCGAAACAAAATATCTAATTAAACACAAGGATAGAATTATTGGTAGCAATGATAAGAAAGGGTTGCCCTGGGTCTTATGGGTGATGTTTCAGAAGGTGACCAGGTGTTTTGGGTCATATGATCATGATCCACCACCATCTAGAGAATATTTCTTTGGATCTCTGATGTACTTAATGGCTTTTTGTTTCTTTTTCTCTATTAGCTCACAATAAGCACAACAACCCTGCTTTTCTCACTTATTCTCCAGCTCCTAATTATTGGCCCCTTCCTCTGAGTCTCATTCTCCATGGGGTATTATTGCTAGAGCGATTGTTGGCTATTCTAGAGATACTCCTTTGTTACAGAGAGATATGATTTCTGTGCCTGCAATGGGTACGCTAGTGTCTCTGTAGTCCCTGTAAAGTATTGGTATCCTGGACTGGCAGTATTACAGAGCCAGACATCTTCCTCTCCAAGGTTGTATTTATTGTCATAGGTAACTAAAACTCCTACAGCAGCCCAGAGTCTTTGAGGGAGAAGCCAATGTTGGAAAAGCCTTGACCCTGACAGGTAAACCTGACCTGTCCACACAGGTAAAAAAAAAAAAAAAAAATCATGGAAGTACACATGGAAAAAAGGCCCAAACCTTCTTATTATTTCATAAAAATATTATGCAATGCATTCAACATGCCATCATTTACATAAGCTTATGCCATGTCACAACATTTATTTAAGTCCAGAGTCAAATTTATGTTTTTCAATTGTAATAACTTTATGTTTTTTGTTTTTATTTTTTATTTACCTTTTTCTATTGCTCCACAGTCCACTGCAAATTTAATGTTTTTTTAAATTCTACTATTCTCACTGATAAGTGGTTTTGTTAAGGCTACACAGCTGTTTAGTTCCAATCCCTAAGTTTTCCAAACCAAATAATCTCCTTAGTTGTTTTCTTTGTTTGATGCAGGACAATAATAATAACCCAGACAGGATCGGGTTGTTTAAGCAATGAGAAGCTACAGGTACTCACTTCATCAGCTTGGGTTTAATAACCTCTTGCAGCTGAATCATATTAACCACTGCAGTAATTATCCAATGAAAGGTTCGTACAGTACCTGTTCACTTAGTTAAATCCAGCTGGTGACTTTTTTTTTTTTTTTTTGGATGTTTTGTTTAAAATACTGGGTTAAATGTGGCTGGTGAGCAAGCAAGTGTTTCCTACTGTTTATAAGAGCTACACCTTCCTTATACAAGAACAATTCATCAAGAGAAATGCTTTTCCAGTTTGTCCTTGTATTGGAATTCATTCTTATCAGTGTAATTGTTGGAAAAATAAGCTACATGGGCATCTCAGTCAAAAGAGGCCTTTTTTTTCAAGATTTTTGCTTTTGCAGTAAGATTTAAGAATTATATTTGGATATTCTGATCATTCTACACTACTTCCTTATTCTAGTCAACTAGCCGCTATTGTTATCCTGAATGACTATTATATGCCCAAAGAGGAAGTGTGTGTGCCAGCCAGGTTTTTATAAATGAATCTTCTTGGGAGGATGTAGAATTGTCTGCAGTTAATAGCACTTTCTCACTTCCTCATGCCTTTGTTTTGGGATGATGATGGAAGACCATCTGGAGAGCTTTTCTTTAGAATTTCCTCAGGAAAACAGGACTCTGTATGGTGATGTAATGAATATGAGAGTGCAAATGACTAACCAAGTCTAAAATGCTTTTTTGTCTAACTAGCCTGTCATTAGTTTTTAATGCTGTGGGAATTTCTAAAATAATCTTTATTTTCACTAATTCAGTTTATTGTAATTTTCTTTTATTTGTATAGTCACGCTCACAAAGCAGCTTTACAGAATTTAAAAAAAGTACATTTAAAGGGAAAAGTATAAACTATAATTATCAGTTTAAAGGGGCCAGGGGTAGCTCAGTGGTTAAGGCATTGGACTACGGTTCGGAAGGTCCCAGGTTCAAACCCCACAACCACCAAGTTGCCACTGTTGGGCCCTTGAGCAAGGCCCTTAACCCTCAACTGCTCAGATGTATAATAAGATAAAAGTGTAAGTCGCTCTGGATAAGAGCGTCTGCCAAATGCCTAAATGTAATGATGTTGTACTGGTGAGGAATTGTCATGCCAGTCCAATTCCAGTGCATCATGCACACAAGCAACTTTGTCTGGAACAATGTTGGAGAAAACACAGATACAAGGAATGAAATATCAACTCTACCCTGACAGAAATCTGTGCTCAAGATCGAATCAGGCACATCAACAGTATTTTTGTTTAGATGATTTTTACCACAATCATCAATGAGCCTAAATTATTAGATTTCTAATTAACTTTAAAAGACAGCAAGTCAAGACAATGGTGTAGGAAGGATGAGCTCTGGGAAAGACATCTTGAAAATTGGGGAGATATTCAGTAATCATGTTTTTTTTTTCATTAAATATTGATTATTGTTTTTAAAATATGGCACAGTCCTTTATGGGTTTTGGACATATGAGAATTAAACAATACCAAAGGCTTAACTGACTAAATTAATTATATGTTATGTATGGTATTTTTAATAGTTAAAACTGGTTTGTGCCAAAGTATTATGAACCACAGACAATGGGACACTTTTTTTTTTCCTATTTATTAACATTGGTGACTAAAGACATAACCACAGTTAAATAAAACATTTCTATTAAGTCCTTATAGTTATTACATTAATGACTTGTCATTTAAATTCAGTAAATTAAATTTTAACCACAATCATTTAAAAAAATAATGTACCCCATAATGATGTACTGTATAATAACTGTATGCCCTTATGTGCTGTTTCACATGCTGTTTCCTTACGTGTTCCTTATATCACCTTTGTGGTGTATATTTTGTATACATTGTCCCTACAGTACATGCCAGAGGTAAAAATCAAGTGGCCATTGACTTTGGGCTCTAAGATTCCACTTCATGAAAACACTGATCCAACCATCCCTTATGGGAGGAAACCCTGTTGTAGTCTACGGTTCCATGCAAAGCTTAGTAGGGGAGACTAGGAAAAGTTGAAACAGGGGGCATTGGCTCCAATCAAAAACATTCTAAACTGATGGCACTCATACTGCACATGCTCTGTTGGACCCTGCTCCCTCACTGGGAAAAGAGAAGACAATTTCAACATTTGCTGCAGCATTTTTTGAGAAACATGTGTTTTGGAGGTAGTTTTTTTTATGACCAGGATGTTTGTTATACTGTCTTGACCTTTTGTTTGAATCACTGTTTTGTTGACTAAGTGATACGTTGTGTGTGCATGTGTCATGGTGAGTGTGATTAGCTAGTGCATGGTGTTGTGTTATTGCTGGTATTGTAGGGGACAGTTGCGACTGTCCTAAAGATAAACAGTCATGTGAAAGCAGACCACATACAGTATAATTTTCAACAATTTAGACCCTGAGGAGGAGGACATGAGCGGTACTGTACATGCCAAGAAAGTTATTCTGAATTACGAGAAGTGTGGCAGCACTGCGAACCCATGGGCGCACAGAGACTGCGCACATTTTGTAACATGCCACAGTTGTGATTCAGACAAATTTCCCCCTTTTTTTAAGAAAGTTCTTAGAATTCTTTTGCGGGCAGAATTGTTCCAGGAGCCAGCCTTTATTTTGCCCCCATGTTGTGTGCCAATGGTTAATAATGAAGTTGGTGAAAATGGTTAATAATATTACTGCAACCCTGTATACAGGATGAAGGGCTATAGACAATGAGACAAAGAGTGAGTGAGTGTGTGAGTGAGTGAGGGGGTTAACAATATAAGTAATACTATAAATACAATAAATACATGTTGAAAGAAAGATAAAAGTGGAAAAGTGTGTTGCTCTGCAAATTGTCTTGGACTAATATATATATATATATATATATATATATATAGAGAGAGAGAGAGAGAGAGAGAGAGAGAGAGAGATTAAATAGCAACTGTAACATTTAGTTATTGATTCAGGGTAGAGTCTTTCTGTAGATAAACCAACAAACATCTTATTTTATAAGTATTACTAAATAAATGAATAATATCACTTATTCACTGTCACCCTGACTTATCGTCTTTACCGCTTTATCCTGTATACATGATCACAGGGGACTTGGAGCCCATCCCAGGAGACGAGAGCACGAGGCAGGGTACACCCCTGTGCAAATCCATCGAAGGATACACACAAATACAGGCACTCACACGCTTATTCACACACTCCGGGCAACTTGGGAACGCCAATTAGCTTAATCTGCATGTCTTTGGACTGTGGGAGGAAACCGGAGTACCTGGAGGAAACCCATCAAGCACGAGGAGAACATGCAAACTTAGACAAAAAAAATAATAAGTTGGTAACTGAAATTGTATTTGTGTGTCAAGTGTAATCACCATAAAAGTCCAGAGTATATACCCCGCCTTGTGCCCTAAATCCCCTGGGATAGGCTCCAGGCCCCCATACCCTTGAGGCTGCATCATCAGTTATCGTGTCTGCATGGACTGCACTTGTGGTGGCATTAGAATGCTGAAAAAAATCCTAAAAAAGTGGCGAGGCATTTTTTTCGAGGAAGGGTTGAAATTTGACACCAGGTCTCTTTCTTTCTGCCGAGTCCTCGCCTGTGGACGTTTTGTCGAGAGTTACAGCGAGCTTTAGCCTCACCATCGCGGAAAGCGAGCGAACTCTTTTGATCTGCTTTCGAACTCCTGTTTGAAACGCGTTTGAAGTTGTTGTTTTTTCTTTGATGTTTTTAGAGTGTGTGTGAAACCGTTAGGGCGCAGAAGTACCGCGCGCTGAGGTTTTCTTTCTCAGCACAGCCGTCTACGTCTCAGTCTAAAGGAGGAGCGCCACATCTGTGAACTCCTGGGGAATCCGCTGGAACGGGAGGAAAGACGGACAAACATCCGTCTCTGTTCTTTGTGTTTCGTCCTTTTCCCCGTTTTTTGTTTGTTTGTTTTTCTCTTTTCGCGGGACGCACCGGGGAGAATGTAAAATCGGTTTGTTTTACTGAGGAGTGATTGTTTTTGCCAACTGAGACTAAGGATGTCGAGCTCTGGGAAGAATGTGCTCCCTGTACTGGTTGTTTTGGGGATTTTGCTTTGCACCAGCAATGGTGTGGCACAGGGTCAGGAAGAGGACCAGGAGAGGTCTTGTCAAGGTGCCTTCGACCTGTATTTTGTCCTTGACAAGTAAGTTCATTTGGTTAAGATTAATAATCTAATCAGAGATTCAAAGATTGATCCAAAAATGTTGTTTGTTTTTCTATTGTTGTTTGTGTGTATTACCTAATGATGACACTATATAATAATCTGTTCTACATTGTGTCAGATCTTTATTATCATCATTAGTCCAACACCACTCTTTCTTTCTTTCTTTCTTTCTTTCTTTCTAATGTGCTTGTTGTCTCGGTAAAAACATCTGATCTAAGCACTCTACTCTATCCGATCCATCCCTGTGGTTTTGTGTAATGACACAAAGAGGGCTGGGATGTATTTGATAACTTGTGCTGACTAAGCGGTTCACACAATCTCCTTGTGAGTTAGTTTTTTTTTTTTTTTTCTTTCTTCTCTCTGGATTTGCACATACAAGAGTTATAGAGCCCATCTTATTTTCCTATATCTCAAAGGATTTTGTTTTACAGGTTTTTGATTTAACCAGGGCCTTTAAGTATTCATGGCCTACTTTTTGGCGCAGACTCCAATGCCACATGGGAAATGTCTGTGGTGTCCAAACTCAGCATTCATCCTTAGGGTAAAAAAACAAACAAAAAATAAACTGACACACAACTGGATTTCTTACTTCTTTAAAACAGGGAAGTTTCGTCACTGACTGATTTAATATTACTATATTCTAACAATTTAGTTTATAGATCACATACAGTAGATGATGATCAAAATAAATAGTTCTGGAACAGCCATCTGACGCTCATCCAAACTTTTTTTCATTTTAAATTTCTACAAAAGTTAATTATATTATTATGTAAATGCTTATTGGCGGCACTGTGGCTTGGTGTCGTCTCGCAGATTTAGGGTTTGATTCCCACCTTGGGGTCTGTGTGCATCGAGTTTGCATGTTCTTCCCATGCTTGGTGGGTTTCCTCCTGGTACTCCGGTTTCCTCCCACAGTCCAAAAACATGCAGATTGGGCTAATTGGTGTTCCCAAATTGTGTATGTGCGTGTGAATGTTGATCCTACCACGGTTGTACAATGGAAATAAATACAATGTTAGTCACCACTGGCATCCATGGTCCCTAGTTGTACTATAGAGGTTCCTAGATGGATGGATGGATGGATGGTTGCAGAAGTGCTTATTAGCATTACTTCTATTCACATACCCAAACAGTGCTCTGCCAAAGAAAATTTAAGTGTTTTGTTTCAGAATCAAGGTTGAGTCCTGCATAACAAGGAAAAGGAATTTCAATGCTTTTACAAGGTCTTGGAAAAAGTGATAATTACTAAACCCAGGTGGTTTGCATACCCACAACTGCAGGCCCATAAAACTGCATTCTGTCTTTTATATGGATGTGTGTTTGTGTCATTCTTGACCAATAGAATCATAATTATCCTGTTGGTCCTATGATCCCAAAGCATCCCAAAGGAAAAAATGATCTCATTTATGAATGACTGCTACTAGAACTGAGTAATGGTTAGTTCGTATTTGTTCTTAACCCTGGCTTTTAATAGCTGATTATTCCAAAACATTGACTCTTTTTTTATCCCTATGTGTAAATGAGCATGGGAATGTCTATATCTGTGTATATGATGAAATCGTTTCCTTTGCAGAGTATGCTGCTTCATGCCCCATGGTTCTTAGGATAGAGTCATCATAATGCTGAGCATCAACATTTATTTCCTGAATGAATAAACAAAGAATCCCCAAAATAAAACAGGGAACAAGAGTTCTGTAGAATTAGAAGTATTATTTTAACATACTTCTGCTTTTGTAGAAATGTGCAATAAATGGGGGAAAAAAGCTATAAAAATCGAATACAACCACAAGCAGCAATCATGGGGTCCAAGCACTTTTATGAAGGAAAAAAACGCACACTTCCGTAATAGTATTTACAATATCTATCTTAATTACAAGCTCATCAGGGTATAAGGGTATAAAGTGGGTACAGATGATAACTTCTTGGTTGGTGTCACTTTTAAATAACCTATTGAAAAGAATGAAATCGTATATACTTCCAGGAATTTTTGTAAAACAAAACACAATGGAAGGTACTGTAGAGGTGACGTCCTGAGTATTTATAGTGTGTTGCATGCGTGGACTTTGCGTTATTGTTTACAATACATGTAATGCCAGAAACATTTGCTGTAACAACATTGTTCAGATACCAATTAAACTTATGATACAGTATACCTTTACAGCTATACATTTAACCACAAGCTAATTGTACAATTGTACAAGTAAGCGCTGTATAACTTTATTTGGTTAGCATAAAATGCTACTAATGCAAATATATACTAAGTATCACAGTACATCTAATGAATACAAAAATCTAATCGCTTGGGACAGTTAGTAGTTTTCAATATGAGAGGTATACGAAGTGACAGCATTGTGGTTTAATAGTTAGCACTGTAGCCTTGCGCCTTCAGGGTCTGGGTCTGAGTCCCGCCTCGGGTCTGTGTGCACGGAGTTCACATGTTCTTGATGGGTTTTTTCCAGGTACTCAGGTTTCCTCCCACAGTCCAAAGACATCCAGATGAGACTGACTGGTGTTCCCAAAATGTGTGAATGTTGATTATGGGTTAAGATGGGAATAAAAAAATAAAATGCTTGCCATTGGCCTCCACGGTCCCTAGTTGGACTACAGCATTTGATGGATGGATGGATGGATGGATGGATTTATCACAGTACAATTTTATTCTATGTAGTTATATTGCTTACTATTGCAACCACTACATCATCATGCATTACAGTTTGTTTAAACCATCCAGATTGGGATTTTTGGATTAATTTAAATTTATTTCATGTAACTAATAACACTGTTCTGAACGGGCCAGGTCAAGCACTTTTAGAAACCCCCATTATGTAGACGTTACAGAAATCTAATTCTGTAACAGTGCCATTACATTCAGCAAACGTCCCTTTCATGTGTGTCCCTACAGCAGACTTTAAAAATAGTCAGCTTTAGCTGTTTTTCAACCAAACATTCTTTACTTTAACCTAGCCAGAGCATTGCGTCATGCATTTCATGCCAGAGCTTCACAACAGCTGCAACGGGGAAAATTCAACCCGTGACACACTTGTTTTTCTAGGACACCTTGCGAGCCAGATGATGGGCCTGGATTCAGCATGAAGAGCCATACTTGTTACCACACTGCTGCAGAATCTTCGTAGGAGAACTGTATAGCAGGAGGAGAATTAGTGCTGGGCTCGGGTCTAAAAAACAGTACACGTCCAGCACAAGTATAAATAGAAGGAGAAATAAAATTGTGCAGGGTGCTGTAGATTCCAAGGCCTTAGGCTGAAAGTGTTTGGTAACAAACCATTATTTCCAGTTCCCATAACTTCGGATGTGAGCCATTTAGCTGGGATTCAAATCAATGGAATCAGAAGAAATACTATTATAACCAATTATCTTCACAATTACCCTTTTTCTTTTATTTCTACTCAAGAATATGTTGGAAATTGATGTTGTAGGGTTTTTTTTTGTTTTTTGTTTTGGAATGGTTTAAAATTGGGTGATGGATGAGTGGCTTACTGTTCTTATAAATAGTACTGTTCTTTTAGAGCTTCAGTTCATCATATCCTTATAAGGCACATGATTCACTAGGGGTTAATGCAGTAGTTATTGTCTAATAAGGAGATTCTACAGTAGGTATCACCTTCGCTTAAATGAGATTGCAGGTCAATTCATGCCGCAGTGTCAGGAGCAAGTTGTCAGTTCTCTAGTTAATATAGGGCCTGAAGTACGGATGATCTGGAGTTTAAAGTACTGCTGACTCTGCACAAAATGTGTAACTGCTAATTCTCCATTGCTCAACGTTTTCTTGGAGTTTTGACCAAAACTATATAAGAAAGCATGTTATCACCCGTAAGGAATGTTCTCTTCTTAGATAAGGACCTGCACGGCAATATTTTTTGACGTCTTGTTTTTTTGATCATACATCATACAGGGAATGGAACTGTGTTGGAGAATTAAGTCAAGCTGAGCAAGATAAGTGCTTAGCTCTGCTGAGTCAGCTAATTCAAGTTTTTAATTATACTCATGTGTACATACAGTGTGTATTTGGGAGCGTTTGTTGTTTTGAGAAACCATGCTACAACAGGCCAAATCATACAGTACACTGATATTAGGTGACATTTAAAAGTTTGATTAAACACACTCATTTTCTGACCAGTTCAGCCAATCGATCTGCATATAATGGTAACTCTTACCTGTACACATGCTGCTGTACGTGGGAGACATCAATCCGCCTAGTGAAATGAACACCACAGATTATTTACATCATACGTCATACTGTCGTTGCTTACAGTCTCATAAAAAAAAAAAAACATATGTTGTTTGAAAACCGAGTCTCGGAATCTCATACAGTCAATTAAAATTAGATGAAAGCAGCAGGAGTGCCACAAAATATTTCATCAAGGATCTCACATGAAAATGGCCACTTCCTCCTGGATCATTGTTTGGACAGGTGAGAAAACTGCTAGCTAGGCACCAATCCTAGGATTGCTGGTACCCCAGAAAAAGCCTTCTCATCCAAGATAAACAATCTCCATCATGAGGTTATGGAGCCTAAAGTTGAAAGCGGTGGCAAGTCCACTATCTGACCCTCATATCCGTAGTTGTGTTTGCCCTTCTTTGGGTTTGTTTTGCTTGTTATATTCTGTGCTTGTCTTTTTGTCGACTCTGTTGGAAAACCACATTCCCAGTTTTCCTTCGGGGAGTCAGCCCGTGTGTTTGATTAGCGTCTTTGAAGTCGAAACAAATTCATTAGAGAGCTTTTTATGAACATTAGAGAACTGGAATACAAGCAAAAATTAAATGATATTTTTTGTAGCTTAAACATCTCCTGGGACTAATACAGTAAGTCGTCAGGTTATAATTTCTTCCAAGAGACCTTTTTAAGACATGTTTAACTGTCTAGGAAACTGGGAGCTGTGGTTGATGTCTAGACTTGCAGACTGTTACGTCACCCAAGTTAAGAACCATTTTCAAGTGTTTTCGGAGGTGAAGGTCCCCTAAAGTTGGCTGACTCAGAAAGTTGGAACAGATTTCAAGAGTGTCAATAATGAATCACCCATACCCCCCTCGAAGTGCAGAGACAGGAAGTGTCCAACCTTCACAAGTCAGGGAACAGTGTGGGGTAAAACGAGACGGGCCCTGTAAAGGCTGCGTCTTCTTCCTTTTTCCTATTATGAACAAACACATCACATCCTGTGGGATTTAAATCTCTCTATCATGAAGTAGACTGTCCGCGTCTGGAGAGTGAGTGTGAACAGATTGATGACTGTTTTGACCCCTGTCCTCCTCAGGTCAGGAAGTGTTAAACACCACTGGCATGAGATCTACTCATTTGTCGAGAGTTTGGCTGAGAAGTTCATCAGGTACTCGTGAATTCTTGGTCATTTCTGGCATGAAGTGTTGGGATTTTACAACATTTTTTAGTATATATGAAAAAAATATAAGTGGTATTTGGTGTTACTATTAATGCCTGTCTTTTGTATCTTAGCCCCTTGCTTCGAATGTCCTTCATCGTGTTTTCGAGCAGAGGAAACACAATAATGAAGCTGACCGAAAACAGGTAAAGGAGGTCTGACTAAGGCACAATAATAAATGTTGTGGAGTAGTGTATGCAAAGCCAAAATCTGACCCATCTGTTTTTTACATCAAGTACCGCAGGACCACATTCCTATTAAGGGACCCATCAATAACCAGGCAGTGGACAGTTTTAGGCAAAACACGAAGGAGGTTACTGTTACACAGGAGTGATTCAAATACTAAACAACTGGTTAAACTGCTAAACAAGATAGAAATCATGCAAGTTATATAGAAGACTGAGTTGCATTAGCAGAAATATACAATACATCTGAAAGGTCCTGTGTTAAAGATAGAATGGCAGTATGTGCATGTGTAATTTGTTATGTCATTTAAAAACGTAATGCTCTAACTACTGTAGATTACTTTTAATTATCTTTGTACGTTTTACAATAAAATGCAAATCGTCTTGGATTGGTACGATGATGAGATAAAATGTTCTCTGTTCTCGTTTGTGCTTTTTTTTTTTTTTTTAAGGGAGCACATAACCAAAGGCCTGAATGTCCTGAAAAGAGAAATCCCAGGAGGAGATACGTTCATGCACCTTGGCCTGCAAAAGGTTCCCTGTTTATTCTATTAAATCTCCGTACAGTTATACAGTGCCTTATAGCCAGAGGTATGACAGAAGCTCTGGCTACAAGGCAAATCACTGAATGTTTTTAAATGTATTTTTTATTCGATGCACCTAATTACATTACATCCTGTAGGATTGTGATACAATCGATTTACGTAAATTACCTTCAACTAAGTAAATATTATCAATGTACACACTTGATTTGATTGTTGATTCTACCTGTTTTGACTTAAGCAATATCATGCTAGAGGGAGTGCTGTTGTGCTGAATATCAGCACGGCTGTGATGTGTCCATTGGCACAAGGGTGCAGCCTTGGTGCAGAAGATATAACAGCACAACCTCAGGCTACCGAAAGTTAGCAACTAGCAGTTAGTATAATTAACAAGGGTGAACGTAGGTTTAATTGGGTAAAATGTAGCCAAAAGATGAAGAGAATAAAGAATGGAGGTGGTGGACAGTCCTGAAAAACGGAGAAACTGAATATCAGCTATCTTACAGGTTTCAGGAGTTGAAACACGGGGTTGATTGTTAAAACTCCCGTGATGAGATACGTAGAGTAAAACCTCCCAGTGCTGTTATGCTCTGTTATCAGCACTCATGGAATGGCTCCCGTCCAATCAGATAACTCGGTCAGAACTTGCGGTTGAATAATTCAGTCAAAAAAGACAGTAATTAGGAAATGGCAGTGGGTAAAGTGGGATAAAAGCTTTATGGATATGCTGTCTTCATCTACCAAATTAGATAATTCCCGCCCTCAAGGTTTGCGTGCATGGAGTTTGCATGATTTTCGCGTGCTTGGTGGGTTTCCTCCAGGTACTCCGGTTTCCTCCCACAGTCCAAAGACATGCAGATTAGGCTAACCGTGTTTCCAAATTGCCCGGAGTGTGTGAATGAGTGTGCATAAGTACCATGTGATGGATCGGCGCCCTGTCCAGAGTCTACCCCACCTTGTCCTTGGGCTTCCAGCGACCACGTATAAAGGATAAGCAGTACAGAAGATGAATGAATGAATTTTAGAGCATGAACGATGACTACCTTCCAAATGACACATCACAGCATTTTGTTCCTAATTAATCACCTATAATTATCGGTTGTGTTTTATTTCTTCCTAAACATGTTTTCAGTGTGATGTTTTGTGCATGTGCATGGTTGTGTATTAATTATGTTGTCATCATTCACAGGCGAATGAACAAATTTATCATGAGAATTTTGGTGAGTCACATTTGTAAACCTCAACACCTTGGTTATTGATCCAAGATTCAGTTCTAATAAATAAAACCAATATCATCATACGACTGATTTCATACTAATGTCATTTTTTAGGCAAAGCAAGTGTGATTATTGCATTAACGGATGGGGAACTCAATGAGCAACAACTTGAATTTGCACAACGGGAGGTAAAGTCCCTGACCAGCTAGAACATTTAGACATGTCATTGGGCAGGGGGTGTCTCAGTGGTTCATGTGTTGGATCAAAACCAACAAGTTTCCACTGTTGGGCCCTTGAGCAAGGCCCTTAATTTCAGATGCATAAAGGATCTGGATAAGGGCGTCTGCTCAGTGCCATAAATGTAAACTTTCATACGTGTTTCAATGCAATATTGCTGTAGGGGTTAAAAATACAGCTGTACACATCATCATCATCATCATTGTTGTTGTTGTTGTTGTTGTTGTTGTTGTTACAGGCTGCCAGAGCCAGAACCTTGGGAGCCATCGTGTATTGTGTCGGAGTGAAAGATTTCAATGAGACGCAGGTGCTCAAGCCAGCTCTCTGTCACTACACCCTGCATGCTGTTTTAATTCCGTGTGCGTTATCATTTTTCCGCGTGCACGTGCTCCAAGGAACCGACAGGACACTTTAAGAACTCTTGGTGTTTTTGTTTTACTGTAGCTCGCTACCATCGCAGACACCATCGAGCACGTGTTTCCTGTGACAGGAGGATTCCAAGCTCTCAGAGGCGTGATTGACTCGGTAAACAAAGGCTCCTACTTAATAAAATACAGATGAAGTGAACGCTACACACTCCTAACACAACCACAGACATCCTCAGTATGACATTTATACCATTCCATTGCAGCAGAGTTCTGCTTCGGTTTTGCAAATGGTTCTTTAAAATAATTTTTCAATCCTATATATATATATATATATATTTATTTTTTTTACAGATTATCAGAAAATCCTGTATTGAGATCTTGGCAGTGGAGCCTTCCAGCGTGTGCGCAGGAGGTGATAAAAGTCGCTTTAAATTCACTTTCTCATTAGCTAAGAACCGTGAGATGGAAAGACTTTTTTTTTCCTTACAATGCTATAATATTGATCTTTCTCCCAAGGGATTTTTTTTTTCCAATCTAATTTACTCTCCACTCATTTTCTCTGGTGTGCAGTAAATGGTAGTTAACATAATCCAGTAATGGCATCGGCACCAATGGAGAAAAAGTGCATGTACTGTACAGTGTAAAATGAATACACTGACAAAGAAATATTTTAGGTATATTTTGGAATAACCGAACACTGTTCCTGAAATTCATCAATTATTGATTCATTCAATCAAGTGGCCATTTTATTAGGTACACCTTGCTAGTACTTGGTTAGACCTTCTTTATGACATATACTCAGCAAGAAAACATTCTTATGCGGACAGATTTTAGTCCATATTGCAGATTTTTCGGCCGCACATCACAGATGGTGTGAATCTCCCGTTCCTCTACATCCCAGTGGTGCTCTATTGGATTGAGATCTGCTGACTGTAGAGGCTGTTTGAGTACAGTGACCTCACTGTCTTGCTCAAGACACCTGTTTGAGATGATTTTAGCTTCGTGACATGTCGTGTTATCCTGGTCAGTAACAATGCTGATGTAGGCTGTGGCGTTTAAACAATGCTAAATTAATACTGTGGGGCCCAAACTGTGCCATGAAAATATCTCCCACACCATTACACAAGCCTGAAATGTTGATACAAGGCAGGATGGATCCATGCTTTCATGTTGTTTATGCCAAATTCTGACCCAAATATTTGAATGTTGCAGCAGAAATCGGGACTCATCAGACCTCATGAGCCTTTATCATACAGCGCCCCTGGAGCAGATAGGGTTACGGACCTTGCAACAATGGCAACCTGGTGGAGCTTCCAATCAGTAAATCAGTGCCTTAGCCCTTAGAGCTACCACTGCGCTTGAGCTTTGGTGAATCCATGCAAACTCCAACCTCACCTTCATCTTCACTCAGAGAGCTGCTGGATATTTTATCTTTCTCATACCATTCTCTGTAAATTCTAGAGATTTTGTATTTGAAAATCATAGTCGATCATAAAGATAAGATAAACTTTATTGTCTGTCCCAGATAATGACAAAAATTCTTTTTTGATCACCAATCATGCCATGTTCAAAGTCACATAATTCACCTTTCCTTCCCCATTCTGATGCTCGGTTTGAACTTCATCAGTTTGTCTCGACCGTGTCTACATGCTGAAATGCATTTGGTTGCTGCCATGGGATTAGATATTTGCCTTAACAAGCAGTTGAACAGGTGTACCTAATGAAGTGGCCAGTGAGAGTACTGTATATTTATATACAGTACAGGCCAAAAGTTTGGACACACCTTCTTATCTATCTGTCAATGTGTTTTCTTTATTTTCATGACCATTTACATTGGTCGATTCTCACTGAAGGCGTCAAAACTATGAATGAACACGTGGAGTTATGTACTTAACAATAAAAGGTGAAATAACTGAAAACATGTTTTATATTCCAGTTTCTTCAAAATAGCCACCCTTTGCTCTGATTACTGCTTTGTACACTCTTGGCATTCTCTCGATGAGCTCCAAGAGATAGTCACCTGAAATGGTTTTCCAACAGTCTTGAAGGAGTTCCCAGAGGTGTTTAGCACTAGTTGGCCCCTTTGCCTTCACTCTGCGGTCCAGCTCACCCCAAAACCATCTCCGGTGACTGTGGAGACCTTTTTTTGTTAAGTACATAACTTCACATGTGTTCAATGGTCATGAAATAAAAAGAAAACACATTGACAGATAGATGAGAAGGTGTGTCCAAACTTTTGGCCTGTACTGTATATATATGCAATGAGGAAACCTGGAAGAAGCATTTCCTCAAGAGGAACATTAGCTCATTGTGGTTTCAGCCTCGCCACATGATTGTTTTAACATGAAGCTCAGTGTGAATTCAGAATCGTTCAAATCTAAAAAATGCACTGATGTTTAAAAGGTGAGCATGATCATGAAAGAGTCGAATTAATGTTTCAGAGTCGTTCCAAGTGGTGGTTCGAGGCAACGGCTTTTTGCACGCCCGAAAAATAGACCAGGTGCTGTGCAGCTTCAAGATCAACGATACTGTCACCTTAAGTAAGTCTTTTTTTTTTTTTATCCAAAAATTACATCGCCGTAGAATTGATTATTTTGTTTTATAATCCTAATATGTTCAAGTTTTTATCTAGTAATTATGTTATGTCTCATTAGACGTACGGCCGGCCGATATAGAAGACACGTACATGCTGTGTCCAGCGCCGAGTATAAGTGAGGTTGGAAAGTAAGTGGTCCCACTTGTGAGATGGAAGATGAAGGCTGATTCACATTACTACACACTCCACATTCCAGTTCCTCCTCCTCGGCCTCTTACATAAACTAAAGCTTTTGCTTATAATTTAGTTCCTTTGTTTTGCAATCCTTGTTTTCTTTATGCTTTCAGACACCAATAGTTAAACCTTATATCGTCTACCCTTCATTATTGCTGTCACCATGGTCCTGTGTTTTCTCGTCTCGTGTTATCGACCTGCAGCGAACTAATTGTATGTTTGGTTTCCACAAACTCTCTGACCCTCCTTCTCTATTTTACTCCAAACCACAATGGCGCTTTCATCATTTATCATTCATTTTGGCTTTCTTCTTTTGATTACCGCTACCAGGCCTGCCCTACTCACACTGATATCATTCATCTTAGACCAGAAACAGGCTCAGCATTTGTGCTCGTGCCTTCTGTCTTTTTTATTTTCTGAAAAAATAAACCCAACTCCTAATATATCTCTGTCTATCTGTCTGTCTGTCTTTCTCTGATCAAATCCCTAATTTATACTGTATTGCCCCTCACACACTTCTGGTTTTAACATTTGCCAACATTTAATTGGCCAAAATAAGCCTCGTTATTCAAATAAGATTTTTATAACATTTATTTAAACAATGTGACTTACGGTATATAAATCACAAACATGTTTTTCAAAGGAGTCTCTATTATCATATAGAATCTTAGGGATTTTGTAACTAGAGTGAAACTGATATGAAAGGTTGGAACGAGGGGCGTTCAAGTCAAACCAGGACTTTTGATTGCGCAGAATAAGGGAACACAGTTGTGAAAGTAAAACCATCCTCTATATAACCCCCTGCTACACTTAGGCATTTATCGCAGCGTTTCACTAGTGCTTGGATACCATCAATGTCCAGGAATTCCTTTATTGGCCCAAACATGTGCAAATTGCAATATGGAGTGCAAATCTTGGAGTGAGATCAGGATTGTACAGGGAATGTGGCGAAAACTCCCAGCTGCAAGTGCAAGTGGTGTCTCAGTCCCAGTTTGATTTGAACACAGCAGGATGTAGTGAAGGATGCAAATCACATGATGGGACCAGACGTTTACAGTGGGTATAAAGTTGTGATGTGAACAAATCGTGTGTTTTCTGTCTGTATCAGGGTGGTATATCTCCAAGTGAGCATGAATGAAGGTCTGTCGTTCATCACCAGCTCTGTGCACATCACCACAACCGAATGTGTAAGTATACAATAAGTAAAAGAGACAGTCATAAGCACTGTGAGTATTTTCATAATTCTGTAAAGCTGCTTTGCGACAATGACGATTGTTAAAAGCGCTATACGAACAAAATTGAATGGAATGTCACTGATACTGTATATTTTTTAAATGCATCATTTGTACTTACAGATTTGTAATATATTAAAGCAAATAATTGAACTATCAATTAAACAAATATTTGACAAATCTACACTACATGGACAAAAGTATTTGGCCAAATCTGCAATAATATTGTATCTGAATACATAGACTTCAATATGGAGTGGGTCCCCCATTTGCAGCTATAACAAGATTCTGGAGTGTTTCTGTGGGAACTCATGTCCATTCATTCTACAAAGTTTATAACATAGCATTGTCCAAGATGTCTTGGTGTGAAAGCATTAATATTGCCCTTGACTGGGGATAAGGGACCTGATTGATTGAAGCACCTGAATTCATTAATTAACAGGTTTGGCCCAATACTTTTCTCCATATAGTGTATATTACTGTACAGTGGGTATAATTAGCTTATTTCTCTACTTTTCTATTTTGCTCTTTTCTTTGCTTTCAGACCTTCCTCTTCTCCTTAAATTTTGCCCAAGGGGTCTCTTTTCCTCACTGTGAGTTCTTTTTCCCCCTCTTTGCTCTTTCCACAGCCAAACCACAGGGACTCTAAAGATTAACTAACCCAAAATCTCCTACAGACTCCTTTAAACTGAATTCGAGAGGCAGCAGGCACTTACCCACAAAGAAGAAACATCACGTTTATGGTCTTAATGAGTTTAAGACAGGGCATGTTTTTCCACTAACCTTACTGGTTTTACTATGCCCTGCTCTCAATTGAAACATTGGTCAGGAGGGTATTGTATAGATGGTTTGCTAGTCATTATTTAAAGTAAAAAAACATTGCATAGGAATAAGATTCATTGATATCCATACTGAGAAACTGGGAAACACTTTCTTTGTTTTTCTCTCTCCTGAAGTTTGACGGCACTATTCTTTTGATCACCCTCCTGGTCCTGTTCCTGTTGCTGGCGTTGTTGTTCATGTGGTGGTTCTGGCCCCTGTGCTGCACAGTAGTAAGTCTACACCTCATTGACTTCTTTAAATTGAAGTTCTTTTTTGGTCTGCCTCCTCTCATGACTTCCAAGATCTTAATAAAAGACCTCTATGGCTAATTTCAAGTGGAAAAAAATGTACAGGGAGAGTTCTTGATTCTGTGGCTGTACTGGATCTCTGTGGTTAAACTCTTCGGATTTATGAAATGGGGCTGCATGCTTTAACTAGTATGCAAAAAAAAAAAAAAAAGGGTCTGAGATTAGGGCAAGAAAATGGAATGTTATTGGAACTTTTTTATATTGGCATCCATTTAATTTCTTTTTTAATCTTTAATCTGTCCACAGGTTATCAAAGAGCCCCCTCCACCACCACCCCCACAGCCAGTAAGTAGGTCTTCCCCTTAATGTCTTTAAAATGGCCAGGTAACAAAAAACATTCAGTAGAAACAATCGTGTCCTGTGGGAATGCAATGACACTTTAACATAAAAGCAATTGTTTTTTTTTTTGTTGTTGTTGTTTTTTTATGGACATGCATTACTTGTCTACAAGATGCTGTCATTTAGTTAAGCTGATGTCTCACACTAACCAAAAAACAGTTTAAGAGATTTTGGTGGTGTTTGATGCGTTTAACAATCGCACCATCAATGGTTAAGTGTCTCCAAATAACAATTCCCATGACTACTTACCATCGAAAAAATTTCTCAGCTATGGAGTGTATAATATGACATGTCTACTCAGAGTTGATCCCTCTTAACGTTTTGTGTTATCAGGAGTCAGACGATGAGGACGGTATGCCAAAGAAGAAATGGCCCACTGTTGATGCTTCATACTATGGGGGACGAGGAGTTGGAGGAATTAAACGAATGGAGGTGAAACATTAGTATAAAATATGCAGTGTATAGAGTTAAAACTTTCGTAAGTCCTAATGACCATCACAGACAATGCACCGATTAGCCACAACACTAACACCACCGCCAGGTGAATTGAAAAACATTGATTATCAATTATATACCAGTAAACTGGTGACTTGATGATGGGCACCCAATGAAAAAAGGCCAACCCGTCTGGTCCAATCTAACAGATAAGCCCATAGCAATGTTGATCTGGCCTCCATGTTCCCCAGATCTCATGGAATGTGCTAAACAAACACGTTTGATCCATGGAGGCTCATTCATGTACCAGACAATACAGCGCACCCCAAAGGTTTTGTGGAGTCACGCCCCGAGGGGCCAGAGCTGCCCCAAGTGGATCCAGCCTTCACAATATTGGGCTTTTTTATGTTTTATGTTTTAATTGTCGGTGGTCGGTGATCTGATCGTGTATAACCACCCATTTAGACGCAATGAACAGAACATTTTTACATTAATTAAATGCAAAACAGAGAGTCCACAAGCCTTAAAAAGGCTGAACATTATCCAGTTGTCCTAATTGGAAACTAAAATAAAGCAGAATATTCTGTATATCATCCAAGACTAATTTATAAACTGCTACACTGATCTGTAGTAAGCACTTTATCATGTTAAGGGTTGCAATAAATCCAGACCTACAATGAAGTCACACAGTTATTCACACCAAGGGATAATTTAGTGTAGCCAGTTCAATCACCGGTATGGTTTTGAAGACCAGGAGAAAACCACTGATACGCAGATAAAACCCACACTGACACATGGAGAACATGTGAACCTTCCTACAGACACAATTGCCTTTATGCCTTGCTTGGATAACCTGATCATATATAAATTTGCTCAAATGTATATAAAAAGCTGACATTTATTTATGCAACAAATAATGTTTTAGGTCCGCTGGGGTGGGAAGGGATCCACTGAAGAGGGCGCCAAGCTGGAGAAACCCAAAAACGCAGTGGTGAAAATGCCGGAGCAAGAGTTTGAACCCTTTGAACCCAAGCCTAAAAAACACGGAAACAAGAATGCTCCTCAGAACAGGAAGTGGTACTCCCCAATTAGGGTAAGTAAGGGTACCTGCTATTTACTTTATACCGTACACTTAAGATCAGCTTTTCAGGACCTGTCATCTTACGTTGCTCTATAAAATAAAAAATGTAACATATCGTATTGCTTTCTTTACTTACAATCACGTAAACATATAGGTCTCCTTTATGTGTGTTTTATTATAGATATGACCAATAATAATAAATATTGATAATGTTTTATGCTGCTCGTGTCCAGGGTAAACTTGATGCACTTTGGGCTCTGTTTCGCCGCGGTTACGACCAAGTTTCACTTATGAGACCACAGCCTGGAGATCATGTGAGTACTGAAACCTGTCACACAGAGACACTGGACCAAGGTCCTTATTAATACCTAAAACTAGAAAAAGTTCTAAATGATATATTGTCTTTAATTTAGTTTTTAAAGGAAACTAAAAATTCTCTCAAATTTATCCTATTACACATATTACACATATATATCCCCCCTTCTTATACATCTATCATCTCCAAATACCAACAACTCCAACCAACAACCATGCCAAGATACAATGGGTACAAAAAAAGAATCCCCTCCACCTCTCTTTAAAATGATCATATTTTGTTGCTTTGCTAAAGCTAAACATCTTCTCAATGGCACACAAAGCCATTTAACCATTTATTCCATGTGAACAGCTGTGGTCGTTTTGATTAGCTCAGCACGTAAAGCTGGAGCGTTTCAGTCCCTGGTAGTGCAGCTAAAGCAAACAATCAACTATGGGTGGCATGGTACTCTCAAAAGATCTCTGTGATAAAGAAGATGGAAAAAACGAAAACAATTTGAAGGCTTTATCACTACCTAGGAGCTGAGTCCTAATCTATTATTAACAAGCGAAAGATATTTGGTACGATAAAGACCCTCCTTGGATCAGGACATCACTCCAAAACTGGATGAAAGAGCCAGGAGGCAACTTTTCAGAGAGGCTACCAAGAGGCCAACAGCAACTCTGAAGCAGTTGCAGGAATTTATGACAAAGAGTTGACATTGTGTACAACTATATCACAAATTCAAAAAGCCGCTCCTCAGGAAGGCCACATGTAGTCAAAACTGAGCTTTGTAAAAAAAAAAACACACAGTTGGTCAGATTATTCGGTCATAACATCAAACGATATGTCTGGTGAAAATCCAATTCAGATCACCTACAGTAAAGCACTGAGATGGCAATATCTTGTTATGAGGTGTTTCTCTGCAGCAGCCTGATCGTTTGTCAGGATAGAAGGAAAATGGAAAGTTGTCAATGGAAAAAAGGTTTACCTTCCAACATGGCAATGACCCAAAGCACACAGCAAAACTGACCAGGCAGTGGTTGAGGGAGAAAAAGGTGAATGTCCTTGCATGGCCTAGTCCGAGTCCAGACTAAAACCACATTGAAAAATTCTGGGAAAAGACTTGAAGACTGCAGTCCACAAAAGTTAAAAATCAAATGTAACTCGATTTGAGCTGTTCTGCAAAGAAAAGTGAGCAAACATTGTAAAGATGGGCCAGGGGTAGCTCAGTGGTTAAGGCGTTGGACTACGGTTCGAAATATTCCAGGTTTAAACCCCACAACCACCAAGTTGCCACTGTTGGGCCCTTGAGCGCGGCCCTTAACCCTCACCTGCTCAGATGTGTAATGAGATCAAAATGTAAGTTGCTCTGGATAAGAGTGTCTGCCAAATGTAAAATAAAGATGAGAAGATCATCCTTAATAAGGTGATTAGTTTCACTGGAATGAGTTTCAGGTCATTTTTGGGAGGAGGGGTGATGCTTTTCCAAATCAGTGATTCTGTTTTTTAATTTATTTTTTTGTTTGTTTTTTAAAAAAATGTTTAAAAAAAAAAGCAAATACAGCTGGATTAAACAAAAACTGTGTTTGTGTTCATTTCAGGCTGCAAAGCAACAAAATGTGATTATTTTAAAGAGGGACGATTCTTTTCTATACCCACCGTACGTCATAGACAATGTCTGGCACCTGCTTTAAATCCCAGACCATAAAGGAGTAATCAAGCGGTGATGTAGACCAGTTTCAGACATTTAGTCTGCATTTTTAAAAGGCCTGGCCCTCATTCCTTATTTGCCTCAAACACATGGTTTGACTTTGGACCACTGACCTTTTCTGATAAGTTTCAGATTTGACCTTGCAATGAATAAAGACACATTCCTATTTTTTTTTTTTTTTTTTTTTTTGCATTTTCAGACTTTTAACACAGTTTCTAACAGGACGCCTAATTAAAATCATGCATTATTTGCGAAACTATGCCGTAACCACTGCAGCCGGAATTGCCTTGTTGCAAATGTCCTCCAAAAATCCCTGGAAAGAATTAGTGCTTACAGTAAAATTACTAGCATGAATAATGACTCAGATTAACAGTAATCGACTGTCAAAATGACTTTAAAGTTTTAACAAAGTTCGATTCAGAGCTTAATTGTGAAAGAAGAGCTTCCACCATTTCTATGGAATGGCATCGCTCTCCGCACCGCTCAGTGAGCAGTCTATGACGAGAAGCCAAAAGAATGCACAGACCTAGTTTTCTGCTGTCCCAAGCATGGAAAACAAGTGGAACTGGCATCATTTCCTGTATCAGGTTACTCTCTGAGAGTACGTAACCCCAGAGGACAAGTTCCTGTACTGCATCTCTTTCTTGAGCATTTTGCACTGTCCCTTAAAAACTTGGTACTAAATCTTTTTTTTTTCCAAGCCTTTAAGGGAGGAATCATTTACTGCATATGCGACTGGAGAGATGAATGCCCTCCACCCTCTGTTTTTTACAGAATTTACAGAATACATATATTTTGTCGCCATAGATGTCGTCATAGTAACATTCACAAAGCCCTGCCCATAGGGAATAAATGTTCCTATTTCCATATCATAAAAAGCCAGATGCTACTTTACTGGTCCATGCATCTGTTAATCCTCATGTCTATAAATACAGAACAATCTGCATTTAACAAAACTAAGTAATCGTGAAATAAAGAACTCTTTTTCCTGCGGATGATATTGTAGTTTATATTCTCAGAATAAAAGGCTACTAAATTGTACCTTTCCTAGTTATCGGGGTGGTGCTCTTATGCATACCCTGTTTGTGCTTACAGTACGCATCTTTACCCCAGGAAAGTGAATGGAATGTACCTTATTTGGTTCACTCACATACTTTAAAAGTACACAATTCGCACATTTCCAGGTGAAACCTGACACACCAAAGTGACAAAGAAAAGTTGTACTAAAGTTTAGTATGAGTTTTTTTTTTTAACATCCTCCATAGTCCACGGCGGTTTGTGTGTGTGTGTGTGTGTGTGTGTGTGTGTGTTAGCCCTGTAGCATGTCATTAACTTTCACCAGCCTGTTTTTCTCATCTGCACTCTTTGGCCCAGTTGTCTTTTGCCGCTACCCAGGGTCTCAGTTATGCACCATGATCAGTTTCACAAGCTTTCAGCAGTTTCTGACGTAAAAAAAAAAAAAAAAAAAAAGCATGGGTGGAGCTTCAGATCCTTAATTAGAGGCTTCAAGTTACACACACACAGAGATACTCTAACAGACTGGCATAGAATTAAGAGATGAGGTCATATGCAGTTCTGTCTTGAAACAGCCTCTTGAAACATAGCGCTTCATCATACGGCTAAGAAAACAAACCGCTTTATGGGTCTGTATCTAATTGTAGGCATGTCAGGAGGTCACTTTTGTGCTAACGTTTTTTATTTTGTGCCAAAAAAAAACACCGCGACTAAGGACAGTTGAGTTACGCACATAGAGCAGCAGTACGGAAATAGATACATTTTTAGATTCCTAATAAGTCAGTGGTGACAATGAGAAGGAAAAACCTCCCAAGGGGAACCATTCTCACTAGGGAACATATAACATTCTGAAGCCCAGTCGCCACTTTAACAATTTTTGCTACACTACGGGTTTAGAAACAGTGGCCACCATGGCTCAATGATGTCATGGGTCTGACATCATTAGCCATGGCATAGCAACAAAGCACTAAAGACAGAGATAAGAGACAGAGTAAAATACGCTGGCGTTACGTAACGGATAAGCCGATGATTTGGTAAGCTCGTTCCACAGATAACGGTGATGATTTAAAAATCGCTCTACAGACTCCGACAGAGAGACCTGCGATATCTGACTAGTCAAGGCTGAAGACCGTTAATGAATTCATGGAATTAATTCTTATCAAAAATCATAAAAGTGATAGGCATAAAAATAAAAATCATGAAGCAGTTACCCTGGAAGCTGAAGAAATTAGCGTGAGCGTAAGTACGCATCATTGATGAGTTTGTAAAAAATAGTTTAAAAGTTAAAATAATCTGATGATCTTTTATGGAATCAGTGATATTCTTATTATTATTTCAGGTTGAAGCCCTAAAGGTCTGTCTGTCGGACTTATTAATACAAAGAAATAAAATGTTGTAAGGTTGAGTATCTTACACCTTGTTTGCGCTTGAAGTTGTACTTCTTTCGTCGTCACACAAATACACTCCCTGTTCGGTAATCGGAGAGTGAATCACAGATGAGAAATGGAAAACGTAGATCAGATGAAGATGAAGTTCCGTCTAAAAGTGACTCCAGTGAGGTAAAATTTACTATTTTAGCCGTGAAAATATGAACTAATCCCAGTAAAAATATTCATTCAGTTGAGCTTTTTTTAATTAATATCTATTGGTGCAGGTGTTTGTTTACATTGAGCATGTAGCGCATTAGTAGCTTATTCTAAAGTAGATTATTAAATCCGGCAGATAACTGTTCATAACATCACTTTTACTCAAAGTTTTGATTTTATTTATTTTGCAGGTTGAACTTCAGGCCGATATCTACCTACTGCATTAAGTTCTGTCGATTTAAGACGCGCTCACAAGTTTGACACATGCGCAGTACGGTTAAAACTTGAGCTTTATAATCTGGCACAAAACTGATCAGAACTATTTTAATAGAAATTGTGATTTAATTTATGATGCAAGTTTAACTTCAGAGAAAAACAGAAAGACTGAAAAAGTTTGATTGTTGTGACAAAATCTGGCTGGACCTCCAATGTATGAAACGTAAAGATTGTCATTGAAAGAGCGAGTTCTCACCAATGTACAGACAAAACCTTTTATTTATTTATATAGATAATGACTTTTTAATCTATATTTTACTAAAGTTATTTGGTTTTGAGGGACTTTAACATTATCACACTTATTTTACAAACTCCTTATTGCCAAAATGCACCAGAAAGGAAGATACTGTAGATAAAAATAAAGAATAGAACAGCTTCAGATTTTTGCTGCAGCTTAGATCCGGATTAGAAAAGGTTGATCACTAATTGTTGCAACATGAAAGCGCAAAAATAGAGATAGAGAGAGTGTTATGTCACTATTTAATCTCTTTGTTCTGCCTTCCTTCCCCCTTTAGGGACGATGCATCAACTTCACCAGGGTGAAAGAGGAGGCAGCAAAGGCCCCACCCAGTGCTCAAACCCCACCCCCACCTCCTCCTGACTACTGCCAGGCACCACCTCCTGTAAGTCCACTTCCTCAGTGTCCACCCCCGAAAGCACCCAACGGAGTCCCGGGTCCGCCTCCTTCCCGAGCTCCGCCCACTGCCCCGTGTCCGCCTCCTTCTCGACCCCCTCCCAAACCCTGAGATCCTACATTAAGAGCATCAGTTTGATTTTTTCCAGCTAAAATATGCTCCTCTCACCAAAGAATAATACACACAAAAATATTTATCAGCGTCAGATAGCCTATAGTATGTGCTTTGTTGCTGGACAGCAAAAAAATAAAAAATATTGTAACAATATCAACAAATGCAATAAAGGAAAGATGCTAATATCAACTACTGAATATACCACAAGTGACAGAGACAGTTTAGGGTACATGTTTTTTTTTGCCTCTTAGAAAAGGTTGAAAAAATAATCCCCTCATTTTAATCACATTTTAGCTCGAAAAGAGCTGATAATAATAATAATAATAATAAGGAAACAGTACAATCATTCAGGTTCTCGTGCTGTCAGCCCTGAGTCTTTGATCACACCTTCTCTTGTGAAAAGATAAATGAAAAGATGGGAAATGGTGAAGAATGAGAAATTTTTTAAAACAAAAAAAAGAATTTTTAAATCATTCATTTACTGCATATTCTCTCAGGTTATCCTTTCGATCAAAAGAAGAACATGTATCGCAAGTTATGATCATGCAAGAATAAATGCAAGTTGCACAGATGTCATGTGTGTTTAAAGTTTTATCCAAAGGTTTGTCAGGCCGAGGCTTTTGGTACATGGCGCAGTTGTAGACGCTGCGCAGGTCTGTTGTCTGCAATCGAGGCATTGTTGAGGAACTGTAAGTGTAGAAATGGAGTCTATAAATGGTCCAGATATAGCTTTGTTGCATAAGGTGTGTGTTCTTTGCTTTTTTATTTTTTTTATTTTAAATTTTAAAAATCTAATAATGTTTTCAGCCAGGTCAATATTTCACATCATATTTGTATGTATCATGTTCCCACAACTGTACTGTATTTTTACAAATGCATCCTTTGTGTCCTTTTGAAACACCATTGAACACATCATGACTGCAGGGCAGTTGACGGTATCTAATTTATTATTTCCCCCCAAGCAAGAGTGAGTTACTTGAATACGACAAGGTGTCCGATGTAATAAAAAACAGGACACTGTGCATGTGATGATCCCCCCCACCAAAAAAAATCTATGCCCTTTCTATGCTCCTTTCCTACTTTTTTCTTTTTTTTATAGGCTACATACATTTTTTTTGTAATTCCCCCAGATGTTTTTAATAAGATCTGTTAAAGTGCCAGTTTTTCTTTTCCGTTTTAAGATGCACTTTTACATGTAAATTTGTTTGATAATAATTAGCTAAACAAGCAATGTGTTTTTAATGATGCAATTAGAAACCTTTCTCTTATTAACTCCAAACCACACTTGCTTTTTATTGGCCTTCTGTTTGACCAGTATTTGAAAGTATTAGATGTACTATGTCCTACAGGAATAACACAGCATCGTAATATTGTCTTTCTACTTCGTATTGCCTATTAACAGCGATATTGATGCATAGTGAAAGGCGCATAAACCGTTGTTTTCTTTTTATACACTATTAATAAAGGTCATTTTCCAAGCTTTTGTTGCATGGTCATCATTTACGGTGTGTGCTGGAGTTTGAAGGACTGTCTCTAATGCTTTTCTTCACTACAAAACCTGATTCTATAGATGTTATACAAGTTTCTATCAATTACATGAATATATATTAATGCATGATAAACTTCTAGCTTTTTGTTTGTTTGTATTAACATAGTCCACCTAATAAATAACAAGATTTATTATTTAAGCATTTTTATATTCAAAAATTCAGTAAAAATATTTCAGCTCATCTGCTCAGATATTGATTTGTTCTAGCTAATGCATTACTTACTGTAGCACTACTCTGACTGCTTAAAAATACATAAAAAATTATATATATATATATATATATATATATATATATATATAATTTATTTTTTATGTATTTTTAAGCAGCATATATATATATATATATATATATATATATATATATATATATATATATGTGTGTGTGTGTGTGTGTGTGTGTGTGTGTATTTATGTAAATTCTAAAAAAAAAATATATATTATTTACTACTTGAGAACCTGAGTGTGTGTGCGAAGTCATCATTCATCCATCTAGGAACTTCCGTAGTCCAGCCAGGGACCGTGGAGGCCAAAAGTGACCATTGCATTTATTCCCATTTATAACTATGGTAGGACATCCAGTCAACATTCAAACACTACGGGCAGTTTTGGGATGCCAGTTAGCTTAATCTGCATGTCTTTGAACTGTGGGAGAAACCAGAAGAACAAGAAGGTGGCCTCCATTACAGCATTTGGACACAGTGCCCAAGTGGTTGGCATCTCCCAGAAAGCCAGTCTGAGAAAACCTCAGCTCCTGCATTAGCCACCCAGCTCCTCTGAGGAGCTCCATCCGGAGGGTAAAAAGTACTGTAGGACTCAGGAGTTCAGGTGTCCAGCCCACTCCAGCCTTTGACTCGGTGAAGCAGACACTGACTATGCAAATCTGGGTTGTAGAATCATCAATATCACTATGTCAGGAAATTTGCTAAAAATCCAAATGACAAACTCTCACCATTTTACCTAAAGAGTACATCAAGACATAAATTGTCAAAATGGCCCTCTTTTCTAAGCTTCTGGATATGTTGTCATTGTGCTCTTAAAATAATTTTGGTAGACCAGCTAGTTCTGGGAAGGTTCACCACTGTTCCAAGTTTTCTCCATTTGTGTATAATGGCTCTCACCATGGTTCACTGGCGTCCAAAAGCCTTAAAAATGGCTTATAACTCTTTCCAGACTGATACATCTCTATTACTTTGTTTCTCATCTGTTCATTTGTTTCTTTTGATTGCGGCATGATTGTTGCTGTTTGAGATCTCTTAGTGTGCTTGACATTGACATGGGTTCTGTTTTAGTGATTTCTAGATTCAGCAGGTCTGGCAGTAATCAGGCCTGGGTGTGGCAAGTCAAATTTAAATCAGATTCCAAAAGAATGTGGTTAATCGCAGTTTATTTATGATTTTGCAGTGAAAAATTACTTTTCACATAGTTATATTACCTTGATAAATTTAATCATCATTTAAAAACTGCATTTTGTATTTTTGTGTTATATTAGCATATATTATATATATTATACATAAATTGGCTGTCACTAAAGAAACACATGTATAAGAACAAGCACAATAATGTTATCTAACAATGTCCAGTTTGATTTGAGAGTCTTTATTAATTACTCAAGAGAGAATGTGCAGTGGCTGAGAAGTGCAAAACAAAATAACAAATCCTAAAACAAAATTTATCCAAAAACAAAATAAAAAAAAACAAAAAACAAAAACGGAAAACAATAGAACAAATCCCAAAACAAAATTTATGCAAAAACAAAATAAAAACTTTTTATACAAACGACAAATACAAAAACAAAATACAAAAACAAAATAACAAAACTGAAAATAAAAGAACAAATCCTAAAACTAAAAACAAAATAAACCCGATAACAAAATAACAAATTCTAAAACAAAAAACAATTTAAAAAACAAAATAACAAAACCAAAAAAAATAACAAAACATAAAAACAAAATAAATCCGATAACAAAATAACAAATTCGAAAAAGAAAAAACAAATCCAAAAACCAAATACCAAAAACACAAAACCGAAAACAAAAGAACAAATCCTAAAACTAAAAACAAATTCAAAACCAAAATAACAAAACTGAAAACAAAATAATAAAACCGAAAAGAAAATAGAGTTTTTGCCCTTGAGGGAATCGTGTCTCTTTTTGGACCGAATAAAAGCAGGATGTTAAAGCACTTAAAGGGTGTTAAAGCACTTTAACTCCAACCAGTGTGAGATCGAGGCATGATAATGTACATGAGTTTTGTTTCTCCTCACCAAATACCATCAACTCCCCCGCTGTCATTTTCTTTGTAACTTGCCAAACACAACTTTCATGTTTAGAAAGAATAAACTTTTAAGTGAAAAAGCTTGTATGTGGCCACAACATTACCAAATTAGAGACCCAACTGTAATTCTGACAATAAGACCATGATTTGAAACTTCAAATAAGCCCATGATTTTGAAACTTTCCAAAATATCCCTCATGTTCCAGATCAGAGCCGTTTTAGCTCCTTCCTTCTCTGCTGTGGCGGCGCAAATAACCAGGGCTGTAAATTCCCCTATTCTTTGTTTATGCACTGCCCAAGACCATGTCCATGGGAAGTCGACGATATTTCTTTCGTCTCTGTAAAAAACCCCAAGCCGTATGGAATGTGCTGATAGCTTCGGTTTTCAGGCCGCTCTCACGTCTGAACTTCTCTGACCGAGTCATCTGTCCGCCATTCCCGCTTTCCCCTACTGTTTGGATGCCCTTGTCTCCAAGGTGACGTGCAAAAACACAGATGGTTCTCGAACATAGACAAAGCATCGCGAGGACATGAAGAAGAGGGGACGATGCAAGCTGGAGGGAGGGGGGAGAGGGGGATTAGGTGGAGAGGCGTCTCACTACGCTGGATGCTTTGTCCTATGAGAAGAGGCACAGAGATTATGTTTGTGTGGCCCATACGGTTACACACGTCACGGCTTTGTCTGTACAATAAAATTAGCTAAACTTTTCTGAAGCTGTTGTAGATCGTTATGAATCTTTAACGGTATCAGAAAAATTCCTTGTCCCTTGAATACTTCAGTGTCCAGGAAGCTTAATCTAGAATCTCAAGGATGTGACTGAAGGATTTCAGAGGCTGAATATTCCGCTGCATACTTCATAACGGGTAGCTTTCAGTACAGTTCACCTACTTCTTACATGCTTTACACCAAAGCATAGAGTAGTCCTTTTTGCTTTGATGTGCGTGAGTGTGTGTGTGCGTGTGTGGTGCAGATATTTCTCAAAACATATTTGCTCTGTGCTCTAACAGCTTTAACTCAGTCTCGGTGCAAACGTGGCAATTGCCTCTTTCCCCCTCCTCTAACAACTCGTCCTCCTCTTTCCACCCCCTAACCCTCCTTCCTCTTGTCTTCTCCCACTTCCTCTCTCGTGCCAGACCGCCTGGGCCTTGTGGGTAATACGTGTGGCAAAACTGGAAGAGAATACGCTGACAGGCGAGTTGTTGCAGATTCTACGTAGATGCGTCTTGCCCTGGTTCACATTTAAGGCTGTCCTTAGTTTAGTTTAACGCACTGGTTCATGGAAACCGCCAATGGGGCAATCTGATCTCAGATCCCAGAGACATGAGTTTGATTTAAAGATGAACAATCTGAACAGATGAGGTGATTTATATAGAGGTTACATGTACAGCGTTAATTAGACCTGTCAACAAAATCGTCTCGGGCTGTGGTCGAGGTTTTTTACTAACTCAAGCTGCTGAAAGCTATATAAGAAAATATCTCTCTTTTTCGAGGTGTGCTCCTTTCTGAGGGGTTCGGTTGGATAAAGTGCTGCTCAAGCTCTTGTGTGAAAAGATCTGGAGATAGAACTGAAAGTAAGCTGAAATGTTAAACAAACAGTATTTAATAGAACGATTCAGCAGCTTCGATTCGAGTGGGAGGCGAGAGAATGTAGAGAGGGAACATGGAAATGTTTGTAATGTAGAACAGATGATGGTCATTGCAGTTGAACCACAAAGGAAGTTGCAGTCGAACCCTGTTGGGCGCCATACCTTTAAAAAAAAAAAAAAAAAACTTCAAGTAGGAGGTGTCTTTGTGATGAAAATGTAAAAGGAAAATCTTATTGTAATTATTGTGATGCTTATAATAAATACATTAAATCTCTCTCTCTCTCACACACACACACACACACACACATGCATTTTGTATATTTGTTGTTTGGGATAATTTCACATCAGCATGCATAAAGTAGAATAAGAAGAAAGGTATTGTACTAATGAGATATCTCTGCCAAGGCATCTCCAAAACCAGATTCATTCATTTTACCCGTCGTTATCAGAAGCAATCCCAGACAGCACCGAGGTCTTATTTTTTTCTTACAGGTTCTGTTCAGCTTCGAGAGGGAGGAGCGTGAGAGGGAGTGGGACGCAGAGCAGATCCTTAGTCATCTTGAAAAGATCCTCAGAAAGTTTTCTTAATAAGTTTTTCCCACAATACAGTATGTAGACTGTACACTAAGTAAAGACTGATCTGATGGATAACTGATGTATGAGTGTAATCAATGATTAATGAAAAAATTAAAGCCAATAAATTCAGAGGGTTCAGCTCAGGACTTCAGCACTTATCAGATCATGTTAGAAGTAATTAGTACAGTACTGTATGTTCAAAGCATGTAAAATTAGAAAGTAATTATGAAAAACTGATAAGAAAATTCGATTTAAAAAAGCATTACGATCTTGGACGGAGTAAATAAGGCTTGCACCGGTAGAATTTTTCAGCTTATGTTTGCAGAATGTAAATTGATGTTTACAACAAGCACACACAGGCAGTTATCCAGCGCCGCTTGCCAAAGATTGCAGGGTGCACGAGTACACAACCGTTAATGTCCCAAACAGCGCCAGTATACACAGAGGAAATGTCCATTTTGGCCCATTAAAGAAATAAATAACTTGTTCTTTTATGTAATGTTACATAAATAACTATAGGTTAATTGCTTCTGATTGGAAGGGAAAAAAAAAACGCCGCTGATGTTCATGTTTCAATGAGACTTGGACAAAAGGACCTCGTTTAACCTGCGAGGTTTCGAGCATACTGTATAGAATTCTTTTTTTTTTTTTTTTTTTCTCCCGTGTTCTTACTCATCAACAGCTGTGACCTCAAAACCCATTTCAAGAGGCTGCTTTTACCGTAAATCCCCTCAGACAGAAAGATGACTGCCACATGAAGTAATAGTAATGGGGGACCTGGGGCCTTTTTATAGGCTGGTTCTTACAGTCGAGCGAAAAGAAACGAAACAGACATGTCGGCCTCACCAGCAGCGCCAAGAAATGCAGAGGTTTTTCAAGAGCATGGGTGGAGAAGACGGTCAGAATTTCCAGAGAGGAAACTGAGCAATTCAGTCCGCGGGTGCAGAGGTTTTTACGAGCTGCTTTACTCCGCCACTGATTTGATCATCCCTGCTCACCGTGACAAACACGTTTGTTTTATATAACTGCTGATATTTCAGTTCCCAATGTAATGAGAAGCAGGAATTACTAGAAGACATTGCTATATCTAGTGGTGTCGTCTCTCTCACCCTCTCTCTCTCTCTCTCTCTCTTTCTCTTTTCACTGAGCTGCTGTGCACAGGCAGGAAAGCGCACACTTAGCTCCTTGTTATAGTATATCAATAGATGCTTTTTCCCCTCAGACCTCCAGCTCCCGGGTTGTTTGCTCAGAGCGTGGGAGCTGCACGAAGTCGGCACAGAGGCCAATACAAGTGCTATTAATGCTCATTTCTCTTAGTAGTCTTTCTCTTACCGATTTTTCAGTCAAGGTTTTCTCTCAGCCATGATCCTATTCCTCACTTTTTGCCCTTTTCTGGCTCGGGCCGGACTGCCTAGTCAAGCAGATTCTAACCTCAGGCCTCATTCCTCTTACCCGAAGCTCAACCACACTGGCCCAGAAGAGAGCAAGTCTGCATTGTGCAGTGATGTTGGTTAAGTGATATTTAGTTTGGGACAGAACCACAGCCTGCGATCATCATACAGCACCAGGGGCCAGCAGTTTGGAATAGTTTGGAATTTTATACATGATTCCATGACCAGGAGTAGGGCTGCAAATAATAATAATAATAATAATAATAATAATAATAATTATTATTATTATTATTATTATTATTATTATTATTATTTCATCAATTAATTACTTAATTATTTATGACTTAATTAATAAAATAGACTTTCCTAAGTAACTGTTTTTTTTTGCGTATTAAATAGTTTTGGCAGTGTAAATTTGGCAACATTATAAAACAAAATTATGTAGCAAAATGAACGTTTTAATAATAATTACTAAGAGTAGCATTAATTATTATAAAAGTTATTATTATTATTTTTATTATTATTATTTCATCAATTAATAACTTAATTATTTATGACTTAATTAATAAAATAGACTTTCCTAAGTAACTGTTTTTTTTTTGTTTTTTTTTTTGCTTATTAAAAAATTTTGGCAGTGTAAATTTGGCAACATTATAAAACAAAATTATGTAGCAAAATAAACATTTTAATAATAATTAGTAAGAGTAGCATTAATTATTATAAAAGTTATTGTTATTGTTATTATTAGTAATATTATTATTTAGTAGTTAATGTTAATCTAGTTAATCTTAGCAGGTGAAAAATCCTTGACTCTAACCGAATCTATCTATAATTGTTTACAATAAGTTTACAACAAACAAAACATAAGATTATTAATCTTATTTCTACTCAAATATTACTAAAATAATATTAAGTACATAACATACATAACATAACATTATATATGACCTGAAGAAATAATCTTAATAATCTTATTTTAATAAAGTGTAGATACATGGGGCGCGGTGGTGTAGTGGTTAACACTGTCGCCTTGCACCTCCAGGGTCCGGGTTCGATTCCCAGCCAGGCTCGATTCCCGTCTCTGTGTGCATGGAGTTTGCTTGGTAATCTGTGATACAGGTTAGGCTAAAGGGCGTTTCCAAATTGCCCATTGTGTGTGATTGAGAGTGTGAATGTTTGTACCCTGCGATGGATTGGCGCCCTAAGTCTTCTGGGATAGACTACTGAATACAGGATAAAGTGGGTGAGTAAGTGATGAGTAGATACACGTCGGGCAGCACAGTGGCTTAGTGGCTAGCACTGTCACCTTGTACCTCCAGGGTCAGGGTTTGATTCCTACATGGAGTTTGCACGTTCTCCCTGTATTTGGTGGGTTTCCTCCCGGTACTCCGGTTTTCTCCCACAGTCCAAAAACATGCAGATTAGGCTAATGGCCCATAGCAATGCACATACACACATACACAATGTGCCCTGTGATAGATTGGTGCTTGCAAAGATATACATTTTCCCATAGAGTCATGGCAGGCCAGGAGGGGCATTATGGACACAAGGCAGGAGACACGCTGGACAGAGTGCCAGTCCATTGCAGGGCAGTGAGTACGCATACGCAGTGAGTACACATACACTCACAACACTAGTTAGCCTAATTCTGCCGCTAATTATTACTATTATTGTTGTTGTTTTCGAAAAAATTATTTTTAATAATAGCATTTTTTTTTATTAACATTTGAGATCCGTTTTGTAAAACCACACACACAGAACAGTAGAGACTTTGGAAAATCTACATGGGATACTGTGGTGTAGTTTCAGTATGATTAACAGAACATTTAAAGAAAAACACACATTATATTTATCTAACTTATGGTCTAGCCATATTTCCTTTTTTTTTTCTTCTTTTATTTCTGCTCTGATTGCACAATGTTATGATGAGCTAAAATAACAGGATTTCTAAAATTATTTGTAGAAATCTATAAATGTATATAATGGTTACCATGAATGGCTGACATCTCCAAACTGTACAGGATATTTCCAAAGACTGGACTGCGACCACACATTTATGCCCAGTAATGCACACTGAAATGATGTATTGTTTTTAAGTACAATATACAGGAATGTGTTCCTCAGGACCGCGTGCTCTACATAAACAGAGGTACTAAGGTGTAAGTAAGGTGACTGTCCAATGACCTCATAACAGTCTTTCTTTTTAGGCTGCGGTTGTCAATTACATCAAAAACTCCAATTATAATATATTTATTCCCAGCAACAGCCTTTGGGATTGCTTTTGTGAAGATTAGCTCTCTGATGGTTACATCATTTAACAATTTTAATTGTGAATAATTCCCGCCCGTGGTCATGAAGCTTTTTGGGCTTTTTAGTATCTTTGTGCCCCTTTTCTGTTTTTACCATATCATCCTTAGACCTGCGAACAAAAAAATATTGATAGGGACATTTAATGATTTATGTTTAAAAATAGTATTTATTAGGAATTCCTTTTTTTTTTTTTTACACATTATCACATGTTAAAAGTTATTTTTCCACAAAAAAATTCCAACATTTTCCAAAATGTTTCCCAACCTTTTTTTTCCCCTTAACTTAACCTGAGACCCAGACACGATGTTGGGAACATTACATTTTCTTCTCTCTTTCATAGCACTATGATGTTCATCAATGTCTTTAAACAGAAAAGTTAAATGTTAAATATAAAAAAGTTAGCAAAAAATAAATAGATAGCATAGTGGTGTAATGGTTAGCATTGTTGCCTTGCACCTCCAGTGTGCAGGTTTGAGTCCCGCCTTTGTGTGCATGTTCTCCCCATGCTTGGTGAGTTTCCTCCAGGTGCTCCGGTTTCATCCCACAGTCCAAAGACCTGCAGATTGAGCTAATTGGTGATCCCAAGTTGCCTGTTTAAATTCAAATTCAAATTTTATTAGTCACATACACAGTACGATATGCAGTGAAATACTTAGGCAACTGCTCATGACCTAATTTTTTAGGTCATGAGCAGTTGTTTGCGTGTGTGAGTGTGTGTGCCCTGCGATGGATTGGCACCCTGTCCAGGGTGTAACCCACGCCATGACCCAAGTATCCTGGGATATGCGACCCTGAATACTGGATAAAACCATATAGATGATGAGTGAGTGAGAACAAATAAATTATCTTATATATAGAAAAATGTAAGAAATGAAGAAATTGAGTGCAAAAGGCTTGAACTTCTATTACAGTTTACAGCATCACTTGCCGTCACTAACTGTCACTCCCTTGCCTTGTTTTCCACAATCTTCTGCACTTATTGAAAACAAAGTCATTTGATAGGATTATTTCATAATCTACTTGTAAACATGGGCTTTAAAAAAATATTAGCAGGAAATTGCTTTCTCTGCATGACTCCACAAAGAAAGCACAGTTCTCTGCTAGCTCAAGACAGCTTGTACATTTGTATAACCAAAAAAAATAAAAAGAAGTGTGCACAGTGTAAATTTCTATCAACAGTCCATAATTTATCTGTTTCATTAAAAAGACAATTTTCCAGCTTTAATTTGCCCACACTGCCATCTGGTGGTCAATTGTTGATGTTATTTAGAGAAATTATTTTGTGTCTACACTGCCCCCTGGTGGTCACTGGTGAAATGTGTTGCATTTTTATTACCATCTGGTGGTTATTTTCAAATAGTTGGTCTTTTTTTTTTTTTTTTTTTTCGTGAGACTAAAGGCAGCTAGAAAGCTTGTGTGTTGCATTATACTGGGAGAAATTTCTCAAGGGTGGCCTGGTGTACCGTAAAAAAAAAAAAAAAAAAACACAAGAGCATTGCTTAATCACAAATTGTTTCCCAACACTGGATCTTTCCTTAGAATTTATATCTTCTTGTTTGTCTATAACATTCCTTAGAAAGCAGGTCACGCAGAGCTTCATTGTTAATTGTGTTTATCTTTTTAGCGACACTGATCTCAAGCCATGGATGAGATCCATGATCTGTGAATCAGACTCGTGTGAGTTGCGAGTTGAGGCAAACTGGGACCAGAACACATCCTCAAACATTTTGGCCTGTTATTACCTCTGTGAGTTGTAGAGTAAAAATAATTTACTCTACAACTATTTACTTGGAGTGAGCTTGGAAGAAACTGAAACTGAAACTCTCTGTAGGAGTTGAACAAAGTTATTCATCATCTATAAAGCGTCTCCTGTGTACAGGGTCGCTAGGGCCTGGAGCCTATCCAAGGAGACTTTGGGCATGAGGCACGGCACACCCTGGACAGGATGCCAATCTATCTCAAGACACAGAAAATCTTTGGACTGTGGGAGGAAACCCACCAAGCACGGGGAGATCATGCAAGCTCCATGAACACCGAGACGGGAATCGAACCCAGATCCTGGAGGTGCAATCCTGGAGGAGCTGGGTCTTTGTGTTGCTACTATTGGGCGGGTATTAAAGTGCTACATCCTTATTGGCCAGTTATTTAAATTCTTATCATTTTTTTTTTTTTTTTGATAAAAAGCAGTATAATCTGTAATAATAATGGTTTTAAAAAGTGAAGACGGCATTCGTAACAATAGAAAACTCTATTTTTTTTATTAAAAAACATTTTTGTCCTTTCAGGACAATGGGGAAAACACATCAGGCAGCATCATGACTACATAACGATCATGACTGCATCACACCAGCTTGAGAAAAGTGTTAATGAATCAGCAGAACATTTTTCATAGCTTTGTCGGAGACGTGAACTGTAAATTCCCTTCAGTGGAACTAAGAGGCCCAAACCTGTTCCAGCATGTCCAGTGCACCACACACAAATAACCCAGGTCCATGAAGACATGCGGCACTGATGTGAGACAGCAGCTTTCATTTTATAGCAGACCTGTGCTTTGGTGGTTCCTCATCATTTGAACCAGTTTCATCTTGGCTAAGTGATAGTTTGGGTCTTCATCAAGACCTGGGCAAAGCAGCTTCACCTTCTAATAACTTGTACTTACGTACAACAAACTGATCTTGGAATTAAAGGTTGTTCAGAAATGGCTGAGATACAGTCCTGATTTATGTAAACCCACCATCCTCAGATCTTTCCACAGCTCCCTGGAATCTTCCATTGTGCACCATGTTGGTCGATTATACGGTGATGTCAAATAACCGCCTTTTACGTTGCACGATGAAGCTACCAGCTGTAGCCAGTCATCATCACTGACAGGAAGTGGAAAGGCCTTGGGCTCGGAAAACTAAAAGGCTTTTCACTTACTCTCGCTAATCATCTATACCAGTTTATCCTGTATACAGAGTCACGGGAGGGCCTGGAGCCTATCCCAGGAGACTTGGGGCATGAGGCAGATGGGGTGCCAATCAACTACAGGGCACATGGATATTCACACACTAGAGGCAATTTGGGAATGCCAATTAACCTAATCTGCATTTTTTAGCTTGTTGGAGGAAACCCACCAAGCAAACTCCAGACACACAGACGCTGGGGCGGGAATCAAACCCAGACCCTGGAGGTGCTTTTTTTTTTTTTTTTTTTTTTTTTTTGAGAGTGTTGATTGATTTTGACCCTTAAAAAAAAAAAGCATCAAGTACACAATATATATTATGAAGAATGGGTGGGCTTGTTAGTGGTGTCACCAACCCTAACCCTTTAACCCTGTTAGTTGAAAGCTTTCACAGTAGTGAAATATTTGGGCCATTCCACAAGTCACACATGTTTATCAGGACGTTGCATCTTTAAACATTTTTGGATTTTTGTTTTCAATTATATTTTGATGCCATGACAACTGATGAGGTTGCTTTAAAAATACAAAATATTTTAATTATTTAAAATATTTTTTAAAATCTAATAATTTTGGCTGCAGGGTGGTATAGTGGCTATCATTGTAGCCTTGCACCTCAAGGGTCCGGGTTCGATTCCTGCCTCAGGGTCCGTGTATGTAAAATTTGCATGTTCTCCCCATGCTTGGTGAGTTTCCTCCGGGTAGATTAGGCTAAATGGTGTCCGCGAATTGTGTATGCCCTGTAAAGGATTGGCACCCTTTCCAAGGTACTCATGCCCCAAGTCCCCTGGGTTAGGCTCCAGGCCCCTGAAAACCCTGCATACGGGATAAAGCAGTATAGACGATGAGTGAGTGAGTGAGTGAGTGAGAAAATAAATAAATATAATTTCCTAAATGAATGCTAGTTTAATATTGTAGCAGTTACCGGAGCTACATGGTGCAGTGATCATAGAATTAGTTTAAAACCCTTAAATTTACTGTTTCTTAGACAACACTAGATGGCAGTGAAATGTAACACAAGAAAAGGAATCTCAAGATTTTTTTATTTATTTTTTTAAAGGACACATTTGAGCTGGTATGTATTAAGGTACGTAATTATTTGGACAGTAAATTAGTGTGTCTAAAATTGTTTACCAAGTTTACCATATTTATTTAACTTTTTTGATACCAAGTGTAGAATTTGCTCTTGGGAGCTGTTTATGGGAACACTGCACTTTAAATAGGTGCTGATGAAGGTGAAGGAGGCCATCAATAGATTAGATTAGACGGTCATTGTGCAAAGCACATGTACAGAGCGAATGAAATGCAGTCAATATTGCAGGAGTCATATACAATTGGGCAAAAAAAAAAAAAAAAAAAGCAGAAACTTTAGAAACCTTTAAAAGAAGAAAAGCACTGACGAGCAGAGTAACACCAAAAGTCTTGGAGGCTAAATGCAGTGAATCAGTGCAGAAGAAAAACCCTGTGCCAATATCCACCCAAAGCCCAGGAGACTCTGGAGGAGGTACAGTAGGCGTAATATCAAAGTCTACGGGGAAGGGACACTTAAATGCATGTAAATACAGAAGGTTTAGCAAACAATGCAAACTAATAATGCAAATTATAGGACGTGTTTCATGATTAGCCTGTAAAAGCCCAGTGTAAGGATCCGTCCAATGATGGAAACTTCGAAGCACTTTGGATAAAATGTAAATGGTGGGATTGTGTTAAAAACACATGCAGTTCGCAAACCTCCTCAATTCAAGGTGAAAGTACGCACTTGCAACATCTCTTGATTTCTTCATTTTCAATCCCTTCTGGTGTCGGTGCCAAGAAGCAAACTTTCAATAAAGTGCGTCAACGCC
This sequence comes from Clarias gariepinus, assembly GCF_024256425.1. Classification (NCBI taxonomy): domain Eukaryota; kingdom Metazoa; phylum Chordata; class Actinopteri; order Siluriformes; family Clariidae; genus Clarias; species Clarias gariepinus. The sequence goes on from NC_071113.1 coordinate 5,951,247, forward strand.
CAAATACCTGAGCATACAGCCGTGGCCAAATGTTTTAAGCATGACACAAATATTCATTTTTACAAAGTCTGCTGCTTCAGTGTTTTTAGATCTTTTTGTCAGATGTTACTCTGGTATAATTACAAGCATTGATGGTAGCGCTCACCTATTCTTCTCCGGACGCCACAAAACAATCAGAAAGGGGACAGGTCAGATAAAATGACTTTACACCAGTCCTCAGCAGTCCAATCCCTGTACCTTTTGCAGAATATCAGTCTGGTCTGACTCTGATGTTTTTCCTGGGGAGAAGTGTATGAAGGTGAGCGCTACAATCAGTCCTGCGTCATGCCGAGAGTAAAGCATCCTGAGACCATGTCTGGGGTTGCTTCTTGGTCAAGGGAGTGGGATTATCACAATTCTTCACAATCCAGAGTAACACCTGACAAAAAGATCTAAAAACACTGAAGCAGCAGAAGAAAATTAATATACAAACACAGAAATGACAAACATATTGTTTTTTTTGGAGTGATTTTATTCATACTTAAAATATCTGTGAGGAAGAAAAGGCTTATAAATGATCACAAAGGGTTGCTTACGTGTAAACATTCTATACCACATACACGTTTAAACTTAAAATTCTCAATATACAGATATTTAGAGATTTAGAAAAGTCTTTAAAATTGGGACAGTCTCTCTCCTCGTCCTTCCCAAAGACAACAGCAGGCTTTAAAAGAGGAGGATGGCTTACGGGGTATACGATGCGGGTGCTTGTAATGGGAAGGACTTCCTTCAAACTAACTTTTTTATTAAGCCGTCAGAAGAAACAAAAAATAGAGAGGAGTATCCATGGCTTTTAGGAGCAGCTCCGTTAGGATTTCAGTCACAACGTGGAGCTTGTTCAACCTCGTAACACGTTAGATTTCAGAACAGTCAGGAGACAAGATCCTCCACAGGCTGTAACGATCAGCCATGAGCATGTACTGCATCTACGCAAGACAGGACATGTTCTAAAACATTCTTAAAAACAAAGTATGCGCTTGTGAGTGACCTCGAGAATTCATTAAGGCTAAAAATATAAAACACAGGTGTACACATGGACATCCTTCATGAACTGTTCTAGACATTCTCAGATTATCGCACACCGTTCTAACACATTGTTTTTACACTTCATTTTTAACATGAATACCAACGTGGTACCACCTGATTATGAAAACAATATCCAAACATCATTTTTTGTTTTGTATGATCAGAGTAAAGACTAAAGAAGAAGAAGGTCACTGCTCAATAATCTAAAATGCTGACTACATAAAAAAAAACAAAAAAAAAAGGAGAAGCTTTTAGGTCTGTTGCCATAACATGAAGGTTTAGGATTCTGTTTATCCTCAAAAACCCATCGGACCTGTTTAAACAGCAGGCCACAGGCAGTCAACACGGCGGCCTCAAGCAGCTCAGTTCTCTGTTTCTTAAACTTTAATAAAAAATAAAACAGCATGAACAAGAACATAAATGACGGGTCACTGATCAGGTGGAGATTCAGTAGGATTATAGGGCAGTACACCCTCTCATTAGGCAGTAACCGTACTGACATTGTACAGCAGGTTTGTGTGTGCATGTCTGGGGAAAAAAAAAAAAAAAAAAAAGAGAGAGAAAGAGAGAGGAAGGGTCCTGGTTTTAAGGGCCCTGACATATTGATCCTAATTTTAAACCTTATATTTTAAATCTTGATTTTATTGTCTAGTGTAATCTTGATTTAAAAAAAAGAGCTAATAAAGATGAACAAAAAGAAAAATAAAGTGGCTCAGGTCATAAGGAGGCCGTGAGCTTGTAATATTTTAAATCGTGTTTCACAGGAAGCCTAAAGATTGTCCAAGGTCAGCACATTTATATATAAAAAAACAAACAAAAAACAAAAACAAAAAAAAACATAAGCCACTTTATCACTAATTTGATATCACTAATTTACGTTATGTAAGTTATGGCTTGTTGTACAGTTTGTTTTCTAAAATGTGAAACTTCGACCCTCGATCTTATGGGGTTACTAGTATAATAAAGTATTCCTTTTTTTTTTTTTTTTTTTAACATTTAAAAGGATGGTTTTGTATAAATTTTGCCCTCAGAGTCTCTCTTATGGTTGCTTACACACCTAAGCGGCCAAATACTTAGGATTGTTTAAAACAAACAAAGCACAAGACCCCCAACTCAGCTAGCCCACCCCACCCCTGTCCACCCCTACCCTGTCCTACCCTGCTGGTTTTTACTAAGGAACTACTTTTCTGCTCATTTCCATTAGAGATAAGGCCGAACAGAGCGTCCCAAATGTGTTTTATTTATTTTTATTTATCATCCTGGCTGTTTCAGTAAAACGAATATAAGGAAACTGATCATATTTTTAAAAAAAAAACTTAAGACACTAGGACGCATTGCATCATAAATCTATTTCGTATATACGTCTTAGACTGCGCTTACCTAAATATTTACGAACCTGATTTCTTTTTCACCCTGCTCAGCATACACTGAAATACATGTGTGTGCCATAGTAGAGAGACACGCACACACACGGAGACTACAGACACCTAGTGAACAATGAAAGGGTTAATCTTTGTACTTTTTTGCACACAAGACATTGCATAGTTAAACTTGTGCCTTTTGCTCTAAATTTTCAAACGGGATACAAGTTTGAAATGATATTTGTGGGGCCAGCCACTATTTTTATAAAAATTAAAGAAAAAAAAACAAACAAAATAATTTTATATATCGAAGAGCCTGGTACAGATAGGCACACCTCAAGAACAATCAGCATATAAGAATAGCTTTTCTCCTGTTAAAAGGCGCACGATACACATAGACGCTTATACATTTTATAAGCAAAGTGTGCAAATGAAGCTCGAGTTCCTGTAGTCTACAAAAAAAAAAAAAAAAAAAGGATATATATCAAGAGAAGAAAAAAAAAAAAAGACCTTGAGATATCAGGAGCAGAAGCGCTGAGGTACTGCATGGGTCGACACAATCCTCAAAATTTGAAGCATTTTCCAGACTCACAGTCGAGAAGTCGATTATATGTGCTTTTATTTTTTTTTAAAAACTCATTCACGTTGGCACTTCGCTCGAGCAAGCATGGACATTTTAACCACTTTCTTTCAACGATCGCTTTTTTTTCCAAATGGTGAGTTTTAAAGAGGCTCTCATGTGCAGGTCTCTCTCACACACAAAAAAATTTTTTTTAATTCACTTTGACTTTCATGGTTCACGGGTCAGAGCGTCCGTCCAAACAAAACCAGCGTAAGGATTCAGCAAAAAAAGGTACAGTGATGGTCAGACTCGAGTTACATTTTGTAGTAGAAGATTAAAGCAGCACGACGTCCTTCTTTCTTCTTGACTATCATTTCTGTGAGATAAAAAAAAAAAAAAAAAAAAAAGACAGACTAGGCGGAGAAATCCCTTTTTTTTTTTCTTCCCATAAAATAAAAGCTTCCTGTGTTCTCTTCGCCATTCAGTCCTGTCTGGCTTTAATTAATCTGCCTGATTTACGATGACCTGGACAACAAAGTCTTTCTGGATCTTTGTGTCCTGGAGGCGTGTCTTGTCCGTGAGAAGTTTCCCAGAGAAGAACCAGCGCTGACGCGCCACCTCGATGCCCTCCTGGGCCTGCAGCTGCTTCTTCAGCAGGCCCACGGGATCAGACATGCTGGCACTCAGGCGGACGTCCTTGCCCGTCGAGAGGCGCACCTTGAGCTGGAACTCCTTCTTCGGGGCCGTCTGGGCGTCAGCGTTTTCCGGCACGGATTCCTCTTCGCTCCTCTCGGTGATCAGATTGACAGGCGGGGCCAAGCAGTAAACGGGTAGCTGGTAGCGATTGCCAAGCTCGTCGTAGCACTCGGTCAGGGATCCTGCAGAAGAAAGACGCAAGCTGAAATCTTAACTGTATATGTCTCAGAAAACATGCTGACATTTTTTCAGATGTTTTTGGATTCTCTCACCGTGTGGTAGTGTGACGCTGGCTCCGTCCAGGATGGCCTGAGCTAACTCGTGGTCGTTGCATTCCAGGGCCACTGCGGCTGCTTTTAACGCGTCCCAGATTTCCTTGCGGCCCTCGAAAGCCGGCGCGGTGTCCCAGAACTCGTCCCTCTTACTGCGCAGCTGGCCTTCTGTCATGGGATAGTCGCTCTTCCACCTGGGCTTGTCCTTCTTCAGAGGTTCATTACGGGCTGTGGTGGAACAACAACAGACGTAGAACTGTTAGCACGTTTTAATAGATGACATCATCACAACATGGAAGCACGTTATATCACAATGCAAATCCCATAATAGACGCATCGAATACAAATTCCACAGTTTACACATTTATTCATCAGCCATAGCATTAAAACCAGTTCAGGTAGTCCCCGACTTACGAGTGGGCTCCGTTTCAGGTGCCCGTTCCTAAGTCGAATTTGTTCTTAAGTGCGACAAAGTGAGTCTTATACGCCGTTGACACGGCATACCAATCCACGTAACTAAACCTGTGTCCCCTTTCCCCACAAAAATGTAATGGCACCTAAGGAAATAAAAACTCTGTTCACAAATGTGCTTCTGAAAGAATGGTCAAAAATCCCCATAAACACACTCCTAAACCTAGTGGAAAGCCTTCCCTTAAGAGTTGAAGCTCTTATAGCTATAAAAGGTGGACAAACATCATATTAAACCCTATGGATTAAGACTTGGATGTTACTCAAGTTCATATGCATGTGAAGTCTGGCGAGCGAATACTTTCAGCAACATAATGTACATTTTTACACGTGATGTACATTTTGAGAACCATATATGGACTGGGTCAACCTTAATAGTGGCGAGTCATGTTGCCAGATTGGGATTTTTTCGCCTCAAACGAGAGGATCATCATCTTCGACTAATAAAGAAGACTGTGCTATATATATTTCGCAGTGGTTTTTAACAGATTGTGAGTAAAAGACATAACTCGCAAGTTTTATGGGCAGATTAGTGACACTATATTGCGTTTTTTTTGGGTGTGTGTGCGTCAAAACTCTGAATTTGATGTGAATACAAACAAATGATTATATTATTTCATATGCATTACAGTTTAAGGCACTAGATGCACCGCATGTACCATTTTCTCTCTCCATCATGACCGTGGTATGTCTGGTTGAATTAGAATGAAGATAAAAGTGCTCTCTGTGACTTTGATCATTGTGTGGATAGCGGTATCGGACAGGATGGTGTGAATATTTCTGGAGCTGGTGACTAACCTGGGACTTTCCATGCACAAAAATCCAGCCCTAGCTCTTTCTCCCATAATATTCCTTCTTTCTTTTTTTTTTTTTTTTTTTTTTAAACGCATGCCAGCTTCTATGGCTATATTCATAACGAGAAGCATTTTTGTTATTTAATATTAAAACTTATGATGTTTAAAATAATTTTTTTTCTAAGAACTTTTAAACTACATTGGGATTTACTTGTTGAAAAACTTTGTGTCAACAGAATAAAACAAGTTCCATAAAGGAGTAAAAGAATTAGTCAAATAAAACATATGTTTGATGGACAGAAGGGTTCTGCATGATAAACATTGTGGTGGGTTTTCTCTTGACAAAAAAAGTGTTGCTTTTGAGTGTCCTATTCTGCATCTTGTATAAGTCACTTGATCCCAGCGATTTTTAAAAGGAAATGCATGTCTTGATCCAACATCTGGATTTATTTCATGTAGTGTATTATTTGAGCTCTGGTCCCATTGTGGTTGCCATTTATTTTTGATTTATTCATTTAAAATTGGTGTGAAATCTGTGAAGGGTATAAAGCATTTGATTGTTTTTTTTAGATTTTGCATCTTTGGCAGTTTTGTCTGCTTTCCAGGAATTACCAGGGATTCCTGAATGCCCAGGTATCCAGCAGAAAATTATGTTAAAAGTATTGGCTTTTAAGAATGATAACTGTTATGATTTCCACGATTGTTGGATGATCTGTTTTTAAATTTTCTAATGCTTGGAGACAATTTTGAGTCCATTGTTATTAGGTAATCCTTTCGTAATCTGGATTTAATGAATTTCAAAGCCATAAGCAGAGCATTTGCTTCTGCAGTAAAAATTTAACTTTGGTCTGAGACGTGTAAACCCTGCTGTACAAGATTTGTTGCAAAGGCTGCTGCCACTTTATGCCCTGATTTTGATTCATCTGTATTGGGGTATGCTGTGGTAATTTTCCTCTTATTTCCAGAAATTGCTGGTGATATTTGTTTGGATTTGTTCAGGTTCTCTAAATGTGTTTTAATACGTAAACTAAGTGGGCGGATAGAGTTTGGTTTCTATTGATAGACTGTTAAATATTGTTTCGTGAAGACTGCTGGATATGCTGGATTTTGCCTATTTGTTCTAAGTTTGATTGTATATTCAGGAGTGTACATTAGCTTTGACATATAGACTTTGGATTGGTGATGTACAGTGTCCAGAAGGCATATACACTCACCTAAAGGATTATTTGGAACACCTATTCAATTTCTCATTAATGCAATTATCTAATCAACCCATCACATGGCAGTTGCTTTAATGCATTTAGGGGTGTGGTCCTGGTCAAGACAATCTCCTGAAATTCAAACTGAATGTCAGAATGGGAAAGAAAGGTGATTTAAGCAATTTTGAGCGTGGCATGGTTGTTGGTGTCAGACGGGCCGGTCTGAGTATTTCACAATCTGCTCAGTTACTGGGATTTTCACGCACAACCATTTCTAGGGTTTACAAAGAATGGTTTGAAAAGGAAAAAAAAACATCCAGTATGCGGCAGTCCTGTGGGCGAAAATGCCTTGTTGATGCTAGAGGTCAGAGGAGAATGGGCCGACTGATTCAAGCTGATAAAAAAGCAACTTTGACTGAAATAACCACTCGTTACAACCGAGGTATGCAGCAAAGCATTTGAGAAGCCACAACATGCACAACCTTGAGGCAGGTGGGCTATAACAGCAGAAGACTCCACCAGGTACCACTCATCTCCACTACAAATAGGAAAAAGAGGCTACAATTTGCACGAGCTCACCAAAATTGGACAGTTGAAGACTGGAAAAATGTTGCCTGGTCTGATGAGTCTCGACATTTCTGTTCTGACATTCAAATGGTAGAGTCAGAATTTGGCATAAACAGAATGAGAACATGGATCCATCATGCCTTGTTACCACTGTGCAGGCTGGTGGTGGTGGTGTAATGGTGTGGGGGATGTTTTCTTGGCACACTTTAGGTCCCTTAGTGCCAACTGGCAGTAAGCCTTCAAGACACGCCAGGTGGTCTGCAGGGTCTCCCCTGCTCGCTCAACATGTTCTCTGTGCAAGCGTGACTTCTCGATTCTGTAAGCGCTCGACATTGCCTGCACACACGTGCAACATTTATTTTCTGTGCGCACTCGACTCTGCCTGTACACTCGCTCAACTTTACAAAATCAAAAGAAAATAATTATAAAAAGGAAACATTGTAAATAAAGTTGTATATATTTATAAATATTATAACCAAATATTCATTTTTTTATTCAATGAAGTATTAGTATATACTTATTAATACAAGTATTAGTATAGTATACGTTTGTCCATTGTGTGTTTTTATTTACTTATCTAATTATCCATATAGCTTATTGTTAGACTACATCGACTAAAAGTCAAATCGGGCAACTCAGTCACTTTACTTATAAATCTTTATTTACAACGCTTCCGTTATGCGGTCGATATTGCCAGCTGATAGAGAAGGAACAGCCAATCAGAACAGAATCAGAAGTAGTGTGTGAAAGTCTGTGATTGGCACAGAAAATAAATGTTGCCCGGAGAACATGTTGAGCGAGCAGGGGAGATACTGCGCGCTCAGAATTGTGGCAGGAATATAACGCCATAAGCAGACAGCACGAGACCGAACAAAGTTAGAAGACACTTACAGACAACACACCCCAGTCACGTTAATAAGCCACTCGACTTCTTTGAAAGAAAGCTCTAGATAAGTGACAAAGTAAGCCTGTTATAACAATTGCACGTGTATTTTATCTGCTTTGAACTTCGTGTTATTTGATCTTATTGGTTTAGGAATTGATATTACAATAAATAGTAAACTTGGCCGATTTCGTTATCATTTTGTTGACAAGTGGGGCTTGAAAATTCCCTTACCCTCTTAAGTGGGAAATAACAGAAAATCTTTGAGAACCACTGCTTTAGGGGTAGGGCTTCTGCTAGAATGTTCACAGTCTTTCATTTCTGCATCTGTAATTTGTTTTGTTTTTGAAGTATTACCCTTTGATTGAGTAATATTTGAGGAGTCAGTTCTGGACTCCTGTATTCTTTGATTTTGGGAAGGAATTATTATGTTAATAGTTTGGTGTTTATCTTTATGCATCCAAGTGATATCTGTCTGGCCATCAATTGTCTTGAAAGTTTTTTTGACCACACAAGCAAAAGTTTTGTTTAAAGCAAAAACTAGAGCAGCAGCCACCATTTTTCTTGCTTTATGATAACTTTTGTCTTTCGGCTGTTTCCTTTCAGGGGTCGCCACAGCGAATCATATGCCCCCACCTAACCCTATCCTCTGCTTCCTCTCCTCTCACCCCAACAACTTCATGTCCTCCCTCACTGCATCCATAAATCTCCTCTTTGGTCTTCCATTAGACCTCCTGCCTGGCAGTTTCAACCTCAGCATCCTTCTACCAATATGCTCACAATCTTTCCTCTGAACATGTCCAAACCACCTTAATCTGGCCTCTCTGACTTTATCTCCAAAACATCTAACATGGGTTGTCCCCCTAATGAACTCATTCTTGATTCTATCTATTCTTGTCACTCCCAAAGAGAACCTCAACATCTTCATCTCTGCTACCTCCAACTCTGCCTCCTGTCTTTAAGTTGTAGAGCATCGCTGGTCTCGCCACTGTCTTGAACACCTTTCCTTTCATTCTCGCTGATGCTCTTTTTCACATAACACACCTGACACTTTTCTTCACCCATTCCAACCAGCTTGTATCCACCTCTTTACCCAATTCCACACTCACCATTCCTCTGGACCGTTGACCCAAAGAACTTAAAGTCCTGCACCCTCTTTACCCCTGCTCTCTGTAGCCTCACCGTTCCACTTGGATTCCTCTCATTCACACGCGTATTCTGTCTTGCTACGGCTAACCTTCATTCCTCTGCCCTCCAGAGCGTACCTCCACCTCTCTAAATTTTCCTCCACCTGTTCCCTGCTCTCCCTACAAAGCACAATGTCATCTGCAAACATCATTGTCCATGGAGACTCCTGTCTAACCTCATCTGTCATTCTGTCCACCACCAGAGCAAACAAGAAGGGGCTCAGAGCCGATCCTTGATGCAGACCCACCTCCACCTTAAACTCTTCTGTCAAATATACAGCACATCTTACCACTGTCTTACAGCCCTCATACATGTCCTGCACCACTCTAACATACTTATCTGCCACTCCAGACTTCCTTATACAATACCACAGCTCCTCTCTCGGCACCCTGTCATACGCGTTCTCTAAATCTACAAAGACACAATGCAACTCCCTGTTACCTTCTCTGTACTTCTCAATCAGCATTCTCAAAGCAAATACTGCATCCGTTGTACTCTTTTTAGGCATGAAACCATATTGCTGCTTACAAATGCTCACCTCAGCCCTTAACCTAGCTTCCACTACTCTTTCCCAAAGCTTCATTGTATGGCTTATCAACTTTATTCCTCTGTAGTTGCCACAGCCCTGCACATCCCCCTTGTCGCCTCGGAACTCCAGCAGATTATGCATCAAGGATACAGTGATGATATACTCAAGCAAAATAAGCAACAGGTTGCTCAAAATCACTTGATGACCCTTAGCTAAAGTCTCCAATGAGTCTGAAAGTTATTCAGGTTCATTTATCTCAGAATATCCCAGGAGTACGCTTTGACCAGCCGATTGATTGGATCAAGCCATTCCAACCTCCCGTCTAGATGAAGTAGGAGCCAAAATGACGTGTTGCAATAATGGGAGCTGCAGCAAACCACATTTTTGTTTTATTTTCCTTTCTCCACCGACACGTATCGCAACTCACGGCAAACAAGTTGTCCCTTATAATAGGATGGGGATAGTGGGGATCAATTATTCTCCAGGTCCCTACGGAGTGAGTTCAATTGTGAGTCTTCTACCAAGAATATAAGGATAGAATAGTAGAAAGGTTTAAGTGTGACCCTCGTAAGGGTTAGTCTCCCTTGCCCAAGGAGAAGACCCTAGCACTACAGAGGGAAGGAGTGTGCCACTGTTTCTTTTACAGGCTGCCATCACAAATATGGGTCCTGTGCCGTACTCGGCCCATGATATTCCTTGTTCTTGGCTGACAGGAACGGATCCTGACGTGGTGGTGCTGTTGTTGTAGCTCATCCAGTGAGATTCAAAGAAAATCAACAGTTAATGAAATCCTGGGTCAACACGCTGTTTACATTAATTGCAGAATAACTGAAGAGATACTTAATTTGATAATATATTCTAATAGCTGTTAAATGAGTTTCAATGAATTTCCGTATGATTTTTTTATTTATTCTTGGTTTGAACCATGTCCAGTGCCGTGCTAACTAACGGTGTGACGACAATGAACAGGAAACACCAAATGGCCAAATAAAAAAAAATGACTTCTGACTTATTCTCACTTCCTGCGCGTCCAAACTCTTCTACATACAATCAGATGCCATCAATGGAGAAAATCAAGTCGCCCAGTAACGTATTAATCTCACCCAGATTCGTCACATAATGCCAACTAAAGCACAACTAACTGGGTTACTTATTAAATCAGCAGACAAGTTCACTTGGTTAGGTCATGAAAAAGATTCAACCTAAAATTTTAAATCGGCTCCTAAATGTTTTGGGTTCGACCTAAAAAAAAAAAAAGATTTGTTTGTCTGGAGCCCTGCGTTCTGATGTTTAATTTAGATTAGATAAAGATCTCGACCGGTCTCTGTATGATTGTACGCTTTTGTGACTGGCTGACGACACAAATAAGCAGGTGTACAAATGTTCTTATTGAAGAATTGGATGATGCTTTTAAATTAAATTAACACTCACTAACATAATTGTCTCCAACAGTGGCCTTTGGAAACGAACTAATTCGCAAATACACACAAGGAACACCACACAATGCCAAAAAATAAAGGCAGCAAAATTTCACAGAACAAAAGAAAAACACACAGATTTGTATATAAATGAGTAATTTATCTATGAATTCTATCTCGTATACATATTTAGATTAATGGGTCAGAGGACAGGTGGGATCTGAAGCAGTAGGCTTTACTACGAAGTATTTGTTACACTTTCTTTATAACAAGCTTTTCAATACACACCAGCTGTGCCAGAGGTGTGGTACAACCGGGTTACTTATCCCTAGCGGAGCCGACCTTAAGATGTTAATTTTGTCCAGTCCCAGGATAAATGTCCCTGTTAGTTTTTATCATATTTAGTCAATCTTAACCTATTTTTGCTTAGTCAAGTTTTAGTCGACTAAACTCTGGACATTTTAGTCTAGATTTAGTCAACAAAAACAGAACATTTTATTAATAAACTTTACAGTCAATCTAGTCTAGACAAAACCATTTATTTTATGTTTTTTTCTTTTTTACAAATAATTATCTTAACATTAATGTTTTCAGCTAATTATATTTATTTTAAATCACCACAACAACTGCTGCATGTCCATATTTTTTCCCCCCAACATAATTATATTAACATATGGTAACACAATTACCACAGAGAGACTGTAAAACTGGTTGATTATTACACATCAAGGTATGCCTTGAAGTGTCACTTCAGGTTTGTGTCATTTTTCCCAGCGATTGTGTGCCCCCACTGTGTCCCCTCTGAAATTACTACACATCTGCTTTTTTTTTCTCTCCAGTTCAATATGAAGGAATAGGGCCCAGATATCGCCTCTTCTCTTTGGCTCGAGTAATACTGCTGTGATGAAGAGCTGTGATGAATGAACGCCGTATCGCAGCGGATTGACGAAAATAAAGACAGACGTTTTATTAGTTTTTATATTTTTTTTAGTTTAAACTGTTTTTCTACAGTATCTACATCTGACTTCATTTTGTTCAGTGTCATCCTTACTGAAGCCAAAATGTGTCCAAATACCGGAGAAGGCATTTTTCTTTGGTACAAGCTGCTCTTGTTGCTCAGTTGTCTCAGTGTTTAAGCTCTTCATGCTCGACATGTTGGCGAAATAACGTAACGGAGCGGGGTCACGTGACTCCACACGCGGTAATGTTTTTAAAGGGAAAGTAATCGAAATAATCGCCCTGGGAAAATTTACTTGATTATAGGTTCTAATTGTCAATTTTAATCACTTTTCGATTAATCGCCCAGGCCTACTTGAAACTGATATCCATTAACAGAAGACTTTAAGCACAATATAATGAGGAAACACTTTAAAACACAGTGAAACACTTCCAGGCGTAAAGCGGTCAGTCCGATCACGTCTGAGGCATACTGAGAAAACTTTCTACCTTGATGTCATCCAAGCTCTAGTGAAATGCTGTGATAAGTGCATTAGTGTAGCAGGGGACTATATAGAGAAATAAAGGGAGTTAACGGTGTTCTCTCATTATGTTAAAAGTCACGGTTTGACTTGAACACCCCTTGTATCATGATTATATGCAAATCAGTGTACTTCCTGGCCCTGCAAACTAATTTCCATGTTATTATAAACAACATCCCTAGATATTTGCTAATACTTCTTCACAGACAACATATAAAACCGATCAGACATACAGTCGCGGTTCAGAGTTCACCGATTTTTCCTGGGAACATAACGAATAACTGTTTATGGAAACCCTTGCAATTTCGAGGAAACCTCAAATAAACACCTGCAATTTCTTTTTTCTTATGACTTTTTCGTGGCAATATATAATTTTTTATGCGTTTTAATGTTAAACTATATAATATATAATTTACAAATTTTGTAACGGATATTAACATCAATTCCCTACAGAACTAATACCAAAGAAGACGCACCTATAACATCTGTATTTTACAGGTTTACCTTTTTATTCGTTCTTTAATTCTAAGAGGTAATGTACTAAGCTGAGTTTGAAATGAAACTAAAGTGTTTTAGGACCAGATTGAAGGTTTAAACTATAAAACCGCCAAAATTTAAAAAATTTTAAAATTTAAATTTTTTTTTTTTTTTTTTTACCACATCCTAAAGTAGCGTTTTTTTTCACAATTTGCAGGTCCTCTAAAAATGTAACTTTTTTAGGGGTCGACTGTACCCGCCGCACCTCCATCAGGCCCTGATGCCACACTGAATTAAAGCTGTAGGGAAAAGTAATCCATAGACTCCACTCTGAATCACTTAAGTCTTTAAGACCTACTCAACTATGAAATGTTTAGTTCAGGCAAAAAAAAAAAAAAAAAAGGGATCAAACATCTCATTAAATACAATAAAGAAATGGTTAAGAAGCACTAAATCACCATCTGATCGTTCCATGACACATAGCGCATTAATAAATGTCACAAGTCCGCATAATTTATTTGAGGAAGTTATGTACACTCCTACGTTAACTGCACATTTCAAGTAAACACTGCCTCCCAAAAGCCATTATGTTCACAATAGTGTTTACACGCATTATGGCTGACATTCACAGCTGACCACAGATGAACTCCTATTTCGAGTTAACAATGGCACCGTAACACACGCACAGCGCTGAGAAAGATCATACACAATCACTGAAAATCTGTCGGCCAGACAAAAACAGCTGTGCTTATGAGACATGTGATCTGCTCACCCGCAGAACGGACACGGGGAAAGAACGTCAAAGCAAAAAAAAAAAAAAAAAAAAAAAAAAAAAAAGTACAGCTGAAATTGTGAAGGAAAATGTGTTAAAGATAAAGTGGAACACATGTACTGGGAAGAGCAACAAACCTTCATACGAGGGACGAGAATCACCCGATACGACATCACGATATACAAGCGCCGATTCGATTTGTACTGCAATTCTGTCAGTATCGAGATTTTATAAATATTTCACAAGAAAAGGATGCTGTACGGCGTGCCAATGCGTGAATAGTTTAGAGCGAACCATCTATAGGATTACAGAGGATTTTTACCACCTCAAATACAAACATGTATATTACAACTTTTTTGAGACCTGTAGCAGGCACCAAATTAAAAATGAGCTCCTTCAGCAGATAAAATTGTAAAATTTTTCCAGTTTAAACATTTATGTGAATAAAATAATGGCTAATGTGATTTGACTTTCTTTTAGTTTGCATTTTATTAAAATTTTAAAAACGTCCCAACTTTACCGGAATTCGTGGTGTACATTAAAATATATCTATACATTTTAAAGAAATCGATTCTGGAGTCAATACGTGGTGATACGTGAATTGCCACACAAAAGAAGCGCAATATGAAACTCGAACTGATTGTTCAGGCACTCACGGTCATGTAGATCATAATTTTCGATTAATGACCAAGGAAGAAGAAAAAAACAAAAAAAAAAAAAAACATTTAAAAGCGCAAACTTGGACTTTGGGAAATTCAAGGTTGCAAATAAGAGTCAGATTACAAAAAAAAAGAAAATCTACTAAGAATATGATTCCCAATATTTTAAACAGTACCAGCAATATTGGAGAGAATTATGGAAATAAAAATTACTTAAATTGAGATTAGATTTACCTATCGCCACACCGACTCCAGAAACATAAAAAAAAACCAGAACAGAAACGAATTTTAATGGCATTACATTATCAAAAACCGTGCCGTTAAAATCTTCCATTGCCTTTTTCCTCCAAACTCATGACACATGCGTCCATCGGTCTTAAAACACTAAGCGCTAATTAGTTGAAAATCGTTCGCAGTGCATTCACTTTTAAGTTTTGGGACTTCAGAGACATCTGAGGTGTTAAAACTTTGCCATTTCTTTATAATCCTCAGGTAAACTACTTACACATGACTCTATTCCCATGTGGTAGGAGTGAATTATTTGTTTCGAAATAATTATAACGGATGACAGAGCTACATGCTGCTCTGTATAATCTTAAATTCTTTTATTTTAAGTTAGATTGTATTTTTTTAAGAAAAAAGGGGGGGGGGGGGCGGTGTCGAGAACAGGCGACATTTAATTACTCATTAAACTTTCTTTAAAAAAAAGTTTCAAGCTGTAATAAAATTGTGTGAAAAATGTAATATCGAATCGGGATATTTTATAAAATCGCAATACATCAGAGAATCAAAATTTTTATTGAATCGTTAAATCGAGTATCGTGATCAAATCGTATCAGGAGGTGACTGGTGATTCCCATCCGAAGACCTAAATGTTGTGGAAGTGTCTTACAAAAATAAAGGGAACAAACTTGACTTGAATGTCAGGTTGAAGCAACGTGTGTAACAAGCAGACAGAAAATAAAGACCCGTATTACCAAGTCCTACCCACTTCCCAAACCCCCAGCTGTCATCGAGCGAACACTCAGCCAGTTATCACTAAAATAACACTAACACCACGCCTGATTTACACTTGATGTCTTTTTTTTGTGTCTGTGAAATAACGTTGCGCGAGCAGACGCACTGAAACCACAGTTTCCGACGGGCATGTTATACAGGCCGAGACTAGATCTGCTTTCTGTTCAGGAGTCAGTCTCACACACACACACACACACACACACACACACACACACACCATGCTGCTATGGCAAATACATGATATGTGTAAGCGTGATGGAAAAAGTATTTGAACAAAAACAAACAAAAAAAAACCCAAAACATCTATCAGTTGAACGCCCACCTTAAGCCTTCATCTCTTCCTTCTTAACACAAAAACCTCTCACCCATATGCACGGCAGCTGATAAGCAGCAGCTCGTCAAAGCAGAACAAACTGCATCTGTGTCGAGGAATAAAACACAACAGAACACACATCCAAATGTGTGTGTGTGTGTGTAGAAGAAGAGCTGCTGCAAAGATGCTAAAAGAAGCCACGGAAGGGATGACCGGCCGTAAAGAACAGTTTTAAGGTTTTAAAAGGTCACCTTTCAACCAAACAAATTATTTATAGCGCGTGGGCGGCTTAGGTGCAGCCACGTAATCAGGATTTGCCCCGCTGCCTCGATTCACACTGCAGCACAACAGGAGGTGAGAGACGCAGCTAGCGTGGAAGTGCAAAAACCGCCAAGAATGAAACAAAGCACAATGCAGGTCGCAGCAACATACACACACGGTACTAGTGTTAATTTTGTCAGCTACTTTCAACTTTAGTCTTAGTCCCAAACTAAATGCCCTTGTTAGTTTTTATCATATTTAGTCAATCTTATCCACTTTTTGTTTAGTCAATTTTTAGTCGCCTAAAGGTCTGGACATTTTTAGTCTAGTGTTAGTCAACAAAAACAAAACATTTTAGCAATAAGATTATTATTAATTAACCCTACAGTTAATCTACAGTTGCAAGAAAAAGTATGTTTGAGATGGAGTTTTGCATGAATTGGTCATAAAATGTGCTCTGATCTTCATCTAAGTCACAACAACAGAAAAACAAAGTCTGTTTAAAATAATACTACACAAACATTACATGTTATGTTAAATAAAAACAAACATTCACAGTACAGGGAGGGGAAAAGTATGTGATCCTTTGGACTTAATAACTGGTTGACCCTCTTTTGGCAGCAATAACCTCAACCAAACGTTTCCTGTAGTTGCAGATCAGACCTGCACAACGATCTGGAGTCATTTTGGACCACTCCTCTTCACAAAACTGTTTCAGTGTAGCAAAATATCCTTGGGATGTCTGGTGCGAATTGCTCTCTTAAGGTCATGCCACAGCATTTCAATTGGGTTGAGGTCAGGACTCTGACTGGGCCACTCCAGAAGGCATATTTGGTTCTGTTGAAGCCATTCTTTTGTTGAATTACTTGAATGCTTTGGGACATTGTTCTGTTGCATCACCCATCATCTGTGAAGCTTAAGTTGGCGGACAGATGGTCTTACGTTTTCCTGCAAAATGTCTTGATAAACTCTGAAATTCATTTTTCCATCAATGACAACAATCCATTTTTTTTTTATCATTGACAACAATCCATCCAGGCCCTGAGGCAGCAAAGCAGCCCCAAACCATGATGCTCCCTCGGCCATGTTTTAAAGTGTGGATAAGGTTTTAATGTCGGTGTGCTGTGCCTTTTTTTCTCCACACATAGTGTGTAGTGGGTTCTTTCCAAACAACTTACTCAATTTCGGTTTCATTTGTTTAAAAAATATTTTGCCAGTCATGCTGTGGAACATCCAGGAGCTCTTTTGCAAACTTCAAACCTGCTGCAATATTTTTTTTTGGACAGCAATGGCTTGCTACTTGGTGTCCTCCCATGTACTCCATTCTTGTTTAATGTTTTCCTTATGGTAGATGTGTCAACAAAAATGTTAGCATGTGCCAGAGAATTCTGTAAGTCTTTAGCCGACACTCTAGGTTTCTTCTTTCCCTCATTAAGCATTCTGCGCTCTGCGCTTACAGTCATCTTTACAGGACGACCACACCTAGGGAGAGTAGCAACAGTGCTGAACTTTCTCCATTTGTAGACAGTCTGTCTTACCGTGGACAAATGAACATCAAGGCTTTTAGAGATCCTTTTGTAACCCTTCCAGCTTCATGCAAGTCAACAATTCTTGATCGTAGGTCTTCTGAGAGCTCTTTTCTGCAAAGCATTGTTCACATCATGCAGTGCTCCTTGAAACCAGTAAACCCAAAACTGGTGTGTGTTTTTAAAGGGCAGGACAGCTTTCAACATTCAATATCATCACACTGATTGGACTCAAGGTTGGCTCCCTCCTGCCCCAATTATATCTTGGAAAAGTCATTAGGCTAGGGGTTTACATGCTTTTTCCACCCTGCACTGTGAATGTTCACATGTTATGTTTAATAAAAACATGTTTGTGTAGTATTATTTTAAGCAGACTGTGTTTGCAGCATGCCACCCTCTTTAGGTGTGTGTGGTTTTTTCCCCAACGATTGTGAGAAATCTTTAACGAAGAGGTAAAGATAACTGAGCTTGTAACAACCCGTCACTGGGTGCGCAAACTACTCCTGATATGTGACCCAGGAAACACTACTACCCATAAAGAATGAACACCTTATCGTAGCAGATTAGGAGAAAAACTAAATGTTGACGAAAATAAAGACAGACGGTAAAACATGTTTTTTTTTTTTTTTACTATATTTCATATTTTATCTTATATCCTGTTTTTCTTATCATCATCATCTTCTATATATTTTATTCATTTCCATTCTCTAATTTATTTTTATTAATAATTTAAAGGTTAAAGGTCACAAGCAGTCTTATAAGCATTGCACTGCATATCGTACTATGCATTACTGTGTATGTGACAAATAAAATTTTAATTATTTTTTCATCAACAACACACACAAAATGTTACATGTGTGTTAGTGTGTTTTTTTTTCTTCTGGCACTTAGGAAGTGGAATTTACTTCCTGTAGATGTCCGTTCTGCTGAGTCACCACTGAGGGGAAAAAAAAAAAACAAAAAAAAAAAAACACTGATGGTACTTGGTTAGTAACTCCGTGTGGAAGAATCTATACTCTATAATGTGTGTCGCTCTGGAGCATCTGCCGAAAGTCTAAACGTAAAAGTTAATGTATATACACACAGTATACAGATGTATATACACGCAGCTGTTCAAGAGCTGCTTGGATATTACCTCTTTAATTTTATAATTTATCAGAGTGAGTTAAAAAATAATCCATGATCTTGTTATTTGCTGGACTTAACACCTTGATTTAAGCTTTTGGTGCTGCAGCCATTTACAGGGTTTTGGAAAAGTATTCATATTTAAATGCCACTTGTTTCCTGCTTAGAACTTAAAACATTATGAAGGTATATTTTCTTTCTCAAACAATGAACTGGATCTAATTAGATTTAACACATGAATATGTTTTCATATTGATTAATCTAATATATCTCTCTCTCATATACATACTGTACACACACAGACAGCCCAAAAAAATTTACACACACTTCAGGAAAAGAAAAACTTTTAATGAAAAAAAAAAATAATAATTTACTGAGACATCATTTGTTTAGTTCGGAGGTTGTGAGCAGTGATGTGACTTCACTCTATAAATGGAAAAATAAAAACCCTAATTGACTTTTGTTGCAGTGACATTTTGTCCGTCTCTAGATTCGAGGGCTGCATCCTTTAAAGGACACGGTCTCTGTGGTCTCCATAGGCTGGTGGCGTTGGCTGACTGTGCAGACCATAAAACCAGAACGTATGGGCAGTTCAAACACCTATCTCTTAAAGAGAAGACTTTACGCAAATCGCCCTTTTACTTTTATTTCTTGTTTACGCAATACGTATCAAAATTTTATACGCTAATCTACTTATTTTTAATATCCTTGAGTCGCTCGCATGTCTGCTGTGGTCTCCTCCCAGGTTAACAAAGAATCTTGGGCTAGATTGGGTCGTGAAGTACACATCAGTGCGTTATTAAAAAAGACCATCTGTATACATGATGCTGTTACTATTCTTAAACAATGTACATGTCGAGCACCAGTATGGTTCTTTATTTGGGACAAAAGTTTTTACTTATGGGCAGTCCTCTGCTTTTTAAAAGTTTTTGTACTCGCATGTGTTTTTTTTACTTCAATCTACCACAAACATATTGAATAATGATTTCTAAACCACGGAACAAACCAGCCTGTGTGCATGTTTATATATATGTATATATATGTATATATATGTATGTGTGTGTAAAGGGATAGAAATCCTTATTATTAGGGTTGTACTCTTACAGCAACAAATCAAAGAAAGGGTTAAATATTTTATAAGGATCATAAGGAGTGTTATACAATGAGCAATGGAAAATTATTATTATCATACCGCAACACAGGAGTGTGATATTCAGTTTACACCACACTGATCTACTAATGATTACAATATTTTATTCACTAATTTACTTTTTTTAGGTACAGTGAAACCTCGGATTGTGAGTAACGCGTTTTGCGAGTGTTCCTCAAGACGAGCAAAGATTTTTAATAAATTTTGACTTGGAAAGCGAGCAAGTCTTGGTTTATAAGTACAGAGTATCATGTATTACGCATGCGCTTCTTGTTTTGACGCCGAGCATCACGTGATCACAACTGAGCTTATTGTTTTTCTATCTCTTGCCTTGCGGAATTGTGGGTAATCGTCTCCCCCGCTGGGTCTTAGTGTGCGTCTCTCAATGGTATAATTAGCATCCGTGCACGCGTGTACTGTTTACTATAACGCTGTGACCATGTGACCACACAAAGTGCTTACACCGAAGACTCTTTCCAAAACTACCTGTGTTGTTACTCTAGATGCAAATGTTGCATTCCTTTCTCACGATTTAAAATAAAAAAGTCCAAGTAACAAGACACAATCAAGCAGAAAACAATAACAGGAAGAGAATTAATGACAAACGACTCATTTTAGAAATCTGACGTTGTTTAGGATCTTTTATCCTGTCTGGATTAATTCCAAAATATCAGTACAATCATAATTTATTACTACATCCAGATACTTCAGCTACTCTTACTTGAGATATCGGTCTAACAAGAGACTTGGGCGGGTGCCTTATATCACACAGTCTGGTACAGAATTCCATTATATATTTCTGTCATTTAAAAACCTTTGACATGATCGCGTCTGATTTATTAAGGCCAGGAAATAAAAAAAAATAATAATAATCTATACGTATAATAAAACTGTAAAGTTGGCGTGTCTGTACATTGAAGATATTTGAGGAAAAAAAATATTGTTGGGACGCAAGATGAGTAACAGAACACATTGAGATGATTTTGGAACTTTTTTCTGTCTATCTGTGTTTGTCCATTTGTTTGTGTACGCATCACGTTAAAACTACGAAACGAATTTTAAATGCATTTTCACGGTTTTATTTGGCCGAGCCTGAGGTGACATATAGACTTGACTTTTATCACAATTGGCCCACTGGAAGAGAAAATATGTTACTTTGAAATCTTAATGGAAAACGCTCTTATCATAAAAAAAACTAAAAAAATGCATAAGTTCATCTCAAAATCCAACAGATGGCGCTGTACATCTTTTAATACACGCTTATGTGTATTAAACTGAAATTCTATTTGATGAACGCAATCTCACACCTTTACTGCGTATACTCCACAGGAACACGCCAATATTTTAGTTCACTCCAATATTCAACAGAACGCGCATTTAAAAAAAATTTGATTAAATTCCTCACGAACGAAGAAGCTAGTAAACAAGTCAGCCTGTTGTTAGGTGTCTTAAATTCCTGCAAACAACGTCCCAGCTGATTCCTGTTAAACATAATTCCAGTTTATCTCATTTTACTACCATGCTGCCAACCCCGCCGCCCAAACACACACACACGTTCGCAACGTAGCAACCACATGCAATACCACGTCTCCAGACTTCAAAACAAGGTCCTGTTTTCCCTCTGAACTAGTCACATGACATGTCTTTCACAATCACTTGTCTTATCTTGTGTCCAACAAAACATTGTGCATGCGCGCGCACACACACGCACCCATTCTGTAAGTATAAAGATAACCCACTGGGTGTTGGTTCTCGAGGTTTGTGTATTACAGCGTCCGTGAGCGCGCGTCCTTCCTCGGTCCAGTACAGATGGGTTATAAAAAAGGGACTCGTTAATACACAGAAATACGTCTTCACTAGCTAGCAGGATACACGCTCTATTGAGTAACAGAGAAAAGTGTTTATAAAGATGTGTTTGTGTGTTTACGTGTTGTTTTGGCAGAACTTTCGATAACAACCCAAAATTACAAACAATCACCTGCGGTATTACTATTATTTTTCCGCACCCACCACCACTGCTCCTCGACCCTGTAGTCACGCCTTGAAATCCTTTATATGTACCATCATGTCAGATTCTGGCCCGGTCCTCAGAGGTAAATATGAACATCTGCAGCAAATCAACCATCAAAAATCCAAGTTTTGGAAAACAGACAGCAATTAAACTCATTTATTTTTTTGATTAATCTCAAAATGTTTTAGCACAGAAGAGATAAAAAAGAATAAAGAAAAAAAATAATGATAAAAGTTGTTTCCTTGTTCACTTGTTCATTCACACAGCCTAGGAGTCATCAACTGGTGGACTGAGGTTGAGGTCAAGGTGTGAAATTTTGTCTGTACATTGGTCAGAACTCGGCCTTAAATGATAGAGAAAAAAAAAATCCCCCAACAGAAAGACTGTCTCTTTCTCTGTCTAGTCAGAATTTGTCATGGCATCACACAAACCTGTCTGGACAGAATTTAATGAAACTTTTGCACTACTTGTGTTTTTCCCTGAAGTTAAAAAACCTCCACTTTTACTTGACATTTTTATTTAATTTACGGTGAAGTTGTGAGCAGTTTTGTGCCGGATTATAAATCGAAGTTTTACCTGCGCATGTTTCAAACTGTGGGCGCGTCTTAAATCGACCGCCGGACAGGATTTCATGCAGTACTTGGACATCTGCCTAAAGTTTAATCTGCACCATAAGTGAAATTTAAATTTAAGTAAAAGCGATGTTGTGAACAGTTATGTACCGGATTTACTTGCTCAAATGTAAACAAAAACATGCACCAATAGATATTAGTTAGAAAAGCTGAAATATTTTTACTGGGATAAGTTCATATTTTCAACGGAGCCAAAGTGGTATAAGTGAATTTTAACAAGCTGGAGTCGTTTTAAGACAAAACTTCATCTTTATCCAACCTACTTTTTATGATTTCTTATCTGCAAGGATTTTAGTGTATTTGGTGTAAACAAGGTGTAAACAAGACGTAAACTAAGTATAAACAAGGTTTAAACAAGGCGTAGAAAACTCAACCTTAACAACATTGTATTTCTTTGTATTAATAAATTTGACAGAGAGGTCTGCCGTACAGAAAGACAGACACGTCTGTGGGCTTCAACCTAAAAAAATCATTTTTTTAAATAAAAAATAATAACAATAACACTGATTATATTAAAGCTGATCAGATTATTTTTAGCTTTAACCTTTTAACTATTTCAACAAACTGTTTTCCCGTCAATGACGTTATTACACTGGTGTATGAATAAACCGGTTTATCCATTAGCAAGTCTGGATTATTAAACATGAACCAGTACAGCTTCAGTAGTGCAGACTCTCAGACTCTCACACACACACACAAAATACTCATCTCTCACACACCATTCACACACTCTGCAGTTTGCATTCAGATCTTGAGATTATTTTATGACTCTAGCTCTTGCATAATAAAGTGACACCACGGTAAAAACAATCACTTCCAAATGCCTTGAAAACAGCCATAAACCCATCACTCGGGGTTAAACATTAACGCGTACGCTCGGTCTCCGCTCCACTCGCTATCGTTAAGTGTTTACACAGGAATCTGACTGTACGAGTGTCAACCTGAACGTGATACAGACTGCTCGGAGTAAATCAGCTCCCTGCGAGACACCTAGCTAAACAGAGGCAAGCGTTAGCTCCAAATGCTCTGCTTACACGTCACTTGATCATAATAAACATTCATAAATACTTAACACTTGCAAATGAGCACGCAAAGGAAATCACAAGACTACAAATGAACTTAAAAGTGCTTTTCTCCAATAAATGCACCACAATGTGTGTATATAAATAAAAATATAAAAACATAATATCTAATAATTTTTTTTTTTTAAAGAGATAGAGAAGAACCATTGGCTCAGTTGTGATCATGTGACGCTTGGCAGACAAAGCAAATGCGTAACATTACAGTACTCGTATAGCAAGACCTCGCACTTTTAACAAGTTAAAATTGATTTTAAAATTTCGCTTGTCCTGCAAAACATTTGCAGACCAAGTTACTCGCAATGCGAGGTTCCATATATCTATATATATATATATATATATATACTGTTTTTTTTCACCATTTTGCTATGTGTACTTTTTTTTTTAAAACAATTATATGTTGCATTTGTAAAATCAATTAACGAAATTTTATTTCTGAAGTCTGCAATGAAACACTTAATGTCTATTCCAGTCCTCCTCGTATTTATGAAATAAAAAGCCGAACCTAAATTATCCTCCATTATCCAGACACAAGACTGGATATTTATTTAAAACTACAAAATAACACACATGACATCAAGTAACAACAACAACAATGACAGTTTTATTTTGCACATTGTCTTGTTTGTGACTGGACATGGCTTTCTACATCCCACATCAATTATTTTTATGTTTTTATGTTATTATTTGTACATAATGTAAAATAAAAAAAATTTCAGCTAAAAGTTATTTTTCTCAATTTTTTTTCTATATCTCTAATTTGTAAAAAGTTCTCTTATTTCAAACTGTATATTCTTATTGAAAACTCTGCTTAAAATTATTTTCACGTTTTGATTATTTTCCTAAAAGACACGAAGGTCTTTATTTCCGGTCTGGAATTAGATCTTTGCAAGACAGTTTTGTCTCAAGTGTGTTTTTTACCAAAACCCATCAAGCCTCCATGAAGAAACTGGCTCTCATGAAGACCTTCTGAGAAAAACAAGACCAAAACTTAGCTCGTAAAGTTCGGTTAGAGTTACCAGCCTTTACGGAGGGGAAAAAAAAAACAAACAAAACACTAATTAACCTCCAAAAGCCCATCAGATTAGAGGCATTATGAAGGCATTATAGAGCATAATACGGAGAACACCAATACTTCTAAATAATAACTGCTTAATTGAGATTAGTGCAGGGTTTGGACACCTTCAGTATGGTTTTATAGCAACGTAGAGAGAACTAAACATCAGGGAAGACCAAGAAATTTTTAAGAAGTACGCACAGTTCATATGAGATCATGTTTATTAATGTAAGTGCCTCAGTGTTACAAGAAAGAGCGTGTGTGTGTGTGAGAGAGAAAGTCTCTACGCTGAAACAACCTGCGTGTGGCTTTACATTAACCTGCTCTTGGCAGTCTGAGGAGACGACGTGTAGTGTTTTACTTTTAACGTCCATGACGTGTTTTACTCACTAACAGAGTTCACAGAGACACAAATCACTCAGGACACAACCAGACCTCTAACTGGACACACTATACCGAAATATCATTATTATTTCTTGGGCTGAACACCAACTCACTTTTTTTTGTTACTTTTTTTTTTGCGTGACTTTTCTTGGTCTAAAAAAGATTTCCCCAGAAACCAACTGATAATTGTTCTGGAAAATTCTGCGAAAACCGCAAATATCGATAATTTATTTTATTACGATTAAATTTATTGTAGGATCCCACATTAAGGCTACTACTACCACTCAGCTGGGAGGGCCGAAGACTATCACACGTTTCCTCCGAACCGCGTGACGCCAGCCGACCGCATGTTTTCAAACTGCTTGCTCACGCACCGTTAGGGGCGGAGTAACACTCTGAGAAAAGCGCTAGCCGCTCCTTCCGCGTGCGCGAGCTCACAGACGCCCCTGATTAGCTGTAGAGCCGTAATTAATGTGGGAGCACAAAGAACCTCTCATTCCTCCCCTCTGAGAAAGTACTTCTCATACCTCCCCTGAGAGAGCTCGGCCAATCACCTCCGGCTGTGAGAGGTAACACCATCACCCGGGGATCGAACCAGCGATCTCCGGATGATAGGGCGAGCGCTTTACCACTGTGCCACATTCAGAAAGTCAACGTCGGAATTGGAGTCGTCTCTCAAACACTTTTAAGGCTGCATTTATTACACAAAGCGGGCTGGGAGCACATCATAAAAACTCGCTGCAGACTCTCAGTCAATAAAATAGAAATTAAATCAAATATATATTTTTAATTCTTTCTGAATACCTAATCATCCGCAGCCCGATGGTTTGGGATCCACTGTTGTAGCGCTCCTTTAAAAATAAATATGTCACATGAAGTAAGATATGAAGTTCGTGAGGCGAAGACGTAGAACCGATCGACAACGATAAAGAGACGTGTTTATCTGTGTGACCAACACCACCTGAACGTTACAGGGACTCGGCACGGAGTCACCATCCAAGCCATTTCCAAATTAAAAAAGTTCCTGGGAGGCTAGAGTTTTGTGTGTGAAGCAGCTGCTTCGGGCATACCGAGAAAACTTTCTACCCAGACGGTGTCCAAGCACTCGTGGGATAAATGCGAGAAATATAGCTAGTTTTTTGTTTGTTGTTTTTTTATACACATACATACATGTACACACACACACATAAGTTCTGTTATTCCACACAATCTGAAAAGTCCCGGTTTAACTTAAACGCGACCACACAGAACGTAGAAAGGAATCCGCCGGATGATCTTACAGACACAGCCGCAGTAACCTGGAGGTGAAATGTGTGTCATTTGACACCCAAAAATAATCCTGCCGATGCGGACGCAAATGGATGAACAGCGCAGCCCTATCAGAGGAAACAAGGTTAAAAAAATAAATAAAAAAAAGGAGGGGCGGGAGGGCACACAACAACAAATGCAACACAAATTCCTACCGTAATACAAGAAGTGTCTGGTCTTTATTATTTTTTCCCCCTCTCAGCTGCTGAGTGATCTTGGATATCAGATACAGCTCAGGATTCTTACGTGCCCTGAGCATATCTCAAAAATGAACAAGGGCAAGTCTCTACATGACGCAACGCTGCAGAAAGGAGAGATCGCAAAGTAAGGAGTCAAAATTTCTTTCAAAAACCTGACACGGTTCTGTCCAAGCAGTGGTACCTTATCTCGGGGGGGAAAAGGCGAACATCAGGTTGTAGGATCAGTTCCTGCACTTTGTTTTGTTTAAATGTTTTTCCTGCGTTTCATTTTAAGAAGGTCTATTAATTAGGCGATTTGTTAAATCAGGTGAGAAAAACACTAAAAATGTGCGGATTAAGGCAGGTGGTCCACCGGGACAGGAGACGAGAACAGTATTCAAAAGATACAGGTTCACCAACGTTATTGGTTCCTTCAGTGACATCACAGAGTGCCCCGAGCATCTGGGACTTTCTGAAGGTATAAACATAAAACCCCCTCCCCGCCATTTCTGAAATGACATCATAATATACGGCGACATATTGGCTTTAGATGCGTCGCCCCTTCTGGTGCAATCCAGGTGGCGATGGCGCAGGGTGCTTGAGCCCGCTCATCGCTACTTGCACCTATATAGATATATATTTTTTTATTTTATTAAAACAGCTGCAAAATTATCCTGAAGTAAGACGTCTGTTATTGTTCATAAGGTTTAGCAAAAAGTCCTGGATGTCATTTCGGTCTTTCTGTGGGTCGGGTCCCGAATTGGAGATTGTGAACGAGAACAAATTTTAGGCAAATTATTATTATTAATTTTTTTGGGGGGCAGTTTCACTGTACATACAAGTCGCACTGGTGGGATTTTCCTCACTTTTTCTTCATCTGCGGTTTGATCACCCGACTCTGTTTCTCACACCGTTGCGTAATGACCTTTGGATATTACATATTCGATCCGACTTATCTTGTAGTGAACGTTGATTTGTCAGCGAACGTGCTTTACTACACATTCCCGTCCTACACACTTGCACAATGACAAACCTGACCTTCCCCATTAAATCTGCATCAACAGTGACACTGCAGGATTTCACAGACTTTCACGTGATACTCAGAAACATTCCAGTGTCGATACAAACACCAACACGCTACACACGCGCAAGGAGTCTGAACAGTGCGTTAGTTTTGAGAATCTCCACTACGAGGGTCTTTAAGCTAAGCGTTTCTCTCTCTCTGGGAGAGAAGGTCGCGAGGTCAAATCCCTGGTATGTCAGACAGCTTCTGAACTATAAAACTCTGTGACTTCATTAAGCTATTAATCCTACATCTTAAAAAAGGAAAAAAACTCATTATAAAAAACCGGACAAACTTTACTCTGTAACAAAATTCTAAAGTGAAAGTTTTTAGCTTAAACTTCAGTTATTCAGTTAACAATTCCAACACATACTCAGTTTGTAAGCCGCCATTAAACACGAGAAAAAGAGAAGACCTTTGCTCGCTTCTAATAGTTATATCTCTGGAAAAAAATGTTGAGTGACGCTTTTTCGGGGAAGACCGACATCACTGATGATGTCCCGTTTAAAACAGTGATCTAAATAAGCTCTTAGATAGGGTTGGCTTCCATGTCTGATTCGAGCCGTGCCCGAGTTCGCTGTATTGTTTCCTCCCAAAGCCACCTTGTTTAAGTGGACAGGTTGTGTTCACACTGATAAAACTAGACTTTGGGGGTCAAGTGTTCGCAAATACGTGAAAAAACACCTGTTCATGCTCTGACTTTGTCGCTAAATAATGCCACTGTAATTCTCATCCTGTAATCCGACACAGTTGAGTCATATTAACGAGCCAAGAGACTAAGCCCACTATTTCCACGTTATATTTCTCACTATTATGACGATTAAAATAAAAACAAAAAAATAAAATAGAAAAAAAAAAAACACTTTGCCTTTGCGAAACATTATTACTGTTATCGCTTTTGTTTGTGATCGCTGATTTTCCTCATCCTTTTAAACAGCTCTAGTCAACATCAACGACGTGACCTCAGACTGGCACACAACGGCCATCTTCTGACAAGACTAACGCAAACACACCAAAAACCATCGGAACGCAGCACCACCACCATCACTAAACAAATCACAGATAATCCACTATAAACACATCGAATGTTTGCGTAAGGGTGGAGCTTGTCCTTTGTCTGCTCAGTTCCAGAATGTAAATACAGTTCTGTAAAAACACCAAAAACAAGCCATGAAATGAGGTGGACTTCCAGTTATACACTTCAGACAAGCGTTGTCCTGAGGTGGATTTCCACCGAGCATAGATCTACAGGCGCGCCAGCGATGCGCTTTTTATTCCATCTGCTAAGTGGCTGCGTACGGCGCGGATCTGTGGCTCGGTGTATAATTTGTTAGAGATCAATTAATCCCCTGGTAAAGATCATTAACGTCTGACTTGAATGTTCAAGAGGAAAGCGCACTCTCATCGCCCTGCTTTCAGAAGCACGCTAGAAGTTTTTTAAATCAAACAAACTAACAAAAAGGCCAAGAGTGCATCCTTAGGAAAACATGCTTCAGATCACGTGGTGCCAACAGAGTGACAGCGTGCGGCTTTAGCGTCCGAGACACGACTGGAACGTGACAGACACTCCTGGTCGGAAATAATGGTTAGAGGTGCAGCCTAGGTAAAATTAGGTTGGTAAAGATTAAAACGGTTTAGTGAATTAGGGGGGCATCAGCGGCTCAGTGGTGGGTTTCACACCTGCCATACGCGGAAGGAACGGTGGGCGAGAAGTGCAAGACAAAAATAACAGAAAACAAAATTGAAAATTCTAGAGGGAAAAAAACTTAACTAAATTTTAAAAGATAAATGAAAACGGAAGACAAAATAAAATAAAAAAAAGACCTAAAACACAAAAATTTTATTTCAAAAACAAAATATAACCGAAAACAAAATAAATTCATAAAGAAAATAACACAAAAAACACTAAATAAAACCAAGACAAAACACCTAAAACAAAATAAATTCTAAAAGAAAATAAAACTTAACATTTTGAAAAAAAAAAAAAAACATAACCAAAAAACAAAATAAATTCAATTTACAAATTACAAAATCAAAACGTCAAACAACTATTTAGTCAAACCAGAAAAGGTAGGTGAAGTTTGCGAATTAAATTCTTACTTGCCACTGTCGCCCTTGGCTTGCTCATCAGGGACTATCTGACCATTTTGATTTATACACATTCACATTCCACACAAACTTAAATAATTATTTTGATTGTGTAAAACTGCTTTGCGACAATAACAATTGCTGAAGGCGCTATACAATTAAAATTGAATTGAATTTAATTGGAATTACTGCTGATTAGACGAGAAATCTGTCACTTAAGATCAGCGGGAAGAATTTCATTTGCAAACCACACCTACATTTTCCAGTTTGTCTGAACTATTATTTTGTTTCAGTCTTGTTATTTGTTTATTTTGTTTATCTGTTAGACAAAACAAAACAACAACAATCATTAAAATGACTCCTGAATAAGCCTTTTTCATGACCCTGGGCTCTTCAGTGGCTCATACTGCACAGCGTATATAAAATTAATGACTGACAGAACGTGCATCAAAACAAACAAACAGGCATTTAGCACCAGAACTACAGTACGTTTTTTAAGTTTTCTAACTGACTTCTAATCTTCAAGGCAATTCATATCACCGTACAGTGGTGATATGAATTGGCAAAACACCAATGCAGTGATAATTTTTTTAAGCGTCCTGTGTATTTCACGCATAAATTTGTGAAAAAAAAACAAAGAACAGTTGTTTCCATTTACGTGCGTCCCACAAGAACTAAAATACAGCTGGGAGTTAAACAAAGTAACCACAATCTTTGATCTTTAGAGGTCTATGTGTTGACTTGAAACCACAACAGTATAATTTTGGGCCAATGAAATGCAATAGGATTTTTGATCGGTCAATCAGCCAATGAAATCGTTCCGGACAAAGGACTTGTTTTCGCTTACTTCCTCAGTTACTCATGCGACCGAGAAAAAAAAGAAATAAATTGAAACCTGACACAAATCAGCAAACAATCACCTCTTTTTTCACCTCAAAGTGGTGAAAATAATTCTTTGGAAACGTTTTAATCGATTTCATCGACTAAAACTCTCCTTTCCAACTTTATTAGTACCCATGTTGCTATGTCTTCACTAAATCTTGCACCAAATGCAAAAAACATGTCTTTGGGGGGGGCGGAAAATACGCAAAATTCACTTCACTTGGCTTTCCACTGATGTAATACAAGATTTTAACAGCACCCGGATGTAGGCGCAACTTAGCCGGCGATCAGTTTGCTTCGATTTATTTGTAAGCCAAAAATACTTCGTATGAAATATCAATATGCAAACATTCACTGGTAATTAATACAGACTAAAGTCCAATCAGGAGGTGTTGATTAATCTTCTACAACTTCAGCTCATCCATTTATTGTGCGACCCACTGTTTTAAGAAAAGAAAACAACCCAAACAAAACATTGTTTAAAAGTATGTGCATCCCTCAGACCTTGAGCTTTGATCTAAAAAAAAAAATCATCACTGACCCATTGCACCTTTAAAACGACCTTAACCAAAACCCTTACCTCCACGCTTTCTCTGGCCTCGTCCCCGGCCGGATGACCCTCTGGACTCACGCTCTCTCCCCACACATCCTCCCATGGTGCTCAGAAGAACAGCAGCCACATCGCCATCTGGTCACAACTTAAAACCTTTAGAGATCTCTGCGCAGAATGTGCTTGATTTCTGTCGCATGTAGCGCAACCGGACAGGGAGCAGCAGGATGACTTCTTCACCTGGCAGAGAGCATCGGAGCGGGTCGGGGTGTTGACTGGTTAAAGAGATCAGCTTTAAAGAGCCGTGTGGGAGGCGATTCCTTCTCTCTCAGCTGTATAGGGAAGTGGAAGTTAGACGTGTGGATCTGTCTCGTTTTTTAAAAAAATAAGTGAAGCGGGTCGTGTCGAAGCGTTTGGTCTCACGCTGGGTTTCCCTGGGAACAGCAGGACACGACTCACCTAGCATCAACGCCTTAGGGTGATCGATAACCTTACTAAATAATCAAGTTACTAAAACTGGCCTACCTTCCTGGTGGGAGACTATTTTAGTCGATGTTGGTTTCAGTTTCTCAAGTTGTCTCGCACGACAGCCCTCGTTTTAAGCTGAGTATCAGAGTGGGTTTAGATAAGTTAGCAAAACCAACCAATTAACTAACTAACTAACTAACCAACTAAACAAAACAATGAGGTTTAAATATTTTTTATACCTTAACACTTCCTGAGGAAACACGACTATCGTTCAATAAACATAACAGTTAGTTAGTGAGTGAGTGAGTAAGTAAGTAACCGGTTAGCGGGTAACTAACTAATTAACCAGCTAACTAGATAAACAAAGCAGTGGGATTATTTTTTTTTTTTGTAACTTAACACTTCCTGACGAAACACGACCACGGTAAATCAATCGATAAACATAACAGTTAATTAGTTAGTCATTTAATTAGTTAGTTAGTTAGTTCACCAACTCTACTTGTGTGCGCGAGACCTGAAGCGACTTATTTCTGGCTGGAAAACAAGCTCGTTTTATAGCTAAACCTGTCCGTCTTTAAGCACCCAGTCGCAGTTTACTTAATACGCTACATCGTACAGACGCCAAATTAACTTGTTAATTAGCAAAAAAATTAAAATAACACCCGATATATCAACGAACGCTAGCTCGTCCCGTTATTAACTCGTCCGAACTCGACCAGGTTCAGCTGCTCTGTACCAGCCTTGTGCGCATGCGCGTTTTCGATCGTAGGCAGCCTACGTCACACGGGAAAACCTTCAGCGATTGGTTAAACTCCCTGTCTCAGTTTTTTTTATTTTGTTTGTTTTTACATTTTTGTAATTTCATAAACTCGACTGTATAAATTACTATGGAATTGTCAGTGTATTTATGATTATTATTATTATTTTTTTTAAATAATAGTCTATAATTATCCTGTAATTTATTTCCGCGAAACACGATCTGCGCATGCGCACAGGGAGATGTTTGAAGTTGTTCGCCATGGCTGCTCATCTGTTAGCTCTGGTGGAGGAATTCGTGTCTGGACAAGACGACAGTTCGGCTGCAAATATCGCGACAGGTATGTTAATCAGTCTCCGATTTGTATGCCATACATATGCTGTGGGTATGAACGAACAGGATGTGTGTGCACTCCATAACTTGCTTCTTAAGCTTGCACTGTTAGTTCCACACATATTCCGGCTAAATCCCACCCCCTTAAACTCTGATTGGTTAAGAATTTATACCGCTGAGGTTTAATTGGTCAGGAGTTTCTTTAGTTTACCAGTTGTCTAATCACAGTAGAGAAGGCGGGATTAAAGGAATACGGGTAGGGGAAAAACAGTCACCGTGTGTAGCGTGATAAGAACGCTGCTAGCTGTGTGACCACATCCTGTGTGTGTGTGTGTGTGTGCGCGTGGCAGAAGCAGAAAGTGCTTGCGTAAAAACTGGTCCAAACTAAGCTAAATTATTGATGTCGTATTTACTGCATGATTTCTGATGTAAAGTGGAGGTTTTAAAGGCTGTGAGTGCACGTGGAGCATACAGAATAAAAAGTTATGCAGTAAAAAAGGTCCAGAGTTCACACTGATGTCTCTCCTGCACTCTGTTCATTCATCTAAACTAATATTCATCTTTCTTGAAGGTGTCAAGGCTGAACAGTTCTCCATACTTCAGCTGGTTGAGGCGCTTGGGTAATGTTTTACACACACACACACACACTGGCACCGTTATACGAGGTTGTATCAAAAAGGTTTTCGAGATTTGTACGTCCTCTGTCCTAAAACTTGACAGTCTGGCAGCTGAGGACGAATTCTCTATGAAAAATGATGTTACGTCAAAAAAAAGACAGTGAGCATGAGCTCGGTCGACCCGTGGACCTTCCACTGTGAAGACTGTTGCTTTGTCTCAGAGTTGTTGTACCCATACACCCAAGATTTGTTACCGGTAATGCTCCTCGACATGAAGGACGGCTCATACATAGTACGCTGATGGAGTTCTTGGCAGACTTCAATGTGATGTTCTTTTTGTTTCTGGGCCAGCGGACCGGAGACGAACTTGTCCACAACTTGTGTACAAATCACAGTGCGAGGATCACCTGGACTGTTCCCTATAACACACCCACAAAGGCGGCAATGTTGGGGATTGTTTGCCGATAAACACTGTGCACACGTGGCCAAATAGTTTCGACATTTCAGAGATGGAGTTTGTTGAAGGGGATGAAGACATCTCGAACGACTCATTGCATCATTGCTGCAAACTCAACAAATCATGGCAAACGTCTCTGTGGCAGATTTGCCCAGTTTCACACCGAATCTGCCTGTCCATGATGGAATTGTTGACGTGGTAACATACATGGTCAGAATGGCACTGGCTCCACAGCTCCAAAGTATACACAGTACCAGTCAAAAGTCTAACTCCATGGCCTTCCCTGATTTTTATTTTTTTTGTTGTAAAATAATATCAAAGGCATTCAAAATCTGCAATAATCTCCTTTGAATAGTTGATATTGAGATGTATCTACTACCTATGGTCTGTAAATCCTTCATAACGGCCCTAATCTGAGGTGCTTTTGAGGTTAATTGGTGATTTCTGAGGTAACTGGTGACTCTAAATGAACGTCTCCTCTGCAGCAGGGGTACGTTTTGGTCTTGCTTTCCTGGGAAGGTCTTCAGGAGAGACAGTTTCATCATGGAGCTTGATGGGTTCTCTAAGTGAACTTGACAATACTGATCTTGCAAGAACTGTTCCAGAACAGCTGAAATTCGTGTCGACTGTTATTTAATTACCTAATGCCATTAATGTTACATAATTGTTTTGGTAAATCTCCAGTGTTGTTCTATAATGTAGAAACTAAACCCAAACTTTTGTGAGCAAAACTTTTGACTGGTGCTGCACACTGTGAGGATATCTGCAACGTTTTGCCACTGCATACCTTTTTTTTTTTTTTTTAAACAGAATTCTTTGATTCTTACAATTAATAATTTTGACATGCTTACTGATGAAAACGTTGGAGCAGATTTACTTAAAATCTTGTGTCAACACTGTTACAACGCTGGACTAAAAACCATCAACAGGACTCCAACATGGTGACAGTAATCACACGTATAACCAAAACGTCAGATTAAAAACCGACGGCGATAGTCAAAATACCCCGATCTTGTTTCCCTGATTGCTTAGATTGATGATGTAATCAGAATTTAGTAATTTTTCTAATTTTTAGCCTACTTTTCTTGTTCTATTGCCAGAGGATCTTGCGTGTGTTATCTGAGTCCAAAAGTTTGAAGGTGCTGGAATTAAACACTGTAAAACCTGCTAAAGTCACTTTTTAAAATTAAAGTAACATACATATACAAGTAGGCAGCACGTAGTGGTTAGCATTGAGGCTTCGCACCTCCAGGGTCAAGGGCCCGATTCCCGCCTCGGGGTCTGTGTGCATGGAGTTGGTTGGTGGGTTTTCTCAAGGCACTCCAGTTTCCTCCCACAGTCTAAAGACATGCAGAAGGGCGTTCTCAAATTCCTCTTAGTGTATGTTCCCAAATTGCTCTTAGTGTGTGTGTACAGCACAGTTTGGTGATCTCCCTTCAAAGAATCAGGAACAAGAAAATCGTAAAACTTTTCTGAACTCCAGCTTCAGGAATCCTGAATGTAGTAAGATAAAACATCAAGTTGGATATTAAAATCTACACATATGTGATAAATTGGCAAAAACAAGGAAATAAGGTAAGTCCCAGATTAACACCAGGATCCTGTAGTTTGCAGATGACACCAAAGTCATTGGTCTGATCACCGGAGGAGAGGAAAAGTCTCGAGAGAAATCTCTCCTTAAATGTTGATAACACAATGGAGATGATTATTGATCCCAGGAGAAGGAGAAAGGACCCGATTTACATCAACGGGACTGAGGTGGAGAGGGTAAAAACTTCTGCCTTGCTTGGCTGGGAGTTTGCTCAACGTCTCTCGAGGAAATCCCAGCAACGCCTCTTCTGTACTTCTTAAGAAGGTTGAAGAAATCTGGCAAGGCATCAACCAGAATCCTCAGAGACTTCTACAGTAGTGATGTTCAGTCGAAAGTGTAATCACCAGCACAATTACAGTCTGGTCTGGGAATCGCACAGCTCAGGAAAGGAAAGCTCTCCAGCGGGTGATTAAAACCGTGCAGTCCATCTGTGGAGTAGCTCAGGACCTTTATTACAACATGAACCAGGGTTCTCAAGTGGACTCATCACATTATAAAGGGCAGCACACATCTGCAAAACTCTATTCTATTAGAGTCTATAGTCTATAGACTATACTCTATTATAAGTCTATTCACACTTCTGCCGTCTGAAAGGCGATACAGGAGTGTGAAGTCGCGGACAAAAAGACTTGCAGATAGCCAACACTCAAAAGCTACACACACATTTTTACTGTCTAGAGAAAATCCACCAAAGTGTTGTTCATCACGCAGAAATCTTCTGTCCATCAAACATATTTTATTTGACTGCAACTCTTTTACTCCTCTAAGGAACTTGTTTTATTCTTTTGACACTTAAAAAAAGGTTTTATTTTATCTTATCTAGTTTTAATATTGAATAACAAAAATGACTCTCACCATGGATATAGCCTTAGAAGTTGGCATGGTGTTAAAAAAAAAAAAAAAAAGAATTCACGAGCCATGAGACTTCTGAATCTGGTATAACCTAAAATCCTGATTATACATGAATCTCCCTACATTTACATTTAGGCATTTGGCAGACGCTCTTATCCAGAGCGACTTACAAAAAGGGCTTTAATGTTTAAAACTCCTATGTTGTTGTTTTTTTCTTTTTATATGTTTGTATGTTCCTAGGTGTGGTCGGGGTTTAAACTTTTTAAAATGTTTTGTGTTTTCCCATGCACATGACAATAAATTCTAATTAAAAATCCAAGTAAAAAACTATTGGAAACCTTCAGTTGACACACATCTTAATTAATGTCTTTTTGCACATTTTGGCAGTTTTACTAAAAGTTATTTAAAAAGTTTGCGCACCAATTAACTAATGCGCTCTGTCTTTTTTTTTTTTTTTTTTTAAAGACTAACTACATCATTTTTGGCAGTTTTACTTCACTCCTTTTGAAAAAAAAAATGACTCCAGCCTGATCATATCATTAAGCAATCTGTTATGCACAACCCTCTTCCTGTCGTTCCTTAGATTTCTGACTGGGCTCTTGCAAAACTCTTATTCTCAAACTGTTCTTTTGTTGATTAAGTTTGCGCTTTTTTTTATTTTTTTTATTAAAATATCTTTTCATCTTCGTCTGTCTAACAGAGTTCTGGAGGTTTTGTCCTGAAATACATTAATACCCGTAATTTTCTCCAATTTGACTAGACCCCCCGTCCCAGCTGAGGGCCCTGAAGCCGATCCTTAGCACAATGCTGCCACCACCGTGCTTCACTCTGGGCATTGTGGTGTTTTTGGTGAAATATACCTGAAAAATCCTATTTCAGTCTGATCAGATCATAAACACGTTATGTCACAAGTAATTTATTTATTTTATAAATATTTATTTATTCTTATTGTTGCTGTAAGAAAGGTCTCATGTCTTTGAACATGGCTGCAGGAAATGCAAGTTAAATAAAATAAGGTCAGAGTGCAGCGCTTTAGTTTCAGTAAAACAAGCAAACGGTAAAAAAGAAATCCGACAGTTAACCACACTGCAAGTGTATGAATGCAGCACACTACAACTGTCTAAGAGAAGTGTTGTTATTGTTCTGCATGCAGCCTGACAGACTGTTTTATTGCTGCTTAGGTTAAGTTTAACAAGCTCTCAGACTCAGACCCGTGGCCGAGGGGTGCAGCTCCTCTCTCAGGTCCTGCAGGAATGCTACGGTGGCCTTTCAGAGAGCGAACGTAAGCCTCAGTCACTCACTTTCTCTCTCTCTCCCACACACACACACACACCACATCCTGCTCCAGCTTCTCCAGCACCAATGAGCCTGGTGAGCCTGAAGACATGGTTTTGTAAGCTGGTACCCATTAGCAGTACATTCTAACGTCTTTTAAATGTGACATTAAATGGATAAAAAGAATTATAACATCCTTTAAATTAAAGGGGTAGTTTGAGTTTTTTGAGTCACAAAATTTAGGTGCTAATGGGTACATTACAATCACTCTGGGTAGTTGAAATATTTCCAGCTTTGCAGAAACTAAATACTAAGTACCCCCTTACTGCCTTCACTTTCCATTCTAAGTGAAAGCATATAAGACCATTGCCAATATTCCCAAGAGTGGACGTCCCAGCACATTCACCCCAAGATCAGATGGTGCAATGCAAAAAGCTACATCTCAGACCCTACAGGCCTCACTGAGCATGTTAAGTGTTAACAGCACAATTGGATTGAAGAAGACTGAAGAAGTACGGTTGTTTGGAAGGGTTGCCAGGAGAAACCTCTCTGTCTTAAAAGAACATTAAAGCACAACTGAGGTTTGTGAAATTGCATCTGAACAAACCATAAAGCAGATGATACCCAGTACCATGTTTGGAGAAAACCAAACAGCAAAAAAACTGAAAATGTAGTGTGACTTTTGACTGATTTAGTATATAAAATTAGGAGCTCAGCACAATATGAATTAGAAATTATGTATACTTTGGCAAATGCAATAAATTATTAATGGTTTTCTTTGTCCTGTAACGACATTTGTGATTAAGACGTTTGTGATTTGATTAACTTTTAATCTTTCCCTGCAGTCAAGGTTCTGGTAACGTTCTACGAGAACAGGCTAAAAGATCACTATGCAATCACGCCACATGTTCTCCATGGACTCTCAGCTCTGGTAAGCCCAAGCATCGAACCGGTACCAGAGTCGATCTGTTTATGTTAAATAATTGATTCATTTAGCAAAGAAATCCAGGTTAATTGTGAACTAGTGATGGCAGTTTTTATAAGTTTTAATGTCAGGGTCATCAAAGAGCTACATCTAGGTGTTGGATCAAAATCTGTTGTTTTTTGTTTTGTTTTTGTATCAATTAGCCGATCTGCAATGTGATCGGCTTGTAGTTGGCCTTGTTTGTGAAACTATAAGCTGTGAATGATGTCACTCTTGCAGGCGAAGTGCACAGTGCTGCCTCCTGGTTCAGCAGTGTCGATACTTAAAGCCCTCTTCCAGGATGTGCATGTCCAGGTGAGTGCTGTGGATAGAAATCTGTGTTTTAAAGTGCTTCAGTTATATAACCTCATGTAATACCCTAACATAAAGTTTTTTTTCGTGTTAGTCCCTGATGTTGACGGAGCGGTCCTACGCCTACAAGATACTCATCAGCCTGATGGACTCGAGAGAAGACGGTAAGGAAGATGGCGGGTGTGTTATACACAGTGGTTGTACCAGTGGCAGTAGGATAATTCAACACATTGCTGTTCTTTTCAAATCTTTCATAATGAAGACACACAAATAAGAGGTCTAAAACAATAAATACTTATCTTTTATACAGAAAGTAAACTATTGTACTGTAACTATAAGGGGTGGATCAGTGGTTAAGACATTGGGCTACGGTTCGAAAGGTCCCAGGTTCAAATCCCACCACCACCAAGTTTCTCCTGTTGGGCCCTTGAGCAAGGCAACTGCTCAGATGTATAATGAGGAAAAAAAAAGTACTATAAGTCGCTCTAGATAAGAGTTTCTGCCAAATGCCTAAATAATAAATATCTTTCTTTTTTTATTTTTTTTATTTTCACAAATTACATCTCCAAACGTAATATGGTGTACCTGTCAAAAGTTTGGACGCAAGTTCGGATTTATTGTGTTACTTTCTGAAACGATACTAGAGATTTCCAAACTATGAATTATGTAATCACGTAACAACAACAAAAACAGCCAGCTGTTATTTTAAAACACAAATTTCAGCCGTTCTTGCAAAAGCAGTATTGTGTCAAGTGCATTTGCAAAATCAAGCACCATGATGAAACTGTCTCTCATGAAGACCTTCCCAGGGATAGCAAGACCAAAACTTACCTCTGCTGCAGAGAAGTTCATTTAGGGTTACAAGCCGAAAAAAAGGCGCCTCAGATTAGAGCTGTTTTTTATAAAGTATTTACAGAGCGTGAGTAGCAGATGCATCTCAATATTAACTGTTCAGAGGAGATTAATACATATTTTAGATGCCTCCATAGATTTACAGCAAAGAAATAAAAATCAGGAAAGACCCCCCACTCCCAACACACACACCAAACTCCATGCAAACACACCGGAGGTGGGAATCGAACCCCGACCCTGGAGGTGTGAGGCGACAGTGCTAACCACTCTGCCTAAATGATATAGATGGATGGATGTACAGTATATTAAACTAAATTCTATCTGTTTGAATATGTGCACTCTGTATTATGGGATGTTTAATACAGTGAAATGAAAGGGTTAAGGATGCGGTAGTTCAAGTGGCCCTTGAGAGGGTGACGGCTAATATTTGGGCTTCATGAAAGTTTAATCGGATAGTTATTCACGAATGACGCTCTAATATTGTTCCACACTCCTCCGACATGCACTCTCAGACGGTCTGCCTGACGTCTTTCCAATTTTCTTGTCCTTAATCTGCAGAGCTGAAGGGTCTGGGTCCGGACTTTGTGTTTGGATTTGTGCAGGCTGTAGACGGAGAACGAGATCCTCGCAACCTCCTGCTGGCCTTTCAGATAGCCAGAAACATCATCCACAGAGGTTATGACTTCAGTAAGTACAGATTTGGAGAGAGACACACACACACACATACACTCAGTCATGCGTAGGCTAATAGTCTCTGATTGTATTGCAAATGTTTAGTCTGGACTCTTGGTCAGATAAGATGAAGGAATGCTCCACCAAGCCTTTGTCTTTCATTAGTTCTTTCATCGGTATCTAAGCAGATGTCCCTGACTATTTCTTTTTTCTTTCTTTTCTTTTTTTTTTTTTTAGACCAGTTTACAGAGGAGCTCTTTGAAGTCACGTCCTGCTACTTCCCTATAGACTTCACGCCTGTATGTAGATCTCCAGTTTCTCCTTAAAGCATAGTAATTTTTTTTATCACCTTTGGACTGTCTGGTAATCTGTACTTACTAATGTCTATTTTATTTTTAGTTTATTTAAGTAATGTTCATTGCAAAATGCTGCCCAGCTCCATTTCCAATTCCACAGCTGATATTTTCCTCTCCGTGTTCTGTTCAGCCGCCTAACGACCCTCACGGCATCACGCAGGAGGACCTCATCCTGGCTCTACGGGCCGTTCTAACGGGCACGCCACGATTCGCAGAGGTAAAGTAAAAGCTTCAACAATCTGCTCTTTTCTGTGTTTTAGTTTCCCAGAAGTCAAATATACACTATTTAAATCTACACCGTCAAATCTACACCGCTAAAATGTGTAATGGCGTCAAATCTCCATTGCCCAAATTTACACCACTATAAATATACCGTCAAAACTATACAGCTAAAAGGTATAATGACTTCAAATCTACACCGCAAAAATATGCAGTCAAGTCAAAACCGCTCTTAATGTACAGTGGAGCCTTGGATTATGAGCATAATTCGTTCCAGAAGTGGGCTCATGTTCCAAAACACTTGTAAACCAAAGCATATTTTCCTATAAGAAATAATGTAAACTCTAATGATTCGTTCCACAACCCAAAAATGCATGCATAAAAATTATAAACATAAAATATAAATAAAAATAAAACAAATCAACCTGCACTAAAAATAAATCTTGACGGATAAATGTTTCAGTTTATGCGTCCAGGCGTTGTGTGCGTGTAAAGCTAAAAAAGGAGAGAAGGAATCAGCCCCTCCCTCCTCCCTCTTCTCATCTTACACAGTAACCTCCTCTCTTATTTGAGTTTCACACACATTAACGGAAAAATTAAGAAGGAACATGGCTAATAACACTCACGTGAACGCATACTAACAATCACTGCTGTAAAGTAAAAATAAAACAAATGAACCTGCACTTTACCTTTGAAAAGAATCACAACAGAGCAGTGTTTCCATTAGAGAGAGAAAGAGTGTGTGTGTGTGTGTGTGTGTGTGTGTGTGTGTGTGTGTGTGTGTGTGTGTGTGTGAGTGAAGACTTACACACTCACGAGAGGAGAAGGGTGGGGGGGTGTGTGAGTGAGAAGGGGAACGGTGTCCAACGACATGCACATGCATAACGGCAGGCTGATACAGAGAGAGAAAATGGATCTTTAACCTCTCTAATGAGACTTGCTTTTGCTTTACACTCGCGCCGTACACACACCTTAACACATCCACTGAACCTGGTAATTAAGCAGATGTAAAATCATCTGTGTTTGAACAGAAGAATCACCAGCCTGTGTTAGACGCTGGTCGGAATCGGAGATCCCTGGCTGAAAGACTTCAATCACTAATAGTTACAGTTTAGAGTCAATTCTCAATCACTAAACTTAAAGGTTAAACTCTAAGGATGCTCATACTCGAGTTTGTTTTAACACATATAACACCACTTGGTTCTCGATACGGAACAGAAATTCATAATATACTGCGGAACCTTACACACGAATCCCCTCCCTTATGAATTCTCGCCTTAAGAATTTAAATTTTGCTAGAAATTTGCATCCGCATCCAAAGCATTTTCGCCGTATGAGGTTCGTACAAGAGAATTCATAAATTAAGTGGGGTTTATCGTATTTCACTTAATTAACATATAAGACTGTATGACATTATCGACGCTAAATGGGAGCAATACACATCTAAGAACTAAGAACCGGGATTATTTTTTCATTTTCTTTATTGACGTGTTTTGTTTGTTGGTTGTGCCTTTCTGTTATGCCTTACACATAAGCTTGAGTCATAAAGGAAATAAAATAAATTAGTTTTGCCTTCTCACCTCATGTTTTTTTTTAAATGGTACAAATCATGCAAATTCTCCCAAACTTTTGAGCACATAAATATATATCTAGTGTGTGTGTGTGAGGGAGAGAGAGATCTACTAAGCAAGTACTACTGTAAAGAGGAAGTAGCTCTTTTCCAAGTCCTTCTGTTTTACATTGTTTGGATGTGACACCAGCAACATCAAGTTCCCTATTCAAATTGTTACAAGAACACAGTTATTGTGTGTTTTATTAAATTTGCATTCTTCACACCAACAGTTCCTGGTGCCATTACTTATCGAGAAGATTGATTCGGACGTCCAAAACGCCAAGGTGGACTCGCTGCTCACGCTGGTAAAACGTCATCCAGACACGACTCTTCTTTTGAGTACTCAATTTTTTTTTTTGTTGTTGTTTTTTACACAAACACTATGAAGTAAAAAGTAATAACTGGTTCCTTTCTACTACAGGCTGATTGTGCTCCTGTATACGGACACACGGAGCTGGCCGAGTTCCTCCCAGGCCTCTGGTCCTCTATACGCAGAGAGGTGACGCTTCTTCTCACAGCTTGTTTACATTCCTGCCAAATATTAAAATATATATACAGTGGGGCAAAAAAGTATTTAGTCAGCCACCAATTGTGCAAGTGCTCCCACTTAAAAAGATGGGAGAGGCCTGTAATTTTCATTATAGGGTGTAAATTTTCATCACATTATAGAATATTTTAAGAATTTATTTGCAAATTATGGTGGAAAATAAGTATTTGGTCAATAACAAAATTTCATACCAATACTTTGTTATATACCCTTTGTTGGCAGTGACGGAGGTCAAGCATTTTCTGTAAGTCTTCACAAGGTTTTTACACACTGTTGCTGGTATTTTAGCCCATTCCTTTATGCAGATCTCCTCTAGAGCAGTGATGTTTTGGGGCTGTCACTGGGCAACACAGACTTTCAACTCCCTCCAAAGATTTTCTATAGGGTTGAGATCTGGAGACTGGCTAGGCCACTCCAGGACCTTGAAATGCTGCTTACGAAGCCACTCCTTCGTTGCCCTTGCGGTGTGTTTGGGATCATTGTCATGCTGAAAGACTTTCTTTATCTTTTCTTTAATGCCCTTGCTGATGAAAGCAGGTTTTCATTCTAAATCTCACGATACATGGCCCCATTCATTCTTTCCTTTACACGGATCAGTCGTCCTGGTCCCTATGCAGAAAAACAGCCCCAAAGCATGATGTTTCCACCCCCATGTTTCACAGTATGTATGGTGTTCTTTGGATAAAACTCAGCATTATTTCTCCTCCAAACACAAAGTTCTATTTTGGTTTCATCTAACCATATGACATTCTCCCAGTTCTCTTCTGGATCATCCAAATGCTTTTTAGCTAACTTTAGAGGGGCCTGGACATGTACTGGCTTAAGCAGGGGGACACGACTGGCACTGCAGGATTTGAGTCCCTGGCGGTGCAGTGTGTTACTGATGGTAGCCTTTGTTACTTTGGTCCCAGCTCTCTGCAGATCATTCACTAGGTCCCCCCATGTGGTTCTAAAGAGGTAAAGCTGCTCCATGGAGATACGTTAATGTTAATTTCTACTTTCTTAATTACTTCTATATTTATTTGTGAGGATTGAGGGAACAACTGTTCACAGCAGTAATAACATGTTATAATAGGAATGAAGTTATTTCGCAGATGTTTCTCAACTTTAAACATGTATGAATATATTTTAAAAGTATAACATCATTGAAAAAAAAGTGCTGGTATTGGCACATTGCTATGTTGCAAGAGTTTTGAAACACTTAAGTACATGCTGATGTTAGAAAAAATCTTCACTTTACGGCTTTGCAATGGTGATAAAACAGTGTGCCCTGGCGTGTTAATCGTTACATAAAAATATTTCTGAAGACGCTGATTTCTGAGAATTAAATCATTTATTAGTGTGTTGAAATGAATGAAATCATGATTCACACTGATTCTCTACCAGCCCAAAAAAATTTCACTCCCTCACTATAAAAACGTCCAGGTGCGTCCTCTATACAGTACATCGCCCCCTATGTTGCCCGTTTCTGAGACTAAAAGCTTGCGGACTTGTCTTCATGTTTCAGGTGTTCCAGACGGCGAGCGAGAG
This sequence comes from Clarias gariepinus, assembly GCF_024256425.1. Lineage (NCBI taxonomy): Eukaryota > Metazoa > Chordata > Actinopteri > Siluriformes > Clariidae > Clarias > Clarias gariepinus. The sequence goes on from NC_071113.1 coordinate 5,995,674, forward strand.
AGTCGAGTCGGCGGGTCTGTCCGCTCTTAGCGCCATCACGTCCTGCCTGTCCCGCACTGTCCTCAAGTCTGATTCTGGAGACGCTCTGCAGTCGTTCCTGGAGCTCGTCATCAAAGGTACCGGAGTATGGCAAGAGATAATACCTCTCTCATCTCTGTCCCAATGAGACAAAAAGTGTACTTTCAGTGGTCAATATTTAAAGGTCCCATGTTGAAGGAAATTTCAGATATCCAGCAGCAACAGAAACATTGACACAGAGGCAGGTTGTAGATGTGATTACACACTGTATACTGTATCTCTTACATATAGTCAGTAGGATGTGAGAACTGACCAGACGTTACGAGTGCAATGCTAAGGACAAAAAAAAACTACAAGATGTATATGAAGCATATAAATAAATAAATAAATAGGTAAATAAAAAGTTAATGGCAGTGCAGCCATGATGTGCAATTAGTGTTATTGCTTTAACGGGTTAACAGAGGTTTTAAAGCTCCCCTAAAGTGTGTGTGTGTGTTAGTGATGGGTTGTTCATGAACAATTCATAAATTTTTTTTTTTTTTTTTACACTAGTCTTTACCATGACTCAGAAGAACAAGTGATCTCGTTCATTTTCTCCTGGGCGCGCATGCTCAACGCATCGCAAAACCTCTGTATGTTCTTTACAGGAAACAGAAATGAGCGGTTACCTTTGAGTCTTCTAGTCCGAATCAATTGTTTTTTTTTTGTCTTGTTACTCCCATAGACCCTATGCAGTGCAATAGACTCAAAAGAACAAACGACTAGAAGACTCGTAAGAAGAACCGTTAAATTTTTTTCCTGTGTGACGAACTGCATAGCGTCTATGAGAGTCACGTGACAAAAGAACGAACGACTCCGACCAGAAGATACGAGAGATGGGCTACTCTATATATCTTACTGCTATAATAATTCTGTTTCTTATAATATGTCCTTAGCTGCATTGTAATATTTTCATTACTCGAGCCAAAGCCAAAATGTGTGTATGTGGACCTGTTGGGGATCTGTCTATTGAAAATGTAACATTTATTTTATTTCTGATCAAAAGAACTAAATGATTAAAAAAATATTTGTTTATTTTAATAGAGTTTTAAAGAACCGATTCACTGAAATGAAAACTTCCCATCACTAGTGTATGCGTGCGTGAGTGTGTGAATGCTCCACAGATGATTCCCCCTCAGATAATGCCTTTTGTTTCATACCTCAACCTCCCCTTTTTTCACTCCTCCCCCGAATGCACAATTTCAGTCTCTAAGTAAATGAGCTGCTGCTTACATCAGGTCACAGTGGGGAGAATCATTATTGTATTGGCTTGTTTAAGCCTAAGCCAGTAAATTAATGCACAAAAATACAAAAGCGAGATTTTTCCTCCACATTTTGTTTTAAACACACAAATTATCGACCACAGACCATCTGCAGGTCTAAAAATGACTACTTATGACCTTGAATTGTTGAAATACAGGTGGTGACATTTTTAAAGCCAAGTTTATATTTTAACCCTTATTGATAAACATCTAACGAGTTGTTTTTTCTTTGTCAGATAACCAAGCTTGTAATAATCGCACACTTTAACTCTTATTATGAAGCTGAACCTTGCTTTAATCTAGAGAGCCATCTGTTTAGTAAGAAGCATCATCACGGCTCATCACTCAGCAGAATGACCCAATTTACCCACTCTCTCTCTCTCTCTTTCAGACTGTCAGCACCATCTGTGTGAGCCGGATCTAAAGCTGGTGTGGCCCAGTGCTAAGCTGCTGCAGGCTGCGAGTGGCGCCTCCTACAGGGCGAGCCTCATCGTAACGTCGGTGGTGCTCCCTGCACTGCTCGAGCAGTACAACTCCAGAACTCAGGTCCGTTTCATATCTCTCGCACGTGAAACATGAATTAATTTACCTTTTTCTTTCACTAATTGTCTGTGATGTGATCATACTATCATACATACTATTTGTATGTTCAAACAAATAGTTTTTCATTTTTACTTTTTAGAAAAGAATTAAAGTATGTTTTCACTTTTAAGCTTATAAGCAAATAAGTCAGAATAATTGCCACAGTACTATAATCTATTATTTTATATATGTGTGTGTGTGTGTGTGTGTGTGTAGTGTGCTCATCGGCGCACTCTGTTGGAGGTGTTGCAAGGTTTCATTCAGCCCACGGTGAGGAGCCAGCCTGCGGAACTAGGTGTGTGTGTTGTTCATACTGTATATTTGTAGGCTGTTCATTTTTATTGCATTTTAATAAGGTTTAAGTTGAGATAAAACTCTTAATTTAATAACGTACGTTTAATAAGATAAGATAAACCTTTATTCATCCCATAGTGGGGACATGGTCATAGCAGCGTAAAAAAAATGTGGACAGTTCAGTGTATAAATACAATAGTTGCGAAAATTGCACTAGGATAATATTGCACTGTTTAAAATTGTTATTGCACAAAAATGTAAGATATTGTGACCATATTGTAATTATATTATATTAATATGTTACTATATAATATATTGCATTTTATATATAAATATATATATATAATCTAATATACCTTAGAAAATGGTCAGCTGGAATTTTGTTTATTTGTTAAAGAATTAAGTCATTAATGTTTTGTTTCATTTCTTTCATCGTTTACATACTATTTATAAACTATAAATACTAAAACCTTCCTTAGTCCTTATTCCGCCAGACACCCCGTCCCTCCCACAGGGTTTAATTAAAGCCAATTAAACAGGGTTACATCTAAAAGTTATAAAGAGCTGACACTGAAGACTCATTCCAGAAACAGAAACACAAGACATGTCATTTGTAAACAGCACTATTATAGAACTGCTCTTGTAAAAAAAAAAAAAATAATAATAATAATGATAATAAATAAATCATCACCTTCTGACCGAATAGAAAATTAGATTTTTAAATTAGAATTCCACAACCGTAAGGTATAAATGATTTGTTCTTTTTCCTGCTTTATGTTTGAACCGTGCTCAGAGGACAGCGTGCTGCTCCCTTTCCAAAAGTCTCTAAGCAGCGTGGTATTTTCTGCTCTGTCTGAATCGAACGCGTCTCTCCAAGTCACAGCTACGAAAGTTCTTGCCACTCTGGGACAGCAGTCAGGTGGGTGAATACAAACACACACATGCGCACACACACACACTACCACTCAAACAGGGTTCGATTCCTCTGTCGGGGTCTGTGTGCGGGGAGTTTGCATGTTCTTCCTGTGATTGGTGCGTTTCCTCTGGGGTACTCCCATCTTCTCCCACAGTTCAAAAACATTAATTGTCGTTCCCAAATTCCCAAACTGATGGTGTATCCCGCCCAGTCTCCTGGGATCAGCTTCCCTGTGACTTGACAAGATGAAATAGATGAATAAGTGATATGGGTTCATTTTTCCAAATGATTTAATTAATTAATAAAGATTCAAATTTAGAATTGGCATGAAAAACTTCATGAGCTGTAAACACAGACTGTATATCAAAAATAAAACCTCTTTGTTTTCTTTTTCCCCTTTAAGGCCTGTTAACGGAGACGGATGTTGAACTAGCAGTGGATCACCTGACGAGGCTCGTCGTGGAAGAAGACGACGCACAGCTCAGGTAAGATACCAACCAGAGTGCAGCATGATTCACGTTTATCCGAGCTTGACTGAATAAAATGTTCCTCACCGTTTCAGCTCGGCGGTAACAGACTGCGCGGGATCTCTGGCTCGTCTCTACCCGGCCGTCTTCGCTTCCCGAATGGTCCCGAGACTGAAGGATGTAATATTTACAGGTAGGCACGAAGCTCTCTGACCTGATTTTAAGAGCTTTGCACTTGATTTAACATGGGCATCTTTTAACAGAACGCGTGTCCGAGGGCGACGCCTCGAGTCGGAGCAAAGCAGCAGCCCGAGAGCGCAGCGTGACAGCCCTTGCCTTCATCTCCTCTCAGCTCAGTCTGGTGCAGGAGAGCGCGCCCGTACTGCTTCAGGTCTTAGCCACCGCACACAAAGGTACACACCTCTCTCATACACGGGACGGACAAGCCAGGAGTGTGTTTATTTATTTGTGTTTTTTTATAGCATATAGTGATGATGTTGCTTATTATTATCTTTTTTTTAGAATAGTTGAACCTTGGATTGTGAGCATACGTTGCGTAATTTGATCTGAAAGTGTGCTTGTATATCAAAGCACTCGTATATCAAAGAAACAAAAAAAACACACACTTGGTCACAATGTTATAACAAACAGTACACAGATGCTGACTATACGAGTGACCCCAGAGGTGCGAGGCATGCTGGGCAGTTTCACAGCCCTGGGTTCATGGAGCTGATACAGTACAGTACATCATGACAGCGATGCACCTGGGCAGATTGTTTGTTGTGTGCTGGCTGTTTTTTTTTTTTTCCCCCCATCTGCCTGGGTTTTCTTTTGAATTGATTTGTAAAAGCGTCCTTGAGCGCGCTGTTTATTAAACCTGTTTATTTTTAAATTGTGGTGAGTGACTGACAAGCGCGAGGTCGGGTCGAAGACCGAGTTAGGATTAGGACGAGATAAAATACTGCTGAATCTGTCTTTCATTCCAGTGCTGATGAGTTTCTTTATAATGTCTCGATGCTGAACTCTTATCCTGACTCGCTGTGTGCAGGCAGCAGCAGTTTCTCATTAGACGACGTGATTTCGGTGTGCCAGAGCATGCGGATGATTGCCGGGCACGCCCAAGACGCGGCGGAAATCGGTGACTTTTTTCACGACATTGTCATTCCACGACTACTCGGCCTGTCTCTGCATGCAGCGCTCCATAGTAAGTATATAAACTGCTTTTACACCAAAGTGTTGTTTAAAGACTTGCTTATCACTGAGAGTTTAAGTTGGGACATGAATGAGGGAAAAAAAATCGTTAAAGGGGAAAATAAAAAAAATTGGGAGGGGGGAGGGGGACAAATCTGGGGCAGAAAAAGACAAAGAAAGGAAATAAAATGTGACATAGAAGGAAAAAAATTGGGACCATGTGATAAATATGGCGCAAAAATACGGAAAAGGGCAAGCTCCAGGTACAAACTGAATGTCTTTACATTCAGTTTTACTTTTTTGTTTGTTTGTTTGTTTGTTTGTTTTTCCCAAGGTGGAATTTTTTTTTTCTTTCTTGCAACGTTTATTTTTTTTCCCTACCCACGTCCCTTTAGGAGCTCAGTAGTAATAAGATGAAAAAACACTAGGTTCAAAATCTTGCCAAGAACTAGGTACGTTTTGTACAAATCTTTGATCCATTTCAGTGAAAGCCGATACCATGTAATGTTACGCCAAACAAGATTTTGTTAAATTAGTTTTAAAATAGTTAAGGGGTTCATCTTTGTTGCAGGCAGACATGTAATTGGGCTTTAATCTGAAATAATAATTATAATATCACTGATTTACTTCCTTTACTTAATATTTGCTTCCGTCTCTACAGCATCGATCATCTCTAAGCCTCAGTTGTGGCATGTAACCAACATCTTCATCGGTTTGTGATTTTCACCGACTTGTTTTAGTAAAGTGAACTTAAATTAACGGGGTCGTAGTATGTCATTAGTCAGATGTGGAAAAAGAATTGGCCACGATGCAGCCGCAATGACATCCGCCGGGATTGTGCATGCTGCAGTATTTATAATATCGACAGATGCATGATAACACTAAAGGAAAGGCAAAAGATATAAGTGCACAGAGAATGTGTCGGTGAAACGCTTTTTCACTTGTTGCAGGTCAGACGAGTTCTGGATCGAGCACTAGTCCTCTCACAGATGAGGCGGTGCTGTCTGCTATAGTTCCTGTCATAAGCACTGCTTGTGCAGCACTACAGCCAGTGTAAGTGACTGAGATAACAGGAAAACCACACACACACACACACACACACACACATATACACGTACTCGGACTCCTCCTGCTGCTATAGGCAAATCAGGCAGGCTTGCATGTGTCGGTTAACTGCAGTGTGTTTAACGTTATTACACAGAGACGCTTATACAGTCGAAGTGTGAAAGTTCTCATTGTTATAAATGTACAGAAGAAAGTCACAGCTGTCTTCATGACCTTAGCAGCTCTGAGTGCGACACCCATTCACATACTGATTATCACCATGGTGGCGTAGTGGTTAGCAGAGCGGTCTGGCGCCTCGAGGGTCAAGAGGTTTTCTGGGTTTATGTTTGTTGCGGTTGCATGTTCTCCCTCCGTGCTTGATGGGTTTTCTCCGGGTTTCCCCCCGCAGTCCAAAGACAGGCGATGGGTGTTTTCAAATTTCCCATAGTGTGTGAGCAAGTGTGCCCTGCAATGGATTGACTCCCCCAAGTCCCCTGGAATAGCATGGCTGTCCCAAATATCATTGTTGGGCCCTCAGGACTTGTTTGAGCATTGGTCCATGGGTGGGGAATGAGTTGTGTTGAGAACAACACGCATTTGTTCATAATCATAAACACAAAGGTCACTGTTCCAAATACAGGTAGTTCCCCGACTTACGAACATTCCAGTTACGGACAGACCGTGGTTCTACTTCTGGTTCAGTCACAGAAATGAGAAATGTGTCGGCCTCACTGCTTTCAATAAATCAATCCGTGAACATGAGGATAGAAATGTCTGTCCTGTAAAGCTGTCCTGATGGTGAAAAATCCTTGACAAAACCGCGTTCACAGTCCAATCCAGTTGAGCAATACAGTCATCTGAGATTCCCCTTGTGATTTAAAGACGCAGAGACAACACTTCTATTTCACATGTAAGATTAATTTGCTTAGGTGCGGCTAAAGTTTTTGGCCACGTGATGGCAGTTTGGGGACAGATTTAGTCGAGTGGATCAGTATGCTTTACATTGTATATTTGTGTCAAAGGCGTACAAGATTTACTTTGTCAGACTTAAGAACCAATCGGACTTACGAACGTGCTCCTGGAACAGAACTCGTCGTGACTACCTAAGGTTATATACACATTACCTTTTTTTTTTTTTTTTTTTTACAACAAAAACAGGCTTTTATTAAAAAATAAATTTTTCAATATAACACAGGAGCACAATTTTAATAAAATTCTCACACATTTTAACAATCAGAAATAAATCTGTATGGCCTTACAGAGAACTAGCAAACAAGGTTATCCTTTAAGAACATTTGCTTCCTTTTACTCTGACCATATTCCCCAACTTGGATGATTTTTTTTTTTTTTTTTTAGGAAAAATGTCAGTGGTGTGTAGAATAAATTAAATTAATGAAATAATTGCATAAAAATCTAAATAATGCTATGGACCTGCAGTTATTTAACTACACATAGTTGCAGTTTATTATAGGTCATCTTCATAGTGTTTCAATAATTTAACCTTTTGTTTTTGTCAAACTTCCTTCTAGTTTGTCTGATTATTTGTTGTTAGTCTAGATAAATACGGTTGAAAACAAACTTTTTTTTAGTTAATGTTTTAACTGTTTAAATTATCAAAATGCACATCTACAGTGTAATAAAAGATAAAACCAGAGCGAAACTTGAGAAATAAATTTTGCAGGGCTCTCTGTTTTTGTTCCAGAGAAGAACGTGTGGTTTTTTTAAACAGGAAGGAAGCTATTGCAGAGAAACTTGAGCCTGTTTCGATTGATGTTTTTTGATTATTATTTAATCATTGAGTAGTTTTGATTTTCTAATAGTACTTATTAGATATACAGTACATGAACCATTAACATATTATGTAATAATAGTTGTCATTTACTAAGTGTATTCATGCTAAGGAGAAAAATTGTTCATGTTTATAGAAGGTTATGATCTCATTGTGTACAGTAATTATGCACAGTACTGTTACATCTCTAATATTTGGTAACTCAACAATAGTGTAATAGTCCACTTCAGTTAAGACGTGCCATTCTGAGTCACCCCTCTGGTCTTCTTAGACCTGCTGGTCAAATGGCCGCCCAGGCTGTGTCCCTATTCTTGGATGGAGACGTGTCCTTCCTGCCAGAAAACGCCTACCCTTCCCAGATTGAGCTGCTTAAGGTTAGACATCCAGCTTCGCCTTCTACTCCTGTCATTCTCTCTCTCTCTCTTTCTCTTACATTTTCCAGAGCCTTAAAGACTTAAAACTAGTGTTGTGGCGCAGTGGTAAAGTGCTCGCCCTGTCATCCGGAGATCGCGAGTTTGACCCTTGGCTTGCTCACCAGGGGACTATCTGACCATTTTGATTCATAAACATTCAAATTCCATGCAAACTTAAATAATTCTTTTGATTGTGTAAAGCTGCTTTGGGACAATGCCATTTGTTAAAAGCGCTATACAAATAAAATTGAATTAAATTGATCCCTGGGTGATGCTGTAACCTCTCGCAGCTGGAGGTCTATAGAGAGCTGATTGGCCAAGCTCTCTCGGAGGGGAGGGATGGGAGGTACTTTGTGCCCCCAGTTTAATTACAGCTCTACAGCCAATCAGGGGTGTCTGTGAGCTTACGCGAGCGAAAGGAGTGGATAGCGCTGTCCCCTGAGTGTGTTACGCCGCCCCCAATGGTGCATGAGCAAGCAGTTTGAAATGATGCGGTTGGCCGGTGTCACGTGGTTCGGAGGAAACATGTGATAGTCTTCGGCCCTCCCGACTGAGTGGTAGTAGTAGCCTTAATGTGGGAGCCCCCTAGTGACGGGGAGGAATTAGACACGACTAAATTAGGGACAAAATCTGGGGATCCCTATTTCTACTGTAAATGATTCTACTGTTAATGTCTTTAAAAACAGATTTTATACCGAGACTTTTTTCAGTAGATATTTGTGATGTAAAGTAGAGAATGTAAGCTTGATGTTGTGTGTTTTTGTCGGGCAGAGCGGGTCAGAGTGTTGCTCGCAGTCACAGCTGGTGTGTTTGCTCATGGCCTCTGTGTGTTCCCTTTCACAACAAGTAAGTTAATACAAAAACCCTTTATTTATCAAGTAATAAACACCATCATAATCAACTCCAGACACTCACTGTGTATAAGCTGAATGTATTTAGTTGCCACACTTGTGTGTCAGGTGGACATTCCTCATATCGACCGACTTCTAGCCGAGTTGGAGGAGCTGATCTTCTCATGCACCCACACCTTTTCCTACACATCTGCAGCCAAGTGTTTCGCCGGCCTGATCAACAAGAGAGCAGCAGGTGTGTGATGAGCCCACAGTCACTCTCACCCTCGTGTGTTGTCAAGCCTCCTGTTAGGATGTTGTTATTTGTATCTAAAGCATGTGAAAAATTTAACCTGGAGCGTTTATTTATTGTGTCTGTGTAGTGATTTGGGTTTTGTGTGTTTAGGCCAAGCCCTCGACGCGGTTCTGGAGAAGACCTTAAAAAGAATAAGTGCGACGTTGGACTGCAAATCCTCAGCACAGCGAGTGCAAGCCTTCACTTTACTCATCTGGGTAAAATAATAATAATAATAACAATAATGACAATAATTATTATTATAAGAGAGCATGTACATTATAATCTTATTTCTTACAATTTCTGTTAATCTCCACTCTGACTGGTCAGAAAGAATTGATGGGTCTTTAAATCAAGAACAATTTGTTTTGTTGGTTGACGCAATTACTTGAATCATTGGGACAGTTTTGGATTCAGTTTTAATCCACATTTTATAAACGTACAAACAGTAATGGTTTTAAAATTAACTAATTCCCATAATATTTACCACAGACGCGACTTACATATTTATCTCATTATACATCTGAGCAGTTGAGAGTTAAGGTCACAACAGTGGGTTGTGGGGTTTGAACTTGGGACCTTCTGAACTCCAATGTCCAATGTCTTAACCACTGCTCTACCCCTGACCCGGGAAGAAGTCCATCTTCTGCAAATCCTCACATTTTTCAAGACTATAATTTCTGCTTCTTTATGACCAAAAGGTGAAAAAAAATTACTGCTTTGTATAAGAAGTGACATTAAAACATTTAACACAACTTAAATGCAAGTTACACAATGTTTTAATGTTAATTATATCAATTTAGTAGTTTTAATATTTTTTTTTAGTAAAATCTTGTAAGAAATGTAAGTTGCTTAAGGGAAATATGACAAACATTACTGCTTTTGGAAGTAAATATGATTGAATATCGCAATGTCCAAAAATCAAGCTGAATTGAATAAACAGTCCATTTATGATTCACTGCTCTACAAATGACTCATCTTTACCATTACACGTGTCCTTGTGCATAATCATTTCAGTATGGACAGGGCTCGCTCAGTGGTTAAGGTGTTGGACGTTAAGGTTCAAACCCCAACACCACCAAGTTGACACTGTTGGGGCCCCTGAGTGAGGCCCTTAACCCTCAACTGCTCAGATACAATGTCGGTCAGTCTGGATGAGGGCTTTTGCCAAATGGCGTAAATACAAACTTATTATTAACAGCTATTTATTGGGAAATTTCTGAGTAATCATTTGTGATTTGATGATTTAATGTAATCATACTAAACGTACATGAAACAGGTTGTTGCTCAGATTTTTTTTAGTTGAGCTCTCCTTAGGGTTGTTTTATTTTTTAAAAGACCTTCACCATCAGAGCTGTCATGTTTTGTATAAATGAGAATAGAATTTTTTTTTAGTTGACATGATCACGATTTTATTCTTTCTTTTTTGTAGGTGGTCAAGGCTCTGCTCCTGCGCTACCATCCTCTGTCTATGAACCTAACTGACAAGGTAGATGACTTTTCTTCTTCTTCTGGAATTCATGAACAGGATTAACACCTTTTGTCTTTTTTTTTTTTTTTTTTTTTCCCTTTATCCCTCAGTGAGTGTAATTATTTCGCCAGCATCGTGTCCTTCTTTTGTAATTCTGCATTAAAGTGTGTATCTGGTGGATTTCGGTTATTGATCAGGGTGAACATTTACCAGAATATTTTGAACAAAATGTAAATGAAGACTGCTTTTCAGTAACAGGATCATAAACAATGCAAAAACAAGCGCATTTTAGGATGAAAATAGCGCATTCTTAAAATTATCTAAAATATAAATAAATAAATCTGTAAATTCTTTCAAACAATAATTTAATAAATAAAAGTTTTGAAACGTAATGAAACTCTGTATCAGAAACCGGGCTCCAAAGTTGGGTAAAATCCAAAAAGTTGGTCTGATCTCTGCAGCCGTCTCTGAAGTTTATCTTATACGGTTATGTATAAATTAGTGCCCCCTCCCAGGGCAATCAGGTCATCAGGCATCACAAGTGTAGTTCCAGCTTGAAAGAACATGATCATGTGTGTATAATTTAAGTTTAGCAAAGGCGACTTCAGTCTGCCCTACAACGATTTTCCAAGCAGTCTGGAGGCACAGTTCACTTCACGCGTTTAATCTTGTTCTCCAGCCGTCTGCAGTTGCAAGTCAGTGTCCAGTTTGTCTCAGACAAAAGCCTGCTCTGTGGCGTGTACAGATGGAGACCTCTGGTGTTCAAACTGTGCAACTGCATCACATATATAATTTATAGACTGCTTTTTAAATTTCCCCAAACTGGAATTGCACATTTTCATAAGCAGTGTCACATTTTATTTCTATTTTTTTTTTTTTTTTTTACAGCTTGATGAATCGTCTCTTTATCATGTCCATGGGTCCAGGCACTGTAGCTGATGGAAACCCCTTTCTTAGCTTTTTATGTGTTAAGTGTTTGCCAACATTAGGTGTTGAAGCAAAATATATTGTAATAATATTGTATATTCAGCAAAAATATCATTTTATAATTTTCATAATGAATCCCCCCTCTCTCTGTCTTCTTTGTAGCTCTTCTGCCTTCTCAGCGATGATCAGTTAGGTTCACAGGCAGCAGACAGTTTCTCGCTACTTATGAGCGACTCTCCAGATGTGCTGAACCGCAGCTGCCATGCAAATGTGCGCATTATGTACCGCCAGCGCTTCTTTACAGAGAACTCTGCTAAACTCGTACAGGGCTTCAACTGCGCCGAGCGAGGTGCGTACAGATGGTGTCACTTATTACACTAAAAACCGCGAGCGCTGCTCTATCCTGATATCTGTTCTCATAATATTGTTGCTTCTTTTTATTTTTTTTAGAGAAGAGATCTGTGTTTCTGAAGGCCTTGTCACACATTGTGAATAATCTGCCCAGACAAGTGCAACTCACCGAACTTCCTGCTGTGAGTATATCAGTATCAGTCAAAAAAATTTTTGCATCACAGGACGCATCTTGACATCAATTAACATGGTTATTTACATGAGAAGGCACTCACTGCGTTAGTTAGGGTTGAAGAATTTTATTGCCAACTGAATCGAATTAATCCTTCCAGGAATTATGAAATCAAATCGGTACATATTGTACATGGTTATCAAAATGTATATTACACATGTAATTAGTAAAAGTGGTGTTAAAATGAAGAGGGGGGGGGAAATAAAATATAGTCGCTATAGCTAATACAACATGTTGTATAAACAATAATAATTAAACACAGACACTGTGCGCTAATGAATACTAATGAGGATGCAAATGCAGCGGTCACGTGACAAAAGTGTAGCAACTCGCTCATTCGTTTTCAGAGACCGAGCCTCCTTAAACTGTTGCCGTCTTCCAAACTCTTTTTGTCTAAACTAGTCTGATAAACCTGTCTTATTTTTTTTCTCTTGGAAGATTCTGGAAAAAGCTTGCATTGTTTTGTTTTAAAGAAAATTATAATGAGGTTCACATGATCTCAGTGCCATGGAAAAGGAGGTTGGGCCTAATTAGCGTACTAAAAGTGTTGTCCTGCACAAAACAATTTTCAACAATTATTTTTTTAGAGATAGATGTACAAGGCCAAGAGAATAGCGGTATCATTTTTTAAATGTTCTTGTTATTTATTTTGTAATTTAACAGTCTGAATTAATCTTTAGGTATTTAGTTATTTAAATCCCAACTGAACAGGATGAAAAAAAAAAACACACACACACAAAAGCAACTAAAAGTCCTATCTGTAGAAGCCAAAGCTGATTGAATAGAACCCCAGATAATGTTTTTGTTCGCTTTGACTTGCGTCTTGTTACTCCCCAGTTGCTGCCGCTGCTTTTAGAGGCGCTCTCGTGTCCTGATGAGGCGGTGCAGCTGTCCACTCTGTCCTGCCTTCAGCCGCTGCTCATGGAACCTCCACCCGCTCTCACCACACAGCTGGAGGCCCTTTTCACCCGCCTGCTCGCTCTGACCGCCAGCCCTGACATGGTACACCGCTCACCATATTGCCACTTTATTATTATTATTATTATTATTATTATTATTATTTTATATTTAATTATTATTATTTTTATTTTTTTATCAAAAGATCGAATTGTCTGGTAAAACCCTTTCTCCTTATTCTAACAGAAAGTGAGGATTACCGCCCTGCGCTGTGTCCACGCCCTCTCCCGCCTGCCTAGTCACATGGTAAGATTTTCGACGCGATCGTCATCAATAAATCATGTTCATACAATGCAAGCGATCCTTAAAGCGTTACTGAGTGTCGAACTTTGTGTATGTAATCAAATTGAGATCTGTTTTGACCTTTTGAATTTCGCCGCCGCAGGTGTTGCCTTTCCGCGCCAGGGTGCTGCGTGCTCTCGCTAAGCCACTAGATGACAAAAAGAGACTGGTGAGGAAGGAGGCGGTGGCAGGCCGGAACGAATGGTGCATACTACTGATTGTCACTTAATTGGATTATCAGATACATCTAGACCTGTTTTTGCAGGATGTGGAATAAGAATGCTCGTCTCTTGCAGGTTTTTATTGGGAGGTCCAGGAGGAAGGTGAATTACAGAGAGAGAGAGAGAGAGAGCTGCCGTCCATCAGAAGTCACCCGTCTCTTCCTCATCTTTTTTTTTTTTTCGTATAGCATCGCTCTAATCCTTTAGGACTAGATGAAGACGAATGTACTAAAGTAATGCACTGAGCTCACATCTGTCACTTCTTCTTTCTGAGCCTGAGCAGGCAATGCAGGAATTCTGGGAAAACTTTTGGTGCTTAAAGATAAACCTTGTTTACAGAATGTTTTTACTCTTCTTCACCACTTGTGTGAATCACATAGACCGCTTTCTTGCACAAGACCTGCCCCATCCCAGTCTTGCCATGAATCAGAGAGGTGCAAACAGTTTTTTTTTTTAACAATAGAAATGGAAAGCAAATGTTTTAGCTTGCTAAAAGTGCTAGGCATGTTTTTTTTTTTGTTTGTTTTTTACTTCGTCAAACAAAAACTGACATTTCTATATACACGTACAGACCACACCTACCAGTCTTGCTTTCTAGGATCAATTTGGTTCATGAAGATTTTTGTTAACGCTGATGATGATGATGATTCGGTTGTTTGCTTTCGCTGCATCTTTGGAGGCAACAAATAAGAGAAAGGAGCTGCTTGTGAAGGACGTCTGTATGCAGCTACCGTTAAAGCAGAATTACATGGTTTTACTGGAGCACTTCCCAAAAACAGACAAATTATATAGACAATACAGACAAATGTTATAAAGTTATTGTACTTATACTGCTTAATATTCGGATCATTTAATTTCAATTCATTTTAACAGATCAATAAAAAAAAGCAGATTTCATTTCGGTTCTCAGGTTTTGGAGCAAAAACCATGAAACCAGAACTGTGCGATTTAACCTATATTTTGTTTATTAAATAGATGTGTAAATTTTCGATTAAGAATTAAGTCACACTTTTTGACCCATTTTATCTAAGTGTTCATAAAAAAAAAAAAAAAAACTTTTAACGTGTACACAATACTGCCACCTACTGGACTAGGGTGTGGCACCAGCAGATGAGGAGAAGGGGAAGAAAAAAAACTTTAATGTATAAGAGATGAAGATTTCTTTTTTAAATCAATAGCACAGGTAGTCCCCGACATACGAACATTTGTGTTACAAATTTCTGCAGATACAAACGGCCCACGGTTCTACTTTCAGTTCGATCAATGTACAAAAAATAGACACTGCAGTGCACCAGATGCCAATATTTACAATTGTATACAATATTTCAGTGTGTAAGTGAATGTTTAAAATGTCTAAAGTCCGGTTTATTCTATGTGTGCGTGTGTCTCACAGGTTTCATTGAATCAGTCCGGGAGCACAATGATAGAAAATGTCTATCCTGTAAAGCTGATGGTAAATAATCATAATTACAGAAAATCCTCAGCAAGACAGCGTTCCCAGTCCAATACAGTGGAAAACAGCTCTAAGACACAATGGCGTCCAGGGTTCAGAGACAAAATTGTAGTAGTACATTGTCTGCATGTCTACAATGGTGCAGAGACAACACTGTGACATTTCCTTAGGCACGGTTATGTTTTTTGGCCACATGATGCCAGTGTGGGGAAAAGGGACCGATTCTGTCGAGTGGATTGTTATGCTTTACATTGTATATCTGTGTCAAAGGTGTACGAGACTCACTTTGTCTGACTTACAAACGACTTCCCTTCCGTTCATAAGTCGGGGACTACCTGTACAAGTTACACAGCATTTCAGTCCATGATATTGTTGGTAGGTTAAATACTTTTAAAATTTGTTTAAAAAAAAAACGTTGTTTGAAATCAAAAATTGCAATCCCCAAAAATCAAATTGATATAGGATTTATAGCTGTACTAGTAGGGGGGTCACTTTCCTAAATCGTCCCTTAGTATGAATTTACCTTTACACGATGCACCATATCTGAACCAGCCTCTAATTACAGGTTTTGTTCCCTCCTCATGTTTCTGTGATACTCAGAATCGACCTGATAGAGTGCTTAAGATGAAGGACTTCATAAATGTCAAGAATTTTTCCTTAGATGTTCTAAAAGACTGGCACTTTGTTCCCTTTAGCAATGTCTGTTGCCAATTCTCATGACTGAATAGTCATGGTATAAACATCACGTAACAAAGTTAAACTAACCTTAAAAATATTTAGTAAAAAAAATTATCAGTTTTTTCTGTTTCAAGATGTTGTTAAAAACCACAGGGTTGATTTAGTTGTTCGTTTTATCTCACTGGAAAAACTGACGTCGAAGCTTCACAAGAGATCTTACGCCAAGGAAATAGTGGACTATATTTAAACATCTCTTTAAAAGTCTGATTGTAAATGTGTAAAATGGAATTAAACTCAGTTATTACAGTGTCATAAACTTGTCTCTTTATTAAAACAGTGTTTCATAGAAAAGGGTGAAACTCCTAGATTTGTCTCAGACATCAGAAAAGACAAAGACCGAAATGTGATTTATTATAAAATTTAAATGTACAAAACAGGAGCGCAGCTCCGATATCATCCTGCTGTTCTGCGAAAACACTCGGCTCGTTAGCAGAAACAATTTAATGAACCATTAAAAGGGACAAGAAGAAGAAAAGAAATCAGATTAAGGTAATGACTGAATCGTGTACCTAATACATAATACATTCCTAATACACTTAAAGGCACACTATAAAAAAAAATACTATCATAAAACAGTTGAATCACGGATCACTGGCCCGACTCCAGACTTTGCCCAAACCTCATTATGTTTTAACCGTGACAGTAACAGTGATACAGAACCTAACTTGGAAATCTTTCACCCGTGAAAATACCTTAAAAAGCATGTCATCTCTAACACAAAATACAATCCGCCACCATAACCGCATGTCCAGTCGAGATGATTCAGCAGGAAATCTTTGGCAAGTACCGTCAATTCCCTTTAACATTTAACACACCGCATTTCTGCAAAGGGCATAAAAATATCATCATCTGGTCATAAGACTGAGTAGGGTGTGCACTTCACATTTCACACTGCAGTCACGGTGTGCTGACACGCGAGTGCAAATCCGTGCAACAATCAGCTGGTTTGAAATGTGAGGTTTTTTTTATATATAGACATTCATATGGTGTTGACGGCGTCCTGTCTAAGTGGAGGACAGTCCCAGGTTAGTCCGTCACCACGCGGGGGATGAGTGGAGGGGAGAAGTACTCGACTTATCCAGTGACTGTTGAAAAGAATTCATATACATTCGTTTAAACATACAGTTGTGTTCAAAATAATAGCAGTGTGTTGAAAAAAGTGAGTAAAGCTTTATGTCCATATACGAAGGAACCTCGGATTACGAGCATAACTCGTCCCGGAAGTGGGCTTGTATTCCAAAACACTCGTAAACCAAATTTAATTCTCCCATAAGAAATAACGGAAACTCGAATTATTCGTTTTTTAAGTAGAAATTTATTTAAAATCTTTGCTCGTCTTGCGGAACACTCATAAACTGTGTTAGGTTTCACCGAGGTTTCACTGTAATAACTTTGAGGCATCGTGTTCTGTACGTCATTGAAACTGCGACTTCTTCGCGGTTTAATGACGTAATGTTATTCTCCTGTGGAAGTGCGTGTGGAATTTGCAGGTGACCTGGAAAAGGAAAAGCACCCAATACACCCCCCCCCCTTTTATGATTATTTGGGCTAAATAAAATTAAGAAATTAGTATTTGGTAAATTAAGCATATGCACAGGCTGCAATTATGCCTTTTTTTTTCATCCTTCTCCGTTTTAAAACCATGGTGAACTTTGCATATATCACAGAGCGCTAAGCATACTTCACCTTTATCTATTTTTGAAAGTGTGTAGCGCAAGAACCTCCCTTTAAGTATGCGCGATGTTTCAGATGGTATGGTAAGTGTAAACACATCTATCGGATATGAGTCATAGTTGAAAGAACGTGTAAACAGACGGTCAAACAAATCAGAATTAGGCATCGAGACCTGCAGTGTAAACGTAGCCTCAGAGAGGTAAATTAAAACAGGTGTCAAACAAAGGTTGTCCTGTGCATTTCTTTCTGAAAATCTGAGTAAAATAGGTTGTCCAGACAATGTTCAGAAGAACAGCGTACTCTGATTCCAAAACTGATTAGAGATGGAAAAAAAACATACAAAGAAATACGGAAAATAATAAGCTGCTCTGCTAAAATGATACCAAATCATTTTTAAACTATAAAATGGAGACTAAAACCAAAAAGACGTGAAAGAAAACGGAAAACTGCCATTCGAATGGATCGAAGAATAACAAAATTTACTCAAAGAAAATCTAAAGTTACATGTGAGTACTGTTACTATTAGAAGAAGGCTATGTGAAGCCAAGCTATCAGCAAGAAGTCCCATTGTTGAGAAAAAGACATGTGCTGAAAAGGTTACAGTTCGCTGAAGAACACATTGACTGGCCTAAAGAGAAATGGCGCAATATTTTGTGGACTAAAGCAAGATTGTCTTTTTTTGGGTCTAGAGGCCGCAGACAATTTGTCAGGCGACGCCCAAACACTGAATTCAAGCCACAGTACAAGACTGTGAACACAGTGAAGCATGGAGGCACAAGCATCATGATATGGGGAGGCTTCTCGTACTATGGTGTTGGGCCTATTTATCACATTTCAGGGATCATGGATCAATTTGAGTCCATCAGAATACTTAAAGAGGTCACGTTGCCTTATGCCGAAGAGGAAATGCCCTTGAAATGGGTGTTTCAACAAGACAACGACCCCAGACACACCAGTAAGCAAACAGCATCTTGGTTATAGGCCAACAAGATTGACGTTATGGAGTGGCCAGCCCAATCCCCAGACCTTAATCCAAAACTTAATGTCATGGTCCGACATTAAAAATGCTGTTTCTGAGGCAAAACCAAGAAATGCAGAGGAAATGTGGCGTGTTGTACAATTGTCACAGATGTGAAGCAGTTCTCAGAAACCATGGTTAAACTAAAAATACATTTAGCACATTTTTTATGTTGTGATTCAGAATAGAACGCGCAGGGTGTCCAATGCATTTGTGTGATTTAAATGAAAAAGTTATTATATGGATAAGGAGCTTTACTTACTTCTTTCAACACAACTGTACATACGTATATATATTACATGTTAAAATACTGTACATGAAAGTGTGTGTTTATCATTACACAATCCAAGAAGATGCACTTGTACCTACAGTACCTTGTTTTCTCAACACCAAACAGGATTTTCCAGTTATTTATGCTTCCTTGAGTATACGGATTCCTGAATACCTACACACACACACACACACACACACACATATACACACAGGTTATTTGATTATAGTTGAGACATAAAGAAAGAAAATACAAGAGATCACTTCTCAAGGCGAGTGCTAACCAGATGTGGACCTGAGATGATGGGTTCCTCCACTGTGAAGAGAAAGTCTGGACAGACTTCGACACAAATGGGACGAACTTGGCAGCAACACGGCGCTGTGTGTGAGGGATTGCCTGGACTGTTCCGCATGACACACTGACAATGGCGGCAATGTTGTGGATTATTCTCCGACGATCATTGTGCACAAATTGCCAAATCGTTTCAAAATTTTCCAGGGTTGAGCTTCAAGGTCTTTCTGCAACCGTGTGCTGCCATCTGTTGGCGCGTTATAAAACTAGTCTCAAAACATTTTGATACCACCTGGTATTCGGGCAAACCATGGTATTGGTGCTAAAAAAAGTGAATTTTCAGACAGGATTATATGACACACTTAACGCTTCCTATCTCCCGATCCATGCTTTGTTTTTTGTAAATATGCTACACATTTATATTTTAATCAAATAAAAAGATACACATTTGCTAAATACAATTTCCAAATTTATGTTGCAATATCCCAACAATTTAGCATTTTAATAGAATAATACACTTTTTTAGGTTTGTGTCTTTTCATGTGAAATCCAGATTGGCCAAGTTTCATCTGAATGACAGTTAAGATCGTTGAAAGATTTAAATTCAAAAAAGTAACCGACACTACAGACATAAAAGGGCAGGAAACTGTATTTAGCAAATGTGTTTCTTTTTATCTGATAAAAATATACATGTGTATGAGTATTTACAGAAAAACGAAGAAGCATTAAGTATTATGAAAAATGATGTTATATGATCCTGTCTAAGAATACAGTTCTTTACACTTTTTAGCACCGACACCATGCTTTGTTTTGGCTGATGATAAATAATTGCCCGTGATCTTTAAAACTAGTCCTGGTTCGACGGAATCAACTGATCAAAATACCACATGTGGCCATGTTGTTAACTAGTACAGCCGGTGCACAGCTCTAGATCATGATCTCAACACCGTGACCAGTTACGCAGAGTAATAACTGTAAAAATCTCCACAGTTGACAGCAATTCCACTCAACCTGAAGTCGTAAACTCTGACAATCTGTGTCTGAAGTTCATTTCAAGCTTCTGCAATGTGCTGTGCAGTGACATAAATGAGAGCATTTCGAATTCTGGACTAGAAGAGAAACAGCTGACTCACAACAAAACCCTGCACATTACCAGTCAATGCCTAAAATGCACAAAGCCCACCTTGCCTATCAGCCTCAGGCGCTTCCTCTCTTTGCGGTTAATGTGTCTCTCCACACTGGTCTCCCCTCTGGTGATGAGTACAGCGTGCCAGATGGTCAGGCCTCCCAGCGCTACTGCCACCGAGCTAAACCCATCAAAGGAAAAATGTGGTTTTAAACACTAAATATATCAGAATTAAATATGAATGAAGATATGCACATTTGTCACGTCTTACCTGGTTAGCACCCACAGGTAAAGGAGGCTCTTATGAAAAAGCTTCTCATCAGAAGTGAACTGCGGTGGAGGCGTCTGATAATAGCTCTTATAAAGAAACATTAATAAAAAGAACATTAGATCATAATGTTACAAATAATCAGTAGAATAACCCACTACAGTTAATATCAAGAAACAACCTTCCAATCATCCATTTAGGGGCGTTCAAGTCAAACTGGGACTTGTGATGACATTTCTGGTGAATGAAGGCGTAAAAACCCAACAACAATTTCAGAAAGCTTTTAATACGCTTCAAGCCGATTTCTCATGTTTTGGATTTTAAAGGAGTTCCTGGTAGGCCGGCATTTCAAATCAGACAGGCAGACCGATCATGGCTCTAGTGTACTGAGAAAACTTTCTACCTTCATGGTATTCGAGCACTAGGTGAGACGCTGGGATAAGTGCATTAGTGAAGCAGGGGGTTATATGGAGTAATAAAGGGAGTTTTTTATTCTGTACAATTTAAAAAAGTGTAAAAGAAAAAAAAAAAAAAAAAACACATGTAATGTGTTGAAATCTGTGGATAATATGCTTAAAATACTCACAGTACTTTTTATTCTTTTAACATTAAGCACATTTCAGAAAAGGACTCTTTTTTTTGTCTCCAATTCTCTCGGCCCGTCTGCTTGGTGACATCACCATTAATATCACTGAGATATACAATAACTGAACACGAGCGTGTGACTATTCACTCAGCTGTGTGAGGTCATGTACTGTACCACCTCTCTCACTGCACATTAAAGGCTGATGTGACTATAACAGAGCCCTGTTCCTGCGGGAACAGAACGAGCCAACTTCCTTTTCAACTCAGGTTGAAAGACGTCATTTAAAAATTAATGACTCATAAATCAGCAGAGTAAACAGGAGCACTTGAGGAACTTGCATTTTCCTTCCTAAGGGTTATATACGGCCAAAGCACACATTTATATATATATATATATATATACAGAAAATGTGTGTCATAGAAGCTACTTCTGAAGTTTATGCAACATGGAAGTGATCAATCTCGCTTCCGTAAAAAGTTCAGCCGTTTTGGAGAGACGGTTTTAGATGTGTCCCAAAGATGGACATTTTTTAGCATTATACTGTCTCATTTCAAATAATAATCATTTGAAATGCAAATTATTCATATTTCCTAATGAGTATTGATACTAAAATTGGTGTAAGCTTCTGGAAACATATGACCTGTAAAGATTGCTGCTTAAATGACAGCGTTCTATGCAAAATTAAGGATTTTTCCACAAATTACTATCCGTGGTTTGGTTTAAATGCTGCAAATTAGACACACACCTTCTGTTATGTGGCCATAAAACATAGAAAACTATAGTTTATTTAATAGCGAAATAAAGGCTCAATTCCCGTCTCTGTGTGCATGGAGTTTGCATGTTCTCCCCGTGCTCGGTGGGTTTCCTCCGGGTACTCCGGTTTCCTTCCACAGTCCAGAGATATGCAGGTTAGATTAATGGTCATTCCCAAATTGCCCGTAGTGTGTGAATGAGCGTGTGAGTGTGTGTATGTAAGTGTGTGTGCCTTGTGATGGATTGGCACTCTGTCCAGGGTGTACCCTGCCTTGTGCCCTAACTCTCCTGGGATAGGCTCCAGGTCCGCGCAACCCTGAATACGGGATAAAGCGGTATAGAAGAAGAGTGAGTGAGTTTATTTAATTAAAATTGCTTTTTGTAATCTGACCAATAACAGATATTCCATTAAAATTCCATTTGCATGAGATAGTTTTTAGAAAAAAATCTGTAGTGTCTGTAACCATGTCAAAATCATGTTGCAATATCTTAACAATTTTAGTAGAATAAGACACTTTTTCAAGTTCATGTCTTTTCATGTGAAACCCAGATTGGCCTGGGTTTCATCTGAATGACAGTTAAGATCATTAAAAGATTTGAATTTTAAAAAGTAACCGACATTACAGACATGAAAGGGCAGGAAACTGTATTTACAAAAAGAAAAAAAAAGTGAATTTTTAGATCATATAAAACCATTTTCCATAATATTTAATGCTTCTTGTCTCCTGATCTATGCTTCGTTTTTGTAAATATGCTACACATTCACCTACTGAAGGTGAGGCACTTTTTAGGAGAAGTCTAGCAGTTTTCATGGATTCATTTAACTCAAATCACTGTCTTTAGTGGTAACTATATTGCCTGTTCCAACCTTGTGTGCTGTGGAACAAAACAATTTCAGATTTTTCCAATAATGGTACATCTAAATTGTATTAGAGCAAAAAAAAAGACAAAAATACCTTAACCTTAAATCTTTTAAACCTCATTCAAAGACATCTCCAGCAGTTCAGGTGACCCACCTCTATGGCATTGTAAGCGTCGAAGAACATGTCTTTAGCGCTGATGCTGCAGTAGATGCACCCCATGGTCATATAGACACAAAAGGAAAAGAAGTAGCGGTGGTTGAAGTGTCCTACACAGTTATTTAACCAGGCTGTAACACACACACACACGTTAAGGATAAACCATCTTACATACAGGGATTTATCTGACACGCAGTTTGTTGGAGAGAAAAAAAGGATACGACAGTGATGGTCCATTTTTAAAACACACCTGCGAGAAAACAATAGAAATTCTCAGTATTTATCCGCTGACACATTCAGCCTCATTATCATATTAATCATAGAAAGTATGGTCATTTTTACTAGAGCAATTACGCAACACATGGCAGCCGTAAACAATGCTCTATTAATAAGCTTTAATTAAGTTTTATAAATAAGCCAAAACCACCTACGTGTTGCAGATGCTGCAGTGGTGCGTCCTGGCCGGTTTAGGAACGATACACTTCTTACAAATGGTCACTGTTGGAATTTCACACTTTTCCTGAAAAGGATTGAGCACAAAACAAATGTTTATATCAAAAACTGTGCTGCAAATTATTCTATAGATATTTCACTTTGTGGCTTCAAGCCATCATGACCGGGTTACTCCACGCTCGACTTAGTCTCTGTTAAGTTAAGGCGCACTGAATGAGGTACCTGCGGGGAACGTCCGGGCGATGTTGTAACGGCCTTGTAGTAGTGAAACACGATATTCACGAGATTCCAGTGGCCGTAGCCGAGGTGCCAGAGGATCCAGTGTGCCGGGTACGTGCGTACGATCAGCGGCAGGACGCAGAGGTAGACGATCACCACCACAGAACTGGTCAGGGCGATCACCAGGCACACAAACACCTTCACAAGAAATCATTACACACCAGAAGCCGGATTTAATTGACATTTTTGTGTATTTATTTTTTTTTTTTTTTCACTGTTTATTTCATTTGTACTACCATGTATTTGAACTGTGGATTTTGTTTGGTGCACTGGTCCAAGAAGTGGATCTCAAGTCAATTGTAGATGCAATAAAAAGCTTTTTCCCCCCACCAGTGTAAGAAGTAAATTAAACACAGTGCGTCCTTTGGCTTACAGTGACAGTAATATGAGATTGAATTGTATGACTTTTTTTTTTTTTAATTCCTACCATAAATAATTTTCTATAGAAATCTACACCACAATATTAAGTTAAGTTAGTTTACTATACATTTTGTAACAATTTAAAATTGCCGTTAGATTCAAGATGACGTTATTCTATAATTATAAGGTTAATGACGTTATGTATAGGCGGTACAGTGGTGCAGTGATTAGCACTGTGGCCTGGCACCTCCAGGGTCCGGGTTCGATTCCCACCTTAGGGTCTGTGTGCATGGAGTTCACAAGTTCTTCCTGTGCTTGGTAGGTTTCCTCCGGGTACTCCGGTTTCCTCCCACAGTCCAAAGATATGCAAATTAGGGTAACTGGTTTTCCCAAATCGCCCATGGTGTGTGAATGAGTGTGTGTATGTGCGTGTCCAGCGATGCCTTGGCACCCCATCTAGGGTGCCACCGATATGATATTATCACGATACCTCGGTGCCAATATGATTAACATTGCGATTTTATAAATATCCCGATTGGATATTACATCTTTTCCATCTTTTCTCTAAAAGAAACTTAAACCACGCTATGAGTTAATTTACTATTTAAGAAATTTTTTGTACAGTAACTTTTCTAGTGTCATTAAAACTGCTGTTAGATTGAAAATTAATAATATTCTATAAGACGTACATCACTGCAGGTGGCATGATTATGAATCTATATAAATGCTTGTAAAAAGAAAAAATCCATTAACAACAACTAAAGAACAAAGAGAAACAGATACTGATTGTAAATTACTACATGCACAGAAAATAATAATTAAAGCCCCTGGATGGAGCACAAATGATAATAGTGGTATTTTGAAGTTTTCATTAATAGCATTTCATAGGAGAAGTGATTTATATGTAAGGTATAACTGGCCTAGAGAGTCCTGCCAATTAAAATCTTATCTATTACACATCCGTCTACCTCTCTATCTCTGATCCTGACCTCTTCTGCCCTCTGGATCTGCCTGAGTCATCCTGATGCCCCACTTCTGTGTAGTTGTAGTTCAGAAATCACTCACTGCTGCTGAAAACGGCCGGAGGACGACTGAGGACGGATCCGCTTAATATTCATAAGGATGGCTTGGATTGCATCGATATACAAACAGTTTTTCTGTAAAGATTTGCGACTGCGATCGCTTCACCGGTTTTAGGAAGGAAATTGCCACGAACAGTTTTGTCCCCATTAAGTCTCCATCAGTGAACAATAAATAGAACCTCACATGCAGTTTTGACCTTATTATTAATGGGATGGATTTATGGGTCACACTATCTGGTATCACCCAAATGAGGAGGTGTTCCCTTTTGGGTCAAGGTTTCTTCCTCAGGGAGTTTTCTTCTTGTCACCTTTACCTTCAGCTTGTCCATTAGAGGCAAACCGATACATTTCTAAATTGATACCTTATTTTATGTATATTTGTAATTTTTATTTCTGTAAAGCTCCTCCTCAAACTGTTAAACTGTTAAATTAAATTGAATTGAATAACTGATTATTCATTATCAAATAATCAAAGCTAAAACTCACCACCCCAAACCAGCGGGTCAGGTTGTCCACCAGCCAGTAAATAGGCTCAAAGATCGAGTCCAGCACCGTGTCCCAGTTAGTCAGGATGTTAAAGTAAAGGGAGTTGAAGACGACTCTTCCATAGCTCCAGGACTGCTGGAGCAGGCTGGGCCGATTGTTTTGTCCCCGATGGGGACACAGGCGAACCCAGCGCACCGAGAGGCGCATGAGTCTCGAGAAATAACACCTCCAGCTACGCATCCCCTTTCCTGAAACACACAAATACACAAGATGTACAACTCGAACTTTCCATCAATAGCGTCTTACACAAAAGCAAAAAAATAAGTAAAAGTGTATTTTTTAAAACCTGAGCTGTCTAAGACCATCTGAATACCATTCAAAAATACAAGGACATGAACTAGATTCAAGACTAGATTTAACTAGTCTTACCTGCCTTTATTTCTTTTCTTCCATTAAAAAAAATCTTAAGGAATCTGAATCATTGAAAAAGAAGTCTTTAGATCATCTCAACGCAAACAAGAAGTCATCTTCCATCTCCAGCACTCAGTCCCTGCAGCATTTCAGTGCCGGCGAGGACGTCCTGAACCTGTTCAAAAAAAGCAAAAGCATTCGTCTCATTTACGCCGAGTTCATTCCGATCTAATCTCAGCAAAGCAAACCCTGCGAGAAACTAGGGCAATGGGATCGAATAGATTCACCCAAAAAAAAACGGAAAAAAAAAAACACACACACACACTAAATATTTTAGCAATTTCTTGCCTATACACTTTCCGTCACAAGACACAAGACGAGTGTAACTCGGCACTGAATTAATTTCCTCAAGGGAAAATGTCCTCAAGTCATCTGATACAGTTTCAGGCCCGAACAATGGACCCTACTTGGGTCTTGCAAGGTGCACCTCATGAATTGTTAAGGCGATTTCAAAAGTCAGCACAACACACTTGCTAATTCGGGAACAGGAGAAGGTGATCGGAGAAGGAGAAGTCACAGTCGCCTTAAACAAACTTGAGAAAGTCATTTGATTAAGTGTAGAGCCGTTTCCCATCTGTACGCAACGTCTGCATGTGTACTTTACGCTTTGCAGGAATGGATCAGGAATAAAAGCATCACTTCACTTCACTTAGCATGTAAGAATTTACTATTGGTTAGATCTGAAACTCCCTGGGAATATCCTTTTTATTATAACAAATATTTGACAGTCATTTTAAGGCCAGAATAAGAAGGAAAACAAGATCAAATGTATTAAATGCAGCCTTGCAGAGGTTCAAGACTGTATTAAAATACATTTCCTGAACAGTTCCAGGTCCTCACATGCCACCTGTCTCCTCTTGAAGGGCACTGAAACCCAAACCTGCCCTCGGTTCGGGAGCCACGATTATGATTGACTGATTGAAACGCAGCACCAAGACCTCTTTCTCCACTTTCACTAGATCTAATGTAAACAGTAAACTCTTTTTCCATTGTGTTTAGTTACAGGTCACACAAAGACGAGCAGATGGAACTTAATGAATTATTTCTTTGACAGGATATTAATTCCCATCACATGTCTGGAACTTTTACCTACTTACACTTAACACATTTTTTTTTTTTTTTTTTTTTAAACCTGACAAACAGCGCAGGAACACCAGGTGATGACTAAATATGGCCTCGTGTTTCTCTTAGCAACAAAAACCTTTTAAAAAGATGCTCTATTTATATAGGACTGTGCAAAAGTCTCAAATCACTCATTCTTTCTTAATATTAAATTTAATTTAATGATATAAAATTAACAAAAGAAAAAAAAAATGGAAAAAAACTAAATATTGGTTGTTTATGTACCAACTTCAGCAGCGACCTTATTTTTCCTCTCATCTGTTCCAACCACTCAGAATTCAGCATCACCAGTATACTAACCACCGTTCTGATCGACTGTCATTGTCTACACTCTTTTCTCACTGGTTCATGCCTTATGTTAGACACTTTTTTAACCTGGAGAACTGTCCCTCAAGACTACATATAAAGTTCAAGGAAGACTTTTTTTTTTTTTTTTTTCTTTTGGAGTGGCCTACTCAAAGTTCGAACTTAAATCTGATTGAGATGCTGTGGCCTTGCATGACCTCACACAGGTTAAACTCTCCAATGTGGCTGAATTAAAACAATTCTGCAAAGAAGAGCGGGCCAAAATTCCTCCACAGCGATGTGAAAGATTAACCGCCAGTTATCACAAAGGCTTAAATTCAGGTGTTTACTTTTTTCACGTAGGGCCAGGCTGATTTGGACAGATTATTTTCCCTTATTAAATTAAATACTTATTTAAAAACTGCATTTTTGGCTATCTTTGTTTAAAAAAAATTTGGTGATCTCAATCATTTAATGCAAAAACATAACAATTCAGGAAAAAGACAAATACTTTTTCACAGCTCTGTATATACAAAGTCTACACATCCCTGTTAAATAAAACAGGTGTTCATGATGTCTGATTGCAAGTTAAACATCAGAAACTTTTTAGCTTTATTGTGAAATAAAGGTGGTACAAAATCATCATGTAAAAAAAACATCCAGGATGTGATGTGATGTGATGTGTAATCTGAGATGCTTTTTACCTCATCGTTGTTGTAAAGTGTGCTTATGAGTTTCCAGATCCTTCGTCACAGCTTGACCCAGTCTAGACCTTTTCCTCAGACCTCTCTGATCCACAGGGCGTTTTCGCACCTTTTTATGCAAACTGGTGTCTGTGAAAATTCCAGCAGATCAGAAATTCTTTAAACACTCATATCCATCATGCCATTAAGTCACAAGGATTTCCTTCTATATTTTAAAGTTTGCCCTGAACACTAACCAAAGCTTTTGACCTGTATTTGTGTTGGGCTGCTGCCACATGATTGGCTGATTAGATAACTCCATAAGTTAAGGTTAAATTCAAATTTTATGAAAAAAAAAATAAGGAAAAATAAAAGGTTTCAAAAAAGAATATAAAGTATAAAATAAGATTTTATTTTTTACAAATATAGAAATATAAAAAAATATAGAAAAACTTTTAGCTGTAAAAAAAATTTACATTATGTACAAATAATCTAATAAAATAGAATTGAAATATAATTGGGATATAGAAACCATGTCCAGTCATGAGCCAGACAATGTGCAGAATAATGTGCAAAGTCAAATTTCAAAGTTCCGTGGTGTGCAAAATGTGCATATGTGCGTATGTGCGTTAATGTGTAATGTGTAAGGGTTAGTTTTTTCTCCCCAAAAATCACAGTCATAGGAAAAATACATGGGGCGTTCGAATCAAACAGGGACTTCAAGCACAGTATGACAAAAAAAAAAAAAAAAGCAAACACTTTAGAGAAGGCTGTCATATGTGGGTGAATGAGTCCGGGCGAGGTGGTTCGTTGCCCACTGCAGTCAATCCCGTAAACATTCAAACGGCCTGGTTTGATCACCATGTTCATTGTGTTTTTGCAGGAATAGTTTGATTGTGGCATTTTGACCCAAACATGATCTCTAATTTCTACAAGAAAGAAAATTTTAGTTTGTTATTTTCTGTCCCTTACCATCCTCCTTTTTCATGTGACTGCTCTCACTCACTCACTCATTATCATCTATCCCACTTTTATCCTGTACCCAAAGTATCGCAGGGGGCCTGGATCCTATCAGGTACACCCTGGATAGGGTGCCACATTCACGTACTCATGGGAACGCCAATTAGAATGCCAATCTGTATGTCTTTGGACTGTGGGATTAACCTGGAGTACCCTGAGGAAACATCGAGACCCAGAGGCGGGAATCGAAACAGAACCCTGGAGGTATGGGGCTACAGTGCTAACCTGTTCTTGATAAGCAAATTGCCGGGGGAGAAAGGCTGAATGTGCAAATTCCATGCAGATTATATGCAATCCAATAAACAAATCAGTATATGACATCATTTGGTGAGCTGTTTAAAACAAGACATTAGTTATTTCCTGTGGAAAGACTCAGCAGGACTGACTGATGATCAAAGGGTTTGTGTTTAAACACTGCGAGTTCCTTTTATGTGGGTGTTTTAAAAGATTCTAAAAAATTCAACAAACGTTTACAAAGGTTGTAACAGACATTAACCGTTTTTTTCATTCAAATATTTTGGAGCCAGTGACGTCAGCGCTAACTGTTCCTCAGCAGTCTGTATGGTATTGTACATGTACACACTGCCGCAGAAACACTGAGGAACAGCTGGTTATTGTGTTAAAGCCCTTTATTACTCACCAACTGCTGGTACCGTGAAGTTCCAGGACAGGCATTCTGCTTCACACTGCTCATATACATGTCATGTTAATAAAATTAAACTATCAAATCAATTAACACTGAAGAATTCTGATAGCTAAAATAAAAAAAAATGTTTAAAAAAAAAAATCTCGTTCTTGTTCCTTGGTGTTTCCCGGAGGTTGGTGAATCAGCATGTGGACTCATTATCGCCACCTCTTGGGCTAGTTTGAGCAGACAGGGAAGGATAAACAGATTAAAATCAAAAGTTTAATTCAGAGAATCATTACTTAATACATTATCCTTTCCCAATGCTTTCAATTCAACATGCAAACATACCCGGGGTGGCAATCGAACCCGGACCCTGAAGGTACAAGGCGATAGTGCTGACTAATAAGTCACTGTACCGCCTGAAAAGTAAAGGCTTAATGTATAAAAGAATTACTTAATACTTATTACTCAATTCCCCTTAAGCAGGCCATCTTTCTCTGTGAGAAAGTGTACAGGGCTGCGGGGGGCCTGGAGATCCCAGGAGATCCCAGGAGATTAAGAGCATGTGGTGGGGTACATCCTGGACAGGGTGTCAATACATCAAAGGCAACACATGCACACAATACACACTCATGTACACACTACAGGCAATTTGGGAACACCAGTTAGCCTTATCTGAGGGTCTAGACATGTGTGGAAGGATAACCCAAAAAGGACAGGGAGAACATGCAAACTCCATGCACTCAGGCACAAAGCAGGAATCGAACCCGGATCCTGGAGGTGCAGTAAAATGCTTATACAACTGTTTGTGACTTAAAGTGAAAGATAGAATAAAATAGAAAGAATTTATGACAATAAAAGGAAAATTGCACTAGGAGAATATAATTATACTTAAAATAAAAGTTTCAAATAAAATAAAAAAAATGTAATGTAAAAATTTGGAATAAAATAAATAATGTAAGCATATACATGTATAAGAATTTACAAAGTGTAATTGTACATTGAGAAATAAAAAGGTAAAAAAATGTAGTAGTAGGAGTAGTATTATAATAATAATAATAATAATAATAATAATAATAATAATAATGAAATCACACCCATATATTCTACTTAAACCCCCAACCCCAGCAACTGGATGCAAAACAAGTTGTTGTGCCGATCCGATGGTCTGCTGAAGCGACCCCTTGACAGGAGCAACCAAAAGACCAACAACATATGCGATTTTCCACAAGCTGTTGCCACAAAGTTGGAAACAACAAATTGTATAGAATGCATTAGTACATTACACTTTCCCATTACTGGTATAAAGAGATGAAACCTGTAACAGTATGAAACACCTTTGGGATGAACTGGAAAGCCAGCAGCACCCCAGGGCTCCTCACCTGACCTTAGTGTCTGACCTTACTAATAATGCTCTAAATAAGCAAGCTTGTTAGAGAAATAAAAAATGGTGATTAGAGTTAAAATCCAGCTGTATGAAAATACAGAATTTGGTACTAAATACAAATTCAATAAGGGTTCATGGCCACTAGGGGGCCGCCAAGAGTTACTCTTGACTTTACTCTTTACACTCTCAGGGGAAAAAAGCTGAAGTGTACCTTTAACTTCTGATTTAACTTCTGTAGAAAGAAGATACTAATGGCATACATGCGGTATTAGATCCTATATATAATCAACTTAAAACATTAAAAATGAAAAAGCCGATTTATTGATTCTTAATAGTGTTTATTCTTTACTTAAAATGCACTTTTTAGATGTACAGTATAATATATTGTTTGACTGATGATTCTACAGAATAGCAAAAGAATTCATGGATTTAGATGTAGATTTTCAGAGCAGAGCGTTATGATAAATTATTGAGATCCACCCTTACCAAAATCTATAATATGTAAAATATCAGATTGTCCTCATCTCTAATCTCATAGATTAAAGGGTGCACTTTCAAGTGTGCAATTTCCCTAAATTACAAAACGTGTTCAAGTCAACCCAGGACTTTTAAATGTGCAGAATAACAGAACACAGTTATGAGAGTAAAAACTCCCTTTATTTCTCTATATAATCCCCTGCTGCACTAATGCACTCATCCCAGTGTCTCACTAGTACTTGGGCACCATCAAGGTAGAAAGTTTTTTTAGTATGCCAAAGCCATGATTAGACTGCCTGCTTCATGGTTAAAACGCTGGCCTCTCAGGAACTCCTTTGCATGTGGAAAAGGCTTTGGAGAAAGATCAGGACTGTACAGGGGATGTGGCAATAACTCCCGGCCGTGTTCCTGTAATGTAAAAGTGGTTTTGGTGAAATGGTCATCAGAACGACTGCAGTGGGCTCCAAGCCACCTTGGGTAGAATCATCTTTAAGAGTATCATCGCCGTACCGTGAGTGAAGTCTTATGTCACTCAGGTTTACACTTTGCTTTGCCAGAAATTATCATCACAAGTCCTGGTTTGACTTGAACACCCCTCGTAAGAAAAGATCAAACCAAACACTGACATCTATTTAAAAATGTGAAAGATTTTACATTTCACTCAAGTTGTTGTTAATTATATAATATGTCATAAAATTGTTGTTGTTGTTGTTTTTTTATGTAATGATAATTCCAGGTAAAGTCCATAAAGCCCTGATATAAAAACCATTGAAACAGTGCATTTATACTTGTTATTTTGAATAAAGTCAGGCAGGACTGGACTGTTAGTAAAAATGGGAAGGGTAAAAAATGAACTCTGCTTCCACAGCCTGTCAAAGTGCATAATAACAGAGAAACTTACCATTTAAACGCTTTGCAAAGAGCCAACAACCAAAGCCAAACCATAACCAAGGAACACTCCGAGCAAAAGCCTGACTGGCAGGAGTGAAATTTAAAATCATTCATCCACAGAGACCTGTGCTTAACTCCAGCCACTTGGCCGCGCTACCTCATGTTCTGGGGAGAATTTCTTCCATGGGCCTGGGAGTGGTGACTAGTGCGGCCAAGAATATGAGAATGGAAATCGACTCCAATGTTTTAGGAAGACTGTATATGGTGAAAGCTGAACTAATATCTTGACATCTTAGTCCTCTAATCTGATCTGGCGTTCAACTGGTGAGTAAGTTACTGGAGGTTACAGGAGCTCTCAACAACTGCAGTCAAGTAGGCTGATTTGAATGTTCTTCATGCTCCATTTATTCTTGACTGAATATGCAGGAAGTTTTTTTTTACACACAAAGCTGGCATTTTATCATAAATGTCAGCATCAGTGAGAGACAATCTATAAATAAACTTATGTTAAAGAGAAAAGACAGGTGAGGTGGCGCAGAGAAACAATAAGGAATCAAAAGCATTTAAGAAAAAATTTTGGGGTTTGCCACTATGCACAGTGGGTATAGAAAAGCATCACGCCACTTTAAAATAAACACATTTTGTTGCTTTTTTAACATCAAAGTGTAAGACATAACATCAACATGTCAGAAAAAGAGAAAAAAAAACAGAATCACTGATTTGGAAAAGGATCACCCTCTCCTAAAATAAGTCGTAAATTCAGTCACTTAAAGCTAATTACCTTCTCCAAAATGTAAAAGAAAGGAAGAATGGAGAAAGGGAAAGAAAAGAAGAAAAAAGAAATCTGGTGTTGGTTTCTGCTATTATACCTCCGTACACACCACATTCTCATTCTACTGCTACTTGCTATGCAAATACTTTGACGCAAACAGAATACAAATTAACATGTTACATCGTCTAGCAACATCTATGGACTGGTGTCTGTCACCAGGACATTGGCAATGAATCCATTGTGTGCTGTGGGTTATAGGGCGGGGCCTCTATGGGTTCTCAATCAGAGTGGGAGTTTAGAGGCTGGGTTGGGGGCCTTGTGCATGATGAGTTGTGGTGCACTGAGTGTTCTGGTGCCTTTCTGTCATGGTCGGCATTGCCATTTTTCAATGGTTTTTCTGCGGTTTCAGACATGACAGGCTAGCCTTTGGGCCCCACATGTATAATTAAACCTTGAGCACCCATGATAGTTGATAATAAATGTTATTCAATTCACCAGTGGTGAATAAGTGTTAAGGCTGATTGGTGTATACATTTTCAAATTACCATTTGGATTTGCCTGCAGGTTTATATCATCTGTGTATCGACTGTTTCTGTTTTTCTTGGCCTTTTTGAAATCTTTTTGGTCCCGAAATGTAGAAAAGGTTCTACTGAAGAAGTCATTTAAATGAGATTTTATTATATTATATTCAATAGAGGTTACCCACGGCTCCACGTACTTATCCCCAGTGAGATGCAACCTCAATGCTTCAGCAGACCGAGACATCTTGGACAATGTTATTCTTCCTACTATGTGGCAACAGATAACAAAGGGAAGGCCATTTTCTATTCCAACATGACTGTGCTCCAGTGAACAAAGCAACACAGACAAAGCGCAAGGACATGGTTTGATGAGTTCTGTGTAGAAGAACTTGACTAGCCCAAACACAGAGCCTGAAACTCAACCCCATCAAGCACCTTTAGGATGAACTGGAATGGAGATTGGGAGCCAGGCCTTCAACATCAGTGCCTGATCTCATAAATGCTCTACAGAAAGAATGGACACTAATTCCCACAGAAACACTCCAAAACTTGTGGACGGCCTTCCAAGAAGAGTGGAAGTTGTTATATCTGCAAAAGGGGGACCGACTCCATATTGAAGTATATGTATTTGGATACAATGTCAATGCAGGTTTGGATAAAAACTTTTGTCCATATAGTGTGTCTCCAGGGTGGGGAGTATGGCCGATGTGCCAGGATGGACACTTATACCTGCAAGAGGAAACCGGAGCACCTGGGGGAAACCCACCAAGCAGGGGGAGAACATGCAAACTCCATGCACACAGACCTGAGGCAGGAATCGAACACAGACCCTAGTGCTAACGACTAAGCCAACGTGCCGCCATTAATGTTCTGCAGGGTACTAAATATTTCCAAATCTTAATAAGCACTGAGGTGACTGTACTAAGGCACTTCTTAAAAAAAACATTCAGATAAGAAAGATTACAAATACAGTTTGTATTTGCTACTTCAAGGTGATATTTCCTCCTGTAACAGGAAGAGGTCTTTGGTTTTTTTTTTGCCTTGCATAATGCTCGCCTGTCACTTTAAGGTTGCCATTGGTTACAGCTTCCGTGTCAAAGAGGCGAATTGACGTCAATGGCAGTTTTGGATTGGTTTCGTCCGTTTCCGGTGGAGCATTGAAACGGTTCGGCAGTTGAAGAGAAGATATTAAACAGCCTAAAATCCTAGGTAAAAACAAGTTTAGATTAATTCGAGTCTATCGATGATGTTGGATGATTTTTTTTTTCGTTGTTTTATAATTCTTGTCAGAGCAGAACTTGACGGTGAACAGGGCTGTAACGAAGCTGTGCTAATGTAGCTGAATTGCTAAGCGCTAATCAGCTAGCCTGTGCTCTGTGATTCCCGAATCCGCTGCACACTTCGCATGGAAATGCACTAACGCGGGGTGTGAAGGAGTAATAACGCCTTGTGCAACCTGCTGAGTGCACTGCTGTCCAATCCGGAGGCGTTTGGGTTTCAGCCAGGTGTTTATGTGTCAAATGAAAAGATGGCGTCGCT
The DNA here is from genome assembly GCF_024256425.1 of Clarias gariepinus. NCBI lineage: Eukaryota > Metazoa > Chordata > Actinopteri > Siluriformes > Clariidae > Clarias > Clarias gariepinus. Next base: position 6,030,908 of record NC_071113.1, read on the forward strand.
TCTGAGGGCCTGAAGCTATGTCTCAGTGCAGTGTCCATAAAGCTGTGTCTCAATCTGTGTCTCGTGGAGTGTTTATAAAGCTGTGTCTCAGTGCAGTGTTCATAAAGCTGTGTCTCAAACTGTCTCAGTGCAGTGTTTATAAAGCTGTGTCTCAGTGCAGTGTTTATAAAGCTGTGTCTCAGTGCAGTGTTTATAAAGCTGTGTCTCAAACTGTCTCAGTGCATTGTTTATAAAGCTGTGTCTCAGTGCAGTGTTCATAAAGCTGTGTCTCAATCTGTGTCTCAGTGCAGTGTTTATAAAGCTGTGTCTCAGTGCAGTGTTTATAAAGCTGTGTCTCAGTGCAGTGTTTATAAAGCTGTGTCTCAATCTGTGTCTCGTGGAGTGTTTATAAAGCTGTGTCTCAGTGCAGTGTTCATAAAGCTGTGTCTCAAACTGTCTCAGTGCAGTGTTTATAAAGCTGTGTCTCAGTGCAGTGTTTATAAAGCTGTGTCTCAGGGCAGGGTTTATAAAGCTGTGTCTCAAACTGTCTCAGTGCAGTGTTTATAAAGCTGTGTCTCAGTGCAGTGTTTATAAAGCTGTGTCTCAGGGCAGGGTTTATAAAGCTGTGTCTCAAACTGTCTCAGTGCATTGTTTATAAAGCTGTGCCTCAGTGCAGTGTTTATAAAGCTGTGTCTCAGTGCAGTGTTTATAAAGCTGTGTCTCAGTGCAGTGTTTATAAAGCTGTGTCTCAAACTGTCTCAGTGCATTGTTTATAAAGCTGTGTCTCAGTGCAGTGTTTACAAAGCTGTGTCTCAGTGGAGTCTGTATAAAGCTGTGTCTCAGTGCAGTGTTCATAAAGCTGTGTCTCAATCTGTGTCTCAGTGCAGTGTTTATAAAGCTGTGTCTCAGTGCAGTGTTTATAAAGCTGTGTCTCAGTGCAGTGTTTATAAAGCTGTGTCTCAGTGCAGTGTTTATAAAGCTGTGTCTCAGTGCAGTGTTTATAAAGCTGTGTCTCAAACTGTCTCAGTGCAGTGTTTATAAAGCTGTGTCTCAGTGCAGGGTTTATAAAGCTGTGTCTTAGTGCAGCGTTTATAAAGCTGTGTCTCAAACTGTCTCAGTGCAGCGTTTATAAAGCTGTGTCTCAGTGCAGTGTTTATAAAGGTGTCTCAGTGCAGTGTTCATAAAGCTGTGTCTCAAACTGTGTCTCAGTGCAGTGTTTACAAAGCTGTGTCTCAGTGGAGTCTGTATAAAGCTGTGTCTCAAACTGTGTCTTAGTGCAGTGTTTATAAAGCTGTGTCTTAAACTGTGTCACAGTGCAGTGTTTATAAAGCTGTGTCTCAACCTGTCTCAGTGCAGTGTTCATAAAGCTGTGTCTCAGTGCAGTGTTCATAAAGCTGTCTCAGTGCAGTGTTCATAAAGCTGTGTCTCAGTGCAGTGTTCATAAAGCTGTGTCTCAAACTGTCTTAGTGCAGTGTTTATAAAGCTGTGTCTCAGTGCAGTGTTTATAAAGCTGTGTCTCAGTGCAGTGTTCATAAAGCTGTGTCTCAGTGCAGTGTTCATAAAGCTGTGTCTCAGTGCAGTGTTCATAAAGCTGTGTCTCAGTGCAGTGTTCATAAAGCTGTGTCTCAAACTGTCTCAGTGCAGTGTTCATAAAGCTGTGTCTCAAACTGTCTCAGTGCAGTGTTCATAAAGCTGTGTCTCAAACTGTCTCAGTGCAGTGTTCATAAAGCTGTGTCTCAGTGCAGTGTTTATAAAGCTGTGTCTCAGTGCAGTGTTTATAAAGCTGTGTCTTAGTGCAGGGTTTATAAAGCTGTGTCTTAAACTGTCTCAGTGCATTGTTTATAAAGCTGTGTCTCAGTGCTGTGTTCGTAAAGCTGTGTCTCAGTGCAGTCTTTATAAAGCTGTGTCTCAGTGCAGTCTTTATAAAGCTGTGTCTCAGTGCCGTGTTTATAAAGCTGTGTCTCAGTGCAGTGTTTATAAAGCTGTGTCTCAGTGCAGTGTTTATAGAGCTGTGTCTCAGTGCAGTGTTTATAAAGCTGTCTCAGTGCAGTGTTCATAAAGCTGTGTCTCAAACTGTGTCTCAGTGCAGTGTTTACAAAGCTGTGTCTCAGTGCAGTGTTTATAAGGCTTTGTCTCAAACTGTGTCTCAGTGCAGTGTTTATAAAGCTGTGTCTTAAACTGTGTCACAGTGCAGTGTTTATGAAGCTGTGTCTCAGTGGAGTCTGTATAAATCTGTGACTTAGTGCAGTGTTTATAAAGCTGTGTCTCAAACTGTGTCTCAGTGCAGTGTTTATAAAGCTATGTCTCAAACTGTGTTTTAGTGCAGTGTTTATAAAGCTGTCTCAGTGCAGTGTTTATAAAGCTGCGTCTCAATGCATTGTTTATAAAGCTGCGTTTTAGTGCATTGTTTATAAAGCTGTTTCTCAATGCAGTGTTTATCAAGCTGTGTCTCTGTTCAGTATTTATATAGCTGTGTCTCAGTCCAGTGTTTATACAGCTCCATCTCAAACTGTCTCAGTCCAGTGTTTATAGACTGTGTTCCAGTCTAGGGCTGTAGCTATCGAATTTTTAATAATCGAGTATTCTAACAAAAATTTAATCGAGTAATCGGATAAAATGTAATTTTGATTAATTAAACAGCAATGTAAAATATATAAGAGAAACAAAGATTAATTGGTTTTCTTTTAAGAAAAATCTACTTTTATTTTTAATAAAATGCTGTGTGCATTAAAAAAAAAAAAAAGTATATTTAGCATATTACATAAGTTTTGATGCTAATTCTGTTATAGTTTAATTCCATAGTAGTTTATGTTGTCTATTGGATGTTCAGCTTTGCACTGATATGCTCTGTGGCCAAAAATAAATTAGTGAATGTTAGTACAGTCTCTGTACTTGTTTAGATAGACTTTGATATTGTTCTTTAAAAAGATGTCTGTTTCAAAACAGCAAACACACCACTAGGGCTCCAGCTGTTGTAAATATATCTAATATGAAAAGTATTGTAATTTATTTTGTGAAAAACATTTCATAAAAATAAATAAATAAATAAATAAAAACCAGGTGCTTCATATGTCTTTCAATCCAAATGAAGAATTTGAAATAGTTGGAATTGTAGCATTGTTTATAGAAACATGTTTTATAAAAAGATTATAATCAATTCAAGCTGTCTTATGCCAAATAATCCTAAAATGAACAAAAAGCCACATTAAGTCTTGTGTTTTAAGCAGCTGGAGCATGAGTAGACCTTTTTTTAGATTGCACATGATATTGACATTTATTATTGGCGGTAATGACACCTCTAAAGTGAGTAATATTATTTAAAAATAATGATTTTTTGTTTTCATTTTCAAAGAAATCCCAAAACTTCCAGTGTTCTCCTACAGCCTTGTCAACCCTCTTGATTTTGTTCCAGCTCAGTTTGATCGTTAAATACAACCGTCCTGATTTTATAAAGGAAATATTTCCCTGGCAGCACACTGTGTTAGAAAGTAGAGCAGCGTCTGGCAGCGAGGCGTTCCCATATTACATCCATAAAAGTTACAGATGTTTCAATCAAGTGGTGAAAGAATCTTATCTATAAAATATTTATTGCAACGGTAAACACTTCTGACATAGGTTATTTTTAAAAGGATACGTGTGCAGCATGTCTGTGATTATCAACGAGTTTCCTTTTTTTGTTACGTACCGTATGTCAGCTCCATCCTAACGTAAACTGATATTTTGTAATTCTTTATGTTTATGGCATTAAGATTTTACTTTTTTTTTTTTTTTGTTATTGTTACAATAGTCATTTCTTGCTGTGTTTTCTTCCAAACTAACTCTTGTTGTCATTTTTCTCCCCAGATCAGAAGGTCTGAAGAGCCTGGTCAGCAGCATGGCATCCAGCAGTGAAGAGGAGAGGAGTCTGCGTGAGTGCGAGCTTTATGTGCAGAAGCACAACATCCAGCAGCTGCTGAAGGACTGCATCGTGCAGCTGTGCACGGCGCGGCCCGAGAGGCCCATGGCTTTCCTCAGAGAGTACTTCGAGAGACTTGAAAAGGTCTTTTTATTTCCCAGCCCCTTTCCCTTATACATTTTACAACATTTAGCAGATGCACAGAAAAATATATGCAGACAAAATATTCTTACAAGTTAAGACATCCATACTCTAAAATAAAGATTCTTAAAATGGAGTGAAGTAATTGTTTTCTAAGTAAACTGACCAGTATTTTGTTGCAGTAAATACTAAAATAGTTAGTCTGGCAGACATTCTGGCTGTCAGTTTTTTAAGATAACCTGATAAGATTTCACTGCACCATGAGAGCTCACACCATTCATGTAAAAAATACTCCTATCTTCACTGTTAAACATCTCAACTATTAGCACACCTTTACACAGATGTCTAGTCCTCACTGATCATTTGGCGGTTCTCACTCAGGAGGAGGCGAAGCAGCTGATCAACCAGCAGAAGGCAAGCTCACGCTCAGACTCACGTGAGGATGAGGTTTCTCCCCCCATGAACCCGGTGGTGAAGGGCCGCTGTAGAAGGGGAGCCATCAGCGCTGAGGTCTACACCGAGGAGGACGCCGCCTCTTACGTGAGAAAGGTCAGTAGCACTATAGCTCGCACCAGAACACTAATAATCTCTAAAAGACAAGCAATGAGAACGTATCTGATATTTTTAAAGGTTATTCCTAAAGACTACAAAACCATGGCGGCTCTCGCCAAAGCCATCGAAAAGAACGTGCTCTTCTCACACTTGGATGACAATGAAAGAAGGTAGGAATGGATTTATTTCACAAAACAAACGTTGAATAGAATTTTAGGTTGTAACCCATTAACTGTTTGTCTTTTGCCCTTCACACAGTGATATATTCGATGCCATGTTCCCAGTCACATATATCGCAGGAGAGACGGTCATTCAGCAGGGTTTGACATTTACATTACTTAATCAAATTAAAAAATTTAGGATCAAACACAAAAACAAGTGAAGTCAAAAAAAAAATTTTTCTTTCCACAGGTGATGAAGGTGACAACTTCTACGTGATCGACCAAGGCGAAATGGACGTAAGCATCTCTTCGGGTCATGTGACCTTATTAGTATTTAATGCAGATGCTGTTACAGAAAAAAAAAAAAATACATAAACAAAGGCCTGCAATTTGCCAGCTGATGATAACATTCAGTATGTGCATTTGATGTACGGTTGGATCTTACATGTGCTATGAGCATTTTGTTTGGGCCGAGGCCTGGTGTGTAGTAAAAGTTATTTGTGGATGTGATTTAGGTTTATGTGAACAACGAGTGGGCCACCAGCATCGGCGAAGGCGGTAGCTTCGGGGAGTTGGCACTGATCTACGGTACTCCCCGCGCGGCCACGGTCCGAGCTAAGACCAACGTCAAACTATGGGGCATCGACAGAGACAGCTACAGGAGAATACTGATGGTAATGAAATACGAACTTTAATCGGATTGATTTTATCAAGTGCTTTTCAATTGAATGCAAATAATCTTTGTAACCTGCCAATGAACCCGTGTGTGTTTTTAGGGAAGTACTCTGAGAAAGAGGAAGATGTACGAAGAGTTCCTTAGTAAAGTATCCATTCTCGGTAAGTGTTGCTAAACTTTTCAGAGAGAGCCGACATTACGAGTACTAACAGCCAAGGGCGTTGTTTGCTTTAATATCACAATCATGCTCCTGCAGTAGTTACACATGATGAAGTGGTTAAGAGTTCTGATAAAAACTTTTACAGTGAGTGTAAATGTACTTCCTGTTTACTGATCAGAATGTCCAGCTTGTATCCTTAATTAGGGCTTGTTCACTTTGAAGGAGAAATATTACCTGTTCAATAAAACATGGTTGTGGTAGCAACACACTGAGGTTTATATATATATATATATATATATGTATTCATGGCAAAAGCATAATCCTGTTTATCATACTGACTTTAGCATTTCGCTTACAGTACTCTACTGTAAGTCAATGCAAGGTTTTAAAATATAAAGAGCAGTCGTGAGGTTTGAGCAGTTTAACATAATAATAATAATGATTAAATACTAAAAGTAAAATATAAGATCTAATGAATTAAATAATACATTGAAATAACCATCAAATTAATATAATTAAAAAAATCAAAAAAAGTTAAATAAGTAAATAAAACAAACACACATGCTGCATGTGTAAATGTTATGCATTTGCCAGTATTTGTTTAAATAAATATTTCAGATCATTGAAACATCTTTGTTTGTTTTTTAGATATCTGCATGATTACAAAACATTTTTTTTAAGTGAGCGGAGTAACACACTTGGAGGACAGTGCTATCCGTTCCTTCCGCTCGCATGAGCTCATAGACGCCCCTGATTGGCTGTACAGCCATGATTACTGTGGGAGCACAAAGTACCTCCCATCCCTCCCCTCCGAGAGAGCTCGGCCCAATCAGCTCACCCAGCATCACCCGGGAATCAAACTTCCAGGGTGGAAGTGTAGTTTCCAGGGGAACTACACCTCCGCGTTCGATTTCCTCGTTCGGTTGCATGTTCCTCCCACAGTCCAAAGATCTCCAGATTAGGCTAATTGGCGTTTCCAAATTTTCCCAAATGAGTGTGTGCATGTGTTAGTGCCCAGTGATGGATTGGCACCCTGTCCAGGGTGTATCTCCCACCTTGTTGCCCTAAGTCTCCTGGGATATGATCTCATTAAGATTATGTTTGACGATATTTATTTATCACCTCAAAATATAAAAAATATATAAAAAATAAACAAATGCTTAAATTATTGGCAAACCCTACATAAATTCCCGACTATCAGTACTATATATTGTGTGACTAATTGTGCAGTACTAGTGTATACTATTTAAAAAACAGAAACAAAGGCAGAACGTTTAAATCGTATATGGTTATATAATTGTCGTCATGTGAAAACCAATGCATTGTAGCTGTAACGTGTTTGATGGCTGTCGGTTCCCAGAGTCCCTGGATAAGTGGGAGCGCCTGACGGTGGCTGACGCGTTGGAGCCGGTGCAGTTTGAGGACAGCCAGAAGATCGTAGTGCAGGGAGAACCAGGGGATGAATTCTTCATCATACTGGAGGTACCCCGGTGTTCATTTTTTAATAAGAAGTTTGCAGTGATTCCCACCGCCTCCGTTCGCATCTGTAACGCTTTGCGTCATGTTTCATTAGGGAAGTGCAGCTGTCCTGCAGAGACGATCCGAGAACGAGGAGTTTGTAGAAGTGGGTCGCTTAGGACCTTCAGACTACTTCGGTAAGCACTTTTTGTTTTTCCCTTTTTTTTTATCCTCTAACAGACATTTAATGGTATTGTGTTTTTCTGTAATTGTAGCTCGGTTCTCGATAGCTGTTTAAAGGTGTTACTGTTGCTCAGAAACAACCGTTCGTTATTATTTATTAAATTACAGTCTTGTAAAAGGACTAGACTGGTAATGAAGGTTATAAAGATGGAGTCAGACATTTGTCAGCTGTAATTATCTCCTAATGATGACAATAGTTTAAACTTTTTTTTTTTTTTCTGCAGGGATGTACTATGTAGAGTTGGTCACATTTTTCACGTTTTAGTTTTATTCAAATTTATTGTGCACTACATAGAATAATTGATTATAGTCAATTTCACTCACCTCTCCGTGTGTGTGTGTGTGTGTGTGTGTTCTAGGTGAGATTGCACTGTTAATGAATCGCCCCCGTGCCGCCACCGTAGTGGCCCGCGGTCCTCTGAAGTGCGTGAAGCTGGACCGACCACGTTTCGAGCGAGTGCTCGGTCCCTGCTCGGACATCCTCAAGCGCAACATCCAGCAGTACAACAGCTTTGTGTCACTGTCTGTCTGAACACATACCAAACTCTTTAACAGCAGGGTTTATTTTTTCTTCTCTCATGCAGCCGGCTTTTATTTCCTTTTTAAACTCTTCTTTCATTGCTCGCGAATATAAGCGTATACTTTTTTCACCTGCACTCGAACATCACGTTTGCTAAAACGGCAGCAAAACTGCGTCCGTCCTTTCTCGGCATCGACATGCCCTGAGCAGACAATCAAAACCTACTGAAGATAAATCCACAGACTGTACCGGGCATCATTTGTACGTGTAACTATTTAAGACGAAAAAAATGAAGGGGTGAGATTATATTTTTTAAAGCAAAGTCTATCCGAAAGACGCATTTTCTGTTCAGCTTGCTTTGCCGTCGTCGAAGTAGTTTTCTAAGAATAGTTTTGTAAGATATTACTTAATCAAAGATATATAAAAGTACTCACATTCACGCACAGAAACTGTAAGCATGCTTAATGGATAATTGTCTTCCCCCACCCCCACCCCCCCTACCTAAGTAACAGTTTTTTAAAGGTAAACGCATCAATAAGATGCCCTTTGTACATACATTACAGTCTTTATACCAACCAAAAATATTTTCAGTCATCACATTGGCAAAAACAGCGAGATATTATTATTATTATTATTATTATTATTATTAATAGACTGTAAACCTCCAGTATTAGCGATGCCATTTTCAGTAAGTCATTTCCATCCTGTCATTTTGAATTTCACCGCATCTCATTTTCGTTTAAAGTTTACTCTAGGAGCTTCGTGCCATATTAATTAACGTACGCTTGCTTATTTCTTGAACTTCTTGAAACAACAATATTGTTGTGTGGAGAATATGGGTTTGTGTTTGTAATTGTAGAGATAAATAGCACAATTTCAATGCAGAAAGGATAAAACATGTAATGGGGAGTCAAATGAAAACCTTTAGCAAATTTGGTTTCTAAAGTTATTTAGGAACTTTTGATCAGTTTGTACGGAACTAAACTGAGTTGTAGGAAAATAATGCGCTACGGTTTTCATTTCATTCACTGTGGGTTTTTTTCTTTTTCTTTTTGGGGTATTTACAGGAAACCTGTTTTTCCACGTACATGTTTCAGGCATAGAGAATCACATTTTTATTCCTTCACATTCTATATATTTATTAAATAGTATTTTATGCCCGAAGGTACCCAGAATTTCTCACTCACCGTCTATATGATGATATCTTTCTATGTATGATAACATATATTAATCTAGCTTTGCTTGGCTTTTTGTTACTGAAGACTATACTCGTGCTGACCCAGACCTTGAGCTGGTATTGTGACACCTGCAGTCATTAGAACGGCAGGTACCATAAACAGTGGACCATATGGGGTTTTGTTCTTGTTAATGATGTTTTTTGGTTTTTTTTTTTGCTTTGATTTCCAGTGTGTCACCAACATGTGTTCTTTCCTTTCTTTTTCTTTTTTTTTTGGTAGAGCTTGTCATACTGGCAGTTTAAGCAATAAAAGTTGCTGAAACTTGTTTGTATTCATTTCTTTTCATTCACTTCTAACATTAGATCTATGAATGATCGAATACGTAATCATCCAGCGGTTAATCCTGCAGATGCATGGTTAAAATTGAATCATATTGTATGACAACCACAAGGGGGCGAGCTTTTGGTTTTGGTGTCAATTACAGTACTGTAGATTAAGAAAGATTGGATAAATTTATACTCTTTTATTATTTACTGTATGTTCATCCTTTTATTCTATTTTTATGCACCATAAGGAAGGATACCAGTTGCGTTGTACATTGTGCAATGACAATAAAGAATGTATCTAAATCAGGAACATGATCTCTCATTGACGTTTGTCTAGACGTGGATAAACCTGGTCTGTGTAGAAACCTGCTTTATACGAAGTGCTTTGATTAATGCGTGGAATGAAGAAGAGCGTTGATAATGTGTAAAAAAAACAAAAATAAAAAAAAAAGTTACCATACAAGCTTTTCAAAGGATATGAGAATTGGACAATCTTAGCTAACTGCATTTTCTGTATCTTACAATGAATGAAGAAGTAGTGTTTTATTTAAATTCTTTTTCTTTAAAAAAAAAAAAAAAAAAAATCCAGATTACACACTTTTCGACAGATTTTAATTGATTTAACTTTTTAGTCCAAATAGTTTTTTGTTTAATCTTCATGAACAAGCTCAGATACTTTTTTTTTTTTTTTTGCTCTTTGAGAAAATCTGTTTCACATATGTATATATTTTAAAGGCACTTTAGTTGTCACTGGGAACATGCTGCAGTCTGTTCCAAAGACTACTTTCTGCCTTCTACCTTTGACATTTGTGTTGCAATAAACTGCATACCACAAGTTGGAACAAAGTTTTGGCAAAGGAAGGGTTGTCTGTAAATAGTTCGGATGATTTTTTTTTTCTTTTCTTTTTTTTCTGGCAGGTTTGAGATTCCACTTGAAAGCCTGCAAACTGTGAACCAAAGAGACAGCCAAGGATTATATGCTTGCTTGACGTCTGAAACGAAAGCCACAAATCCATTCTGTTTCCAACATTTTAATGGCATATACTTTTCTCTGAAGAAATCGACCTCTTCCTTGCTCTCTGTCCTGTCTTTTTCTTTGTCCCTAATGAGTGTTTGTTTAAAATGTTGCAGAAAAAAAAGAGGAGGCAGATAATCAGTGGAATGTTCGAACGTTCCATACAAACATGTGTTTGCCTGAAGAGTACACCACAGATCCCACAGCCGTTTCTCAGGAACATGGCGTCATCTGTCAGTTTTACGATTTTGAAAACAACTTCCCCGACAGTGAAGCATCCAGCGTGCAACAATTTGGTACGAAATGTGCAGATCTACAAATCGCTCTGGTGCACGTGCACATTTCTCCCTATTGGTTATCGACGGTTAGGAAATTAAATATTAAAAGTTCTTCCTCGGACAGGCCAGAGCATATGAGGTACATCCACGAGTTGGTGATCCAGTGTTTTTCTATTATTCCTTGGCTTCATCCCTTTGTTCCTTATCACACATGTCTACATCCTGGCCTCTCTGTGTACACCTACTAGAGGCCCAAACAAAGTCTTTGACAACTTTCTTTATGTTTTCCACTTATTCATTCTCTCTCATCAGCATCGATCACCTGCTCGTTTTGCGTTTCCCTTCTGTAGCTCCACTCACGGCATCCGTGAAATCTGTGACCACCACCTTGGCTTCCCCAAGCTTCTTCACACACCTACTCACAGATCTGAGCACACGCTCCAGTCTCCGATCAAGAGCCTGCAGGTGGGGTTCAGTCAAAATAGGTCTCAGTGGGTCTCGAGCCAAAGACTCTCTCATCACGTCACTGAGACGATATTCTGTTTGCATCAACAGCTGCAGCCTGAGCAACGTCGAGCGCTTGATCCTGCAGGAGAAGAAGTACAACCTTAATAATCAGACCAAACGCTAAAGCTTTCGCTTAGTTGGCACTAATTATTTCTGGATGAATAACTTGTCTGGTCAGGTCAAAATATGAGACATGGAAAACGGACACATATTTTTAAAACAAGTGGATTAAACCTAAACATCCTGTTTTATTGTGGAGGTTTGTCTACTAATCATGAAAAAATATAGTTAAAGGTATAATTGTTGGTATAATATGATAAGCAGGATTTAGTAATTTATTGTCTATACCGCAGGGGGTCTGGAGCCTATACCAGGTGGGGTACACACCCTGGTTGGAGTCCCAATGCATTGCAATGCACACACACACACACACACACACCATGAAAAAATATCAATTACTCTATGGATTGTGGAAGGAAACCTGAGTACCTGGAGGAAACCCACCATACACAGGGAGAGGACATGCACACAGACCCCGAGGTGGGAATCGAACCTTAACCATGGAGGCACAATGCGACAGTGCTAACACTAAGCAGCCTTGATAAGAAAGATATCGGGGGGGGAAACACCTTAAAAGTGTTTAAAACATGAACAAGAAGGTGATTATAGTTACTGTTCATTTTGTGGCATAAATAACATAAATATAATGTTTAACTGAGCTCCTAGTCACCAAGAAAATAAGTGAATTGACATCATCTTCACTGTGCAGGATCCAGAATAACAATGATGATGATGATGATTACTCACTTTCACTCATCTTCATTACTGCTTAATCCTTTATTCAGGGTGGGGGTGGAGGGCCTGGAGCCTATCCCAGGAGACTTAGGGCATGAGGCGGGATACACTCCTAACAGGGTACCAATCCATCGCAGGGCATACAGACTCATTCACACACTAGAGGCAATTTGAGAACATCGATTAACCTAACCTACATGTCTTTGGACTGTGGGAGGAAACCAGAGTACCCGGAGGAAACCCACTAAGCACGGGGAGAACATGCAAACTCCATGCACACTGAGACGGGAATCGAACCCGGACCCTGGAGGTGCAAGGCGACAGCGCTAACCACTACACCACCGCCCCATGATGATCATGATGATTATTATTAAATTTCACAGATATAATCAAAGATATTACACAGCTCGTATAATCTATATATTGTATATCTATTATTTTATAATAATAAATGTCTAAAGAGACATCTACTGTATAAGCAGCCTTTTTTCAATGCTGTCCTTGTTAACCTGCACAATATGCAAATATACGTTAAATATATTTACATAACGGGACGGAATATATACAATGAGGTTTGAGTTTGAGAAGTCTGAGAGCTATCAGGGAGATTTTTTTTCTTTTTTATGTAAAATTGTAAACAAACAGAAGGTTTCTAGTTTTTATAACTATTTAAAACAAAGAAAGTTTTAAGAATGTTTAATATTTAAGACTCTATTTCTGAGTTTCCGTGTAAACATAAGCAAATTTGTGGTATAGACCATGAAACAATGCTCTTCTTAATTATTTCCTCTAAATGTTGTTAATATATTTGCAAATGAAAAATCCATTATTTAATTAAAAATCAATGCAGAATGGAAACATTTCACTAGTGGTCTCCACTACAGACAAGAACGTTCAAGTCAAACCAGGACTTGTGATGAAGTTTTGCATAAATGAATTCATAAAACTGATTGCTTAAAAAAAAAATAATTTAAATGCAGTACATCCGTGAATGACGATCCTGGCTGAGGTGGCCTGGAGCTTACCGCAGTCGTTCCGATGAACATTCAGCGCCTGAATATATCCTTTATAATAGGTGAATAAATTGTCACCGGCTTGTGGGAACTGTACACACAGTCGTTCATGAACACCACTTGCATGTTACAAGTGACTGACACATCCAGTGTACAGTCCTGACCTCACTCCAAGTGATTTCTGTATGTTTATGCCATTAAAGGAGTTCCTGGGAGGCCAGCGTGTCAGATGTAAATCGAGCAGTCCGATCATGGCTCCAGCATATTGAGAAAACTTTATGAGATCTGTTATTCTGCGTAATGAAAAGTCCCAGTTTGACTCGAACACTCTCATATTAATGTATTCTGAAGATAACATGCACAAATATTTTTTGACACAGTTTAGCATAGATACCTCTTCCAATAGGTTTTTCTTCACTCCTTTTTTTCACTTACTTATTTATTATAGTGAATTATATATTTTATGGTGAATACATACATGCAGCACTGGGTCAGAGGTGCCAGAATGGACATTTCATCATAGGAGTGCCTGCCAAACCTGTGACACATGATCAAATATAAGTGACAGAATTCGGATTAAAAAAAAAAAAAAAACACTACTTAAAGTAGCTGTGATTAAAAGCAGACCCTCTCGCATTGTCCAGGTGAAGCAGAAAACCTTCATCGCCAAACCTGGTAAAAATTTCATAGTGGTGCCGGTCCATGTTTCCTAAAATAAAAAGCAATTTAAAAAATTATTATTTGTAATTTAGACATTCGATTCTATTGTATTGAATTTAAAATGTCAGACAAGCCAGATTGATTAGCAGTGAAAAAGTTCACATATACAGTACAGTACCTATCAGGAAATCAAATATGGCCATGTCTATGATATTCAGTAGTCTGTTTCCAGAGCTGTAAGGATATAGTCTTTTGATGTTGTCACAGTATGATGGATTTACTTCCCAACTAAAACAATAAAAGAGAGTTGTTAAAGTTTGTGGCAACATACTGTATGATTGTACACAATAGTTGAAGATCGAGGAAGACATGCATCTGGACTGTTTTCTGTTCTGGCACCAAACTGGTGGAAGGAACTTCCTATGGATGTACATAGAGCTGTGGTTCTGCCAATCTTTAAATGATAATCTGTTTCTAATTTGTTTCTTCAATATTTGGGTTTATCCCCATTAAAAAAAAAAAAAAACTTCCCAAGAGTGTTTGCACAGTGTAAGGATCGGACCAAAGTCCTTTAAAGTACCTTGTAAGTCTGCCAAATTAATACATGTTTACTTTACCGCTCCATGCCCAAATGCTCCTGGGATAGGCTCAAGGGCCCCCACAACCCTGTATACGAGGGGCTATCAAAAAGTTTTGAGGTTTGTGCGCCACAGATCCGGCTGCTTTTGCTGTACGTTCTTTGATCTTCGGACCTGTCTCACCTTTTTCGGTCGAGGAGATGATGGGCTCTTCCACTGTGAAGATTGACTTTAATGGGCTTAGGGACTGACTTTGAACAACTCACGGTCGTACCCAATGCACCCAAGTTTCATCACCGGTAATGATCCTCGACATGAAGGACGGGTCATCCACGGCATGCTGACGGAGTTCTTGGCAGTCTTCGGGGTGATGTTCTTTCTGCTCCTGGCGGCAATACGCCGCATGTTTAAATCACACGTGAGGATCGCCTGGACTGTTCCATGTGACACACCCACAACAGCAGCAATGTTGTGGATTGTTCTCAGACGATCATCAGGCACAGGTTGCCAAATGGTTTCGACATTTTCAGCGTTTGAGCTTGTTGAAAGTCTTTCGGATCTCTTGTCGTCTTCCAGTGATGTCCTTCCACTCTTGAAGTGAGTGTGCCACTCACCTTAAAACATCTCGGACACCTCGTTGCAGTATCATGCAGAATCATGTCAAACATCTCTGTGGCAGATTTGCCCAGTTTGACGCAGAATTTCACGTTCGCTTTTTGTTTTAACTTATATTGCATGACATGGTGGCACACATGGTCAGACTTTCACCAGTTGCACAGCTCCTAATATACACAGGTCAATGTCTTTTGGCACACTGACTTATGAAGGTCGTTGCTCCCTGGGACTGTGCGTGCAGCCTTGTGCTGTCATCTGTTGGCGTGTTACAGTACAAAACTAGTCTGGAAACTTTTTGATACCACCTCGTACGGGGTAAAGCGATATAGACGACTGCATGAGTGAGTGATTTCTACGTATAATTTTTTATTTTTCCAATAGATATTAACACAGGAAAACTTAAGCTTAATTACTTAGGGCTCAACCCAATAAAACCGACACATTTAACGTCCACTGATTCTTATTTTAGCACTCCCTCAATTATTTATTTCTGATTTGTCAGGATTGAGCATACTCCTCTTTTCCAGTGAAGGTATAAGAGCGGATCCAGGGGCTGGGGATGGAAATGCGAGGCGCTACACTCAATCCGGGCAGATAGGCTGACATGGATCCTTCCAGAAGATCTGGATTTCCACACACCGCATATTCAGTCTTACACACGTACAGACACTTGGCAAAGAAGCATGTATTGTTGGCTGACATGGAAAAAGAAAGAGGAAAATATTAAATTAAGCTCAAATAGAACATATAGTTTTTAAGTCTTTATTATACAACAGTTCAAAACGAGTAATCTGATTGGATGAAAGGCATTTCTCGAGTGGTGATATAGAGCATACCAGCACTGGGAGGTTAACTATATGTATCATGGGTGTTCTAATAAACAGTTATTAACTGTTGGTCGGCAGCAGGGATGAAAGTACTGGAAAAGAGAACGACTGCCAAGAAAACCTATACAGTGAAACCTTGGATTGCGAGTAACGTGGTTTGCGAAGGTTCCGCAAGACAAGCAAAGATTTCTAATAAATTTGGACTTGGAAAACAGACAAGTCTTGGTTTACGAGTACCATAGTATCATGTATCACGCATGCCCTTTTTGTTTTGACGCCGAATGTCACGTGATCACAACTGAGCCAACGGTTTTTCTCTCTCTTGCGCTGCGGAATTGTGGGTAATTGTCTCTCCTGCTGGGTCTTGGTGCTCGTCTCTTACTGGTATAATCAACATCCGTGCACACATGTACTGTTTACTACGTGTGTGTGTGTAGAACACAATTATTTTGCGTTTGTAAGCACGTGTGTGTGCGCGTGTAAAGCAAAAGTAAAAGCTTGCCTTTATACCCCACTCACACCCCCTCTCTGCTTCACACACACAACACACACACACACACACACTCTGCTCTACACAGAAACACTGCTCTGTCGTGATTCTTTTCGAGGGTGAAGTGCAGGTTCATTTGTTTGTTTTACTTCACAGTAGTGATTCCGTTAGTTTGCGCTCACACGAGTGTCATTAGCGATGTTACTTGCTAATTTTTCCAACAAAACAGGCTTTCCGTTAATGCGTGCGTATGTGTGTGTGTGTGTGTGTGTGTTTGTGTGAAATTTAAATAGGAAAGGAGAAAGGTTTACTGTGTAAGGTGAGAAAGGGGAGACAGGAAGGGCCAAAAGTAAGAGTCTCCTCTTACTTAAGCTTCACACACACACACACACATATACAAAAAGGAATCACTTATCTGTCGTGATTTATTTTTACTTTTTTAAAAGGTAAAGTTCAGGTTAATTTGTTTTGTTTTTTTACTTTAGATTTTGTGTAAATTATTTTTATGTATTTACTTTTTTGGGGGCTGTAGAATGAATAATTTGAGTTGCCATTATTTCTTATGGGAAAATTCGATTTGGTTTACGAGTGTTTCGGAATACGAGTCCGCTTTCGGAACAAATTATGCTCGTAATCCAAGTTTCCACTGTACTCAAATCTAAAAGCACTTTTAGCAATAAAACACATCTGATTACGTTATATCACCTTAAACAACACTTTGTCTCCTTATTAATTGGTTTGAAGTCTTTCCGAATTGCCTCTGAAACGTCCATGTGGTTTTGTTCACGGATTTTTGGCTGCATAGTACCGGAAAGATTCGAAAACTACTTTCTCCCCAGTTAATTAAATGGAAAGACATGTGTTGTCAGCAAAATATATATAAACAAACAAATCTGCTGATAATAAATGGTGTTTGTAGAGTTGTTGTATAAAGGTAATATCACATGAGAAGGAGTGCTGTTGTACTGAATATCAACACGGCTGTAATATCTTACTATTGTAATATCTTCATAATAGGTCACTCAGGTTTGTGTCACAAATTAGGTATCTTTGGCCACGAAAAGATAAAGTGTTATAGCCCTATGTCATCATTTTAACTGTGTAGCAAATGCATATTGATCATTACGCTGTGAATGCAAGAGCTTGCCTGGCGAGGTGAAGAAAACACTCCGCAGCTCCTCGTTGTATGTTGTGTACAACACCTCGCCTGTGACATTAATGAGCCTCCCAACCACAGGTGGAACTCTCCGGAAATCAAGGACCCTGAGCCAGACAGATTATACAAGACAATTTAAATAGAGGAATAAAACAGGCAAGATATATTTTTTTTATTCCTGCATTAAAAAAATGGAATTATAAGGTGTTATAGAGCAAAATTAATCTGAATATAATTATATATATATATATATATATTCATATAAATAATCTAATTCATATTAATATATACTATATTACAGCATATTAACACATTACAGGCATATTTATACCAAGATTTTATACTAAAAGCACATTAATGTATAACATGTATACTTTCTTTTTATGTAAATTTTCCCTTCACTTTGCAACTTTGTTACATCACTTTTGTTTTTTTGATCTGTAAATTCTTTGTCTTGACATGCTTACGGTATTGAGTTAATAGTTTCTGTGTTTTTACGAATCTAGGGCACGTGAGAAGATGCATTCATTTCCTTGCAGCTTTAAGGAGCAGTTCCTACGCCTGTGGTAATTTTAAGTGTGTGTGGGTGACACAGCAGTTATGTAGCTTTAGTATTTAAGACCGACACACCTTCAGGAGGATCTGAGGTATAGATTACACGGCGAGACAGATAAGCGTTCATTATAGTTCAGACGTTGAATAAACACTTATTTTAGAGTCTTAAGGCCAGTGGGTGCAAAGCTGTAATGACACTACTGTATGTCTCTTTTTTTAACAAACAAATAAATAACTAAATAAATATAATGGGATAAAATACATAAATAGGATGAATAAATACTGCTGCATTTATGCATCGAGTCCATCTCATTCCAACTGATAATTTATTTAAAAGATTTTTTTTTTTTTTTAAGCAACCATAGAAAAGAAGCCGAACCTGTCCAGATGGAAGGAAGCGATTTCCGCATTGTGTCTCTGGAAGTCAACAAAATAAAAGAAGTCCTCGGGTGTCTCTTCATGGCGTTCCTGTCTGAAAACCAAAAATTTTTATTTTCTTTTTTTACAAAATCACACATTATAACAGTTTGCACATACATACTCTATACTTTTGGGCTCACCTCATAGGCTTGAACATAGCTTTCCCAAAGTCTTGCAACTTCAGTGCAAGTTTCAGATGATGGCCGCTCGGCTTAACCACTGTTAAAAGGACGTATAGTTTTATATAGGCGTTCACACCTTTATTATATCCAACAATCATCAATCAGGGATAACATTATGACCACCCACTTAATATTGTGCACGTCCCCACTTTTACCACCAAAACAGTAATGACCTGTGTGACACCTTTTTATGTAGACCAGCTTTAACCTTTTCAGTAATTACAGTTACAGTAGCTCTTATATTGAAATGGCGGTACATGGACCAGCCTCCACTCTCACTCATGGAGTAATCACAACCCAGTCACCAGTTCACTGATTTGACTTCCTTGAACCAGTTTTGGAGTTGCTCTGATAAAGTCGTCTAGCCATCACAATTTGGCGCTCGTCAAAGTCACTCAAATCCTTTCACTTGCTCATTCTTTTTGCTTCCAACACATCAACTTCATGGTCAAAACATGTACTTGCTTCCTAATACTGTATATCCCACCCACTTCCAGGAGCCATTGGCACGAGATATTGTATCTGTAGCTGTACTGTGAGACAGTCCAAATTGGGATGGCTACACCAAAACTGCAGCTCCTATGGGATGTTCCCAGGCTGCAGTGCTCAGGACATACCAAAAGTGATCCAAGGAAGGAAAACCTGGTGAACCAGCGACAGGGTCACGGCCGGCCAAGGCCAAGGTGATCCAATATAAGAGCTACTGTAGCTCTAATTACTGAAAAGGTTAAAGCAGGTTTCCAGAGGAAGGTGTTAGAGCACATGTTTCATTAATATTTTAGTGGCAAAATGGGGGACCTACTCAATATGAACCAGGTAGTCATAATGTTATGGCTGATCAGTGTACAGTATATTACAGCATGTTATCCAGTAAAAGTTTTTGTTTTCTCTGCAAAGAACCCGTCATCGTCACATAGATCTTATTTTTCTTTTCAGCATGTAGCTGTCTGCATTGGCATAATGCATAACAGAACAATTTTTTCAAGGGAAAAAAATTCTCTTTATGGCCTGGGAGTGATAGCTTAATTACATAGGACTGGGTTTTATTTAAACTGGTGGTTGGTATGCCCTGTTCTTTTGCTTTTGTCTGAGGTTGTTGCATTCCTAGGCTCCAGATGAAACTGTACTGTGTTTTCGAACTATTTTTAACATTTCACACCATATCATGTCATATTATATCATATCACATGATATATCAACAGGTTGCAATCACAGCCATGTTTCAAACCAAGAACCGGAGGAACGGACGCAAATCAGGAGTTCAAATGTGAATGCAATGACAACATGTAAAATCCCAAAAAGCCAAAAGAATGCCCCAGGCAAAAATAGCAATGTGTAAAACTTTTTCCTCATGCTAATCATGTTACAGTTTTTGGGGCAAGGATTCTTTCACGTTTGGGGGGATACCCCATGGAGGGATAAAAAAAAAAAATAATTCAATTTTATCCTGCTGTATTTTAATTTGTTTCTGACGCTACACTCTTTACGATTCCAGGGGTGAATAAATACTTTCTCTAGAGCAATTGGTTTTAACAGATGGCAATTGTTTGTAGTTTTTAGGTTACTGCACCCCAGCCACTAGCTGCTATAAAAGGGCACAGTGCCATAGTCTCATTCTTTCGAAACCCAGCGGCTATTTGCTCTACGCTATTTCTTCTTTTTTTTTTTTTGGCTCTGGGTTATATCTTTTTATTTTTAGACTAAATTAAAAAAAAGTAATTTCTAGTTGAGAGATGAACTGTTTGTGGGTTGTAAGTATGTGAGTTTCTTAGGGAAAACAGTAAGTTTAGGTTAGCTAATAATGGACTCACATCAAATAAAAATGAGATTTAAAAACTTACCTTGTGAGCAATCACAGGTTCCCTTTAAAGCTTTTTCATCTTGAGTGTAATCTAAGATTTTTGAGACATCAATCAGACTGTTAGGTTTCATGCAGCCAATGCATAAATCTCATCATTCTCGTTTTTTTTTTTTTTTGAGTCATTGTTTGTTTAAGCTCCAGATCGTCCTGAACAAAAACAGTTTTCTTTTTCATTTTAAGCCCTACAAATTTTTCAAATACACAGAGATTAGCTGCACTGGAGCCCAGGAGACCAGGAGGCTTGTTTAAAATAAACTTACAGAAATCTACAGTATTGTGTTATTTGTGCCTGGACAAAAAACAAACAACACTGTAATATTAGTTGGATCGCGTTTAGCTTTGATTACAGTGTGTATTCAGTGTGGCATTGTTTTAATAACCTTCAACATCAGAACATTTACTGTATGTATGTGCATGTGACTTGTTGATAATGGGAGAATCGAACCTCTCTTCTACAGTACATCCCGAAGACATTTTATTGGGATTAAGGGCTCTGTGGGGGCCAGGTCATGTGTGAAAATGATTCATCTTTGTCCCAGAATCATTCTTTCACAATATGAGCCCAGTGAATCATGGCATTGTCAGTCGAGCCATCAGGGAAGAAAAAACTCATTTATGTGATACCTGGTCATTCAGGTTATTAGCTGACTTCATTTAATTGCCACATACATGAGTCTAGACCTGAGTAACTGAAGTAACCCAAGATCAGAACACTGTCTCCAAAGGCTTGTACAGCGAGCACTATACATGATGGGTGCATCGCTTCATTGTACACTTCTTTCGCCTGATTTCAGCAACTTTAATCTGATCTCCTTAGTTGTTTTCTTTGCTTGATGCAGGTCAATAATGACTCTTGAGAAACCTTATTAATCTTTTCCACAGACACTGGATATGCCTCCTGTTATGGCTGATTAAGGAATGAGAATCTACTCACGGCATCAGTTATGGTTAAAATAACTGCTGACAGCTGGAACGTTTTCATCACTGCAGTAGTTAAACAATCAAAAGCTCTTAATCGTTCGTTTATTTCAATCCAAATGCCAAACTAAACTTTTCTTTTGGCCAGGCTTTGTATTTGGTCATGAACAAACTAAAGTTTAGAATCAAAAGTTTTTACCCTTTTATCTTAATACATAAATAATATGTTCCATATAAAAATGATTGTAATATGAGTTCAGTACTTTGGTACAGTGCTTGGGTTTGCACCTCCATAGTCCAGGAAAGCTAAAAACATTCACTCACTTACTCATCGTCTATACGGCTTTATCCTGTGTACAATGCCTGGAGCCGATCTCAGGAGATTTGGGAAATGAGGTCAGGATCACCCTGGACGAGGTGCCAATTCATCATGCAGGCCAAACATACACACACTCAAACTACAGGCAATTTGGGAACGCAAATTAGCCTAATCTGCATGTCTTTGGACTGTGGGAGGAAACCAGAGTACCTTGAGGAAACCCACAATGAACTCCATGTATACAGAGGCAGGAATCGAACCTGGACTATGGAGGTGCTTGGCGACAGTGCTAACCATGTGCCACCATGCCACCTTAAGCTAAAAAAAAACTGCTTATATACAGTAAATATGAAAATAAATGTTCCAAAATTATTTTGGTGGAGAGCAATATGGAATGTTAAAAAGTGTTTACAAAAATGAGCATAAACCAAAACAAATAGAAAAAAAGATAATGCTAAACAAAATCAATAAGTATCTTTTTCTGTATTGTGTTATATCTGTATATTTATATATATATATATACAGTACATTCTACCAGATTGCATAAGATTAGTGAATAGAATAATGACTTTCCATTATTTCCAAGCATTTTCCAGACATGTTATTACAGGCTATTAATCATCAACATTCTAAGAAAGGACAAACACCCACCTGCTCCGATGATCGTGGCTCTCCGCATGTCTTGCAGTAGCTTATCGATGTTTTGGTCGTCTCTGGAGTACAGTGCGTACCTATTAATCCCCAAATGGAATTTCAGCCAGCTAGCATCAGGATCGAAGTTTACAGGTTGCTCAGGCAGTGAGACGTTCGACGCTGCTGCGGCCTCGATGTAGAACTTCTGCTGTCTGTGGAAAAGTTTTCAAAATTCCACAACAAAAAAAAAAGTTTATTATTGCTGCCGGAACTGATTTTATCTTACAATTTACCAAGGCAAATTAAAAAAAAATCTTATTGTTGGTTGCTTTTTCCAATTAGAATACAGATCCCCTATTTTTTTTCTATTGCTCATATTTTTATTATACTTTACATACAGTACATGATAATTTTTATTATATTTTGTATTGTAAATTGTAAATGCATGTTTCCCCTTTACACCAATAAAACTCTTAAAATCTTGAATCTTGATAGTATTTATTATAATTACCTGATGAAAATAATTTTTTTCCAAGAAGAATTTTATTAAAGATTTTAATGAATCAGATATTAAATGGACATTCTAGATGCTATACTACAGTTTACTTTTTATTTCACACAAATTTGGATATTAATTGACATGAAGCATATATAATAATAAACGAGCTGTTTTCTTGTACATCTTGTACCATTGCCTCAAAGTATTGATTCATCAGTCCACAAATATTTGTTATCCGACCTACAAATTTGTCGTTGTGACATTTTGTCATGTCATCAGGGACGTAAGTGACACGGACGTGATGTTCAGGTTCAAATCCTCAGGATTTCTTTAACACCTTCATGATCCACGTGTGCATCCACAATGAGCTAAAACCCTGCTCTTACTCCACATGAGACCTGGCTATGCGATGATTATTGGATTTATTGATGTTCCTCACCGCACAATAGACCTAATTTGCTAATTATACTCTGATTGGACATGAGTTCCCAACAGGGTGCTTCAGGGATTGCATTTTTGCAATCAGTAAGGCTGACCTCAATCCACAAATCACAGGCTGTAGTTTACACGAAACAATCTAAATTAGGTTTCAGCTGGTTGTCAGAGCCGAACCGCTAAAACGTTGAAAAAATTAGCTGCATTTAAATAGAATTTAACGTAACACTTTCTAGCATTTACACTTTCCTGTGGGCTTATTTGTCCTATTTCTACCACAATCACTGTGTAAAAGTCAACGTGCTGAGTGCATACTGTCAATATTTTTGTGATTAATCAGATATTGTAACTGATTCCACATACGTTTTCTAATCCTGGAGATTCCTTTATGCTAAGACGTAAATAGCTGTCATACACACTTTAATAATACACACGTTTTTTCTCAACAGCACTTTGCCTTGAGAGTTACTATTTAGAGATTTAGGGGATCGGGTTCCAGGCCGTACGTGGTGTTTATTTAGATTAGCACTCACCTTTACTGTAACATGTCATTTTCATTCCTCTGTGCTCTTTATTCTATGGCTTTGGGAGTCAAATGAGGCATAACTGAATGATGTATTGTCTATTATAACATATAACGTGTAACACCACAGTGGCAGGAATCCAAGTAACATATGCATATTCTTTGCATAAATTTTGCATTATGTCTCTAATGGATTGTTATAATATCGTATGGCGGAAAAAAACATGCAGCATACAGTATACAGCGGCAAAACAAAATCCTTATCTCGCTTTGTAAACACTGGATGAAATCTCTGAAACTTTGCACTCACCTCTCCCAGCGGGTCACTTTCCTCCTGTAATATTCCATGAGATCTTCTTCTTCCAGCAATCTCTCATCCTGCGTGAGCTCCGGCAGATGAATATTGTACAGCGGATGGGCAAAAAGTCTCTTCAGCTTGGATCCTTTCTGAGATACGAACCTGGTCCTTTTGTGAGGAACCTGCTCGGTAAAGCCGGCGCTGCCGTTAACCCCATTGCAGCTGCAGCCACCCCTGGACAAGTCATGCCAGGCTCTCAGTCTGGGAAGAAGAACAAAGTAGACATCAACTGTCAGGATGATGATGAAGGTGGCAGCCAGCAGGAAGCGATCCCTCTTCATCCTCGCCATGAGTGGGGTAAGATCAGGTCAGAAGAGGATCACTTGATTGAACCGGTCACAGTTTTTGTTCTTGCGGTTCTCCAGCATGCTGGTTAATTCCTCCAGTCTTTCAGATACATCTGTTGCTTCGTCCTTCAATGCTGCCTCTGTCGGCGTACGGAATTGTTCCCCTGTGGTTTTGGGCTCAAGTCAACAGAGATAGAGTCATGTGTGTCTCTGTGTGTGAGTGTGTATATGTGTGTGTGTCCCTCTGTTTAGTGGCTGACTGAGACCATGCCCTTCTGCTCTCTTCTGACTGGAGCACGGAAGCAGCATGCTACTCTTTCTCCTTGGCAAAGCTCCAGCTGCACCTTCACATTTCCCATGTAGACGGAGTCTCTGGTCAAAGACACACACACACACACAGACACGCAGACACGCAGTCATGGACAGACACGGAGAATGAGGAAGGATCCAAACATGCTGCAGGAAAAAAAAGAAAGCAGATGTGTTTGTTCCGCATGTTTTTGCGTGTGAAATGACGAGGATAGTGTTCTGTTTTCACTCTGATTTACGCCCTGGCTGGAGAGGAAGCGCTTAATGTGGCATTTTAACAGAATTCCGGAGAACTGGGTGGGAAGTACTGAAGGCATTTCCCCGGGCTGCATCTGTCCTGCTCTTTCCATGATATTTCTAAACAAATTGTGTGTTTGTGTGTGAGAGTGTAAGAGAGAAGTGTGCTGAAATTCATTTACTTCTCTCTGCCTTTTTAAAGTTCTTATGTTCCTGACTGGCACATAGGGATAAAGACAGGAGAGACTAACTCAAGTACTATTTATTTAACCACTAAAAATACAGCGTGTCTTACTTCGTCTCAGCTTTAACTGTAGGTTTAAAAAATGAAAAAAAAAAAAAAAAGTTTTTTTTTTTTTTTTTTGGTTTTTTAAGAAAAAAATGCATCATGGCCAGTGTAGCTGTTTATGTTGTTGATGTTTCCAGATGTGGAGAATGGTGTGTTTGGGTAACACCCTACGTTACTACTATGGTGTGAACTCATTCCTGACAGATTGCCAAGGATTTAAAAACGAGTCGGAGAGAGCTTTCCGTGGGTGGGGTGGCCCACGACATGTCTGAGAGATGGCTTCTACTCACCGCTTGATGTGTTTATGATGTTGGTTTCGAATGTACAATTGCTGAGAAATATGTTTTACAGTTTTAAAGCACACTCACAGATTCACGCAGCACACTTCTTGTTTTAAGAAAGCATTTTGTAAGAGCTGTACCGACTGCTACTGTATGTTTCCAGGAGGAAACGTCAGATTCAACTGTCTGGTTTGTAAAATCACTACAAACGAAAACAAAGACTGATAACCTTTGTCTTATGAAATCTTTCTATCCTGATGTGAGTGGTCCTTACCAGCACCACAGTATCCCCGTTCACTGGGTGCAAGGGCTCGCTGAATCGTTTGATGAGAATAAAAATAATGCAAAAAAATTAAGCTGTTTCAGCAGTGGTCCGAATCTACGTGAATAAATAACAGTGAGGTTTTTGTCTGTACATCGGTCAGAACTCGCTCTTCCAGTGATATCTTTACGTTTGTGTTTGTCCGCTCTCAGAGAACAAATTCTGTCTGTATGTCTGTATGTCTGTCCAGCCAGATTTTGTCACAGCATCACGCAAAACCGGCTGGATGGAATTTAATGCAACTTTGCCAGTCCTTCAGTCTTTGGTTTAAGTTAATCCTGAGCCATAAATTAAATCAACATGTTAAGTAAAAGTAAAGTTATGAGCAGTTTTGTACCAGATAATAAAGCACAAGCTTTTACAGCGCACTGCGCATGCGACAAACTGTGGTCGTGTTTTAAATCAACCGCTGGGCAGAATTTAATGAAACTTTCGAGGTACTTAGATATCGGCCTGAAGTTTAACCTAAAATCAAAAATGTTAAGTAAAAAACGATGTCATGAACAGTTATTTAACTACGGATTTAATAATCTACTTTAAAATAAGCTACCAATAAGCTACTTGTTCAATGTAAACAAACACCTGCACCAATAGATATTAATTAGAAAAACTAAACTGAATATTTTTTGTTCAAATTTTCAAAAGCGCTGATTTGTATAAGTGAATTTAAACACGCTGGAGTCGTTTTAAGACAAAACTTTATTCTTATCTGATTTACTGTTTTTTAATTTCTTATTTGTGATTCACTCTCAGATTACCGAACAGGAAGTGGATTTGGCTGATGACGAAAGAAGTACAACTTAGTGTAAACAAGCCGTATCCTCTCTTTCCTATTGACTGTAATAAGATGAAATGAAAGTAGTTTCAAAATCTTGTACATTTTGTACAATTTCCTAATATTTTGCCACCAGTCCAGTGGAAACCAAAACCATATGATGTCACACCAAACAACATTTTTGTAAAATTATAGTTTTAAAAAATTTAGTTTTTCATTCATGTTGTAAACAGACGTGTACGTGGGCATCAACCTGAAATAATAATAATAATAATAATAATAATAATAATAATATCACTGATTACATTAAAGCTAATCAAATTATTTTTAGCTTTAACCTTTTTAACTATTTCTACAAACTCTTTTTCTATCAGCAGATACTAGCACGAGTCCTTAATACTGTAAGACACTTCATGTTTTCTCTCTTAAATTTATCTTATGTATATCTGAAGAATTCTTATAAGCAAGCAGTAGTCAATAGTAGCATGGGATAATATTAAAAAAACAAACTTAAAATGGAACACATCCATAAATAAGTCACAAAATGAGGTGTTGTTCTAACAGATTTGTGAATGGCAGAACATATTTATTATTATAATAATTATTATAAACTATTTACATTACTTAGCTTTATGTATCAAAAGGCATGTTAATCCAATCCAGTTATTGAACTCAGTACTGCTCATCCTGGCAATTAGGGGAATACATATTAGCCTTCTGTGTATCTTTCCTACAGTGGGAGGAAACTGGAGTACCTGGAGGAAAACCACCAAGCATGGGAAGAACATGCAAACTCTGAGAAGGGAACCGTCGAACCGTCGACCTTGAAGGTGTGAGGTCACCATGGTAGTGCTACGCCACAAAAACTCCCTGAGATGACATGAGGAAGAAACCTTAAGATTCTCATTTCAGTGATACAGACAGTCTGATCATGTGTGCTATAAGGCTGAACAGGTACCAAGTACCCAATTGTGCTTTTTCTTTGGATAACAATAATACCCTCCACTCAACTGGGAAGGATTTCACTAGAGTTCGGAACACTGGGTTCATCCCGAATGTGTTCAGTGGGGTTAAGGTTAGGGCTCTGTGGAGGCCTCTTGATATCTTCCACTTCATCCTTCTTAAACCATGTCATCATGGACCACATTTTGTACAAAGAGGCATTTTTAAGCTCGAAAATGTTTGTGCTTTTTGGTTCCAGTAAAAAAAATTTAAATGCTACAATTGTGTACGTCCCTTCTTTTGTAGCAATGGTTTGAGGAAGGCCCATGTAGTACAGTAGCTACTTTACTTTACTTTACTTTACTTTAAAGCGATTTTCAAAGGATCCATAATCAAGAAATGTTGATTTACATACAAGCTGGAAATAGTTACAATGTGATTTCAAAGACTTCAGAAATTCACCAGTCTACAGTTAGGTGAGACACTTTGGGATTGTGGCTACTCTACCAAAAGGTGGACTCCTAGTCAAAATGACCCTAAAAGCACAACAAAGACTCATCAATGAGATGAGGTAAGCAAGGCATGATTCAAACTGGCTAACATCTGTTTTCTTGAGTCTACAGTACATACAACATTAAACAAGTAGGACACCACAAAGGAAGCGGCTGCTTACTAAGAAGAACAACTGCACGCCTGGAGTTTGCGAAAGAGCACACTGACACTCCACAGCAGTATTGGCAAAATGTTTTGTGCACTGATGAAACGAAGATTGAATTATTTGGAAAGAGCACACAGTGTGGCGTAAAAAGAGCACTGCATATCATCATGAAAACATCAACCCAACCATAAAGTATGGTGGAGGAAACATTATGATTTGGTCCTGCTTTGCTGCATCAGGGCCTGGCCCTGGGAAAGACGAATATCTGTTTGGGTAAGGAAGGTGAATCATTACTGGTGACGAGACACGGATTCATCACTACAAGCATGAGGGTAAACAACAACACAATATGGAACATAAACATCCTCAATCGCTGAACGAGAAAAAGGTCCAAAGTCAACCATCAGCTGAAAAGTTCCACAATGCTTACAGTTTTCTGGGATTCTCAAGAGTCAGTACTGGAACATTATCAAAAAAAAGGTTTAAGAATCAACAGTGCACGTCACAGTGAGACGCTTATTAAGGAGCTGCTGCCTAAAAGCAATAAAGATTAAAAGCAGAGGACTGATATGCAAGTGCGTTGTGATCTTGCATGACATTGAATGTCATCTACACGCTTCTGCCCACACCTTCGAGGCTCTGCAAAAACTTCATCTTGAGGTGTTAAAGCGTTTCATCTGTTTAGATCCAGAAAGCAGGACAAAGATTCCCTTCTGATGAAGAAGTGAAGATAGCGGTGCATCCGTGACTCGCAGCTCAGCCTAAAACATAAAACTGTTTTTTGACGAATTGACAAAGTGTATTAAAAAGCAAAGAGATTATGTTAAAAAAAAAAAATGTATTCGTCTTTTGTCGGATCATTAAATATATATTCTACACTGAGTGTGAGTATAATTTTTGACTCACCCTCATAGAATTGTCCATTACCAACTAACACCATACACCTGTACTGACCAGCCTTCATTTTAATCCATGATTAAAAAATAAGGATGAATAAATAAACTTTTTGATTACAGCATGTCATTAAAAAAAAACATTATTTATGAGATAAGGATCTTTTAGATCTCATGTCATTTACTTTGAAAGCAGTCCAGTAAAAGGCACAAATGTTAAATATTTACATAAGAATCAAAGACCATGTGCCATCAGCATGTAGTTTTTTTTTTGGAGGACATTTAAAAGAAGCTGGTTCAGCTGTTCGCTGCCTGTACGGAAAATACAAATCAGATAAAAAATTGCTGTGTGGTTTTGTAAACATCTGCATGAAAAAAAAAATCTGTTCCATGAGGTTTTTCACATTCCTGGACATATTCCTCTTGTGACCTTCCAGCTTTACATAACTTGGACAGGTGGAACAACTGATAAATCAAATTTCTCACGTTCAGATTAAATGTACTGGAATGTCTGAAATCGTGTCTGCCAAAGCACAAGGCGTAGACAGGGCAGTTTAGCGCTGAAATATTTGACGGCTATAATAAAAAACGGTCTCTCTACATAGATACAGTATATAGGAGTCTCATGGAAGCCCTAATTTGCAGTAGTAACCTATCAGCTTATCCACATGCAAGAAGTAGGGGTTTCTGAGAATCTCCAACAGGATGCAAAGCTGAGGATCATCATTGATCTCTGGAAAGACCAGATTACACACAAGCTTTAACCATTTGAGGAACTTGCGTCTGCACATGCTGGATAGTCAATCATCAGGACAGGCTGTTAGAATTGTGAACAAAAGTTGCACAATCATCAGGATCTTATGGATCATAAGTCCAAGAGTGCATAATCCACCTAATATCTGGGTGGTCTGGTGGTCTTCATCCTCCCAAGAGACCAAAGAGGAAGTGATATCTCAGAAGAAAAGTGTTACCAATAGACAAAGTGCAGTTTGCTGCCCACAACCTGGCACCCGCTTCCAAGCTAAGATATGGCATGGTGAAGAAGCCTGGCCTGAAACAGGTGGGTTTAACACCTAAATAGCATTGCATTTCTGAGAAATGTCTTATTCCTGGAGAACTGAGACAAGCTGTTTTCATTCATGAAGAGATGGCTGGATGCTGGACGCACACAAAAGGTGGCTGCAGCCGGATCCAAAATACCTTGAATGAGTGATAAAACACATGACTCTGGAGCAATTCATTTTATGATCCATCAAGGAATGAATCTATGACCCAAGGAGATCATTCACATTTAAACAGAGTACCCCTAACCCTCTTGATAAGTATCTTCATCTTTCATAGTATATATATATTGGGGATATGTCAATCATGGTGCTGCCATAAATTGAAGTGTCCATCACCTTTAGTCTAAGTGGGAGCATGCTGCTGTCTAGCGGACGCTGAAGCACAACTGTCGTGTTCGGACTGCACTAAGCAGCAAGCTTCATATAGCATACATATGGTCTGACATGTAAGATCCAGGAATAAAAAAAGAGAAAGATGATTGCAGCAAATAATGCATCATATTGTATGTTAAGATGTGATTTTGTTTAAAGGTCTTGCAATGCAAGAAGGTATCCAGGTGAATATTGAGGGTTATGGTAAATCTGGAAGAATAGTATAATTTTGCCTTAATTGGTGGAGCCATTAGTGGTTAGCACTGTAGCCTTGTACCTCCATGGTCCGGGTTCGATTCTTGGCCAGGTTGGATTCCAGCCTCTGTGTGCATGGTGTTTGCATGTTCTCCCTGTGCTTGGTAGGTTTCCTCTGGTTTCGTCCCAAAGACATGGTGATGTGCTAACATACCCTGTGATGGTTTTGCACCCTGCCCAGGGTAAATCGTGCCTCATGCTCTATGTCTCCTGGCATAGGCTCCAGGCCCCCTACTTTCCCTAAAATAACACTGTGTGTGCTGAGACGTTTTGTCTGTCTACCAAAATGACTCGACAAGAAGCTCATAAAAGAACCCAGAACAACATCTAAAAAACTTCAGGCCTCACCTGCATCAGTTAAGATCAGTGTTCATGGGTTTAACAATAAGAAAAAGACAGGACATAAATGGCACCCATGGGAGAGTTCACAGGTGAAAACCACTGCTGACCAAAAAGAACAAAAAGTATGATGTATAAAAAATTTTTTTTTTCATTTTTGTGTTGGTCCACATTGTTATTATGGTTTAGAATGTAATGCCTCTGTCTCTCACTCATTACACTGTCTAGGATTTGTATGCTTGTGTTTAATTTGGTTGTGACCTGAGAGCTGAGCAGCAGTCTGTATAGTGTCTATTCTCAGCTCAGAACTGAAGAACAAACACACACAACACACATCTAGACCTATAGAAAACCAACTCGGTGTTGAGGACAGTGGTCTACAGTTAGGACATGAGACATGTGCAGCAGTAACACATTGCACAAACACAAGCAAAACAAATATGAAAAGCTGTGAAAAGTCTCAGCTAAAACATGGAGCCAATTGTTATCCATTTGGGCTAAAAACAATTTCTTTCCTAATGTAGCGCCGTACAGAGAATATATAGTTCACCAACACCCACACATGAGAAAGCACTTCCTGTAGGTTTGAATCAGCAGTATTATAAGGGGCGATTACATCATCATGAACAGAACCTGATTATGATACAGATTTATGCAAAGAATCACCTTCATGTTGTTCCAAACCAATATATATACCTTATTAACGTACAGATGCATGAAAATGTACAAATGCTAAATCATTAAGAGTCTGTATTAAATAAACAGTATGGAGGCTTGTACTCCCGAACACACCTGACTCCAATCTTGTAGGACATTTTATCGAATGAGAAAGTGTAAGATAGAAACAAAACTGAAAGGTGTTTAAGTTAAAGGATTTGCACTCTACAGGATAACAGCATGAGTCTCTCATTCTTCAAGATTGTTTGCTGTGGCCGCAGCAGGGTTCTTCATCCAATGTCTCATGTTTTCAACACTAGCAGGAGGAGGCCAAAACATTAAATGTCACAAAGTAAACTTGAAACCCAGAAAAAGGGCTTACTTCTGTTATTGTATTGCTGTTACATTGAACTTTCAACCACATAGAACGCAGATATTTCAGGGACGGATTTCTGGTCGTACTCACACAAATGAGGATTGGTTCCCTGTTGAGTCTGGTTCCTCTCAAGGTTTCTCCCTGTTATCATCTCAGGGAGGTTTTTTATCGTCACGGTCGCCCTTGGCTTGCTCTTCAGGGACAAACGGAAAACTAGTATATACTTTTTTGCTGTTCATTTTCTATTTAATTTCTTTAAATTCTGTAAAGATGCTTTGCTACAATGATCAATGTTCAATGTGTTAAATGAGAAAATTGAATGAGCCATGTGCACAGTTCAGACAGGTGCAAGGGCTCACAAGTTTTTGAACTGAGGTTACTAATTTGCTTGATTTATTATCAGAAGTGAAATCCATTATGTGTCCAAAAGTATGGTATTTTGGGGTATCCATGTGCCATCCTGCAACCAAAACTCCCCACCAGGGTTTGGCTGCCTTAATAAACCTAACCTGTATGTCTTTGGACTATAGGAGGAAACCCACCAAGCACGGGGAAAACATGCAAAATCCATGCATACAGGTGGGAATCAAACCTGGACCCTGGAGGTACAAGGCAACAGTATTATCCACTACTCCAACATTAAGATTTTCCTTCACTGGGGCTAGGGAGTGCAAACCTGCTTCAGTATAACAGTGCCCTACAGTATGTACAGTGCGGTCAATAAACACATCGTTTGTTATGGTTTATCTCCAGTGATCTGCACTAAGCCTTGACCTGAACACCTTCCAAGTATTAGCAACAAAGTCTCCTGTAATGGATTGGCGTCCTGTCTTGGTGCCACGAGTGCACAGGAATGGGTGAGGCTCCAGAATGACATGACCCTTTGCAGGATAAGACTACACACAGTGAGTGAGCTGTTATGACTCCAAATATAGTACTTTTGGCCATGTGGTGTACTTTTTTTCACCCTGAAATTAAGACTTTTTAGTAGCAAAGCATAAAGTCCATCATTGTGTTCCAGTAGCACAGCAGCTGACCAAGGGCTAACACAGCCTTAACATAGTCAGCACATATCCGGAGAAAAGCTGGGACCTTAAAAAGAATAGGAACACAAGCATATGAACTGTATTGTAAGAAAATAAAGAAAACCCTTTAAATGCAGTGCTGTGGTTCATTAGACATAATTGCATAATGGATAAGGCCACAGTTGTCAGTGTTTATGCAATACAAGGGTAATTGCATCCAGTTTCAATTTAATAATGCAATTAGGCTGTCTAGCCTCCACATTTAAATACACCTACCATGGAAACAACTTATTTTTGTTATTTTATTACAAAATGAGGGATTTTTTTTTAAAATCCTTTATTTTAAAGTGTTTCCAATTAAAACCTATCTGATGAATTTTATTAGAAAGCAAACACACCCTTTGGGAAACCACAGTAACAAAGTGAAAACATCCCCACCCAGCTGAATCACGTATGTGTGAGAGTGTTTGTCATAAAAAACAGCAACAAAATGTCATGACATGATCAAAATTAATTCAACAGTGGAAAATTCTAAGTAATATACTGTATGCCAAGATAAAAAAAAAAAAAAAAGCAGCGAACATTGTCCTGACATCCTTTTTTTAATCAGCTCGTGATTATTTTGTTTGTTGCATGAGAACTAAACTATAAAACGCAGATAAACTATGCACAAACAATATAAATTGTCAATATTTCAATATAGTCTTCCTCTGGGTCACATGTACAGTACGGAGCTCATACATCATATACTTATTAGTTCATCGTTGATTTGTGGAGTATACAACTAATAAGGCAGAAAAAATGTAAAGTTTATTTTATTATATTTAGCATTTATTGTACTGTACAACCAAGGTTGCGAGTTCGATTCCCACCTCGAGTCTGTGTGAATGGAGTTCAATTCTTCACCCAGATTGGTGGCTTTCCTCCATGTACTCCGGTTTCCTCCCACACTGGATACACGGGATAAAACATTTCTTCATATATAATTTAATTAAACTATGTAAAATTAAAGTAAAGAAAAAGAAACACTTTTATTGTGACTAAAGACACAATTTTAAAATGTATTGTTTGTGTAACAGTCTAGCAGCAGCCTCATTTCCCCTCTCGTCTGTTCCAACCACTCAGCATTCAGCATCACCAGTAATTACCGGCCTGATCATCTGTC
This sequence comes from Clarias gariepinus, assembly GCF_024256425.1. Lineage (NCBI taxonomy): Eukaryota > Metazoa > Chordata > Actinopteri > Siluriformes > Clariidae > Clarias > Clarias gariepinus. Next base: position 6,065,080 of record NC_071113.1, read on the forward strand.
ATCTGTGGTAGGTGTTTCGCCTGCCATGCGGAAGGCCCGGGTTCGATTCCCAGCCAGTACCCGAAACCCCAGCCACTGGATGCAGTGCCGGTCCCAAGCCCAGATAAAATGGGAAGGTTGCTTCAGGAAGGGCATCCGGCGTAAAAAAAAACCTGTGCCAAGTTGTAGTGCGGACTGGGTATTCCGCTGTGGCGACCCCTTGCCGGGAGCAGCCGAAAGACCAACAACATGGTATTGTTGTTTGTATCATGAGTGACTGACATGCAGGCCTGCAATAAGTCATGCTGAAGTCCACTTTTTTTATTTTTTTTTTTTATATAAGTGCCTCAAACAAGAGGATTGCATAACACATGACACAACACACTTCCATTTTTCCACCCAGGCTTGGGACCGGCACTACACCCAGTGGCTGGGCATTATGGGTTGTGGCAACCGCCGACAGAGGGGCTCAACCCCGAGTCCTCAAATCCCTAAATCAACAACCTAGAGCCTTAGCCGCCTGAATCACCACTCATGACTGTGTAACACATAAAAGTTGCAAATAACTATTTTATTACTACAACATCAGCGCAAACACACACACAAACACCCTTTAAATTCAGACAAAGGCTGGGCAGCAATAATGTTTAAGTGCCCAGAAAAATTATTTATTTGTGCTGACTCAGACAGTACGAGGGCTGCCTGTTTAAGGGATTTTGTAAGCATTACAAAACACTTCTTTCTTTAATTTTCTTGCTTGCTCCCCTTGATGATGTGCTCATAACAAACAGGTTAGCTTAAAAAATAGCAAAGAAGTCCAGGAAACAACAACAACAACAGAAGCCAGACATTTCAAGTTACTGTATACAGTATAGAACAAACCGAAGAGCAAAAATACTTGTCAAACTATTTATTTATTAATAGCTCATTGTTGATATTATGGAAATTCTGCTAAGAGCTTATTGCCTGTGGGGAGGCCATGCGTACATCTGGACCTGCATGAAGATTTACAGAACAATACAGCCGAAAATATGTTTCTGTATCAAGAACAGATATTTGACCTCTTATTGATGACTTCACCACAAACATTGCAGAAACGTGTGCAAATCCATGCAATCAGTCCCATGTTAAGGGTCTCCATCGGATCTGGACACAACTTGGCACAGGTTTCGGATTGGATGCCCGTCCTGAGACAACCCTTCCATTTTACTAACCAGGTTTAGGACTGGCACTGCATGAAGTAGCTGGGTTGTATGGGGTTTGGCATCTACCAATGTCAGGGCTTGAACCCAGAGCCTCAGATACTCAAAACCAACAACCTAGAGCTAGCAGAACCTGAGACACCACTCATCATTCCTCACGTTCATTGAACTGGCAATAATCCTCTTGAAAATTATCAAATAAAAAAATTGTTTTGAATATTATACCTAATCTCATAAATGTTAACATTGGGCGTGGCTAAATGCTACAAAACGCAAGTCTTAATTTCACGAGATACTACAGTGTACGCTTGTTTTGTAAAGCAGCTTTACAGAAATCTGGAAATAGATTTATATCAGGGTCAGTCAAAAATTATCTGCATTCCTGTTATATTAAAACCTCTGCTGTACAGCAGTGCAGGTGTCAGTTAGTTAATTTCTAACTGTATTGCGAACAAAAATGGATGTCCCCACTTATGATGATTTATGATTTGCCCGGAGGGCGAGTAGCGAGCAGTGATTAATTTTTTTATGGGTTTACCTGGTGTGGAAACAACTCACGAAAGAGCATAAACAAAAGCGTTTGGATATCTGCAGACAAAGTTTGGACCGATACTGTAAGGAAGGTGAAAGTTCCTTAAAGAGAATCATTACTGGTGACGAGACATTGATTCATCACTACAGGCCTGAGAGTAAACGGCAGAGTACGGAACGGAAACATCCTCACTCGCCGACCGAGAAAAAGTTCAAAAGTAAACCATCAGCTGGAAAATTCATCAATGCTTAGAGTTTAAAATTTTTGAGATTCTCAGGGGCCAGTATTGGAGCATTATCAGGACCAATCAAGGGCGTCATGATCTTGCATGTCTGCACATGTCCTCCCACACTGTCGAGACTCTGCAAAAACTTTATTTTGATGTGTTAAAGCGTTCTGATCTTGATCCATCAGACATTTAACTGTTTGGTCCCCTGAAAGCAGCCTTACGAGAACAAAGATTCACTTCTGATGAAGAAGTGAAGACAGTGATGCATTCATGACCCGCACCTCAGTCTGAACCATTGGGAGGGAATATGAAAGCTTGTTAACAGAAGGACAGAAGTGTGTTGAAAAGCAAGGAGATATGTATAAAAATGATGTATTTGTCTTATTCAAATAAATTCTAGAGCCAGAGCGATAAACTTTTTTTACTCACCATTAAATTTGTCCCTTATGAGCGAACCAGAGACAATAGTGGAAAATTGTCTTGAGATGGCATGAGGAAGAAACTTTAAGAGAAACCAGACTCAAAAGGACACCAGATATTGCGGTTTATGAGTTATTACTCATTCCCCAGCATAGAGTCACACAGGGATATTGTATTTAGCCATGTTTTGCCATACTGTTTAATGCCTTAAACATGTTTAATGTTTTGACATCCTTAGTGAATAGTGTGAAACCATCTGCAAGCAAACCCACAGCAAACATTGGGCCAGCCATGCGGGACCATCAGCAACAATGGTTGACTATTTTTTGATTGAGAATCCTAGAAGAAGTGGGGCATCAGTGTGGATCAGGCAGGACCAGAGGGCAGACATATTTTTAGGCATCTCGAATAACAAATTGCTCAGCAGAAATGGGTATGCTTTCGCCCTGACATGCTTTAAAAAGATGTACATTGTGTGCAAACTGCAAGCACAGAGTGTAGTAACACTATCACAGTGTTACTAAAGGAAAGAGTCAGAAGGTAAAACAGGCAAGACAGAATCTTGGCACTGTCTCCAAAGCTCACTGAACATTTGAAAACTAAGAATAAAAGCATACAAAAGCTATGAACAAAAGGTTTGACTAAACAAATAGGATTTCAACCAAGACTTGAACCAGCAACTTTAGCGAGAGTCCCAAACACTAATCTATAGCCTATCCAGCTTAGTTGTCTTTCATGGTCTTCCAGGTCTTTGCTGTTTACTAGCTTGCCAGGTAATTCCTTCTTTTTAAGAATGTTCCAAACTGTTGTATTGGCCAATGTTCTTTGCTGTCTCCGCTGATTGACTCCTTCACTTGCATAGACTCTTCTTTGGACCTCATGTTGAGAATTCAAGTGAACATCTACCAAATGCAAACGTAACAATCAGAACCGCCTCCAGGCCTTTTTATCTGATTGACTAGTCGTAAAGTATTGAGGGAGTAGGCCACACCTGTGATGCAACTACTTGTCTGCTTGTATGCAAATGGCTAGAATTTCTGAATAGTCAGTGCCACACTTTTGTCAAACATCTTGAATTAAAGCTGAAAGTTTTGAGTGTTTCATTTTAAATTCAATGTGGTGGTCTACAGAGGTCAAATGCCAAAAAGCTAATCTTTGTTCCAAAATTTGGAAGGTCAGGACCTGACTGTAGCTTGGGGAAAACAGGATGTGATTCGAGGGCATGGAAGCACCGCATTCCACAGGGCAGGATTTGGGCAGAATATGGCATGATTCATGTAAGCACAATTTAAATAGACAAAGAACTGACTGAGAGGTTTGGGGTCATATCTGGAGTTAGACACTGATACAATCTTTCACTGGACCAGTTTAACCTGCTTTTGGATGTAATGATAAAAGAGGCACAAAGAATGTGTAAGTTGGGTGCCTACATCAACAACATGAGAGCTGCTCCAATTATTTTTGCTTTTATCTTTAGAAAGCAAGGTGGAGTTGATGAATAGTTCTTTAATTACAAAGCAGTGGTGACAAAGTGTTGCTGGTTGTTGTCGCTGAAGTTGGTACACCTAGGTGCTAGCCACCAGGTAGGCTACATCAGAAAATGGATAGGGCATCCCCTGAAAGAGGTCTAAAGAAAATGAGTCGAGGTTACAAAATAACAAGCAGATGGCCACACAGCGGCTTATGTGTGATTTGAATCTTTTTCAAACTTTGAAAAAGATTCCAGTGGTCCAGGGTTTCATCAGGTTTTTCCCCCAAGAGGAAGTCTATGTGACATTAAGACAAGACTTTTGTGTGATTTGAATCTTTTTTTTAGATAAACCATTGCAAATTTTCAAGTCACTTATGTTTTCTGCAGTTAATCTGAATAGCCTGACTGTTTTGGATTCTGAATCTTTTCAGACTGATGAAGAACCAAGCTGCAAACAATAACCATGAAATTAGCAGGCTAGCTAGAGTTCCATTATGTTTTTCCACCCAGAAAGTCACCAACCAGGGATAGGCTGTTTGATATTAAAAATCTGGACTCATCCGAGATTGGAACCCAGGACCACTCACACCCAAAGCAAGAAATATCCCCCTAGACCAATGAGTTTATTTATATGGCAATAATTGCTTTAACTTCATTTAATCACAAACAGAAAGCCTATGCCTTTATCATTACATTTTTGGGCCCTAACTGCTTTACTCTCTTCAAAGAGAACTGTTTTGATGTGCTTTGACAGTTCTCAATTAATTCCTTTATTGAACCTTATGGTCATCACTGAAAAGGGATGGAATGAGGCTGGAGTCAGTGAATCAATAGCCACCACACATAGACATCTTTAGCAAATGGACTACAACTCTTACATTCCTAGTATAAAGCCACTCCTGAATCTGAGACAATGTCAGAAGCATCTTGCCTGGACTAAGAAGAAAAAGAACTGGACTGTTGCTCAGCTGTTAAAATCTTCATTTCAGTTAAAAATTTTCAGTCTGTGATAATTTGGGATGCCATGTCATGTGCTGGTGTTGGCCCACTGTGTTTTATTAAGTTACTTGTCAATGCAAACTATTTCATGGTTCTGCCTGCTGATAAAACTTTATGGAGATGCTGATTTTCTATTCCAGAAGAACTTAGCACCTTCCCACAGTACCAATAAGTGGTTTGCTGATCGTGATATTACTGTGCTTAATTGGCCAACCAGCTCTCCTGATGTGAATGCCATACAAGATCACCAGGCTTATCACCTCCGTGCCAGGCTGCATTGATGCAGTAATCATGCTAAAGGAGCCCTGACCAAGTATTGAGTGCATAGATAAACATACCTTTTCAGAAGTTGAACATTTCTGTATTGTAAATCTTTTTTGATATTTCGAGACACTGGATTTTTTTAATCTTCATGCACAGCAAAGTGAAATCCTTGGGTTTCACTTTTAAATGAAATAATAATAATAATAATAATAATAATAATAATAATAATAACTTTTCCATGATAGTCTTTTTTAGGTGCACTGTGCTGTGTGGCAGGCAAGCTGTATACTAATGTGGTAGCAAACTCGAGCAAAGTAACTACATAAAAAGAGACAAAACTTTATAAAACTTAAAGATTTAAGTAAACTTTGTCTTTCTCTATCCATGTCATCTCTTTTCTCAAGATTTCCACAACAATACAACATGCAGCAACAATTGAAGAATAACAACAAGCATGGAGGTTTCTTAAGGGGGGCAAAAGATTAAATTTCAATTGAAATTTAAGTTTCATTGCATTTTTTGGCCAGAAAGTTACAGACCTAAGATAGGCAATTTGACATTAAAACCTGGGCTCTTACGGGATTTGAATCCAGGACCTCGCGCACCCGAAGCAAGAATCATACCCCTAGACCAACAAGCCAGTTTACATATAATAGATATATATATAGCCTACTGTATATATGATTGTTGTAAATGTGTGTCTTAACATATAATAAAAGAACGATTTTGATGAACCAAGCAGCCAAGTGAGAACCATAAAATTTAACCATTTGTTCAAGAGGGAGACTATTTAACATTAAAACAGGACTGTGATTTAAAACTTTCTATAGACAAATAATTGCAAGTATTCAAGTGACTTATGCCTTTTGCAGTAAATCTGATTGACTTTACTGTTTTCACTCATCTGGAATGAAGGGATAAATCATTTCAGACTGCTAAAGAACCAAGCAGCAACCATGAAATCATCAGTCCAAAGTTTCATTAGGTTTTGAACCAGATACCAAACAAGGTGAATTGACATTAAAATCCGGGCTCATCCGGGATTTGAACCCGGGACCTCTCGCACCCGAAGCGAGAATCATACCCCTAGACCAACGAGCCAGATTGCACATGTTTATAATGCTTGCAAACAAGTGTCTTAACCTACAGTAGCACAGTTCTGCAGGGTCATCATGCTAAACCTTTTAAAATTTTGGACAAAATATAGCAAGCACACTCATTTTTTTATTTGTGCTTTCAATTTAAAAACTGTAAGGCTTTACTGTTTTTCCAAAAATTTCAGTTTTATTCCTTTATTTGTGCAGAGTTGAAGTGATTCTTCTTGGAATGATTCATCTCTGAAAACTTTGTGATACCCTGATACTAGGGGTCTTTGTGATAAGCAGTGTACAGTAGTATCAATGTGCTCGTTATTCAGAGTGTGTCACACTAGATTTTTAAACATAGCGATAGCTACTTGCTATAATTATTTTTGCTTTTCTCTTGACATTGATGAGCACTGGTTTAATTTCACAGCATCACAGAAGTTAATACGTCTAGGTGCTAATCAACAGGTAGATTAAACCTGAAAAGGATATTCCTGGAAAATGAAAATCACTGAAATCACCCATGTCTTCATCAATAACTTTGCATGCCTTTACTGTTTTACTCTTTTAAAACCGAGCTGTTTAGAAGAGTCTCCAACATCCTCAATTTTTCCCTTAATGTACTTTATATTTATGTTTTTAAACACAGTTAAAAAAAAAAAAACTGGATGAGAGTCTCATCATCATACTTTGCTTGAAGTCCTTGGGTTGTCCTCATTTACACGAAATTTCATCACAAGTCCTTGTTTGACTTGAACTCGCCTCTCCTCTCCCAACTTTGTTTTCATTTATTTATTTATTTTAGCACAGCTTTAGAGTACCTGAGCCTCACAACAATCATTCCAGGGTTCAATTATCACTGATATGTTGTGCATATGACAAGTTTACTTGAAACATAGTGTAAAAAAAAATTATCCACATAAATCTATTGCAAGAAAATTCATTACATTTTTGATTGCAATTTTAGCATAACATTTGACTAGAAATAAGCTTAATACATTTAGGCTTAATACATTCCAGGTCCAGGCACCATGACATCAGCCCTATTACATCAAAGTGTGTGAAGATGTCATGATGCATGAAGGGCCCTCTTGTTCTTGTAAGGAATCTTCTGCCATTAGGATGCCTGAGCGGCTGGGCCCTGGGCGAGGCACGGGGTCATCACGAGATTTTCCTGCTTAGCTCACACACACTTGCACGTATGCATGTGAAACCTGGTACACATTTAAATCTCATTGAGCTGAACAGGTTTCGCTCTGCACATCATGTCTTCAACAGGAAGTCAGTTATTTTGGTTTGTTTGCAAAACAACACAATGTAATTTTGATATACTTCTCGTAGGCTGTTTATGCAATTACCATCAAACCGGGCCAGACATTATTATAATCCCAAGACATTAACGATGCAAAACTGTGAAGGGATTTTCGATTTCTCAAATGGTTCAGCTATGATGACGCATTAAACTTATGCTTAAAAGTGTTTTTTCAGCATTTAGGATCATTTTGGAGGTCCTAACATAAAATTCCCCCTATTCTATTAAAAATGGTCTCATAATGGTTTCGGTATGTCCACCTTTAAAAATGTCTGAGCCCACAGTCTTTCTTTTTAGTGTTCCAAAGTGGCGGTGGCACAGGTGATTGAAATGATATCTACCAAATAGTCTACACACCCCTGTTTAAATGCCAGCTTTTTGTGAGGTAAAAATGAGGCCAAGATAACTACTGTATGTTTGGCTAGGTTGAAGAACATTGCAGTTTGCTAAAGATGCTAAATATTGGGTTTTTTTTTTTTTTGCTTTTGCTTTAATCGTGTTTGGCCTGTAGAGGGCGACAGCTGTGACGCGAACGAGTTTTATCCAACAGAGCCGTAGAGGAAACGGTGGCACTGTGAATGTGAGCGTGTGTTAGTGTATGCGCGCGCGCGCGTGTGTGTATGAGCTTCCGCTCGGCTCCCGCCCCGCTCCGCCATCATCCCGTCCTGAACAATACCGAGGATAAAGAAATAAAGAGTTATGGGAGCGGCGCTGTGTGACAGCTCGCTCGGAGTGAACCAGTGACCCCGGGGGGAGTGATGAATTAGGATGGAGGCGGTGAGAGCGGCGGAGAGCCGGGCTGTAGCGATCCGCGGATCAGGCGTTTTTACTCTGACAATCAGCTGATGCAGCCTGACTCGCGTGTCTTTAACGGTTTTAACGGTCCAACGCGCCAGTTGTTTTTTACCCGCGCATTGAGCGATAATAACACTGTGGCCTGATGTTCAGATGAAGATTGCCTGGTTTTAAAGACGGGAGCGAAGGTTTTTATTTATTTATTTTTTATTCCAAGTCAGGCCGGACACTGAGCTAGCTTTAGCTTTAGCTAGCTACAGCGGAGACACCACGGTAAGGGGCTTCTCCTTAAAAACCCTCTCATCACTGCTTTATCATCATCATCATCATCTGCTTCTCAACTGCATCATCATATCTGTGTTTCTTCTCTGCACATATTCTTTCTACTCAGTCTTGTTTTTTTTTTTTTTCTTTTTCACCCTGACATTTCAATGTTCATTCCCAGGTTATTTACAGGCCTGATTGATTGATTGATTGATGATATGATTGATTGATGCAGATTGTTGTTGTTTTAGATTGACAAGTCGTTCCTGCAGATTAGGGATGGGTGTGGATGTGAACCAGAACCAAGGAAACAGCAGTGCAGGAGGCGGGACATGTGTGTGTCGGTGTGTGCCTGAGTGTGTGTCTGTGTGTAAGAGAGAGAACAGGAGGAGTAGGGGAGGGCAAAGAGAAGAAAAATGATAATAAATGGTAAAATGCATGCAGAGCTTTATTTGATAAATAAGCAATAAACTAGTTAAGATCAGTGCTGTTGTAGTAACGATGATAATCCACGACATGGAAAAGAAGGTGTGAAGAGGAGTAAGAGTACTGTGTTTTATTCTCCTTACACCACGACAGACATGTTCACATGTTCCATAGGTCAGTCCTGGGCGATTCATTCATCTTCTATACAGCTTTATCCTGTGTACGGGGTCGCCTCCATTCATCACACAGTCCCAGAGGAAACCCAATAAGGATAGGGTGGAATGCAAGCATGCAAATTCCATACAAACGCACACAGATACGAGACAGGAATTGAACCCGATCCACACACGCACACCCCGATTCTTACACACACCAATTTGCAAATGCCAATCAACCTAATTGTCAAAGGAAAACGGAGTACCCAGAGGAAACCTCCAAATCATAGGGAGAATGCAAGCATGCAAACTCCATGCACTCATTCCGAGGTGGGAATCGAACCCCAAACCCTATAGATGCAAGGATACAGTACATTTGATTAACAGTCCTATTTGATTCAACTTCTTAACGAGCATACTGATGTACAAGACCAGAAATGACAACAAAAAATGCTGTAGTAAAAAATATATCACGCAGACTGCAGTCAGGATCCGGATTGAGTGACAGTTCAATCCAGACCCTGAAGCTTTTCTGGTAAATAAGAATACTAGAAATCTAGCGTGCGGAGTGTGCGGAAGAAGCAGAAACGAAAGCACAGCATAGCTTAATCCAAGAAAAGGAAAGTAGACTATGAAAACTGAACCTTCAAAGATGAATGGACAGATCAATGTATGTTTATTCTACCAGCAGGAAGTTTAAAACCAGTCTATCTCATATATTGTGAAATGGTGGCGATAATAAAAAGCAGCACCACTATGAGACAAAACACAGATCATTTGAGCAAATATATCTGCAGTGGTCCGAGGTGAGGGCGTGTAAAACACCTGAACTGAGAGCCCGGTATGACGGAGCAACCAAAGTCTTTTCACATTCATTTACAGCCCAGCTGCGTGCAAATGAAGATTCACTAAAGATTGTTTGTATTTTATACAAATACAAGTAAATATTCTAAGATTAAATTATCCACAAAATTATCAATAAATTTTATAAGAATGCAATGGAAAGTATAAACTGCTCATTTTTATAGACTTACAGTGGCTGCACATACAGTATATAGGGATATGCATCCTTACACAAACATGAAATTTGAACTTTGGGTCAAAGAAAATTTTATTGACCGGACATTCTTAACTTTTGATTCATTAACCCTGCTTTAAAAATTAGGACTGTGCGATTTAACCAAGGTTGTGTTAAACGATTCAATTAATTGAACCTGTGTGACCCTAAAGTTAAGAAAAAAACGATTAAGAAAGAAGAAAAGATAATTGCTTTGTAGAAGATATGACGTTTACGACACATTGTTACACAACATTTCGAAGCTTAATAAATACTTTTAGTCATTTGAAATAATTAATAACTCGTAAGAGATATAGCCGTTTGAGACAAATTGGACAAGAATGAGTGCGAGAGAGAGCGAGACCGGGTGCAAGCTTCATGGCAGCAGTAGTGACGGCATTTTGCCATCATGTCTTGACCAGTTGCTGCGATGCCCTATTAATTTCAGAAACCACGAAGGCACTTAGTTGCTGTGGCATTTTATTTTCTTATGGTGCCTATGTGCAAAAGTTAGTTCCCAATTTCTTTGTGTAGAAACATAAGTCATCTGATCGTAGTATTAGGCATATACAACTTCAGACAAAGAACGATTTTTTTTTCACTGTGCCATTATTTATTTAACAAAATGAAGGTAAAAAGATCATGTAGGCAGTACTAAGTACCTCCATGATTTAGTACCCTGTAGATCCACCTTAAGCATCAATAACTTTACATCGTTTTGGTCCATTCTTCTTTACAACATTGTTCCAGTTCATTGAAGTTTTTAGACATTCACTTATGCACAGCGCTCTTAGGGTCCTGCCACAGCATTTCAACTGGGTTGAGGTCTGGACTTTGACTAGACCATTCCAAAACCTTGATTTATTATTTTTTTTCCCAAAACTTTTATTCCAGGTCATGTGGCTGCAAAAACAAGCCCAAATAATTACGCTTTCACCACTGTGCTTGACGGTGTGTAAGGTGTTTCTGTTGAAATGCTGTTTGTTTTTCCGCCAAACATGGCATTGGCAGTAAAGCCAGACATCTCCACTTTGGTCTTATCTGTGTATAGGACATTGTTCCAGAAGCCTTGTGGTTTGTACAGTTTTCAAACCTCATTCGTGCTTCCATGTTCTTTTTTTTAGATAGAAGAAGTTTCTTCTGGCAATGCTTCTAAACAAACTGTACTTGTTCAGTCTTCTTCTAATTGTGCTGTCATGGACTTTTAACATGGTCAGTAAGCTGTGTAGAGTCTGACAGTAGCTCTTGTGTTTTTTGTATTTCTCTCACTATTGCACAGACAGACCTTGGTGTAAATGTGCTGGGATGGCCACTTCTGGAAAGATTGGCAACCTCTAGAATAATTTTCACTTCTGTAGAAGCTTAAACTCCAAATGTTTTAAAACTCTTTCCAGATTGACGTGCAGCAATAATTGCTTCTCTAAGACCATTGCCTATGTCTTTTAATTAGATTCAAATAAACTCCAAGAGATTGCAATAGGAAGAAACCTTGAGAGGAACCAGACTGAACAGGGAACCAATCCCCATTTGGATGATAACGGATAGCAGGAAGGATATCTTTGCCACTTGGTATTGTGTGTTAACACACACCGGAATGCACCAGCCAAGCAAACTGCCAAAACTTCTGCTTTTATAGTGGCCTGCACACCTGCTGATGATAAGTTAGTCAAAGGCTGAGGATTAACAACACTTGCCATCTGAAATCCTGTGGATGCAGTAGGGGAATATTTATTATTGCCCACATGTTTTTGTTTTTTTTCTTTTTGGCTTAATTTTTGTCAAATTAATAACACCGTGGTGGGAAAAAAAATCAGTATGGTACAGCATTGTTTGTCTGAGGTTGTATTTGCCTAAAACTGAGACCCGCTATGATCAGATGATTTACAAAACTTTTAAGCATGGGTGAAGGTGTCCTAAAAAAAAGAAAAAGTAATTAAAATTATCAAAATATATTTGGTTATCAGTGAGTAAAATCAGCAACTACTACTTCCCACATCCTGGGTGGCGCGCCCTCAGTCTGTCACAATGTGCTGCTAGTACTATATTTGCATGTGGCAAGACTTTGCTAGTGTATGTACAGTAATATACAATAGCAGTCAAAAGTTTGGACAATACCGTCATGAGGGTTTTTTCCGATTTTTATTTCTTCCCACTTTGTAAAACAATGCGTCCAAAATATGCAATAATCTTTTTGGAACAGTGGATATTGAGATCTGTATCTGCTACTGTATCTGTATCTGAACAGTTGATATTAAGATGTATCTGCTACTTATTGTCTGTAAATTTTTCATAACGGCTCTAATCTGAGGTGCTGTTTGATGTTAATTGGTGATTTCTGCGGCTGGTAACTCTAAATGGACTTCTCCTCTACTGCAGAGGTAACTTTTAGTCTCGCTGTCCTGGGAAGGTCTTCATGAGAGACAGTTTCATCATGAAGCTTGATGGGGTTTTGCAAATGCACTTGATGCGATACTGTTCTTGCAAGAACTGTTCCAGAACAGCTGATTAAATTCTGCACCTAAGTGGTCTAGCATTTTCAGGTGAGAAATACAGAAACAACCAGATATACGATTTATTTTTTAAAATATTTGCACAACAGCTGCAAGTTGCAGCTCGTCCCACTGCGCGAAAAAGATAAGACTTGTTCAGTTATATAAACCGGTAGGCTTAAAAATGTAATGCTAATGAGAATTGACTTGTGCCAAAACAAAACGTCTTGTTGCACAGGATCCAGGGAAAGGCTGATTTGCGCTCTGCTGTGCAATACAATTTGGTTCTTAATGAGATATTATGTTGCTTGCTCATTTACAATCACGGTGTCTTTCCGATGAATTGCAGAGTTATTTTACATGATGTGGATGATCACAAGCAAGGTTGCAAGGTCAGAGGAAACCTTCATTTTTTTTTTTTACTTTGACTTTAAGTTGTCATGTGATGACAATAAAGCCCTCTCTGAAATGAAAAGACAGTTCTGCTCTTGGGCGTGATTACCTCGGTGCCTCTTGTAGACCTTCAGAAATGCCTTAGTGCCCCTGCTATTTGTAGGACATTCAAGGCAATTATAGCAGCGCCCCATGAGGAGTTCAGACAGGGCGATCAGTTCAAACTCCAAGAAGTTATTGAGTGTAAAAGTAAATTAAGACGGTTTTAAACAAAGCTCAATGTGGAATGGGGGCAGTGACCATGAGTCCATTGAAATCCAAGTCACAACAGTATATCAGTATACAAAGTGCTATAGTGTGGGTGCATATTAACAAGTCAAGGAAAAAAACTCAACATTCATATTATTTTGAAGTTGAAAAGTTCTTTCTCATTTGGCGCCGCACTAACATTTGGCAGTCTGTTGAAGTTTTTCATGGCGTGTTTTCTATAATATTAAGTATTTATTTATCTTTTTATCTTTCTCACTCTTCGTTTACAATTTTCCTTGTGGATTAATAAAGTACATCCATCCATCCATCCATCCATCCACAGGGCTCGAAATTAACTTTTTTATTTGGTAGCACTGGTGCTCCCAACTTCAAAAAGTTAGGAGCACCAGCAAAAATTAATGAGCACCACAACTACAAATTGTATATTAACAGATTTCGTTAATTTGAAAACACCAATCAACACTAACAACAAACAGCTACAACAAATCCCTAAAGCTTTACATATTCTGTGGCCAGGATTTGAAATTCAGTCTTCTGGCTCGCTGTCCCTCTGACATCCCTCATCTTTTGACTGAGGCTGAGGCATCAAAGGCTTCCAAAGGAGGTCCCTCAACGCTGATTCGAATTAGATCTTCTACCGTGTTGGGGTGTAATGAAGATCTAATGTCTGACTTTATGCGCTTTTGGATAGAGAACATCAGCTCCCATAGCCACTGTCTTCTGCATCCAGTTGTGGCATGACTCCCCAAGACCAGCAAATGCTGACTTAGTGGCTGCATAGATTCCTAAAATATTTCCCACTAGTTTAATACATGTTTAAATGGGTCTAACATCATTAACACTTTAACAAATCCATTTATAATATAAAAACCAACAAACACATTCAGTTAGACACTCAATACAATTTTTAAAAGTTAAATTAATATAGTAGACTATTAAACGACCGCACTCCTTGACAGACAGGTCAGTGTCTCCATCGATCATGAATGAGATGTACTGGGCTGATACTTTAACTGCAGTGTTCTCAAGGAGGGTATCTGCTATTATGCCGATGATATTGGCACTTGACTTGTCATTAGCATATGTTATGTTAATTGCAATACCGTTCTTTTTCATTAGCTGCAACATGGGTTTGAATTTAGTAAAGGCTAGCTCTTCTTTGGCGATAGTGTATGCCGTGTTAAATTTTACGTTCAGTTCTGCCAACTGCGCGGAACGGCTGGCAGTATCCTGACGATTAAAAGCCTCAACGATCGAACCTGTTGAAACTGAACATTTTGCTACACACTTGTCCCTACATTTCTTGTGTTTGGCACTCTCACCGTGTTTGACCAAGCCCGCGTGCTTAAAGTGCGTCGATTCAGTGGCGAACGCTGTTACCTGCAAACTCCGTCCCACAGGTTTTACAGTGAATTTAGTGCATAGAGCCATTTTCATAGCGGAGCCACTCGAAGTCTTCAGCCATTCCCTCCGAAAACTGTACGCCTTCTTTTGTAGCACCATTATTTGTAACGTTATATGGTTTGCAAAAGAAATCAGTGTTCTTTTTATTTTCCCTCTTCTTCACCTCTTTAAATTAAAATTTCCCCGCTGTAGTTAGCGCCGTCACCTGACTGAGTGATTGACAGCTATTATTAACCAATCTAAAATCTTGACAGCAGAACGTCATCGTATCAGCATTCAGCGCACAGAACACATACATACTGTTAACGTATTAATCTGTTTAATTTGTAGAGAAATTAAAACAGGTCGCACGGCAACAATTACATGCACTCGCACCAATGCTCCCAAATATATTTTGAGGTCCCGATGAAATTTCGGGAGCATATGCGACCAAAATAGTCGCAATTGCAAGCCCTGATCCATCCATCTATCCAGGGCCTGTGCCATTGCAGCTCCTGCAGTTACAATAGTGTTTAATAGTTAAAAAAAAAAAATAAAGGATATATTTTAATCATAAAATGTTGGTCGTTCAACACTAGCATCAAAATAAAAAAAATAAGTATGTAATATTATATTACATTAATAAAAGGCAGTTAACAACACTGCAAACAGTTTGTAATAAGTGTTACGGTAGTATCGAGTTCATGCTAACTAATATAATTAGGGATGCACCGAAATGAAAATTCTGGGCCGAAAACGAAACCGAAATTTTTGGATGCGCTTGGCCGAAAACCGATACCGAAACCGAAAATGGCTTCATTAAAAAACGTGTTTAAAATATTTTCTTTTTGTTTGTATAAAAAAAATGTTGCATATTGCAACTTTGCTGTCCTCATCTGAAACTTTTAAGTGCTTCCAAACCGTCGACATACTCCGTGTTTGATGCGTAATGACAGCGCGAACGAGACGGGAGGATGGGAGAGGCGTGGCGACAATTTCGGCTTTTATTTTCGGCGCTTTCTTACGTTTCGGCGGCCGAAATTTCGGTGCATCTCTAAATATAATGATCATAACTGTAATATAGATGACAATGGAGACGTCTCGAATTGTCCAGTGGAGCCGAGTTGACTGACTTATCATTAAAGACTTCTGCCCTGAGAGATTAAGTAATCCAAGAGAGGTCTAAAAAGAGAATATACATATCGAGTAAAGCTGCACCATTCGATTGGCCGGTGAAAGGCCTCACACGTAGCTGATTTTGTGGATACAGGATTTTTATTTTTGAGTCCTGTAACCTTCTTTTGGTCATTGAATTTGGCAGGTGTATCGAAGCCTGTGTAATTTAAATTTGTGTAAAAACCTGCTTCTATCAAAAGGTTTTAGAAGGAAAGAGGACAGACCTGCATTTTGTTGGTTCTGTCCAATTTTCGGCTAATGCAGAACGTGAATAATTCTTGAAATGTAATTTTTTTTTTTAAATAGTAATTTTATTTTCATGATGATTGTAAATGCCATATTAGACCTGAGTTGTTCAAAAAATTGAAGAACCTGATGACACTGCAAAACTGTGATGTTTTTTTTTTTTTCGTGTATCGAAGATTTTTAAAGACATTGCCCTGTGATACAAAAGATCACACATCATATTTAAAAAAAATTTTTACTCACACAGTTGAGTGAATAGTAAGAATAGTCATTTCACAGTTACTCTTTATCTGATGTCTGTGTGAAGGCGCTGGCCATGCCATCGAGTGTGCGGGCCGGGAGTCTGAAGGACCCGGAGGTGGCCGAGCTCTTCTTCAGGGAGGATCCAGAGAAGCTCTTCACAGACCTTCGCGAGATCGGCCATGGCAGCTTCGGGGCCGTCTACTTTGTAAGTGTGTGGTCGATTAAGATGTTCTGTTTAGGAGCGCGAGTATTCATCACTAGTGAAAAGTGATAAATCATTTCCCTTGTTCGTTCACAGGCCCATGACATCCGCACCAATGAGGTGGTGGCCATTAAGAAGATGTCGTACAGCGGCAAGCAATCGAACGAGGTGAATTTATTTATTTATTTTTATAAATGTAGTAGCATAGGAACATGGAACGGATCAGTATCACAGTACTTCATTACATCGCGATACACATCGTGACGTTTTTATGTCACTTGGTCCCACAACATTTATTGTATCTGTTTGACGTAACTGGAGTCTGATACGACTCCGCATCTCATTTCAAACACCTTGTCGCCATGCGGAAATGTAGTTAGGTAGAGGTACAGGTATTCCTTGGAGGATGTAGAAGAGTAAAAGTAAAAAGTATCCTCTAATAAATCTACTCAAGTGAACTACAGATACATGAAAGATTAGTAATAAAGTAAATGCACTTAATTACCTTCCATCTCTGTATATTGTAATTATAATATAATATTATAATTATATAAGGAAATTATAACTATGTCTATTTAAAGGAGTGATGAACAGGAAAAGAGGAAAAATACTCTATTTTACATTTATACACTGCTCTGCTAAAAACCTGCATTGAGCAACTTATGAGATGAAGTCCCCTACATATGAACGGAGATCCCGTTCGTAAGTCCAATTTGTTTGTAAGTCATTGTCTAGGTACCAGGATACTAACACAGTTGGCTATACGCAATGTAAAACTAACATGTTCTGTGATCTTGTCCTTATTCGTTAGAATCGTGCCATTAATTCATGTTAAAAGATCGAGCAATGTCTGTCATTATTTTTATTATTTTAGCATTTCCACACATG
This sequence comes from Clarias gariepinus, assembly GCF_024256425.1. Lineage (NCBI taxonomy): Eukaryota > Metazoa > Chordata > Actinopteri > Siluriformes > Clariidae > Clarias > Clarias gariepinus. The sequence continues at coordinate 6,082,560 of NC_071113.1, forward strand.
CCTTCCAAAAAAGAAAAGTTGACAGGATTGTGAATAAACAGCCGTCTGTCCACAAGGAAACCACTTCTTAGTGAGATTCATTAGAAAATGGTTTCAGTTTGCTAGGGAGTATAACGATTAGACTCTGGAATGATGGAAAAAGTTCATGTGGTCTGTCCAGTTTGTCCAGATTGTGTCTGTTGCAGAGCGATGGGCGTGTTAGGGTAAGAAGGGAAGCTCATGAAGTGATGCACCCATCATGCATAGTGTCTACTGTACAGGCCTCTGGAGACAGTGTTATGTTCTGGGGGTGGTTCAGTTCTCAGGTCTAGACTCAACGCAACGTTATTTGGCAGTAAAATGAAGTCAGCTGACCACCTGAATGTACTGAATGACCAGATTATCACATCTATATATCTTTTCTTCACCTGGTGGGACAGACATATTTCAGGACTCAAATTGTGAAAGAGTGGTTCTGGAAGCATTAACTGCTAGCATGAGCAACTTTTAATTGCATCGTGTCGAGATTGTATCGTTGTGTATCAGGAAGAAACATATCGTCCCAGGCCTACAAATAGATACGTGACCAGATTTCTTTGTTCTCTCGTTCCTGCTGCAGAAGTGGCAGGACATCATCAAAGAAGTGAAGTTCCTCCAGAAGCTGCGGCACCCCAACACCGTGGAGTACAAAGGCTGCTACTTGCGAGAGCACACAGCATGGGTGAGTGTGTGGGAGGGAGGGAGGTAGAGGGAGATTGCGCTTTCCTGAGTAAAGTGTACACTGGCGCAGTAACGCCATTTCCTTTTGACTGCTGAAGCTTTTCTGCTTTGTGCTCTGACTGACAAAGTATTTCCCACCATTGTTCTTAAAGTTGTGCTGATTTACCGAAAAGGGCACTGCTAAATCTCTCTTACACACATACACACACAAAATGGCATTTTAGTTCTCGTTTCAGCATGTCGAAGGGAAAAGAAAAGTGTTTACACCAAAACAGGAACTAAATAACTGTTGCCAATCAGTTGTTGTATAATGCCTGCGAAAGTACCAAAGTGAAGTCACAACGAGACACCACCAGCTGAAGCTTTAAATAGAAAACATGTAACTGTGCTTAAAATACTGATACCAGCATCTACAATGCGTTGTGTCATTTAGGAACCTTCTAAAGTTGTTTTCTCATTAGGGCCCCTGGCCTGTTTCAGAGTACAGTTGACCCCAAAGTGTGAACACAAGCGTTCCAGGTTCGGGGACCGTACCCGGCTCTAAACGTGTACTGGGTTTCATGCAAGTACACAATATGCTTGTGTATGAGCCTATGCACCAAATTTGGCAGGTTCCAACTTGTCTGCCAATTTCCATGAATTTTTCAGCATTTCAGTTAAGACTTCCTAAAAAGCCCCGAAAGTGAAAAAACAAATCCTTAAAAGAACAAGAGGGCCCTTCACACACCATGATGACACAGGGCTGATGTCATAGTGCCTGGGCCCTAATAAAACACTATGACGTTATAGTGCTTGAGCCCTAAAAACACACTATGACGTTATAGTGCTTGGGCCCTTATAATACACTGTGACTCATAGTGCTTGGACCCTAATAACACACTATGACGTCATAGTGCTTGGGCCCTAATAACACACTATGATATCATGGTGCTTGGGCCCTTATAATACACTGTGACTCATAGTGCTTGGGCCCTAATAACACACTATGATATCATGGTGCTTGAGTTCTAATAACACACTATGACGTCATAGTGCTTGGGCCCTTATAACACAGTGTGACTCATAATGCTTGGGCCCTAATAACACACTATGGCGTCATAGTGCTTGGGCCCTAGTAATAGTGTATGCAGGTGTTCCTGGGCATAGAACAAATCACTCGTGTCTAATGTAAATGCCCCTTATTTGTAGGAATAAGAGATAGACGGTATTACTAAATGTTGATCAGTCAGTGCCATTTATCTTAATCATCTTCTCTCTCTCTCTTTCTCTTTCTTTTCTTTAGCTGGTGATGGAGTATTGTTTGGGTTCAGCCTCCGATCTAATAGAAGGTAAGCGCCCCCCCCGGTTATCATAACATATTTACTACTATACCAGTATGTTGCTGTATGTTTTTTTTTTTTTGGATAAACATGAAACAGCTGTACTTTAATTGAGATCAGGAGGAAAAAATGGTACACGTACAGTGTACAGCAGGTGAGATTAGACAAACTGTATCATGTGTCAACTTTAGGCATGAAAACACTGTGTACACCTGGTCGGACACGGACACAGGGACGATGACAGACGCATGAGTCGGCATTCAGACAGGACAGGAAGGCTGAGCGAGTAAATAAACCCAGTGAGAGACTAAAAGCATAAAAGAGTCCGTTCTTATATAGATAAAAGTAAAGTAACTACGGTGTAATACACTTACCTGTTCAATTAAGAACCTTAATTTGTTCGGAATTTTCCTCACTGCAGGGCCTATGACTCGGACGTTAAGCTGCTTTAACTAGAGAGCTCATTATAGCCAAGTAACAGGATGTGGTTGTGTCTCAAACTCGGTTAAATGACTCAGGAGAAAGCTGATCAGTTATAGTTTTGACTTTTGGAGGTTGACACTGTCTGTTTATTATCTGATCTCTTTTAATTATTCCTGTTCTTATTCTAGTGTTCTGTGCTTTTAGCACATACAGTACTGTGTAAAAGTCTCGTCATTACTTCATATTAAGGTAAATAATGTAGACTAAATTAAAGAAATGTGAACAAATGTTTTACTGCGACAGGCTGCACAGTCCCTAAAGATACAGCTTAAAAATTGGTTGTTTATGTACCAACCTCAGCAGCAGCCTCGTTTCCCCTCTCGCCTGTTCCAACCACACAGCATTCAGCCTCACCAGTATACTAATCACCGGCCTGATCGTCTGTCATCATCTGTTTCTCACTGGTTCATGCCTTAAGTTAGATGCTTTTTTTATATGCTTGAATGATTCATAGGTCACTGTGTGGTGTAACAAACACAAACCATTTGTCTGAAAATGCTCAGAGACTGGTACAGAGACTAGACTGAAAATGTGAGACAAAACGTCCTTCAGGAAGCCTGGACAAGTATCGCCTAAAGACCACATTAAAAGTACAAGAAAGTCTGGCTCTTTGGAAACATGTAGCTTTTAGTGTCTGTGTTTAAATATAAAGATGTCTGATAACATTGTACATTTGGTGTAGGTTGTATTTTATGCCTTTTAAACTTTTTAAACTCAAGTAATGTTTTCTTACTGATAAAAAAAGTATTACTGTAATAAGATAAGTATTGATAAAATAAGTACAAACTGTGTTTACACAACTACAGTAAATCGTAGTTTATGTTGGGGCACACAAGGTATCAGTTTTTTGTGCATCCTTTTTTAGTGCATAAAATGCAGTTTGGAACACAGCCCTAAATCCCTGTTGTGAATGCGTATTATTTGCGGTAAGGCCCGTAGCGGAGTGTGATGTAACACGGTGAACAATGGGAAATACACACTGTGTGTACTGTAGCTTGCAGAGCTATGCAGTCACCAATTTATTCTGTCTTCATTGGATTCATCGGATCTTCATAAGAGACATGACATTTAAATAATCAACACCAACGCACTTGAGACCTTTTGGTAGTTTTTAATATTTCAAAACCGGTAAGAAATCTAGCAGCTTGAGACAAATCAGACAGTAAACAATATTATTGCTACAGAATCTAATCAAATCACAATTGCAATAATTAGCTTTAAATTTAATTAATCTGTACATTCTTCTCATCTCCAGCTTTAAATGAGCAGGTCACAACCTTTTAAAAAATAGTTTACTATCATTATTAGTATAATATGAGACAGCTGCATTGTGCAGCAATAGGGAAACCATCTCATCCAAAACTACAGTCCCAAAAGCATGTAGAATACATCAAGACAATATTACAGTGAACAAGATCCACCGATTTCATCAGTTCAGACGATCCATTTATTATGACCCGACACTGTGTGTGACAAACGAGCTCGAGGAAGGTGTCGGAGTTTCCACCTCCCATTCATTCACACGTCGCTGCTGGCCAATCACGGAGAACGTGGGTGGACAGTTAAGACACGCCAGATTCAGAGACCGGCTTTTTCTAAACCCCCAGACTACTTTACAAGAATACCATGAGAGTGAGAACGCTTTGTATTAATCACTGCTCAGCAAATCCGGCATGGCTGCTGAACTCACCGCAAAGCTTTAATATGTGTGACTAAACTTCCTGATGGAGACACTAAACGATATGAAATGGTTGTACACCTCCTTCAGCCTCGCTCTGACCACAGAGGACTTGCATGGAATGTGAACTTAACCCACTGTTGTACTCCCTTTTAATGGAAATCCACTTTGCTAAATATAGCACTTGCATCATATTTTAGTTTACAACTATCCTGGATCTCGTCCCAAAAGAGACAAAGAGAGAGCTGATCCTTGTCGGTACGAGTGCTCTCTGAGCATCAGCAAGGTTGCAGGATAGAGAACATACAATTATACAACATGCACTATATTGCCAAAAAGTATTTACTCACCTTGCGACCTTGCTTTGTGCCCTGTTGCGCAGCCATGTTGGAACAGGAAGGGGCCCGTCCCCAGACTGTTCCCATAAAGTTTTGAGAATGGGATTGTCCCAAATGTATGCTGAAGCAATAAGAGTTTCTTGGGCCAAGCCCAATGACCAACATGACTGCGCAAAAGTGCACAAAGCAAGATCCATAAAAGACATAAATGAACAAGTTTGGTGTGGAAGAACTTGATTGGCCTGTTGAGTCCTAGTTTAACCTTTAGGATGAATTAAAGCGGAAAATATGAGTCTCACCATCTCGTCCAACACCAGTATCTGACCACACAAATGCGCTTCTGGAAGAATGGTCAATAATGTCCATAAACACACCCCTAAACCTTATGGAAAGCCTCTATAGAAGAGTTGAAACTGTTATAGCAGTTATAGCAATGTGTGGACCAACATCATATTAAACCCCATGGATTAAGAATTAGATGTTACTCAAGTTCATGTGCATGTAAGAGCAAGGCGAGCGAACACGTTTGGAAGTATAGTGTATCACCAAAACTCGTACTATAAAGCAGCTCCAAGTTTCTTAATATAATTAACACAAGGGATATCACCTGGTCCTTGCTGATTATAAACTTTAGTTTTAAGGTTGTGGAAGCTTGAACTGTCTCCTATCATCATTACCATCTTTTATCCAAGGACCATAAAGCATCCTGACCACAAGATTAATGGGTACAGTGCCCTAGGAGTGCTCACCAAGTCAGAATGGACCGAATCTAACAGAACAGAGCTGAACTATTCAGATTTTAGGAACCTACTGGTTATCACTATTCACGATTACTAAATAGCTTAATCATTTCTATGAAATTATTTTATTGTTTCTTTTTTAATGTCAGCGTTACACCATACCTTACAGGTTTAATTACAAGTAAGGACGGTAAGCGCCCGATGGTGGTACACTGTTAAAACTGGAAACTGCTGATGTGTATTTCTTTCTGTCTTCTCTCAGTGCACAAGAAGCCGTTGCAGGAAGTCGAGATTGCGGCGATCATTCATGGTGCACTGCAGGGCCTGGTGTACCTCCACTCCCACAACATGATTCACAGGTAGAGTGCCAGCTCCTCCAGCTTGCTTTTTTTTTTCCTTCCTAGCTTTAATATTGATTGGTTCTCTTTTTATGTACCATTGTGTGTACCCTGCTCACGATAAGTACAAAAGCATGTAAAAAAAAAAATAAAAACTTAATCTAAGCTGTATATATGGAAGGAATGTTTTGTCTGTACATTGGTCAGAACTCTTTGTCTCAATGTGGAGAAGAAAAAGACAAACCATCTTTATCCGATCTACTTTTTCCATTTCTCATCTGTGATTCACTCTCCGATTATCAAACAGGGAGTGTAATCGGCTGACGACGAGAGAAGTACAAATTAGTGTAAACAAGGCGTAAACACACATTTTTTTTATATCCTCTTTTTTCCCCATTGATCGTAATAAGATGAAATGACAGTAGGTTTAAAATCTTGCTGTGAACTACAGTAGGTACATTTTGTACAATTTCCTAATATTTAGCCACCAGTCCAGTGGAGACCAAAACCATATAATGTCACACCGAACAACATTTTGTTGTAAAAAATAAATAAATAAGAGGTTCACCTTTGTCACTAATTACATTAAAGTTGATCAGCTTATTTTTTTGCTTTAAGTTTTTAATTATTTCTACCAATTTTTCTTCCCGTCAACAATCGGTACTTTAGCTAGTATACCCAATAAACACATTAATAAACCTAATTAACATAGGCATGCAACACTGTGTGCCATGCATTTATTTATTTATTTATTTATTTATTCCAACTGTTCTACATTGGGTCAAAAAGTTTTGACCCACTGAATTAAGTAACTTAAACTAGCCCTTTCCGATATTTTTACCAGATAGGAAAGCTACACCCGTCACCTTCGTAGCATCCTTGCTGTCTTGTTCAGCTTCTTGTTCGTCAGATGTAGTGACCGCGCCGAGATGAGATCTGTGTGGAATGGGAGAACAGAGCAGGGAGGTTTTGAGGTGTGTGACGAGTGCGAGTTTTAAACAACAACAGCAGCAGCAGTTATCAGCTAACACGCTGAAATCTCGTATAGCGTAGATCAGAGGTACCCACTGCACCTAATTAGTGCTAAAGCTGGTGTGCATCAAGAACAATTAACACAAAGCCCAGCTGAGATTAAGACTAAAGGGTACTACTTCCAGGCTTTTCTGTTTTGGATCGCATTAAAAATATAAAGTGTTTCACAGAGCAGCTGATAGAATGCACAATGTCTTTTTTTGTCGCATGTGGTAAAAATCATGCTATAGACGCTGACGCTGCTGAAAGCAGCACACTTGAAAGCAACCACTGAGGCGGCTTAATGTTGAATTCTTCATGGTTTGTGTGTGAATTACAGGAGTTGGGGGATATTACAGTATGTGGGGTCTTATTATTGTGTTTCTAGTGTGTAAAATGGGCTAAGACCCCAGCTTTTTCTGTTAAGTGTGCTTGTAAATGAAAATTACGAAGATAATATAGTTTAAGATCGTATTTATATCAGACAATTCAAGTAGTAGTTACCCTTTGAACCTCCTTTGCGTTTAATAAATAAATTGGAAACAAATTGCTTTGGGGTGCTTTGATGTCAGTCTAATAAAGTAAAAGACAGATTTGTTTATATTTTTTTTTCTGTAAAACGTCAACATGATTTCTTGCTAAAGAAACGTAATTGTTTTTAGATTTAAGATTAAAATCTTATTTAGATCAGACCCCAGGTAAAACCTGATAGTAGGTCAAACCCCTTCATAGTAGGTGTCGCTCCATTCCTGTGCCGTTATTGGATATTCACTGTGCATGTGATGTCTTAATTTCATGTCTTTTTACTAGCAAAATCTTTGCATGTGTTCTCTCACAGAGATGTGAAGGCTGGAAATATCTTGCTGACAGAGCCAGGGCAGGTGAAACTGGGGGATTTTGGCTCTGCTTCCATTGTGGCGCCTGCCAATTCCTTTGTAGGGACACCCTACTGGTGAGACGTGATCATTTTTACATTTAATTTAAAACATGTTTTATAATGAAGCGGTTAGGAAAAATTCTTGTCATTTTAAAAAGAGCTGATTAGAGCTGTGCGATCGATTGATCGAGCGATCGATTGATTAGTTTATTAATTATTTTCTTGGGAGATTTAATTCAACTGACTGTAAATTATGTAAACAAACATTTAAATGCTAAATGCTTAAAAACTAAAGACTTCCTCTAGAGTTTATGTGCGGTTTGTAAAATAGTGCCTCCTGCTGGCTTGGCGCAGAAGATTGTCAGAAACAAAAACAAACAAAAAGAGTTTTTTGCTTTGGATGAGACATGAGATTTAAACACTGCATTTCTGTTTATATTAGATATCTTTTTTATTAATTTTAGTATTATTATGTTTAATGTAGGATGGCCCCTGAGGTGATCCTGGCCATGGACGAGGGCCAGTATGACGGGAAAGTGGATGTGTGGTCACTCGGCATCACATCCATAGAGCTGGGTGGGTACCGGAGCTTTTGCAAAGAATCACGACAGAGTGTTACTTGTGGAGGATATTTGAAATGGTTAAGTTGAAAGAAGAGCAAAGTATTGTTTATTGGTCACTGTTATCGTAGGTTATAAGCAGTCTGTTTAATAAGCTAGTTGGGCGTTCAAGTCAAATCGGAACTTGTGATGATATCTCTCACAAATTAAGACGTAAAAAAACAAACAAACAAAAAAAACAGCAAACTTGTTGCCAACTTGTGGAAGAGACACAGTTGTCTGTGGGGTTGTACAATGACGTACAGTCCTGACTTCGCTCCACAGCCAATTCCACATGTTTGGACCATTAAGGGAGTTCCTGAGAGGCTAGCGTCTCAAACACGAATCAGACAAGAAGTCCGATCATAAGAAACTGAGATACCGGTACTAAGAAAACTTTCCACCCTGATGGTATACAAACATTAGTGAAACACTGGGATATGAGTTTTTTTTTTATAACTGATTTGACTTGTAGAGCTGTCTAAATGTAAAGGGAAGCAAAATAGATTAGGATTAGATTATTATTCGTAGTAGTATTAGTAGTAGTATTCAATAGTAGTATTAGTATTTACTTTTCAGTATGGTTAAATTTTTGGTGGATTAGTTCGTTGTTGCGTATCGATGTCGGGGTAATCTAATGACCTTTCAGTACTTGAGTACATGGTGAAGTGTTAACAGTAAGAAATAGTTTAAGCACATGTTTTGGGGTGAAACAGTTTTAAATCCTGGGTCTCCTATGAAGCCATGCAAGTGGGCACGTGTGGCATCTCTACTTAAGGAGAGCCATCAGCAATAATCTCACTTGATGTTGCATAGATAGTATAGTTTCTATAGTAGCCAAGCCAATAACACCTGCACTATCTGTTGCAACAATACATATTTGTGCATATTTATTAATATTATGATATTTAATTTTAGAAATACTAGTACTGACATTAAAAAATGCAGAAGAAAGTGTCTTGCTTTAGGAATAGGAATTTCTGTAGGTATACTGCATGCATTAGGCACACGTTACACGGAGGTGTTGAAAAGAAAATTGGACTAGGATTCCATCTCAAAAGAGCCAAATTGGCCTGAATGTGAAAATATCACGCTGACAAATGACTGTTCGAACCTTATGCAATAACATGAAAAAAGAAAAAAAAGGAAAAACTGTTTTTAATACAATAAAAACGGAAAGAGTTGTGCTGCTGAAACAAATCTGCTCGTTCTGTCTCTGTGTTGCAGCGGAGAGAAAACCTCCCTTATTTAACATGAATGCTATGAGTGCCTTATACCACATCGCTCAGAATGAGAGCCCAGTCCTGCAGTCTAATCACTGGTGAGAAATCATTTCCTATAAACACTACACAGTTGCCGCTCTCAGGAGTCTCCCTTCACACCCGAGTTTCTGATGATTTTATTTTTTATGCAATATCATTTCCACGCCTTCCTCCTCTTCTAACACTTGACTGTTTTCTTTTAAGGTCGGATTACTTCCGAAATTTTGTGGACTCGTGTCTACAGAAGATTGCCCAGGACAGACCTACCTCTGACGTGCTGCTCAAGGTGAGCTTAATTATTCAATCAGAATGTCTGCTCTCTTTGCTCTGGACTTTCTGGTTAGAAATAATATATATATAACCCACATAAACAGTCAAATCCCCCCCCCCAATCTCTTATGAAGACCTCACCTTCTACCAGTTGTTGTTCTAACTGCTTCTTCAATTGACTTATTTGAGTTCACGTCTGTTGATTGACTCGATTAGTTGAAAGCTTCCTACTTGCTTTCCCTGATGATGTCTTTCGCGGTGTTGGCAGTGTGTGTTGGGTTTTGTCTGGCAGCATTATGGAGATCAGATGCACTGAAGAGACCAGGGCCTGTATTCATAAAGCTTCTTAGTAATGAAATTCTAAGAAAATTCCTAGAATTATGACATTTTCCTAGAATTTACCCTTAAATTTAGGACTAAATCCTAGTAAAGACAAAAATTATTCACAAAACATCTTGGCCCTAAAAACAGCTCCTAAGGTAAAAATTGTTAAGAGTAGAAAGGAGGACTTTTAAGAGGCTTAAGAGTTTCTATAACAGAGGACAAAATGGCGGAAAGAAGAAATATTCTCCAAACACTGAATGTTTGGGTTTTCTTGTAGTTTTACTTCCTTCCAGAAGATTGTTGGCTACATACCATGCAAAAGTGCAACTGAAATCGACTGTCAATCTGCCATTTTGCTCCCATCAATCTGAAATGGATTATTCAATTCAATTTTATTTATATAGCGCTTTTAACAATGGCCATTGTCTCAAAGCAGCTTCACAAAAATGAAAAGAAAATTTAAAAAAGAAAATTTATGGAAGTGTGTATGTGTGAGAAAAATGTCTAGATAATAATGAGATGAATGAATGGATGATGAATGAAACATCTCTGATGAGCAAGCCAAGGCGACTGTGGCAAAGAAAAACTCCCTGAGATGGCAATAGGGAGAAACCTTGAGAGGACCAGACTCAACAGGGAACCCGTCCTCATTTGGGTGATAGAAATTATATGACGTGTGTTATGCAGCTGAAATTTTAGTATAACAGTAGTTATTTAAATTAACATAAAGTCCAGACAGACAAGTCAGCAGATGCATAGGGCAGATGTGGTCTGGATCACTGGGAGCTCAGGAGAAGCATGTGTGGCTCCAACCATCATGAAGAAGAATTCAGCTGGAGCTGGTCCTTCTCTGGATGCCTCAGGATCCTCGCAGGGTTGGCCTTTGTCCACTGAAGCTGGCACAATCTCCAGATGCCTCGGGATGGTTAGAAAAATAAAGAACAGCTGGAAAGAATTGGTGTAGTTGCCATACAAGATTTTTACAAGTAATAAAATCAGTTTGGTAAATAAATGTAAGAACTTGAATATAGAAACTGCTGTGTGCAAATCGTTTGCTTCAAAAGTAGACACATTTTCAACATTTGGCTGTTTTAAGTATCTTTAAATTATATTTAGCCTATAACAGAAACTTTGCATAAAGTAGCCTATGGTCATGATTATACAAACGGTATAATTTCACTGTCTATTCTATTATCACTTCACATTTTGACCTTTACAGAGGTCAGAGGTTATTTTTTATCACCCGATCACTGTCGTTGAATTGCTGAGTCATCCCTAGCAATGGGGTCAACCAGGCCTTCTCACTAAGATAAAGGTTTTTGAACTTTCCTTACGCAGAGTTGCTCTAAGGACTTTTTAGGCTAAGATAGGAGCCCTTGAGGTCGGATGTTTTGGATCTCACACACACACACACACACACACACACACACACAAATCCAATTAGAGGTTCATCTTGGTTTCCAACTAACCTTTGTATCTGTCTGTGAATCTCGTTATAAATTCTCACTTGTCTTTATGCTTTTTCCTGATGAATGGTCGGCATTGTTTTTCTATTTTCTTCACCAATGCCTGGTGGCTGTTGCTGCTGATGTCAGTGAATGTATTTTTCGTTACAGCTCTGACGGTGGAGGAGCGACTGCTGTTGGTTGACCTGTCTGATGTCTGGTTATTTGTACACCAGTGGGTTTTCTTTTTTTAGGACATTACAAATTTGTCGTCCTGGTTCTACAGGGATTTGATGAATTTCCTTTCTTTTCCTCCGGTTTGCTTTGTTCCCCGCTTAGACGGCTTCCTTTCCATTTCCATTTTAACAGCAAACAACGTTTCACAGGCAAAGCTCCGGGCTTAAATCAAGTATGGACGTTCAGAGATGTTCGGTTTCCGAATAATTTCTCCAACAGTAAAAACCTGAGCAACAAGAAACACCTGTCGGACGCATGTTCCAATATTTTTGATCACTCGCAAAATGTGCAATAAGATGACAAGCTGGAAAATTTTATTATCTTGTATTCATCTTTAGACTCGTATATAATAAGTCACTAGCAACTACTTTTAACAGGGATGTTATTATTGTTGTTATTGATATTATTATTGACATTATTGTTCTTATTACAGCAATATTAGTAACACTATCACTGTCGCTGTTTTAAAATGCCTTTTCTTTCTTCGTAACCACCGCATTATTTTCCATCTCACTGAAGCGAGCCTGTTCCACCGTTTCTCTGTTAGATGTTGCATAATCATCATCAGCACTTCATTCAGAAGTGGCATGTCTGGGTGCTGAAAATATACCAGTGGAGAACGTGTAAAGGCACAGCGGATGCAACAGGAATGCAAATGAGGCTACTGGCAATTTCTCAGAGTCACCAGCATGTATTATTCTAACTAATCCCTTTTGTTTTATTTTATAAAAGCTTCCACCGAGCAGAAATTTGTCACAAAACATTAAGTCAAGGAAGGCTTAGAGGATCAAACAAGTGCTGCAAAATACTCAAGTGTTGTCCATGTTTGCGGTTCCTGCTGTTGTGTGTGTGTGTAATCCACATTTAAAGGTGGGCAGCATGTTTGCTGGATGGGTGGCATGGTGGCAGTGGGTAGTGCCACCTTCCACACAGTCTTAATGCTTCACAGCTTTAGTTTGATCCTCAGCACAGCTTACAATAAAGTTATTCCCCGTCTTTACATGCCGGATTGAACAATGTGTGAATGTGCGTGCATGGTGTTTGAGGTTGTATTCCTGCTTCATGCCCAGTATTTCTGTTAAAAAGATCCTTTATGACCCTAGCTTCTTACTGAAGCATTACTAAATGCTTGCTGTGTCTGTTTTTTTTGTTCCCTCTCAGCATCATTTCCTGTGTCGTGAGCGTCCTCTGACCGTGGTGATGGATTTGATCGCGCGCACTAAAGATGCCGTGCGAGAGCTGGACAACCTACAGTATCGCAAAATGAAGAAGATACTCTTCCAGGAAACGCACAACGGTCCGGCCGCAGAGGGCACGGAGGAGGAGGAGGTGGGGGAAGCCACTTAAGCTATTTATTCATATTAAACGATGTTTGACAGACATGTATGATTTCACTAGAATGAGCATTTGGAGTTTATCAGTGTCACTTTACGGTGTTCATTGCGGCTTAAACACATAAATTGTGATATCATTGTGGTAGGTATAAGACATGGGACCAGCCCATTATGCAATATTATTATGATACCAATTTGCTGACTTGTATTGCGTTTCTGTTTATAGTATAGGATCATAGTTTTATAAATGTCACGATTTGAAATTTGCCAACATGTGAGTAGTTGAGTGTGGCACCTGCATGGGCAATAGCATAATTTTCCCACCTCTAATGCAAAATTTAATTGTTTTTAAAAATTCTGTTCTGAGGTCAGTGTGGTGATCAGGGCTGCAACTAACGATTATTTTATAATAATCGATTAATCTGTCGATTATAAAAATGGACTAACACAAAAAACATGGACATGTATTCTTTACATCTGCCAAATATATACAGTGGAACCTTGGATTACAAGCATAATTCGTTCCGGAAGCGGCTGGTATTCAAAAACACTCGTAAACCAAATTTAATTTTAGAACACACTAACGGAATCACTGCTGTAAAGTAAAAATAAAACAAATTAACCTGCACTTTACCTTTGAAAAGGATCACGACAGAGCAGTGACCAGTCAGGAGGGCCGAAGACTATCATGTGTTTCCTCCGAACTATGTGACGCCAGCCTCTTTTGACGTCGCATCTTTTCGAACTGCTTTGTGAATCTTTTCCACGTGGCATCTTTTCGAGTAACACACTCGGAGGACAGCGCTATCCGCTCTTTCTGCTTGCGTGAGCTCACAGATGCCCCTGATTGGCTGTAGAGCCGTGATTAATGCGAAAGCACTAAGTACCTCTTATTCCTCCCCTCTGAGAAAGCTCAGCCAATCAGCTCTAGACCTCGGGCTGCGAGATGTTACACCATCACCCGGAAATCGAACTCGCAAATTTGATTGGCCATGACCGATGATCAGTCGATCAGCCTCAGATATAAACAGTTTTGTAGCAAGCGATTTTTACGGCGTTACATTATCAGAAATCATGGGTGTTGAGAGCTGCAGATCTGCCTTTTTCTTTTAAAGCAAATTTTATGCGTTAAAAGACATACACACCTGCATGCTCGCAGCTCGTTCGCTCATAGTTAAGTTGGGTTTTGACTTTTTGAAGGCGTTTTAGGAGGTAAAATGTCACTGTTTTAATTATAATCCTACAGGTGGTACACTTTTTTCATCGTAAATCATTTGCTAAGTTTGTTTAGAAATAATAATTATGTCAGAGGACAGAGATACATGCTGCTCAGTGAAATGTTAAACTCTTGTATTTAAAGTTAGTTTGTATTTTTTAAATGCTCCGCTTGTTTTTTAAGTGAGAAAACTAATGTTATAAGGAACCGGCAACATTACTCTTTAAAAGTTTTAAAACTGTGACAAAATCTGGGAAAAATGTAATATTAAATTTGGATATTTTTAAATATCGTGATTGCAATTTTAATCGAATCAACACCAAGGTATCCCTAATCTCTAGTAGGTAAATGAAAAAAGGAAAAAAGCAAATATAATAGATTTGTAAACGTAGTCTGTGACACCATGTGGTTTTTAGGAATTCTGTACAAACCCGCTGTAAGCAGATTATACTTTATTTACTGCATTGTCTGAGTTAGGTTCTGGCTGCATGACGGCGTATTCTCTTAACCAAGCGTTCTAGGTCTTAGTGGTTGATTTTTCCGTTTCTATATTTGTTCAGGATGTGGAGCAGTACATGCTGCGCACAGGCACGGTGAACAGCATGGAGAGCTCGCACTCACTGCCCTCCATGTCGATCAGCGCCAGCTCACAGAGCTCTTCAGTGAACAGCCTTGCTGATGGCTCCGACGACAGCGGCGAGATGGCCATGATGCAGGAGGGAGAGCACACGGTCACCTCCAACAGCTCCGTATTGCACAAACCACTGGTCTGTATCTCTCAAGTGTGTTTTTACAAACATGTATGCTTTCCGATCAGCCGTAATATTAAAACCACTGATGGGTGAAGCGAATAAAATTTATTTTGTCGTAATATATAATAAATGGCACCTGTCAGTGGGTGGGATATATATCTGGGAGCATGTGAAGATTTGAACTTCTTTGACAAGAGCCACATTGGGATGACTGTCACTTGGGTCAGAGCATCTTCAAAAGGGCGCAGGTCTCATGTGGTGTTTCCAGTATTCTGAGTTGCCAGGTATTTACCAGTACCTGTCATTGGCTTTAATATCGCAGCTGGTAGGGATTTTATTCAGTGCATGTGTTCCAGGTTCTCCTGAAAAGCCCGTTACATTCTTCTGTACAGCGCCATCGTTCAGATTTACATTTTCTAAACCACGGATTTACACTGCCTCACCAAAAAAAAAGTCTAAAACTTTAATATTTAGCAGTGATGTCAATCTATTAAAAAGTTTCATCCTGTTTATCACAGCTATAGACGGAGATTAATCATGATTTTAAAATGCTCAGATTTACTATTATTATTGTTATTATTATTATTATTATTATTATAAAAGTGCAATGGTTTAAACACCCCCAGACCAAATGAGTGCACTTGCCGTATGTCATCGATTAACTGTGCTCCAGTAAATGCAATAAAAGTAGCTTCTGCCAACTGCTAACTATCACAACCTTTTCATTGCCATAGAACTAATCTCTTTTTGTAAAAATAGTTCTCATCGAAGGTAGCTTGAGCTCACAACTTCGGTCTGGGAGCTTTTTATTGTTGTGATAACCTAGTCATTTCGTCCATTCGGGTCATCAGCTGACTTAATTTTATTGCCACATACTGTTGCTGAGTCTAGACCTGAGCAACTAAAGCAACCCCAGATCATAACACTGCCTCCAGTGAGCACTGTGCATGATGGGCGCATCGCTTTATGCAGTTCCTGTCTTACCCTGATACGCCCATCAGTCTGGGTATTGAATGGGGCCCATCTGGACTCATCACACCACATGACTTTTTTTTTTCCCATCGCTCTAAAGTCCAATCTTTGTTTCCTAGAAACCTGAAACCTTTTTTCTGATTAGTCTCACTAACAAGTGTTTTCATTTTTGTTTTGTTTTGTTTTTTACAACATCACCAAGGATTTAAGTAATCTCAAATCATAGTTGTTTATGATCATATTTCTTTACTAAATGCAAACTAGTGATTTGACCCTTCTGGGTTTTTTTTCCCTACCTGGCCGCGTATCTGAGACTGTAGCAAAACCTTTTTAATTACTAAAGCTAAACCTGCCGAAGGCTCCCACATGCTGTTTTATGAAATCTGTATGTAAAATTAAAATTTAATTAAATTAAATTTGATTCAGTTTAAAGGGATGCTTAGATTACATTCCAGAGCACAAATATTTCTGGCTCGCAATCTTCGGCCCAGTTCATCCCAAAGGTGCTCAATGGGGTTGAGGTCAGGGCTCTGTGTTTGGGCCAGTCTAGTTCTTCTACACAGAACTCATCAAACCATGTCTTTGTAGTCCTTTCTTTGTGTACCTTGTCATGTTGAAATAGAAAAGGGCCTTTCCCTTGTTGGCTGCTGCCACAAAGTTGGAAGCATAGCATTGTCTAAGATGTCTTGTTATGCTGTAGCATTAGCATTGCCCTTCACTGGGGATAAGCGACCTGAATGTTTGAACCACCTAAATTTAATAATTACCAGGTTTGGACAAATACTTTTGTCTATATAGTGTATGTTGTCTTAGCTTGGCTACAAACAAGTCCAATCAATCATATCTTGTCAAATCATCTAACTTACTAATAAAACATGTTCATAGAGCAGCCATAAAGGCAGGACTGTGCATCCAGATTGTCATGTTAAACTGCTACATGGGATCCTGTTCTAATCCCTAGAGCCATGATAACATCTACGACGAGCCCTACCAGCCTGAGGTGGAGTCTCAGCAGCAGGGTCCATCCCCAGGAGGAGGTGGAGGAGGAGGTGGTGGTGGAGGAGGAGGAGGGGGTAGGCGCCGTCGAGGCCGTGATCACTTTGCCACCATCCGCACGGCATCACTGGTGACGCGTCAGATCCAGGAGCACGAGCAGGGTTCGGCGCTCAGAGAGCAAATGACCGGCTACAAGCGTATGCGCCGCCAGCACCAGAAGCAGCTGATGGCCCTGGAGAACAAGCTGAAGGCCGAGATGGATGAGCACCAGCTGCGGCTGGACAAAGAGCTGGAGACACAGAGGAACAACTTCAGCAGTGAGATGGACAAGTTCGGCAAGAAGCACCAGGGCTTACTGGAGAAAGAGGTGAGAAAGAACGATCAGAACACTGCTGTGATGGGAAAACTAAGTAGGATTGGCCAACATCCATATTCGTTTGGTTTATTAAAACATGAAACCATGGTTTCCCGTCATTCATTATCTTCTGCAGGGTAAGAGTTCTACAACAGAGGAAAAGAAGTTCCAACAGCACATCCTGACTCAGCAGAAGAAAGAGCTCACTACTCTGCTCGAGTCTCAGAAACGCCAGTACAGACAACGCAAAGAGCAGCTGAAGGAGGTAAAGACAAGACTTTCAGAAAAGTTTAAGTGCACATACAGGTGAACTGAGTTTATAATACGAGGGTGAGTCGAAAATTATCCGCACTCTGGCTGCAGAATTGATTTGAATTAACTTTTAGAAAAGACATACATACTGTGTGGACGTTCGTCATTACACAAGATCATGACGCTTTTGGATAGCAGTAGTCCTTTGCGTTTAATCTGATGAGTTTGGTCTTTAATGCATCACTGTCATGAGCTCTGTAGATTGTTCCTGATAATATCCCATTTCTGACCCTTGAGAATCCCAGAAAATTGTGAGCATTGATGGATTTTCCAGCTGGTGGTTGAGTTTTCTTTGGTTAGCAATGTATCCGTTCCATACTCTGCCGTTGCTCTTCTTTTGGGCAAATCACAAGCAGGGGGCGTCTTACACTGCAGTTACAGATGAACTAATGTAACATGTTCGCACCTCCACAGTGCGTCCAACAGAAGCTTTAATATAACGGAGTGCGGTTTATTTTTGACTCACCCCCGCGTTTTAGGTCTATAACATTTAATAGCGTAAGATGTCCAGATTTTAGGACTTAGAACCATCTATTTTACATTAAATGTCCCATAGTTTTTTTTTTTTTAATAACTGTTGATTACCATTTTCACACTTTGGTTGGAACATTTTGGTTTGTGGGTTTGATGTGCCACACTTAATGCCAAAAGCATGCCTTTTTTTTTTTTTTTTTTTTGCTTCGAATGATTCTCCCTTGTACGTCAGGTTAGCAGATTTACTAATATTTTCTATTATTTTTTTCATGGTGAAAGGAACTGAACGAGAACCAGTCCACACCAAAAAGGGAGAAGCAGGAGTGGCTGGTGCAGCAGAAGGAGTGTCTACAGCAGCACCAGGCGGAGGAAGAGGCAGGCTTGCTGCGACGCCAAAGGCAGTATTACGACCTGCAGTCCCGCCAGTACAAAAGGAAGATGCTGCTGGCCCGACACAACCTAGAGCAGGACCTGCTCAGAGAGGTAACGTGTGGGAACGCGCACACACACACACACACACACACACACACACACAACCTCAGGGTGAAGTGTTAAGTATACGCAACCAGACCTTTTCATAAGTTGTGCATCCAAAAGATGAATAGAGTATTATGACTTTGCAGTGATAACTGATCGATCTACATGATCTACTGGTGATTTAAAGTAGCTGAGCTACAGTCAGACTTCTATTTGATAAAGCAGCTGGCTAAGCTGCCTGTTAGTGAGGAAAAGCACAACACCGAAGCTACTTTTTTTTTTGTCTCCATTTAAGATACAGCACCCCCAGTGGAATTGTCATACAGTCAACTCATTTATTGCACTGTAAAACATCAACAACAAAAAATAAAAAACTCCACTAATCTTGTTTTAGTTTGTTTCTAGAGTAACATACCTAGATAGTTAATGTTCAAGAACATATAATACTCTATTTATGCAAGCTGTTAATTTTTAATTGGCCCGCAGTAAATTCCAAAAATATACTAGAATATGACCCGCACATGAAACTTGCCGATATTGCAATTCTTGGTTTTAACTCTAGGTGGAAGTACTGAGTTGATCGAGGTAGTTTCTCTACAAAACAAAATTAAGAAAAGTATAATTTTGCTACAGTGCACTGAAAATGACAACACCAAAGAAACGCAAGATAGCATGTAAGTGACAAGAATTTCCGACACAGTGGGAAAATTAATACTTCGCTATGGAAGTCATGGGGAAGTGTGTGAGTACGAGAACCACAGAGAATTTTAAACTTTTTTACCGACCGTTGATGCTGAATATGGGGACCTGCTCTACCATTCAGAAGTGCGCTGGCTAAGTCGCGATTCGCGGTTTTATTCTCTAAGATCACAGATTGACCAGTTTTTGAGAGAAAAGGGCGACCTCTTTACTAGCTGAGTGACCCTCCATGGTTGGCAGACCTGGCATTTTTAGTTGATCTGACTGAACACCTCAACACACACAACATAAACCTACAAGGCAAAGACCAACTCGTACCGCAGCTTCACGCACACATGAAAGCATTCTTTGTGACGCTCCGACTGTTTGAGGCACAATTGCGCCCCTTCAATGTCACACACTTTTCCATAAAAAGAGGAAATATATGTCTGTGATTACACCTCTCATGACAGAATTTTCTTAACGCTTCCAAGAGTTTTCTACCGTTTAGAAAATGGTATCAAGCTATTTGCGATTCTGATAGCATTTTATTTACTAACAGATCAAACTAATATTAGTTGATCTGTTGAAAATCCAAACTTATTTGCATAACAGGCTTGAAATATAGTACATAATTTATTTTATACCCCCATATTTAGGTCTGTTAAGAAGGACAACCATCCAGAAGCAATCAGAAGCAGCTGTTTTGAGAATGAACAGCTAACCTTTTTTGTTTAAAAAAAAAAAAATTAATTTAGGAAAAGCAGTGCTATAGGTTGATTGATTTAGTTTACTTAAATAAACCAGGTGAGGCAATATGTACTTCGCCTGGAGTGAGTGGCCCGGCCATTTTTTGCATTTTATAATTTCTTGAGAAGTTTCCTATAATAATTCCCTGTTATTGTTCATGTTCATGAATGTACTCGCAAATATAATTTTTTCAAACAATAATACACATGATATATTGGCAGCGGGCTACTTTACCATGGCCCAACTTTTATAAACACAGCTTCTGCAAAAAAAAAAGAAATCTTACGTTTTACGAGAGTATCGTAAGTATCGTCACTAGTTGTTCTTCTTTTGAAATTATTGGCAATCTGTGCAATATTGCCACCTACTGGACAGCTGCATAAGGGGATGATTTCCCAAAAATACATTACTGCTTTGTAGGAGACATGACATAGTTACACAGCATTTTGATGCATAATAGATATTTTTAATCATTTATGACCTGTAAGTGGTTGGAGCAATAAAAATGAGTGCTGTTGAATCAAAAAGCAGAACGTCCAAAAACTTAATTGAATAAATTCGACAGCATACAATTTAGAATGTGAAGCCTTAGCATAGATTCAACGAGTCTCTGGAACTCCAACTGTTTAGTAAATCCTTGTACCGAGTGCATGAAACTTCTTGCAAAGCTGGTAGTGCATGTGGTTGTGCATCCTGAACTCCATGCTGAAGGTTGATTATTTATACTTTATTTAAATCAATCTCTTAGTTCATCTATTTATTTACTCAACTTCTGCAGTTTTGTTAGTCAATCAAATGTATATAAACTAAAACATTTAGGCGCAGCTCATCATAACTCATGCAAATTATTTATTAAAGGACTATTTAAAGAATATATTGAGATTTTTACAAGGTAACAAACATGTTTTATATAATATATACAAGTCTTCATCAGTTGTTGGAATTGAAATTACTCTCCTAAACTCTTTGTACATTTTCCAAGAAAATACATAAATAAATAAAAAAAATCAGGAAAAATGGAGTGCATTACTAGTCACACAATTAAATATTGACCTACAGATCAAAATAAAAATAATAAAATAAGATCAGTACCTGATGTTACATTTCTGTCAACAAATTTCTCTCTATCCCAACAGGAACTTAATAAGAAACAGACCCTGAAGGACCTGGAGTGTGCGATGCTGCTACGGCATCACGAGTCCACACAGGAGCTAGAGATGCGCCAACTGGGCCTGGTGCAGAGAACGCGGGCAGAGCTGATCCGAACACAACACCAGAGCGAACTCACCAACCAGCTCGAATACAACAAGCGGCGTGAGCAGGAGTTGCGCCAGAAACACGCCGTGGAGGTCCGCCAGCAGCCAAAGTGTCTCAGAGTGAGTGAGCCTGACAACATGGAGAGCAGTGGGGAGGGTCCTGAACGGCATGCAGATGGGCTGCTATCAGAAAGGGCAGAGGAGGGTTTCGAGGGAGTAGAAAGGGAAGAGGATGGGAGTGTTTTCTTTAGACCGTTGGTGGAAAAAAGTACGCAGGAGGCGACTAGCATAACGGATAACGAAAGGGAGGGTTTGGTTGGAGGGAGAGAAGATGATGAAAGCCCTTTGCAGCATTTAAATGAGCGCGCCTCAGAGAAAAAGGCTGATGTAGATACAGAAGACAGGATAGAGGAAGAAGATAACACAGAGATGTGTAAAGATTTAAGGGGAGAAAATAAAGACTGGCAGGTTGGGGAGAGCGCAGACAAAGATTTAGGGGACCAAAGACTAGTAGAAGGCCTGCAGTGGGAAAAGGAGGATGTAAACAGTGAGACGGAGATAGAGACTGAAGAAGAGGGAGAAGAGGGTAGAGGCGTGGCTGATGGCTGTCCATCAGAGCTTATCCGTTCATCTCCTCTTGAAATCCCTCAACGAGATGAGCTGGATGAGTTTTACTTTCCTGACGCTCTAGAGGAAGTGGAACCTCCTCCTGTTAGTCCTCCTTCCAGCCCTTCCATTTCTCAACCTTCTATTCCTTCACTTTTTTCTCACACCATATGTCTTGTCCTCTCCTTCTCTGCTGCAGCCAAACCATCCTTCCCAACTTTAATTTTTCTCTCTATCTTCCTTCTCTCCCTTCGCCGCTCTCCTCCTCTTCCCTCGCTCGCATCCCTGGTTCTTTCAGCTGAGCTGGCCTTCCTGGCCCTCTTTTTCTCCTACCTGTTCCTTCGCTCGCTCTGGTCAGTCTCTCTTTCCACATTCTTTTCACTCGTTCTCTGGGCGTCCGGGCTGTTCAACATGGGCCTGGCACTGAGTCTCGGTCTCTATTACGTTCCTTTGGCTCTGGTCTCAGGTTTCTTCCTCAGCTCACCCTCACTCTTCCTTTCCCTCTACTTGGTATTGGTGCTTGTGGTGCGACCGGCGCGCTCCTTCCTCCAGAATGCGCCCCGAAAGCTAGCCCGACTTTGGGTGCGTCTGCTCTTTCGCCTACCAAAACCACTGTTTACATTGTGCCAGTCCCTTACGGGTGGCATGGCTGAGCGCAGCCTCTTTGATATGTTCCCCAAAGCTGGGCGTAATTGTGGTGGCAGGCACTCCCGGATACCTGTTCCAGCACGGAGCCTACCTATGGAATTCCAGGCCAAGCGCAAATCTCAGTTTTACGTTTGGGTTAAGCGCTTCGCTCGGCGTCCCTTGGGCGTTTTAGCAGATCTGGCCAATTCGCTAGTGCTTCGATTAGCAAACCGAATACTTAAAGAGCTTCCGCCACATTACTTGAGCAGACTGAGGGCTTTGGGGCTTTTAAGGGAGGAGAAGCCGAGCAAGTTGCCCCGACTCCTTCCACGCGAGGTGAGGGAACAGAAACGCAGGATGAGGGAGAGGAGAGAGAGAGAGAGGCGAAAAAGGGAGCGGGAGATAATGCACAGAGATGATGGGAGGTGGGAGACCGGGCTGAGGAGATCGTCCTCAGTAAGGAGCATGAAAGGAAAGGTCGTGCCGTGGAGGTAGATGTGGAAAGTGACCACAGGTATCGCTAAAGTATTTGCTGTCTGTCTGAGTGCTGAGCATTCTTATGCCTTGTTTTATTCCCCCCCCCCTCATGTTTTTGCACGCTCAGGTTGAGCCTTATTTTTACTGGCTTGATAATCACACTTGTCTGTCAAACTTCCATATTCACTATCCATCAATCAGTGAATATAAAGTATTACTCAAGATTGTGCTTTTTGTAAAAGTTTTACTGTCTTAATTTGAAATCATTGAATCATTGTGTTTTTTTTTATTTTATTTTATTTCTAAGAAGTATGTCTTATGGTTATTATTTCATGACCACGTTTGTGCAATTTATTTTTCCACCCTTCCTATTGTTTGTTTGGTGAAGGTTTTACAGAAAAAGCTGCAGATAATTTCGAAAGAGCAGGCAGAGAACGATGTTCAAGAAGCCATAGCTACAGTTTTTACGACGCAGATGTCATTGTAGCACCCACTGTGAAAAAACTGTACTGTTGTTTAATACTTTACACTATGGAGCACCCACTCACCCCCTACACCCCCCACCCCCCCAAACCACATCCCCAGGGAGAAAAAAACACTATCTACTAAGTTTTAATTGTTTATTCTTGAGAGCTTCCCATTTTGAGCCTGAGTGTGATGACAACAGCCTTGAGACAAATATTTTTTTTTGTCATTTGGCCCTTCGTGGCTAGTTACTAGTAAGAGGTTTGAGTGAGTTTTGAATGCAGCTTAACTTGCAAGTTTGCTTCAGAGCGTAATTATGCAGAAGCCAAGCCTGTTTAAAAGTCTGATTGGCTCAGATCTGAGAGAAACGTTCTCGAACCTAATGAAAAAATGCTTTCCGATTTGACTACATAGTGAAGACAATCTTAATTATAGTGTTATTGTGCCTTATGGTAATAAGCTTACTATGTATTGTGATGGACTGGTGGCCCGTACAGGGTCTGTTCCCACCTCACAGTTAGTATAGCCTCCAGATTTCAGACCAAACGGATATTGAAGATGAATGACAGAATGAATGATTTTCCATGTAAATATTTTAGAAACCTTTTTATATGAAGACACAAAATTTACTGTTGAATAGCAAATATTTAACGTATATTAAATTATTTTGTAATTAGTTTAGTGGTATTCGTAGCTCCTAAGACTACTTTCCTTAGGCTTAGCCATTACGGGGTGTGCTGATAATGCCGAATCATACCAAAGATCTCTAAAGCCATAAGATCTGAGACTTTATTACTATACAAAGATATCTTGCACTGTTTTAATCTTTTAAATTAGACTTAATATTGATTAAAAATTTAAAATAAAGAACTTATATTTTTTTCGAGAAAAAAAAAAGAAACGTCTCAACAAATAGGACAAGAGTAGACACAAATTAAGATGGTTGATTTGTCTGTTTTATTAAAACAAATTTGAACTGATCATATGAGAGCTATACATAGCAAATTTGACCAAATGTGAAGCATTATTTCATTTGCAGTTATTCTTGAATGTAATTTTTTGTGAACATTTCACCTTTATGTTTACATGTTCCCTTTTTTTGTGTGTCTGTTCTTTGAATCAGCATTTATTTAACTAATATATTTGTGCCTTTCTTTTTTTGTATTTTGGTGAAGCACATTGTGTTTCATGGCCATGTTGTGTGCATTTCATCCTCACTGTGTGAATGAATGGATGTTCACTGTATTTAAACATGAAAAGTTATTTTCGTATGTCTTTTTGTTGAATAAATTTTTGTTGAAATCATCCGTTTGTTTTCATTTCATTTCGTTTTTTTAATAATAGTCAGTCATTATTTCAGCTTTTCTTTTTTTTCTTTACTTCCTTATTTGGTAAAAGATATGATTTCTGTCTGTCTCACCTTGTTTGGCTGAGATGTGAATGATGACTTCCAGAATAATTTGTTTTAGAATATCAATGTTTAGCTTGGAGTGAAAATCCATAATTAGGTTTAGTACAAATGTGTAGGTTAATGAAGAGAGTAGATGTACAAGGGGCATTCAAGTTAAACCAGGACCTGTAATTTCTTGTGAATGAAGGCGTAAAACAGATCGGCGTTTATAGAATACTTTAAGTAGAGTACCTTGATGAGACTCTTAGCTGCGGTAAAATTTTGAATAGTGCAAACATTTTAAAAAAGCCGAATGTCAGTGAATGATAATAATCCTGACCAAGGTGGCTCAGGGCCCACTGTAGTCATTCCAGTGAAACTTCAGCAAGTGGAATGCCTGATCGTTGAAAATCGACTGATAAATTGTCGCCAACTTGTGGTAGAGATGTATTTGCCATTTTAGGAGTTTCTGGGAGACGAGCGTTTCAGACGTGAAGGAGGTAGTCTGACCATGGCCCCGGCTTACTGAGAAAAGTTTCTGTCTTAATGGTATCCAAGCACTGGGATAAGTGCATTAGTGTAGCAGGGGATTATATAGTGAAATAATGTGAGTTTTTACTCTCCTGTCTTCTGATATTCTGTGCAAGCAAAAGTCTCGGAACACACCATGTATATTTTACATATCTCTAGAACATCACAATCTTAGTGTCCGATGGGTAAGTGGAATACTTGGCATATTCCTATTCTTGTTTATCTATTTTTAAAGAATGCAGTGTCATGGTTTCTACATAAAAATGGATGGAGATGACATTTTGTTCAACACAAAGGTTTTTTTCCCCCCTATTCTACATTTATGCTGTCATTACCCCCTTCCTAATATTCTATGTTTAGTCTAAGGAGCTGCAGATCAAGCGACAATTCCAGGAAACATGCAAGATTCAGACACGGCAGTATAAGGCACTGAGGAACCACCTGCTGGAAAACACCCCCAAATCCGATCATAAGGCCATGCTGAAGAGACTGAAGGATGAGCAGACACGCAAGTTAGCCATCCTCGCTGAGCAGTATGACCACTCCATCAACGACATGCTGTCCACACAGGCTGTGAGTAAAGAAATGGCAATCCCAGTTTCTACCCACCTTTTTTACCTTGTCCTTTGCCCTCATTGGTGGAAATAAAATTTGATTTCAGAATAAAATCTCGGATGGGTTGGAATATTAATCAATGGTTAAAAGTTATTTCAGTTTAATGGAAAAAAATTGTGTAATGACTTGATATATGATATTGAAAAAACTTGGACTGCAGTTTATTTTTATACATACATAAAGATATACACTGATAATTAGTTTAGCAAGAGACCATTTCCTGTAGAGATGGAGGGTAATTGATTCAATATCGCGTTTCTTTTGTGTGGTCGTTCACGTCCACATCTCCACAATGACTCCAAAATAGATGTTTTTAAAATTATTATATAAAATAATAAAATATATATAAATGTAACATTTATTAATGTTTGTATTAAAACGCAAAAATTATTTGCTTAGTTTGATCAGAATTAAGTCAAAATCTGAAAAAAATATATATTTTTATATAATTTATTTTAAAAAATGAAGCTAACAGAAACGAATCAAATTTGCACCCAAGTATCATGGTCTCATCAGAACAGCTGATGTCTGTTTTAACTGCCAGAGGGTGTACCTTTAACCTGAATATTCTTATAAAAATCTCACAGTATGATAAAAATGCAGTATTTGCTGTCAATATTTCTCTTGCAAAGTTGCACGGGAGGCCACAGTTCTGAATAACACGGAATTCTGTTCGAGAGAGAGAAAGAGAACTTTGTTAATCTCAAAAGGAAAGTGTAACATTACAGCAGCCAGTTCATAGATTATAACTACCTACAAGCAACAAGGTGTAGAAGAATCTTAAGTTTAGGTTAAAATCACAATGGGAAAAGAGGAAAGGGGTGGATCAAGGACTGATCCCTGGAGCACATCTGGCTTTATATAAAGCTCTGCTGCATTGTTCTATGCACCTATGGCGGAGACACTTCTCCATCTGTAGATTCTTAGTAGGTTTTGATGAGAAGCTGCTCCAGCACTAGCTGGAAAATCCAAAATGTGTGGCAGTTGTAATATCATAAGTTCTTCAGGCAGTCAACTAAACGTATATACTGCTGTTCATGCAGTCATCAATATTTCTGGACTTGATACTGGGACAGTAAACCTGGAGGACCAATGCCCTAGATATTGTAGTGATTCACCTGCGCTATCACTCGCACTTCAACTAAGACAAGGCTGTTAATTTGTTAATTAGTTCATATTTTGTTTCCTGAGAGCTAAGAAAGCACTAAAATCTGGAGGATTATGGTCCTCCAGGACCGGAGTTGAGGACCAATGGCATAGATCAGTTAAACTAGTGGCTCTATCAGCTCATTATGTAGGGGTCCATCCACAGGGGTAATATGCTGCAAGCTCTCACCACAAAGCTGTCAGATACGCAACTGTAATCTTTTAATCAAGTAGTACGATTCGGTTGTTGGTTCATTATCTACATACTGTGCAGGTGTTGTATGACATTGTGAAACAAGGAATTTTATTAGAATTCATCATCTAGACATGCTTGTTTTCTGGCCATTGTGCTACGTCAGTCAGTGCAAACCTGAACATTTGCCTGAATCACTGGCTGGCCAGCTTGCACCTGTAAGACCTCAGAATTGGGGTCTAAGCCTGCTAGTACCACTAGTCAAGTTAGCAGAGCTTGCATGCTGTGCAAGGAGCCTTTGAGCAAAAGATTGTGTCTTGCAGGTGGCTATTACCCAGACACTAGGGCACTGACACTAGCTCAGGCTGAGCGGGCATGGTCTGAAGAAGTTGTTATTCTGAATCTGAATAGCCAGGTGAGGCAGCCTTAGCCAATAGATGGACAAGCACACCTAACAAAGGAAGAAACAGAAAAACTGGGTATGCTTATTGTGGTGGGAAAAACTAAACAAAGATTAAACAAAATACCTGGTTTGGAGGACAGAAAAAAAAAACTATAGCTTTGAACGAACTCGCAAGGTGTTGTACAAGTGGTCCAATTGGTTTTGCTGACATTTTCTCTCCATATGGTTTGGATTCACAACTTTTGACTTTGCTAATTGTCTCATGAAAGCGTATAACAGCACTGCCCCTGGTGGTTGGGAGGATTGAAACAACTTCATAAAGTTGCAAATTATGAACCTGATCTGTATGCCATGTCCATACAGTCACAGTAATTTTTTATGTCTCAAAAGGCTGTGATTACCTTCACAGCAACAGATGTGACAGTATTACCAGGCTGCAAGGCCAATCACAGGTTTCATAAGCATTTAATGGCAAATACAATAACTTGATTAGTGATCCAAGTATGTTCAGAGTAGCTGATATAAAAATGTGCTGTGATTTACCAAAGAAACAAAAGATCATGGATATTGTAAAGCTTTCTGTACAGACACATGTACTGTATGTAATATTTATGGAGGAAGTCTTCAGTGTCAGTGATTTTTGTGAATGTTATTTACAAACTTTTCCTCCACTAGGGAACACAGGACTTTATCCTTTGTAGGTTTCCAGTAGGCTGTATTTCTCACATTAAACATCAGTGCTTGTTCTCTATATTCAGATCCCCTTAGGCCACGCCTCACTGTCTTCATATATTCTGTTTCTTCAGCTGAGATTGGACGAGACACAAGAGGAAGAGTATCAGACACTAAAGATGCAGCTGCAGCAGGAACTTGAGCTTCTGAATGCATATCAGAGTAAGATCAAGATCCACACAGATACACAGCACGAGAGAGAGGTCAAGGACCTGGAGCAGAGAGTGTCCATCCGCAGAGCTCTTCTGGAGCAGAGGGTAAGAGTTCCTTAGCGTTAAAATGAATGAATAATAGTAATCAGACAATCATGTGGTGGCGCCAATGCAGATACCGGTCAGGATCTTTGAGTAATGTTCAAGCCTGGTCGTGGCATGGATATTGGAACCACCTGGGCTGGTTTGAGTGTTTCAAAAACTTGAGATACATAACCGTCTCGAGTTTAAATAGAATGGCGGCTAAAAAGATGAGAGTCTGAGGGGAATGACCGGACTGGTCTGATCTGACATAGTCTATAGTAACTTAAATAAGCACCATGGTGAGTGGAAAAAGCATCTCAGAACAAACACAACACATCAAAGATGACCTTGCCAGGTTTAACTCCTGTCAGCCAAGAATCTGAAATGATCATAGGCTCAGACTCACAGAACCTGGAGAGTTGAAGACTGGAAAAAGAGCAGGATTTTTATTTTCTGAACCATCAGCTGTCAGGATTAAGGTTGCTTTTTACTGTGCCTGCATTGCTTTTTTTTTAACTGCACTACTGCCACAAAGTTGGCTGATGTCTTCCTAATAAAGTGAGGTGAATAGTGAGGTCTTGTGCTCCACGTGGCACAGATTCCTGGCGAGGAAAGTTAGCTGAGTAAAGCCGATTAGGGCAACAACAAAAAAAAGATGATGTTGAGGTTCTCTTTGGGAGTGACAAGGATGGATAGAATAAAGAATTAGTTCATTAAAAGGGACATCCCATGTAAGATGTTTTGGAGACAAAGTCAGAGAGGCCAGATTGAGGTGGTTTGGACATGTTCAGAGAAGAGATTGTAATTATATCGGTAAAAGGAGGCCGAGGTTGGAACTGCCAGGCACGAGGTCTAGAGGAAGACCAAAGAGGAGATTTATGGATGTAGTGAGATATGACATGAAGTTAGTTGGTGTAAGAGAAGAGAATGCAGAGGATAGGGTGGGATAGAGGCAGATAATTCGTTGTGGCGACCTCTGAAACGGAACAGCCGAAAGACAAGAAAATGATCCTTATGTAGAAGGAATGTTAAAGATTATTTTTTGCCCTTAAACTCTTATATCTTGTGCGCTTGTGCAGATTGAGGAGGAGATGCTGTCCTTGCAGAACGAGCGCTCTGAGCGAATCCGTTCACTGCTGGAGCGTCAAGCGGGTGAGATCGAGGCCTTTGATTCAGAAAGCCTGCGTCTTGGCTTCAGCAGCCTGGCATTAACAGGCATTCCCTCCGAGGCATATCCGAAGCAGGGTTATCAGTCCGGGCACTGGAGCCATGGAGGCGCACCACCCCACCCGCACGCTCACCCCCGCCGAGGTCCCAGCCGCTCTGAATCTTCCACTTCCTCTTCCTCCCACGCCCTGGGCCCTCTGCACCACTCCTCACGCTCCTCATCCTCGTCCTCGTCTTCCTCTCACCATCATCGCCACCACCTGGCTCAACACTACCACCATCAAAGCACACCGCAGCTGTACCGCGAGCGAGAGCGGGACAGGGATCGTGAAAAAGAGAGGGAGTGGGGAGGAGGCGGGGGAAGAGCCGAACTGGTACACCCACATGCCTTTCCACATCACCTTCCCTCTCGTTCGTCTTCTCAGTCGCTGGCTCTCCTTCCTCCTCCTCCTCCGGCACCAGCCTCGATCTCACTTTCATCCTCCTCCTCATCCTCCTCCTCCTCTTCTCAGGGGGTATATGGAGGAGGTGGAGGAGGGCTAGTGGTGCGAGGTCCAAGCCTGATGGCTCTGAGAAACAGCCCTCAGCCACTACGCAGAACGGCATCTGGGGGCGGAGGACCGAATGCCGACGGGGTGTTGAGCCGCAGCACCTCTGTCACCTCCCACATCTCCAATGGATCGCACCTCTCTTACTCTTAAAGCAGAATGTAAAAGATTTGTTTGAGTATTTTTGAGTTTTCTTTTTCTTTTTCCCTTTTCCCAGTTTGATCGTTTTAAATAGAGGAGTTAAAATACAATTCAAGAGCACATGTTATTGCTGTTTTTATTTAGCTGTTGGTCATCGTAGGTGTTTCGGACATGACTGGCTCGGATCATCACAACTGCCTTTAAGAAGGTTAACAGGAACGAATGTGGTACATGCATTTCTCCTCAGTGTTGGAGAACACTCACGAAAATACTCCAGATATGAATGCAGAATGTTTATAAGGTTACTATTATGTCTTTAAATGCTGTGTGCGTGTATTAAAAAGTAACAAACAAACAAAAAAGTTGTCAATAGGACTTTGCAAAATCGTTCGTGTCCGTGAGCATTGATCCAGTGCATGAGATTAATGTACAAAAAATAAAAAATACATTTGTATTTGTAATCTACATTTGAATATGTGAAGCTACGGTACTTGTCCATTGTAGACATTTAGTTAGATTCCCTCCGATTAGATCTTTTACTGTATATAATATCAGAAGTGTTAAAGCATTGTGTCAACAGTTTTCTATAGTAATGATAATCATCATACCTTTGATATGTGAATGGAATATTCTAAACATAGGTTACAACTGGGAGGGGTGGTGTGCGCGTGTGTGTGAATGTTTGTGCGTTTGTGTTTTGGGGCTTCAATCATGTGCACATTTTTTTTCCCAAAAACAAAAGTCCATTTTGGAATTGTAAAAGAAATTATTTAAACGTTTAAAACAATGAATGTCAAATTTGGTGTGTTATACTTATTATGTAATGTTACAACAAATGTTTGATTATTAAGAATTTGTTAATGAATGAATGCGTGTTGGTTGAATCGAACGCAATTCAGTAATATTTTAAAAACCTACCATGAACACCATGTTGCACAGGTAAAGATCTTTTTTTCTGAAAAAAAAGTGTGAATGCAACAATTATCCGGTTATGGTTTATCGTGATCTGTAATAATTTATTAATGAAATCACACATGATCAGAAGCCTCTACTGAGAATCAATGAGTTCTTGAACTGTCAATTTTTTTATTTTTTGAGAGAACTGGAGGACTCGTGGGAAATACTGAGGCTATTTATATTTGTTTTCTTTTTTGGCAAAATTAAAACAGCCTTTACAGAAAGCATGAAAATCAAAAAAATTTAAATAAATACAAACAGATCTTGTCCAAAAAATTAAATAAATACAAACAGATGTGTATATAAACCAATGGGAGTGTACAAACAGGGAAGCATAGTGCTTTCTCCAGTCAAACGCTTATTACCATGACAGTGTTTGCTTCTCAGAGATATTTGAAGAAAAAAAAAAGTAAGAAACACCAGCTCTGATGACTCTGTATAATCTACATCATCTTTTGTGCTTGGTTTAAAACAGTGCATGCAGAACAACTTGTGTTTGTTGATTATCTAGTTGATGGGAGGGCCAATGATGTGCCATAGAAATGTATTTTATGCCCACAGTGACTGGTCTCGGAGCAGTCTTCCACGATCTGCTCCAAAAGTATAAAAGGGCTAATGCCGACTAAAGCTGATCCCAGATGGGGCCGGCGCTTGTCTGAGTTTTTCATGTATGATGGTAAAGGAGGCTCTCGTGTTTAGGATATGTGTTTTCATCTCAAGTATGTGTAGGCTTGAATGTAAAAGTGACTACTGGATAGAGCAGCTTTTGCTGAGAGGACATTTTTAGTAAAGACTTTAAACTTATTAAATATTTACATTAAGCTGTTTCTGGCTTGAGAGAAATGGGTCATTTGGAGATGTGTTGAAGAAAATGAAAAGTAATTTAAAAGGTAATAAATTAATATTAAACATCAAACGTCTCCGTGTGGTCATTTTGAGGTTTACCAACATAAGCATTTTTTCTTCACCACGATTGTATTGGTTGAAGGTCTGTGTTTGATTCCCACCTCGGGTCTGCGTATGTGTACATGGAGTTTGCTTGTTCTTCCCGTTCTTGGTTGGTTTCCCCTGGGTGCTCCAGTTTCCTCCCACAGTCTAAAGACCTGCAAATTGTTGGATTTTCAGTTGCTCCCGTCGAGGAGTCGACACAGCGGACCACCTGATTCACAAGCAACTTGGCACAGGACCGGCACTGCATTCCGTGGCTGGGATTTGGGTACTGAGCCAAAATTGAACCCATGCCTTTTTTCGTGAATAAATATTTGAGTGTGTGCTTTGAGATGAATTGGCACACCTTCCAGGGTGTACCCCGCCTTGTTGCCCTGAGTCTTCTGGGATAGGCTCCAGGCCCCCTGTAATAAAGCTGTATAGATGATGAATGAGAGTGAGTGAGTACGTTGGTTGATTGATTGAACACTCTAGTGGGACATGGGTTTTTTAATTAAAATAAATAAATATGTATAAAAATATATATATATAAGAATTAGAATATCACCGAAAAGTTGATTTATTTCAGAAATCCCATTTAAAAAGTAAAACTTGTATAATGATTCATTACACACAGATTAATATATTTAAGGTGTTCATTTATTTTAATGTTGATAATGAATTATGGCTAATAAAAACCCAAAGTTCAGTATCTCCGAGAAATTAAACATTACTTAAGACAAATAAAAAAAGATTTTAACAGTAAAATGTTGGACTACTGAAAAGTATGTACAGCACTCAATACCTGGTTGGGGCTCCCTCCCTTAGCATGATTAAATGAGGCTTGCTATAAAACACTTGAAATATATCATTCTGTGTGTAATGAATCTATTTAATATGAGTATGACTCTTTAAAATTTAATTACCAAAGTAAATTAACTTTTTGATTATATGCATATGTAATATACAGTATATAATATCTCATCCAAAGCGATAATGTTATCTGCTGGGGAGGTTAAATCAAGTAGTTTTAATCTGTAGTTCTCTCTCTATTACCTGAGCAACAACAGAACTGAGCAGAAACAGAAATCAAACCCAGGCCTTTCATAGCATACGAGAAGCCTACCACTGAGCCACCAACGCCCCATGGGTTTTTATATACGAACAAGTTCCGTTATGAAAGCTCATTCGTAAGTCCAACAACATTGTCTAGGTATTTGGATACTAACACAAGTGAATATACACATTATAAAATTAACGTTTAATGATCTTGTCCTTGAACCTGACCTCTTGTTCATATCTTCAAAAGTTTGTAACTCGAATGTTTGTATGTAGTGGACTAATATATATATATATATATATATATATATATATATATATATATATATATATATATATACACACACACTCAGCAAAAAAGAAACGTCCTCTGACTTTCAACTGTTTTTACTTTCAGTAAACTTAACGTGTAAATATTTGTATAAACACTAAAAGAGTCAAATTAAAAATGTTTCACAATGTGTCCCTGAATGAAGGGAGGCGCAAAATCAAAAGTACCAGTCAGTATCTGGTTCGGCCACCAGCTGCTTGAAGTACTGCAGTGCATCTCCTCCTCATGGACTGCCTATTGCGGACAGTCTGAGCACTGATGGAGGAATTGTGTGTTCCTGGACTCGGGCAGTTGTTGTGGCCATCCTGTACCTGTCACGCAGGTGTGATATTCGGATGTACCGATCCTGTGCAGGTGTTGTTACACGTGGTCTTCCACTGCGAGGATGATCAGCTGTCCTTTCTGTCTCCCTGTAGCGCCGTCTTAGGCGTCTCACGGTGCGGACATGGCGATTTATCGCCCTAACCACATCAGCAGTCCTCATGCCTCCCTGCAGCATGCCTAATGCACGTTCACGCAGATGAGCAGGGACCCTGGGCATCTTTCTTTGGGTGTTTTTTACAGTCGGTAGATAAGTATCTTTAGGGTCCTGCGTTTTTAGAACTGTGACCTTAAATGCCTACTTTCTGTAAGCTGTTAAGGTCTTAACGACCATTCCACAGGTGCATGTTAATTAATTGATTATGGTTAATTGAACATGCATGGAAAACATTGTTTAAACCCTTAACAATGAAGATCTGTAAAGTTATTTGGATTTTTACAACATTGTTGAAATACACAGTCCTGAAAAAGGGATGTTTCTTTTTTTGCTATATATATATATATATATATATATACAGGGATATTTCTTCACTTATTCACACACACTATGGGAATGCCAATTATCCTAACCTGCATGTCTTTGGACTGTGAGAGGAAACCAGATCACCCAGACGAAACCCAAACCACATGGGAAAAACATTCAAACTCCATGCACACAGAACCAAGGTGGGACTCAAACCTACGACCCTAGAGGTGAAAGGCCACAGTACTAACTACCATGCCATTGTGCTGTCTATATGTATGTAAAACCCTCATCATCAGCTTTTAATCATTTTTGCACAGTTTTTATTCTCATGTTTTCCTACATGCAGACAAACACATTCATAGGAGGGGAAAAAAACGCTCCTCAGTCTCATGGAGACTTGCCCTTTAAGACGCGAACGGCGTGCCCGTTATTCATGTGTTTAATCTGTTCGTGTGACGTCACGCGCAAGCACACGCGTCGGCGGTTTTTTTTTTTGGGTTTTTTTTGTCGGCCGAGATCCTGAGCTCTTTGAATGCAGGTTGGCTGCGTCCGAAATTGCACGTTAGCGTGCTAAATAGGATGTGAAAATAGTATGCAGCTATAGTTTTTTGAGATACACGAGTACTGTACGAACAGGGGGGTGTTTCACACACACACACAGTCTCAGCACTTGGACGGAAATAGGGGGTGTTCAACTTCATCATCCCTTTAAGAGCAACCGGGGACATAGCGGTGAGAGAGAAAAGGAGGAGAGGAGGGGGAGAAGAAAGAGGAATTTAAAAAAGAAAAGGAAGAAAGGAGACAGGGGAGGGAGGGAGGAGAGAGAGAGAGAGTGTGTGTGAGAGAGCGTGTGTAGGAGAGAGAGAGAGAGAGCACTGCGATTTGAAAAAAAAAAAAAAGATGTCATCGTGCAAAGGGAAGCGCCGAGGTGGAGCGGTAGGCCGCGGCCGGGCTCCGGCACCACTTGCCCGGGTCACCGCGTGAACGCAACACCGAGGCTTCGACAAAACACCCGATTGGCCTGTGTGTTCGGGGTGGGAGGGGGGCTGACAAAAATAACAACAGAGATTTATGAATCGGTTCGTTTCTTCGTTTTTTTTTTCCATTCCCTTAATGTGTGACGTTTAAAACTAAAGCGAATTAGATTAACATGATGTGTTTTAATTGCATGTTGTATGTAAGCTTTGTTTAAACTGTTATTGCTTTCGTTCGTGTTAAGTTTTGCGACGGTTCAGCTAACATTGCGATTAGTTTATTATATTAATGTAGCAGTTATAATTAATTAATTATCCGGTTTGATCTGAACGCTTTATGCTCAGGTTTTAATCAGATATTTTAAAGTGAAATTATTATTATTATTGTTATATAGCATTGGTGTTATTATTATTATTATTGCAGTGCTGCTGGGGAGGTTAAATCAGAAAGTTTTAGTCTGTAGTTCTCTCTCTCTCTCTTACCTGAGCAACAACATGGATGCTGCATGGAGCAGTTTTCTCTTCCAGGTGAGCTCTCTGCTTTGTGTGTGCATGTTTTAGTGGACCACTTTTTACTTCGGATTTATGATCACTGCTTTATGTTTTGTACACGTTAAACCAGATGGTTTAAAAAAAACAACAACACACACACTCAGAGATAGTCAGGCATGCATATAACCTGTGTATAAAGTGTTTTGGACTTGTCCCCTCAGACCACACCGACCCAAACCCATCTGGATGGCTCCCTCCAATCAGAGCTCATGCAGGTCCACGCGAGCTCGCCTCAGAGCCCGCCCACAGAGCCTGTCGCCACGCCCCCGTCGACTGTGGACACCACAGCCCTCAGTGAGGACCCTGTACCTGGTAAGAGGGGATGGGATGGTTATAAGAGAGACACACTTCAGATCATGTGGAGAGGAGAAAGAGAGGGAGAGCATGCTGTGTGCCTTCGTCCTTCTGTTCGTTGTCATGATGTAAAAGTTATCATTACCTTCATGTCACTTTTCCAGAATTTCTGCCACAGTTGTAGACAGATCTACACAGGGATAGTGCGTAATATGTTATATTTTTTGGAAAAATAAATAAATAAATAGGCTGACATAGAGATGTGCAGTGTTTAGTGTATTTTTATAGTATTTTATTATTATTTTTAAACCATCAGCTTGGTTGACTCGTACAACCTTTTGCAGCCTTTATAAGTTTGATGTAAATTCTTTTTACATCTAACTTATATTTACTGGTGGCTTAGTGATAGGGTTCTCGTCTGCCACACGGACAGCCCAGGTTGGATTCCCACAGATCGGCCAAACCCCAGTTGCTGGATGCAGTGCTAGTCCCAAGGCCGGATAAAATGGGAGGGTTGCACCCCTGAGTGGCGCAGTGGTAAAGTGCTCGCCATATCATCTGGAGATCTATATACATAAGGGCTGGGAACTTCTCACTCAGGTGCACTTAGATCAGTTGTGTTAATGTAATCTTGCCTGTTCAATCACATGGGAAGTAACAATTTGATATGATGACCTAAACACCTCTAAAACATACCGATGCATGCTCTGTTTCTTCCTCCAGAAAAGCCCCCAGTTCGTCCAGGCCGTGCTGCTCACATCTGTGCCATCTGCAACAAGCAATTCAAAAATAGCTACAACCTGCGGCGGCACCAGTCTGTCCACACAGGTGTGCGTCTGAAGGGAGGATCTACCCAGAACCGGGACGGCGGCTCTAAAGAGGCCACCGAGCCCCTGTCTCTCCTCCACCTCAGTATAGTCCCCCCTACTTCAGGGCTTCCTGCTCCGCCTCCGCAGCCGCTACTGCTTACTCACGACACCGGTGATTCAGTCCTGACCAGCACAGTCACGCCACTGCCCCCTCCGACTGCCATCGTCATGCCGACAGGGGAGCCAGTTCAGGTGCGTATCATGTCTGTCATGGTTTTCCAGCAAATCAGTGTGACATTTAATAGCTACTTAAACGATGACTGAATTATCAGAATTTATACTTTTATATTGGAATTTATGGGCACGATTTAAAGTCGCTAATCGCTTCATTTTGGTTTTATTCTTTACTGCCTTATGTGGTAAACTAGTTATTTTTGAGATACAAGATAATTTGCACGTTACCAAAAAGATGTCAATAATTAAACCATTCTTTAAAAAAGAAACCAAATATGCATTTATAAAGGCATGTTCATTCATTCATTTATCGTTTTTAGTTCCTCTACTCTCATTCAAACTGCAGATGAAATTACGACAAAAACCGTGACAATAGTATAAAACCAACTAGCTCCGCCATGTGACTGAAACATGTACTGCAGTCATAAATGACATTGTGACTACGGTGACATAAATCCTCTGTGACCCATCTGTTGGTTGCAGCCCAGTGGTATAGCATGTAATATAGAAATGTGCAGAAATTAACAAGTTTATGTAAGAAGATATTTATTCTTTTTTTTTTTTTCGTAAGACTCTCCGGTGGCTTCACGTTCAAACTATTTCAGGTTTACTGACAATAACCCTACTGATGGAGGGCTTTGTTTTTGTTTTTTTGTGTTTTAGCAGCATGATCTGTCTTTAACTTCAAGACAGACAATAGAGAGGCTTGTGAGAGAGCTGTTATGATGGAAGCGATTTGTCCGATACGCAACGTTAAACATAACCATATTGAAAAGGATAATAAAATGGAGGCGCGATGCAGGCAGACACAAAGGAAAGTTACTGTAGAAGCCCTATATTTGCCTACTGTTACTACATAAAATAGATTATTACTTTTAACCCCCGCAGAAGCTTTGCCGACAATTACAGTTTACTAAATAAAAGACGAAAAGAATCATACTTATCCGTTTATATTTTTATTTGATATCATGACCCATCTATTAGTTCCTGTTGTCACTTGCGTTATAGCAGCTCTAAAAAGACACACACTTCAGTCAGCCTGTGTTTGTCTCTCTTTTGAAATGAATTCGACAGAAATTTCAAATGCTGTCATAGTGTGTGAGGGCTCTTGTTCTTCTAAGGAATTTTTTCCACCATTCGGGGATTTTCAGGGGAATAAACATGCTCACAAAATCATAAAAATCATCAGACAAGTTGGAATCTGCTGCCATCAGGATGCCTGAGAGTCTAGTGGTGGTGATGGCACAAGGTGCTTGGGCCCATTTGTTATTGTCTGCAACAATATTTTTTTATAATTTGTCTTGGAATATGCGGAGTATCCTCTGTAGAAGTCCCTGTGAACGAGCTGTTACTGTAGAAATTATAATCTGTTTTCTCTTTTGTTACGTCTACTTCCATCTTTTCTCGCATCAAGCAGAGGCCGGTAAACCCAACCCCGAATACTAATGTGGTGCGCAAGAACCACGCCTGCGAGACGTGCGGGAAGGCCTTCCGGGACGTATACCACCTGAATCGGCACCGGCTCTCGCACTCGGATGAGAAGCCCTTCTCGTGTCCCGTGTGCCAGCAGCGCTTTAAGAGGAAAGACCGGATGAGCCACCACGTCCGCTCACACCAGGGTGGCGTCGAGAAGCCCTACATTTGCTCGCACTGCGCCAAGGCCTTTTCTCGGTCTGAATGCATCATTTTACTGTGTATTTTTTACTTTTTTATATATTTTTGTTTTGGTAGCGATTATGTCAAATTTGATCTCTCTCTCTTTGTCTTTCCCCCTTCATGTAGCCCTGACCACCTCAACAGCCATGTTCGACAAGTTCATTCTACAGAACGACCTTTCAAATGTCCGGTATGATGTGTTCGTGTTTTATGGTGATATATTGAAGAATCTGGTTAAAATCATCACAAAGTAATCCCATAGTTACTTGTTGTTGAATTGTTTTAAGTCCTGTTGATCAAAGGGATAAATTTTCCATATAAGAGGCTACACTATACTATATTGCCAAAAGTATTTACTCTCGCATTCAAATCATTGTATTCAGCTGTTCCAGTCATCACTCCCATGGTTACAGGTGTATAAAAAACAAGCAGCTAGGCATACAGACTGGTTTTACATACATTTGTGAAAGAATGGGTACCGTGATGGGACGCCACCTATGCAATAAGTCCAGTGGAAGCGATTTGGGAATGATTGCAACTCAGCCATGATGTGGTAGGCCACGTAAAATAACAGAGCGATGTCGGTGGATGCTGAGACGACGCATAGTGGTCGCCAACAATAGCTACAGACCGCCACACTTCATATGGCCTACAGATTAGCTCAAGAGCATTGCGTAGAGAACTTGATGGAACAGGTTTCCATGGCCGAGCAGCTACATCCAAGTCTTGCATCACCACGTGCAAAGCATCGGATGCAGTGATGTAAAACACACCGCCACTGGACTCTAGAGCAGTAGAGATGTGTCCTCTGGAGAGACGAATCGCGCTCCTTGTGAAGGCAGGCGAGCGAATACTATTTGCAGTATTGCGGATTACTGACGTGGGACATTCGCCTGCAAAAATAGATGAGTGAGAACTAGTAAGAACGTGCACGTTAATAGTGCAACCTTTAACGTAGAGGACTAGTCAAAATCTTTGAACACTGCAACTCATTCAAAAGTACTTTTTTTTTTTTTTTAGGACAGTACTGAAAACGTCTGATATAAAATTGTGCATAATGCAAAGTATTTTTTTATTTTTTTGCCACCATTCACCTTTATGAGGGCTTTGCATGCCGTTGGCAGCGAGAACACTTTCAGCTCCTTCAAGACTGTTCATACTGACCTCATCAAGCTGGTTAAGAAGATGCCAGTGTGTGCAAAGAAAAAGTGTGATAATCTAAAATATAAAACGTTTGCTTTTTCATTTTCTTGGCATGCTGCATAATCCCATGTGTTATTTCATAGTTTTGACTAAAGAATCAGAACTGGAAACCGCGATGTGACTTGAACTTTTTTTTTTTTTTAAGAATTTGTATCGGCCTTGACAGGGGATCATCATGAATGCATGTGGCACAACGGAAATGCGTTTGCTCCATTGTTCAGAGATCTTGAGTTTGACTTTGATTCGCCGTGCTCTCAGTGAGAATAAAAAGATGCGATCGTCACATGCTGGCAGTCTTATTCCTTACACAGTTTTGGAGAAACTGAAAGTTCTATAAAGTTTTTTTATAAACATACTTCATTTTTTTTTTTAAAAACATTTGTCCATGTTGTCAATTATAGGTCTTAAAAGAATTATCAAAATCAGGTGGGGGGACATCAATATCAATAATAGAAGATTTTAATAAATGCATTTTTACTTTCGACACCTTCAAGACTTTCATAATTTCAATCGTTTTTCAAAAAGAGTCTCCAGTCGTTGTGCTTTCTGACTGTCTAAGGTAAAGCTGCGCCTTAAAGTTTTTCAGTCACAGGAAAGTTCATAGTTTATAGGAATGTTAGCCTTATTAACATTAAGAGACAGGGAGGGAAAGGCTGGTGAGCGAGCGGTCATAGTGTAATTTCTTAATGTAAAGTGTCATTTGTCTCACGCACATTCCAGAGCATAAATATAAACAGATACGAGAGAGAGAAAGAGAGAGAGCGCTTTTCTGTTGTAAATTGCCAAAGTATAAGACTTTGTGACATGCCGTTAGAGGAAAATAATCAACACTAAAGTTTTAACATGACGTTACTTAGTCTTACCATCCCATGAACACACCAGCACATAAACAAAACAGCACATGTTTTATTTTGTATTAATTAATCTGGTCTTTAATGTTTGTGCTTTCATCATTAGGAATTTTTTTACTGTGTGTGTATGAGGAGTCATTTTATTATTTTTCAGACATGTGAATCGAGTTTTGCCACAAAAGATCGACTCCGTGCTCACATGATCCGGCACGAGGAGAAGGTCCCATGTCACATCTGCGGCAAACTACTCTCAGCCGCTTACATCACTGATCACATGAGGGTGCACAACCAGTCCCAGCATCACGCCTGCCACCTGTGTAACAGAAGTGAGTATTGTACCGTCAAGTTCGTTTTACTTTGGTTGGGCAAAATCTCAGTAAAACATTACATAAATTAATTAATTGAGTAAATTTTACGTCTTGAACCTGGTTTAAACCCATTCTTAAATATTTAAAAGCAGAGCACAAAAAAATGCACCATTGTGCTCCCTCTAGCGGTGGCCAGAGGAATGACAAACATTTTCAACACAATGCAACAAAATCTCTCATGAGAAAATGATTTATAATTACGTGCAGGTTTTTTTTCTTTCTTTTTTTAGTATTGAACATTTTAGGGAATATTTGTGGAAACTTTGCTTGAGTTAACACTAGAGAAACCAGGACGATAAGTATTTATTGAATATTATAAATACTTACTAATTTATTTTAGTAATCTCAGTGGAAACGTGACCAAGCTGAAATAAATGCTTGGTGTCTTTACAATGTAAATCAGAAACGCTCCCTGGAGAGAAAAAGAGAGAGCACCATTTTTAATTAGCCGCTTAAGGGACATAAGAGGGATGGAAAAAACTATATACATAGAACGGAAAAAATAACCTTGTGTGTGTGGAAGGATATCTGGGTATGAAGATTCACTGCTAGGCAGTATGCTCTGTATTTCTTTGTACAGTAAATGACGAAGTTATTTAAATAAATAAATAAAAAACACCTAAAAAAAAAAAGCAAAAATGTTAGCAAGCAGGTTAAAAAATCCCGCCTTTTCCGTTATGATTGGTTGCAAGAATTCTGTCTCGTCCGTGATTGGTTAGAAACCTAGAGCTTTTCTAAACTTATTTTTTGTCCCAGTTTAAAAGAATAGTTAATAATTAAAATCTCAGTGTCAGTCTGAATCTCATTTATGTACAATTAAGCGATTTAGAAATAATGATGATTGAAAATATTTTTTTTATAAAAGAAGAAAAATATTAGCGAGATCGTGTGGGGTTTTGAAATCCCGCCTTCAGCGTTATGATTGGTTACAAGAACTCGGTCTAGTCTATGGTTAGTTACAAACCTAAATCACGTACAAACAATTTTTATTAGGCCTTTTTTATCATTTGTATAATTTTTTTTTCTTCTATACTAATATATATTTTACCAACTATTTTATCTTTGTGTGACATCAATGTGTTTTATTATTATAATATATGTGGTGTTTTTTTGTTTTTTTTAATATATACATTTTACAATGTGGATTAAGAGTATATAACCACCCCACTCTGTCTTGTAGGTTTCACGACGCTCACGTACCTGCGCATCCATGCTCAGAAGCACCACGGGCAGGAGTGGAAGGACAGCGGCTTCGGCTCCAGCGGTTCCGTTCTAGTGTGCCATTTGTGCGGCGTGCACTGCAAGACCCTCACTCAGTTGCAGGGCCACATGGGTACCCACAACCCCCCAGGCAGCAGCAGCGGAGAGGGAGCGCCTGACGGCACGGTGGTGCTGAGCAGCACAGACGGCGGCGGCGGCGGCGGCATGGTGTCGGCCCCTGCTGTCTTCGTGAGCTCCAACACCATGGTGGACCTGCTGGTCACCGACTGTTCCTGCATCGCACAGGAGCCCCAGAGCTAGTACTGCATGCCTGTAACAAACATCTGTATCCACACACACACACACACACACACACACGCACTCAGTTAGCAAACTGGACCTTTGTGATATGTCCTGTGGTATGTAGGAATGGTATGTACCAGGACTATTCAATCAGCAGGTTTTATTTTTAAATAATCCAGATTTTTTTAATGATATTAGCATGTAACTACCTGATAGGAATCAATAAATTTTGGGGGGGAATGTGTGACTCCGCAGTGAGCGACTGAAAATGAACCTCCTGTTTATATTAAACAAGAAAACTTCTTTTTAAATGAGG
This sequence comes from Clarias gariepinus, assembly GCF_024256425.1. NCBI lineage: Eukaryota > Metazoa > Chordata > Actinopteri > Siluriformes > Clariidae > Clarias > Clarias gariepinus. Next base: position 6,125,850 of record NC_071113.1, read on the forward strand.
CCGTCCTCTCTGCACGTGCACACTAGTCGTCTTAGGATCATGGGAGGGATACGGTACGCGCCAAAATATACAGTACTGAAACTCGCGCATCTCAGACACGCGTTTGCATTCGTCGACAAAGCAAAGCTACACACACACGTGTTGCCAGTCGTTGTGAGGAAAAAGAATTCATAGTAGAGTATTGTTTCTGCTTATACAGCTGTGAATGAGGACTGAGTTTGAAAAACATGACAGAACACACCATCCCGTGTTCTTACACAACCTTTTGCAGGAGTCTGTAACAAATTCTGTTCTGGGTTAAGAATCAGTGAGAGGCTGCACACACACACACACACACACACTTCCAGGACTTACATTATGCATACCGCGGTAAATCAACAACGCTATGAGTGTGTGTTAGTTTCTTCCAGGGAAAATAAACTCTCAGATGACAAAAAGGAAATATTGTTCGTATTTTCATTTAAGTACTGTATATTTTGGCGCATACTGTACTTATACAAAGGGTGTTCATGTCAAACTGGGACTTTCATCGACATTCACTCACAACTAATCGACATCCACGCTCAGTACGATGATGAGACGCATCAGCCGCAATGAAACGTTTAATACGTTTCTAAAAAGCCAGCACGTCCGTGAATGAAGATCCCGGCTAAGGTGGCTCGAAGCCCACTGCGGTCAATCCTGAGTTGAACGCATGTTCTGCGAAAAACGCAAAATCAGTCACCAATTCTGTCTGTGTGAACTGTACACACACACATTCACCAACACCACTTGCACGTTACAGGAACTCGGCTGGGAGTTATTTCCACGTCCACCGTACGGCCCTGACCTTCCTGGGAGGCCAGCGTTTCAGGCATGAAGCAGGCAGTCTGATCATGTCTTTGGCCTGCTAAGAAAACTTTCTATGTAGATGGTGTCCGAATACTGGTGAAACGCTGGGATGCGTACATTAGTGTAGCAGAGCATTATATAGAGAAATAAAGAGAGTTTTTTTGTTTTGTTTTTAATATCTCTCATTATTGTGTTATTCTGTGCAGTCATAAGTCCCGGTTTGACTTAAAACACCTGTAGTAGTTATATTATGTACAGAACCGATTGAAATAAAGAAGGAGCAAAACAATCTGCTTCCCATGAAGAGTGGAAATGAAAGCATGCAGACGAGGAAGAAAAAAATGGTGTAATGATTATTCTACTTGACATTTCGATGAGGTTTAATGAGGTTAACCTGGTTAAGCAGACAGAGCACAGCCCTGTAGTGTCTCGGTGTGGTTATGTTATTTACAGAAACACGAATGTAGCTGCTTTTACTGTGATCTAATTACAGTTTTACATTACATAAATGCTGTACAAATTTAAAAACGTACATTTAGTTTATTGCTAAGTTTCTCTAGCCCGTTAAAAAAAAAATTAACTGCTGACAAAAGCCCCGCCCCTTTCCTTAGAAGTGAAGTGGATACGTCTGGCAAAACGATATATGATTGGACCTGATTTTAGGGATTTCCTTCCTTGAGGAATGTTGAAGTCGTCATTGCTGCTTCCTGTTTGTTACACCACACTAGCATCAACGTCTTATCAGTTGTAATCTTTACGCCATGATTTGATATCATTCTGTATTTTCATCGTCTAGTCACAAGTTAGCTGATTGATCCAACATTCATCTGAAAGTTCCGCACGTCTGCCTCGTTGCCTAAAAGATCAGTACGAATAAAAAGTAGAAAAAAGAAGAAAATCAAATCTGTGAAATAATCCTAATCAGTCGTTTAGGCCGTGTGTTTGGTTAAAGCGTGGCTCTCGCACACATTTTCTTTCCATCACAGGATCACAATGATTGATGTACGTTGATGAAATAATAGATATATAGTGGCGTGTTTTATTATTACTAAAGTATGTATATAGTTTTTGTGGTTTCCCTTCATGATGAATAGCCCTGGTATATACTATCAATCTTTTTTTCTCTCTCTCTCTCTCTCTCTCTCTCTCTCTTTCTCTCTCTCACTTAACATTGTTGAGCAAATACTGTGAAAAAAGCTATTACACAGCTAGCTGAGCAGTTCCCACACACACGCACTTAATCTCACTAATTACGCAGCCACTGTAGCAAATAAGAAAGGGAACCTGATGCGCATGAACACTACTTGTACCAGTCTCCCCAGCACGCTGTAGATCTCGAGTGTATTATTGCAACCCTGATCGGAGGTTCGGCCTGAGAAGTCCACGGTGGCTTTCAAGGTGGCACGCGGGCGATCCGAAACTTCAGTACCATGTACGATTGCACTGGCTGGATTTCTTTCCACTTATATTTTTGTTCATAGAATCTGTTTCACTCTTATTGCTGCAGGACACAAACGATACTGTGATTGTGACTTTCTACTGTATTTCATATTCTGCGATCTCTTTCTCTCTCTCTCTCTCTCACCTTTCTATTTACACAAATCAAAAACCATGCAGAGATAAAAAAATAAATAAAAATAAGTTGTCTAAGTGAAATAAAATCAAAAGACTTTTAAACTCCAGAGATGGAGCACCTCACACTAAACTTTAAAAGGCAATGCTTTGGGAGAGTGTGTGTGTGTGTGTTTGTGTGGGTGTTTAAACATGAATAAGAGCATTAATGGTTTGGTAAAAATGTGTCAAAAAAACAAGCAAGAGTTGTATTCAGGATCAGTGTGCACCTTAAAACAGTTAACCAGGATTGTTTTGCTTTAGTGAATTTGTTTAAGTGCTGGCTAAAGAAAGCCTCGTTATTGAAAAAAGAAAAAAAAAAGTGAACGCTTGTTTGATTTCATTTAATAAGACACTACATCTTTATGATCTTCAAGCAAATTAAAAGAATGCATAATGAGGAAATAGCTGATGCTTGATTTATTTTTTTCATATCGCAAGCAAAAAAAAATAGTAATAATAATAATAAATGCTCCTACAAAATGAATGCAACTTATTGCTTTTAAGAGAACTGAAGAATTATATTTTGGCCATGATTGTTATTAATGCTGTGTTTTTCATCATGTGAAGCAAGTGTTTAAAGAAAGGGCTTAAATCAAACAACTGAATTTAATAGTCAGAAATGAGTATATAGTTCATCTGTTGAAATTGTTAAAGGAAGAAAAATACAAAAAAAAATTTTTTTTTGTTTTTTGTACTGGAGTGATTAGTTTGAGCAGTTTCATGTTGGTACTGTACATGATTGTTGTCATTCACTAACTTAATTTTTTATCATTTCTTTTTTTTTTTTTTGCTGTTTTATAATTTGAAATTTCATTTGATCAGTAATTGTTTATTAAGCTCTGAATCATGTTTAGGTTGTTCTTTATCTAGCACTAAGCTGAATACCTCTCTCCTATAGGAATCAGTAGAGTTCCGGCACTGCATCTCGATGCCTTATTGTATCACTCTACCCTGTTTTAATTAATAAGACTCTAAAGGTATTTTAAATTGTAGGCTTGGATTCAGTATGAAATATTAATGGGATGTATTTATATTTATATTTTTATATTTCTCAACAGTATGCATGCCTGTTAGCGATTGTTAGAGCAAAACAAACAAAAAAAAAAGAAGAATTATGTTGATGCTTACCATGATCATGAATATTATGTCATTATTTTGTAGATTATGTAGATCATGTTATTATTTTGTAATTTTGACTATTAAAAAAAAGAAAGGCAAGTAACGGAAGATCTGGGTGAAACGTGTCACTTTTACTTTGTTAACGTTGAATCGGGCAGATGTATCAGATGCATGCTTGGGAAAGAGTGACGTGTTTAAATCCACTTTGATTTATTTTTACTTCAGCTCTTTGGTGGGATTGTGGTATGTGAGCATGGTTCATTTCACAGTTTGAACCACTATTGCAATTCTGGTTACGCAGTTAATATGAAAGCTGCACCAAAAGTAATGCAAAAGTGGTTATAACTCCCAGTTGAGTTAATTATTGTGAAAACACCTCTGGCAATCAACCCAAGATTTCAATGTTTTACAGAGAGCGATCCACTCACTGAATGTTCACAGACTGCAGTGGGTTTTGAGCCAACTCACTCATGATCATCATTCGTGGACTTCAAATGCATCGTTCAAATGCTTTACTGCAGCCAAGAGTCTCATCACCCTATTGGGCCTGAATCGGTTTTACACTTTCATTCATAAGAAATTTCACCACAAGTCATGGTTTGACCCGAACGCTCCTCCTCTTTTCATTTTAACTGATATTCATCAGTTCTGCTGTTTTTAAAATAACATTATTTGTGTCTTGTGAAGTCTACAGCGATGCTGTGAACTTTGGACAACCTCTAGGTCGTCTCTCACACTGCTTGTCCACTGCTTCCATTCAAAAAGTGATTCTAAAATGTCCATCTATTTAAATGATTTTGTAGACCCCATGAAACCAAAAAAATTTCCACTATATATATATATATATATATATATATATATATATATATATATATATATATATATATAAAACTTGGTTGATACTGGTTTTCTTTATATTCCTATGTGTATGTTAAGGAAAACTCACAGAGAGCTAAAACAGGGTCCATCAGGACAGTGGCAATAATAAAAAAAAAAAAATTCCAGTCTTTACACTATGTTTTTATTGTTTAGATGTGTAACAGCACCTAAGGAGACAAATGACATCAAAGGCATTTTTGCTGTGAATTAAATTCAAACAGCAAAGGATTAAAAAATGTTTTTCTAAGGTGTGGTGAGCAGGTGATCATATAGCATTACAGATTGAGACTGTTTTGTTAAAAATAATGTAGAACGTTAAATGAATAATTTATATACTGCACAGCCTGTTTATACAGCCTCTATTTATAGTGTCTCTTTTTTTATTCTAATTAAATGACTAGTCTCACTGTTTATTAATTATGCTGGTTTGCTTTATTAGTTTCTCCACATTTACTATTTAATTAAATTAAAAGCACAGTTGTGATGCGGTTGTAGGCCTGATGGCACAGCCATGCTACTGTATATCCAGCAATACAGCATAACCTCAAGTGTAGTATCGCTTTGAAGCAACAGTTCCACAATCACCATTTATTATCAAAATTGGTTTGTATATTTAACCGTCAATACATATCCTTCCACCTCTGGCATAACTAACTAGAACCGCGACTGGCAGACCTGGCGACTGACAGTGTAATTTAAAGGCCTAAAAGCAGTTTTAAAATCTCATCGGTGCTATGCGGCCAAAACGTTAAGAAGAATAAACCATGGAGGTGGTCGACAGTCTTGTAAATCTAGTAAGGTTCTCTTTATATTTTTACTTATTACACTTATACATATATGTTAACCTCAAGGTGTCGGTGTTTAATCCTAAATAGCGTTAAATGAAAAGCTAGTGTGTTATTGCACAATTCCTTGTTCCACACACTAAGTAGTGCCGTTAATCAGGCGGTTACAGAGGGATTTGGCGTTCAGACTTATGTTAGAAGCTAGTTAGCTCTTTTTTAGACGAAAATAAAAGATGGTTTAGATGCATTTTGGAATGACTTGAAATGACAACCTTATCAGATGTGTTTTCTTGCTAAATGTGCTTTTGTGACTTGTTTTGGCAGGCAGGTTCTCTCTCTTCTGTACTGTAGACTTGTACAGACCGATTTTCACCCATGCTGCGACCGACAGTTAGTGAAATAAACAATTATTAGATCACCTGGGATACGGATCGATACATATAGTTAATCATCGCAGTGCTGTTATCGGATCAGATTGCTTGGTCGGAACTATCCAAGTACTGCAAGAGTTTCATTAAATTCTGTCCAGCGGTCGATTTAAGACGCGCCTGCAGTTTGTGACGCATGCGCAGTACATTGCCAAAAATAATCTGGCACAAAACTGCTTCACTTCTGCTTGACATTTTGATTTCATCTATGGTGCAGATTTAACTTCAGGGAAATACCGAAGGACGGGCAAAGTCCTGTTAAATTCTGTCCAGCCAGTCTCACAACAGACAGATAGACATCCAGACAGAAACTGGTTTCAGGTCCTCCAATGGATAAAATGTAAAGATTATCATCATCATCATCATCATCTTTTGTCTGACCAATGTACAGACAAAATCTTTTTATTTTTTTATTTTTTTAATATAGAAATATGACGCTGGCAGTAGTTACATCTTTCTAAAGCTTGTCCATTTTTATGTCCTTGGAAATGTCTTGTAAACTCCATCAGTAGTCAGTGTGAAAAACTAGTAGGCCTCACACCACCTGAGGTGACTGCTAAGCTCATCCTGTGCAACCTGATCAATAATGTAGCATCATCATAACCAACACGACCGCAGGTTTAATCTTTATTACTCATCATCCGGCTCTGGTGCAGTCAGCAAAACGCTTCTTTAAAAAAGAAACAAAGAAAAAAAAAAGTCTGAGTCCGAGCCTCTGCGGAAATGAGAGCGCCAGCGGCCGGCAATAAAGCGCATTTTTAAAGGGCAAGGTCGGTGCTGGAGGAGTGCGGATGGGGCAAACCGGGGTAGCCGGAGAGGAAGTGTGTGTGTGTGTGTGTGTGTGTTTGTGAGAGATAGATATAGAGAAAAACGAACAGACAGACAGAGAGAGAGAGAGAGAGAGAGAGAGAGGAGCAGCATCAGCTCGCATCCCGCTGAAGCGTCTCGCGCCAGTGCTCAGTCTCAGTCTCACGCGCCGGAGACACATCACAGCAACGACGGGAAGGACACCATGTCGGTACACTGCACCGTGTGTCTCGGCCGGACGTCGCCGTTGGTTTTCCCCGGGATGCGGATTGTTTCTACAGGCCGCTGACTGAAACACCATCAAACGTAGGGCAGCGCTTTGTTTATTCTTTGATCTTTAGATCTTCCAGATCAAAGGCTGCGTTTAAATTTCGAACGCTACACCAGGCTGGTTGTTCTGTACAAGGTTGCACCAGATCTTTGCTGACATTCTTGTTTGTTTGCTTATTTATTTGAACATATCGGACCTTCATCTACCACCGGGTAATGATCACTGCTTAAGCTAGACTTTGCGGTGTAAACAAATGAGCATGACGAACGCGTCATATGAGGAGACGAGCATCATCATCATCATCATCACCATCTCACCGACGCATAAAGACGAGACGACTTAGCTTAGACTTGTTTCCTCGGTTTTTGTTTTCACGCTCCCGACCTGCGCGATTACGCACTGCGCATTTTATTACAACACTTGCATCGATGCAGATTACAGTAAGGATATGTGGATACATTTTGGAGGTCAGAAGTGCTGAGTGTGCGCTTTTATTAGCAGGTTAGATTCTGATGTGTGTGTGTTTTTTTTTCTCTCTTTTTCTTTGTACAAGAGTAAGGTCTGTCTTAGCAAACTTGCACAACTCAATCTGCAAAGGGAAAGGGACTCCACATGGTGTCCCAAAAGTCCCCATACGTAAGGAAATGAGTATCATTAGGCATGCATAACACCAGATGTGTTAATATGAATGCACCAGGATTGGGACAGACATCTGTTTGTGAGTGTGTGTGTGAGAGAGAGAGAGAGTAAGATATTGCTATCATATAGATGATTTATGTTCTGTATGTGGCCCGGTGGTTTGGTCGTCTTGCACCTCCAGGGTGTGGGTTCGATTCCTCCCTCAGGGTCCGTGTGCATGGAGTTTGCATGTTCTCCCTGTGCTTGGTGGGTTTCCTGCGGGTACTGTACTCCGCCTTGTGCCCTCCTAAGTCTCCTGGGATAGTCTCCTGACCTTAACCCCATTGGGTACCTTCAGGATGAACTGGAACGGGAATGGATGCCTGACCTCATAAATGCTGTACAGAATGAATGGGCACAAATTCCTACAGAAACTCTCTAAAAAATTTGGAAACAGTCTTCCAAGAAGAGTGGATGCGGCATGTGGATGCATGTGGATGGATGCACACTAAAAGTTTTTGTCCAAACCTGTAATGCAATTGTATCTAAATACATAAAAAGAGTGTATGATGAGGTCACTGCAGTGAACCATCTGATCTACACCCAACTTGGAACAGGTTTACACCAGATGCCCATCCTCATGCAAACCCTGTCATTTTATCCTGGTTTGGACATTGGGTGTCAAACCGAGACCTTCCACATGGCAGGCAGGAAACCTACTCCTGAGCCATCAATGCCTGAGCCTTTTTTGTGTTTCGACAAGTTGTTGTCAGACTTTCGGCTACTCCCATTGAGGGGTCGCCACAGCGGACCACCCGATCCACACAACAACTTGGCATGCCCTTCCCGATGCAACACTCCCATTTTATCTGGGCTTAGACTGGCACTGCATCCAGTGTATTAATTCCTATTTACTAATCATCTTGTGATTCAGTAAATACAAGTCCTATCTTAGGACTGCTTGGAAGAAGCTAGGAATATACCCATGAACCTGACACCAGTCCATCACATGGTGCCACACACATCCACACACACATTTGTTCAGACCTAGGACTTGAAATTGACAATTAATTAGCCAGTTCACTTAATGACATGTTTTTTTAATGATGTTGGGAAACCAAAAAAACTCCAGAGTAAACCAGAACCACACACAGAAACGCCACAAACATAGTAACTACACTCAGGATTGACGTGTAAGCTATATTTTTTTTTTTTTTTTTTTTTAAATATTGATTACCATGCAGCATAGTGGATTAGTGGTTAGCACTGTGACCTCGAACTCTAGGCTTAATGGTTCAGAACTGTCTTCGGGTCTGTGTGCATGTTCTCCCGGTGCTTGGTGGGTTTCCTCCAGATACTCCGGTTTCCTCCCACAGTCCAATGACATGCAGAGCGGGTTCCCGAATAGCCTGCAGTGTGTGATGGATGGATTGACACACCCTATCCAGTGTGTACCCTGTTTTGTGCCTCTGCGAGTTCCCTGCGATAGGTTCTAGGCCTCTTTTGAACTTGTACAGGACAGGTCGTATAAAGAATGAGTAATAATAAGAGACTGATTGATTATTGATTGTATGCTTCAGTTGTTAATATTGTTGTTGGAGCTTGTTATGAGCATTGATGAAACATATGAGCTGAAGCTGCCAGAAATTATGATGACCTCATCATCTTTATCATTCTCATCATCATAAAGGGAGAAGTGCCACTATATTTATGGTTTAAACAAACAAACAAACTTCTCAACAAACTTTTTTTGTTCAAATTGGTAATGTTACTACGACAGTTATTTCCTCATTTGCTGTCATTTACAGAAATTGTTAGAAAGGCCTACATTCCATAAAGTTCATAAATTTTGACACACAGCATTTAATCAAATAAGCATCTACTGTACGTTTTATTAAATCTCGAGTGTGCTGTTCTTTCATGCCAGCAAGGCTTATTGGAGATTTCGATTATTGTAGTTTGTAAGCAAGGGGGACGCATCTGTCAACTCTGCGAACATTTTTGCGATAATTTGGTAAATTTGGAAAACTGGTCACGGAAGCTTTTATGGAAGTCTTCAGGTCTTTCATGCATGACCTCTAAAAAAAAAATGCAATTACATTTATGATAGAAAGCACTTATTGTATATTCTACAGTAACATCTCTGCTTTTATTTTGTACAAATGTCTGTATAACAACCTCTTTAAGGCAAAGAACATATTGGTTTGAATATTTATGTTAAAAAAATATTAGCACAAATAAGATTCACAATTAATTAGCTCAATTATATTTAAAATTATGGCAGAACTTGGCAAAAAAATAATAAAATCAACACGTGGCAGTCTTAGCTTATGTGTGAAAGTGTCACAGATGGCAGTGTATGAGCCTCCCAGCTTTTCACATGGAGAGAATCTGCAACTAAGAAGTCTCAACCCATTACCAGGATCGTGTGAACGTAATCATTTACCAAAATTTAAAGAGTGTGCAAGTCAAACTGGGACTTTTGATTGCGCAGAATAACAGAACACAGATACACACGTCTTCTGTAAATGGGTGTCGGTTTCACACCTTCACTCACAAGAAATTTCATCATATGTCCCTGTTTAAGTTGAAAGCCGCTCGTATAATACTGAATTGAGAGTGGATCCACAAACAGTTTGTTATATTTATAGAACTTTTTGTGACACCATACATTTATTTTTAAATCATAATGCAGCCGTTTATCATTTTAAAGCAGAATATATGATACTGACTCAGTTTTGTATGGCGTATGTATTACTGACACTCGGCCAAAACACAGTATTGGTGCAGATTTAAAAAAATGTTTTAATGTTATACATATAATACAGAAAATGTGTGCCAACAGAGCTACTTCTAAGGTTGTTTAACATGGAAGTGACTGATCCTGCTTCCCTAAATAAACTTCAATTAGCTAATTTCAGCTGTTTTGGAGAAATGATTGAAATGTGCCCAGAAAATGACCATTTTCAGCGTTATGCTGTCTCAATTCAAACAAGTATTGTGTCAAAATAATATTGGTGTACTGTTGGATTGGTGGAAGCTTCTAGAAGCAAGTAAAAAGTGTTGCTTAAATAAAAGCATTCCTTGCAAAATATATTTTTCCCCCACACAAAAAATCTGTAGTGTCCGTAACCTTGTCAAATTCATGTTGCAATATCTTAACAATTTTGCATTTTGAAATAATACACTTTTTTAGATTTATGTTCTTTCATGTAAAATTTTAATCGGCCAAGTTTCATCTGCATGACAATTAACATAATTAAAAGATTTGAATTTTAAAAAATGTTACGGACACTACATCTGCACCAGTACCATGTTTTGGCTGACTGCTAAATTGAAATATTATAAATACTGCTTTAAGTCATGAAGACAAACATAAACAATTGTTTTGGAACATTCAGTTCCTTACGGTACTTTATTTCAGAAGTACAATTACTTGTATCTGAGTACTAGAGTAATAAACCCAAAAAGGATCAGTTTTCAACTCAATAACATCTACTCTTTCAGAGAGGACGGAAGGACTGCAGACGCTCAGAAACCGTCCGAGTGCTTTGTGAACGCTGCGTCAGCTGACCTCACCCACCAACCATCATGTTCTCCATCTTGGCTGCGGGCTCTGTTTTTTTCCCCGGGCTTTTCCTTTTGTCCAAGCAGTGTCTGAAACGGCTGCCTGGTCTGAGATGGAGCGAGGGGGATGCGGTCATGGTGTCAGCCAGGTAAAATATACAGTTCTTTTTTTTTTTTGGTCAATGATTCTAGTAAAAAAAAAAAAATCATTTATAGCATAATGCAGGATTGTACAGGTTAGGAAAAAATATATGTATAATACTTTATAACAAATACAAAACACACACCAGGTTGGTGTCATCTGTCCAAGCGGTCATGGCCTCTTCAGCTGGTTACATCATCTCCAGTTCCTGTGATGACATCATCGAGGATCAGTAAGTTGTTGTTTAATAACTTCATAGTTGCAAATTGATCTTCATCAAATGGATTAAAGAAACATAGCACTTTATTCACTTTTCAACAATTAATTACTATATACAGATGATGCAATTCTGCATATTACAGCGGCATACAAATTTAATCTGTTCAGGAGGCGAGTTCCTAAGGCGAGTTCTTAAGGCGAAATTTGTATTGTGAAACGCATTTTTTTCATAGAAAATTATGTAAATGCAGATGATCCATTCCAGCCACCCAAAAAGCTTACCAACATTACCAATATTACAACACAATAGACATTAAACCTCACTTAAGCTTAGGTAAATTATAATTTCTCTTGGCACAGGCTGCTTAAAAAACAAACTAAAAGCGGCTCGTCTTCATCCTGGTCTTCACTAAATCTTGCACACGAAATGCAAAAAATATATATATTTTGTTTAATTATTTAATGATTGTCCGATGCTTTGTATGCCGAGGCTAATTTTCCTTAAAAATTTCAGTTCAATCTGAAAAACAGATTTTCTATATAATTCATGTATTTTTCATGTACATGTATAATTCATATAGTGAGTATATAACGAGATAGATGTGAAGCTAAGCCATGTGACTTGATGCCACACAAGTCCCCATGCAGCTTGTGCTGGTTGTGGGGAATCATATGCATGCAGTAATGCAGTAATTATGGAGTTATGTATGATATTAATATTATGTGGCTTATTCATACTAAGGAATCTAGTCCCTGAGACTAGTACCAGCTTAACAGCTAACAGCATGTTTTAAAGTGTTTTGATAAGTGTTTTCAAAATTCCAGATCAATGTGTTTCTTTTCTTTTCAATTCTCTAATCCTAGAATGCACCCTTTTTTTTTCTTTAACAAAGGACCATCTGTTCACAGCAGTGGGTTTTTGAAAATGAAAATGTGAGTGCCATGTTGTTTAAAGAATATTATCTCTCAGGCACTGGCTGACCACCTCCTACATCCTGTTCGCCGTGCCCTACTTCGTGTACGATATATATGCCATGTTCCTGTGCTACTGGCATAAGCTTCAGGTCAAAGGTCACGAGGTGGATAACGGGCCCAAGAGCAAGTCCGTGGCCTTGAGCAGCTACCTCCGCAGAGAGTTCCTCATGGTCTTACATCACGTCGTCATGGTCACCGTGTGCTTCCCTGTCTCCGTGGTAACTGTCACCATGCATGTTTTTTATGTTTTGTTATCTGGAAGAAGAAAATCTAGGGCCTCGTTTGTGACCTAGATAAAATCTCGCATTAGATCAAAATACAGTCCTGATTGATCCACATTGATCAAGTCAGCTCGAAATTAAATGACAGCTTAAATAAGAATATATTGTGTAAGTTTAAATATAAAAACGAGGTCCCCGACTGGTAGGAAGTCATTTAGACAGTTCCTTTTTTTTTCTTTTTTTTTTCAAATTTCCTGTCTAGATGTTCTCCAGCTGTGAGACAGTTATAAGTGTCATTTGATGCCTCGGAATCGTAGAGCGTCTCATTTCTCATCTTAGATCTTTCAGAAAAGCAGTTGGAAATAAGAAAACTAAGGATTTAGAAGAGACATGAATGAATAGAAGTCGTTTTTGTTCCTGGTTCATTTTGTGTGTTAACGACATGATGTTTTTCCTTCCTTAGTTCTGGAGGCAGGGGAAGGGTGATTACATCCAGGGCGTCATGTTCCTAGCTGAGCTCAGCACTCCGTCTGTCTGCCTAGGCAAAATCCTTATCCAGGTACATTCATTATTGATTTGATGAGTGTTTTCCGGTCCATCCCCCTGGCCTTTTTAATTCTTATTCATCAGTCTACCTCGGACCACATACCCTAGTCTTAACCAACAGTGCATGCAATATTTAGCATGCAGTGATCACACGTACATTAATGCACAGGGTTTTTTTTTCCTGGTGGAGTCTCTGCCTTACTCAGTAGGTGTCTACTGTATATCTCCTGTAAAAAAATAAAAAGGATATTATTATGGAAATAAATTGTAGTTAACGTTTACAGCATGGTCATGTAGGATGTGAGATAGCAGGTGATGCTTAAAATTCAGTATTTAGACTGAATGAGGACAATATCACTGCAATATTAAACTTTTGTTTGTTCATTTAATGCAAACTGTTTTCACTGGACAGCATGGAAATCTTCTTTAACATGCGTAAATGACCTGGAGTCCTAAGACAGATTCAAGTAGACTGTCTTTCACTTAGAGCAAAGATGAATATCCATTGGACAGCAGGCTTTTAACTTTTAATACGTCACTTCCTGCACATTTATACACTCTGAGTCAGTGAACGTGTGTGTGTGTGTTGTTTGGTGTGGATGGGTTTGGCATAGAAATGAAACAGATAAAACGACTAAACATCACAGATGAGTCATTAAAGATAAAACAAATACAACACAATACACAGATAAATTATACACTTTAATAAAAGACACCTGTGCTGAAGACCAGCAGCCATCACCGGGTGCCTGGATGAAAGCAAAATAAGCACATCAGTATCAGGACCTGTTTTAGTACTGAAAAGCCGAGTGCACTCTGAAGATACAGTCCGGCTATAGTGCATGCCAAAGGACACATTTACATTTACTGTACTCGGCCAAATCACAGTATTGGTGCTTATTTTTAAAAACGTATTTATTTTTATGGTATAAATATAATGCAGAAAATGTTTCTGCCAAAAAAACATGCATTATGGGAGTGATCAATCTTGCTTTCTGAAAAATTTTAAGTCACTAGCGAACAATAATCATTTAAAATGCAAATTATTCATATTTCTTTATGAGTATTGATACTTAAATTTGTGTAAGCATCTAGAAGCATATGACCTGTAAAATTTAAGCGTTTTGGTTTTTGGTAAAATCTTTAAATGCACAAAATCTGTAGTGTCCGTAACCATGTCAAATTCATGTTGCAATATTTTATTATTATATTTGTTATATTTATAATATTTATTTTCTTTTAATGTGAAATCTAAACTGGCCAAGATTCATCTGAATGGCAGTTAAAATCATTGAAGTATTTAAATTTGAAAAAGTTCCAGACACTACAGACATAAAAGGGCATGAAACTGTATTTAGCAAATGTGTTCCTTTTTGTCTGCTAAGAATATAAATATGTATGCATATTTACAAAAAAGTTAAACATGGATCAGGAAATAAGAAGCATTAAGTACAGTGAAACCTTGGATTGTGAGCATAATTCGTTCAAGAAGTTACCTCTCAAATAAGAGAGGAGGGAGGGGGCTACTGTGTAGGATGACCTCACACACGTGACTCACACAAACACACTAACGGAAACACTGCTCTTATCCGGAAACTTCTTTAACAAGGAACCACTCTAATAACACTCGCGCACGTCTTGCAAAAACGCTCACAGACCAAGTTACTCGCAATCCAAGATTTCACTGTATTATGAAAAATGCTGTATCTGAAAATTCACCTTTTTTACCGAGTTGAGACACTTTAAGCACCAGCACCATGTTTTGGTCGACTGTGAAGTCAAGCTTTAAAGCAAGACACAGTAGCCTCCTTTATAGCCCTGCCCTCTTTTATGTAGGAGGCACCTGGTCAAAAGTCTTGTCTCTGAACGTACCATGGATGATCAGTGTTAGATAGCTATGCCGGGTCAGCTGCATACCACAGAAATGATGCGTTGTGTTTTTTTCTAGATGTACAGTGGAACCTTGAATTATAAGCATAATTCGTTCCGGAAGTGGGCTCGTATTTCAAAACACTCTATAAATAAATAAATACATAAAAATAATCAATACAAAATATAAGTAAAAATAAAAGAATTTACCTGGACTTTACCTTTAAAAAAAAGTAAAATAAATCCAGACAGATTTATTTTATATATCCACAATTTTTAGATTTAGTTTTACCCTGCTCATCGAACACTTAATTGGGAACATCATAGTATAATGAGCGTTTCAGACATGAGACAGGCGATAATGAAAACTTTTTACCTTGATGGTGTCCAAGCACTAGTGGAACACTGGGATAAGTGCAGTAGTGTAGAGGGGGATTATATAGAGCAATAAAGGGAGTTTTTTCCTTTAATAAATGTTCTGCAATTCTGTTTTGACTTAAACACAAGCAACACAACTGTGATGGGGTAGCGCAGTGGTTAACAGTGTTGGGTGTAACGCATCACAAAGTAACACTTTAGAGTACTTTTATCGATGTAACAAGTGATCTAACTTAAGTACTCAGTTATTTCGTTATTTTTTCAAAAATGTTATCTGTTATTTAGACAATTTGTGTAATTCGTGAGCCAGACAGCTGTTATTCCCAATTTGTTAGTGTGTGTGTGTGTGTGTGTGTGTGTGTGTGTGTGAAAGTTGCCCTACAAGCCCCGTCCCAGATAACTCACCCCCCTCTGTTATTTCTGCTGTTATACGCCTTTCTTACCTATGCGGTTTGACTATGCGAGGACTGACGTGCGAAAAGATGGAAACGTAATCACAGCGCCAAAACTTGATGAATCATGATAAACCGTACTTACGGCCACTGCGCGAAACTGAATGGATGAGATAGGGGTATTAGTAGTTAACAAATTATGGGCCAAACTTGAGTGATGATGGTAGAATAATTATAAAGGTCTTGACTAAAACAACATGCATGAGGAATCACAAAGGAGTTTTCATTTTCTGCAATGGAAAAGTACTCGAACTAGTTACTTTTATCAGAAAGTAACGCTGTAATGTAACGGATTACTTTTTAATGACAGTAATGTACTGTAATTAGTTACTTTAAAAAGAAACGTCCCCCAACACTCTTGGTGGTTAAGGCATTGGACTATAGTTCGGAAGGTCCCAGGTTCAAATCCCACAACTACCAAGTTGTCCCTATTGGGCCCTTGAGCAAGGCCCTCAACTCTTAACTGTTCAGATGTATAATGAGATAAAAAAAATGTAAGTCGCTTTGGATAAGGGTGTCTGCCAATTGCCTAAATGTAAATGTGACATTTAAACAATGCTCAATTACATTAAGAGGCACAATGTCTGCCAATTAAGTAGTCCCCACATCGGTACACCACCTCCACCAGCCCAGAGTCCATGGGTTCATGTTCTTGCCAGATTCTGACCCTACAATCTTGCATGTCACATAAGAAATGTAAAATTCATTTGAAGTTCATTCAGCCGTCCAGTTTCAGGTTGTAGCCTCAGGTTTCTGTTATTGGAGTGTGGTCTTCTGCCTGCAGAACTGCTTCTGCTTTTTTTGTTTTGTTTGTTTTTCACACCATTCAGTGTCAGGAATACACTCTTGTGTATCTAGCACATCTCACAATAATAACCATGCCACTGTCAAAGTCAATGTGATGATTATTTTTTACCCCCTTATATAATTTCGTTGCTATCTGTGCCACATTACTTCACTCCACTTTTTATTCTTGTGATTGTTTTTTTGTAATTACTGCACCTTCTCCAGGCAGTACATGCCGTGTAGTGTACTAAATAGTCCCTTAATCACTGTTTCATCATATTTATCTACAGATCCAATTTATCAACATCCATATTTTCAAAGTGACTTAAGAATGGTTGCCAGACATGTTGAAATTCCTAAATGGATCCCTTTATGTGGAATAGCAAATCTTTTTTTTCTAGATGTATATACTGTAATACAAGGCCTTTATAATGCAGTGAACACCCACTGGTGGCAACGTCTTTCCATTTAAATAGGATCATTCTCCTAGCGAGAAGGTAGCTAAAGAGTATCATATTGGCCGGGCGTCATTCAGTTGAGTCAGTACCAAAAAGTGTAATTAATGTGGATGGTACTAACAGAACAAAAATGAAACTCCAAAAGTTATTTAACTTTGGGCATATCCAGAACATACACAGTAGTGTAGCTGGTTTCTGCTTACATCAGTCACGTGTGGGATTTGAACACAGTGTTTTAGCTACTGTATATCAAACCTAAGGGCAAAAATGCAACCAGTCAAATCACAACCTAAAACAACCTAAAATGTGACTAAAATGATGAGAAATCTCCTCAAAGATGGCAATATGTGATCCATCTCAGAATCCATCGCTGTGTGCATAATTTTTACTAAACCTTGCAATCGGCCAAAACATAGTATTGGTGCTTTTATTTGTTTGTTTGTTTTTTGTTATACATACAATAGAGGTAAATGTGTGCGCACCAAAGGGGCTGCTTCTAAAGCTTATGACCAATCTTGCTTTCCCGAATTTTTTTAATATGATATTATATGTGCCCCAGTGTTATAATATCTCCCTACAAACAATATTAATAAAATGCAAACTATTTATATTCTCTTTATGCATGTTGATATTAAAATTGGTGTAACCTTCTGGAAGCATATGACCTGTAAAAATTGTTGCTTGAAAATTGTTTTTAGAAAAGCAAAAATTCTGTAACCTTGTCAAGTTCAAGTTGCAATATCTTAACAATTATGCATTTTAGATTAATATACACTTTTTTCACAGTTTATGTCTTTTCATGTAAATCTAAATTGGCCAAGATTCATCTGAATGACAGTTAAGATCGTTGAAATATTCGAATTCAAAAAAGTTCCGGACACTACATGAAAGGGCATGTAACTGTATATAACCATATGTGTTTCTTTTTATCTGATAAAAATCTAAATGTCTATGGATATTTACAAAAATGAAGAACGCATGGATCGAGAGATAAGAAGCAAAAAAAAATTGGGGTGTCATATGATCCTATCTGAAAATTCACTTTTTCACCTAGGTGAAATGGTAGGTGAGACACTTTTCAGCACCTCTACCATGTTTTGTCTGAATGCATTGTGGTATTGTGTATTCTGCACCCATTAGTGTACTGTGTTCATAATCTTCACATTGCTAGGCATTGTGGGATTGACGCAGAGTACACTGGATTTCGCCAAACATACAACCCTGAGGCATTTTGGTCGTTGTGAAATGTTCTTTTTCTTTCGTTGTTCTTTCTCTCTGCCTCATTTTCCCCCACCTCATATGTTTAATCCAAACTTCTTTCCAGATTGCACATTTGTATTTTTACCCTTTCACTTGCACTTTCTCTCAGTACAAGCAGCAGCACACGCTACTTCACAAAGTGAATGGGGCTCTCATGCTGGTCACTTTCTTCATCTGTCGAGTCCTTCTCTTCCCCTACCTCTACTATGTTTACGGCAGGTATGGGTCTTCATCTCCCTGCTTCTGCCTCTGTCTCTCTATTTCCTGCTCGCTCTCGCTTACTCAGTTCATTAAATGTAAAAGGTATATACATATGGAAAAAAAAACAACAACAATCCACAACATTTAGCTCTTTCTTGGCTTTGCATTTACTGGTGCCAGTTTACCACCTTCTGTTTATGTGAAGCCTTTTCTTCATCTTCTTCTTTTCAGGTACGCATCTATCCCTTTCTACCGGGTCCCTTTCGCCGTGCCCTGGCAGTGTAACTTGGGTTCCGCGCTGCTCATGGCACCGCAGCTTTACTGGTTCTGCCTCATCTGCCGCGGTGCTCTGCGCCTGTTCACCGGCCGTTCCCCGCGTTCCCGTAGCCCCACCTCTCCCTCCAAACACCTGCAGGATGCACCCTCGTCATCATCATCATCTTCTCAACCGGCCAATGGCTACAGTGGTCGGGTGGCGACTCTAGACCCGCCCACCAACACGATCCACTAAGAAAGACATTCAGCTAGAGAACTAATATATATGTGTGAATGTGTGTGTGTATGAGTTTGGGACTAAACGCGTCACAGAATGAGCCTGTATGAATAAACTGTGAAGAAGAAGCAGATTAAAATAATCTGAGAAAAAGATGCAATAGTGGATCTGGAGATACAGGAAGCATAACAGAATAGGTGTCCTATAACAGTACTATACAGAACTATTATTA